>NW_028079839.1:1447500-2032564 GCF_014824575.4 Sturnira hondurensis
CTGCTTTGTAGTACTTTGTTTTAGCGCCTTTTTATTCGGAATCATCTGGTTCAGCTTTTCCTGTATTAATAATGTTTAACAGGTATAAAAAAGACTTTTCTGGTGGGGAGCACTGGGAGGTGGGCTGGGATGGGAGTAAAAGACAGAAAACTGGACTTGAACAACAATTAAATTTTAAAAAGACTTTTCTGTGAGAGATTCATATTGCTAACTTTTACTTAACATTGAACATGGCTTTAATTTCCTTTAAATTGTTTCAAAGCTCCTGCAGTGTGGAGGGCTCCACTTTTGTTTTGATTAGGCTTTAAGAATGCAACGCTCGGGACAGAAGTGCCCAGTGCCAGGGGCAGCATGCCTCTGTCTCCTTGGTTTCCGCGAAGTCTGGTTTCTCATACTCGACTGCCTGTCTCTGAGCTAATTAATATTTTAATAGTGCCCTGATCCCGTGAGAGCCCGGCACCCAAGTTGAGGCGCAGGTAAGTGCCTGTGCCTAACAAGGCAGGCTCGTTCTGCAAAGAAATCCAGGGCAGGACGCATTGATTTTACTTATAATCTTTAGGACAGTTGACTGGTGATGCCCCAGGATCCAGGAAGCACAGAAACATTTAGAGTTTAGAGTGAATGTTACAGGTTTATGCTTTCTGAACAAAAACAGGATTAACCTCTCTGTCTTGATGCTTGTTTTAGGGGTCGTAGAAGGCGATTTAGCTGCTGTAGAAGCATACAAGTCGTCAGGAGGGGACATTGCCCGGCAGCTCACTGCAGATGAAGTGCGCTTGCTGAACCGCCCTTCAGCTTTCGATGTTGGCTACACTCTGGTGCACCTGGCCATCCGCTTCCAGAGGCAGGACATGCTAGCAATACTCCTCACGGAGGTGAGTGTGGCTTTTTCATTTACATTCTTTTTCTTGACGGAAATGTGTTCCTTCATTGTTTTTTTTTAAAGATTTATTTATTTATTTATCTTTAGAGGGGGAAGGGAAGGAGAGAGGGAGAGAAATATCAATGTATGGTTGCCTCTCATGGGTCCCCTGCTGGGAACCGGCCCACAACCCAGGCATGGGCCCTGACTGGGAATCGAACCGTGATCAGCTGGTTTGCAGGCCCGTGCTCAATCCACTGAGCTACACCAGCCAGGGCCCTTCGTTTTTATTTTTGATGTTACACTGTTTCTCCAAACAGTTCTTAAATGTTTCAGATTTTTTCCTCCCCTTGAAGAAACTATGTTAAACTTAAGAGACTTAAACAGTATATAATTTTTAAGGGTATATGCTCTTAAAGTAGGACATTTTACTCCACTGTATCTGTTATTTGTTCATTCCACTAACAAACATTCATTGAGTACCCACTGTGTGCTAGGCACTGTCCTAAAAAGGGATGTGATTGTGGAGACATTGGCTCCTCCTTCAGTGATTGCCAGAAAAGTAGAGGAATAAACAGGTCGCTGCGCAGCATGTGCTCTCCTAGATGTGAGGGCCAGGTGCTGGGGCATTACTGGGACCGTGTTTTGAGATACCTTACCTTCTTACCTGGAACAGGTAGGTAGCTTTTTAGTTAACAGTCTGAAGGAGGATAGCAGTCAGTCCCATAAAGCGGGTGGAGGAGGGGGAGTTGGGGAAGTCATTTACTCAGAGGTGAGGATGGTGGTGTTTGTGGTCAATTCAAGAACTTGCCGGCAGCTCAGTGTGGCTGCAATGGCGATTGGGAACTGAGCGGGCAAGTGGGAGAGAGAAGCAGGGGACCAGCGTAGGGGTCTTCCGGGCTGAGGGTTTAGGGTATTCTGAGGGCAGTAAAAAGGCTTTAACAAGTGTCTGGCAGAGGGACAGGGAGGTGACCAGATGAGACCATTTGGGGCTGCTGTGGGTCGGAGAGGGACAGGCTGGTTAGGAGAGGTTGGCCGGGACCCTGGCTGAGCAGGGCTGGCAGGGGCACGGGAGAGAAGCGGGCTGCTGGGGAGCAGTTGCTTGCGTCCCTTGTCGGGCTTGGTGGGTCGAGTAGATGGCAGGTAATAAGGTAGGGATCGAAGTTAATTCTGAGGGTTCTGGTTTAGATAACCAGGTAGATGTTCAAAGTGATAGAGGTTGCAAAGGAATCATTCAGGATGCAGCTAAAATATCCAGGTGATTTAAAAAAAAATAGCAATAGGGTAAACTTGCAGTCAGCTCAATTGTGGATTCAGATGTCAGTATACATCTGTGTATGCGTGTGCCCCCCGTATTTATTTGAATGTGCCAGTATTCGGGAGGCATTGCGCACAGAGCATTTCAGGGGATCAGGAATTGGAAGGTGGGATGCAAGCGCGACCGATAGGGCTGGTCACTGTGCTCCGTTTGGAGAAGTTCCGGGGAAGCTAGGGCTCCTGGGAGACTCTGAGGAGCAAGAGTCTGGGAGACAGCCGAGCCTGAGGGTGGAGGACACTCCTGAGAGGCAGCCGCGGTCAGGGGGGTCTGGCTGAGTGCTGGGTGGGACAGAGCAGTGGTGGGCAATGTAGGTAGGGTCTGAGGCCTGGCTGCAGTCGCCGTGGTGCTGGCCAGTCGTGCCGTGTAGTGGAAGGGGCAGCACGTAGCGGGTTACAGTTGCTGGCGGTGGCTAGAAACAGGATAGAGAGGGCAGCTGTGACTGCCCCCTCAAGGCGCAAGTCTGGAGGGAATCCCAGGGTCCCCTCAGGTGGGTAGGGGACTGTGACACGTTCTGGGAGTGCTGGCATAAGTCAGCAACCTCCTAAGAGTGAGCTTGGGCACGCCAGTGGGAGGATAACGGAACCCTAGTGAGTTAGTTATTACTGTTCCACGAACCACCTCAAAACTCAGCAGCTGATGACAACACCAGAACTGGGAGCACCTTAGCTGAGTGGTGGGAGGTCTCAGGAGGCGCTGGCCAGACTGGTGGCCATGGCTGCAGTTGTCCAAAGGCTAGACTGGAGTGGAGGATCAGGTTCTGGGCAGTTGGTAGGAGGCTTCCCATTCTCGTCATCAGGGCCCCTCCACAGGACTGCTTTTGAAGTGGCAGCTGGTTCTACCAACCGCAGGTGACCTAGGAGGAGGGGGGAGGGGTGTGGGAGATGATCCAGATGGAAGCGGCAGTCAGTGTAAATCGGAGTTCAGGACGCAGCTGTTGCCCTGTTCTGTGGGATGCACAGACCACCCTGGCACAACATGGGAGAATGGGAAGGGGGACTGTTCGGGTAAAGACCAGAATGAGTCATGGAATTCAGTCTCGGGCGAGGGAGGTACTAAAAGGACAGACTAGCAGGGGCCAGTGGGGAGACCAGAAGGAGAGACTGGGAGTGTCAGATTTCAGGGGGTGTGTCTAGGGCAGGGTTTCAGGGACCCTGTTGGTTGGTAGTCTGGTGGAACCTGTGGACTCCTTTTAAGATATTTTTAAGTGAATACAATAAAAATCAGTAGGATTGCAAAGGAAATCAGTTACAGTGGGTGTTTGAACAATGCAGGGGTAGGACACTACCCCAGGGGGTAGTGGACACCACTCCTCCGTGCATTTCAAAGTCCAAGTATAACTTCAATGCCTCTAAAACTTAACTGCTTACTGATAACGTAGCAGCCGATTAGCACGTTTTGTGTGTAATGTGTAGTATATCATGTATCTTTATAGAGTAGGCTGGAGGAAAGAAAATGGTATTAAGAAAATCATAAAGGAAAGAGAATGAATGCATTTACAGTGCTTATTGAAGAGAACCTGCCCTGGCCGGTGTAGCTCAGTGCATTGAGCACAGGCCTGTGAACCAGAGAGTCTTGGTTTGATTCCCAGTCAGGGCACGTGCTCCTGTGGTGGGCCGGGTCCTCAGTGGGAGGCGGTGCACAAGGGGCAACCACACATTGATGTTTCTCTCCCTTTCTCGCTCCTTTCCCTGTTCTCTAAAAATAAATTTAAAAATCTTTAAAAAAAAACATCTGTAGAAGTGGACCATGTGGTTCGAAGGTCAATGGTATATTGAAACACACAGGGTCTGGCAGAAGTAATGCTACTGCTGAGTGTGGTTGGTCGCGCATGTGAGTGTCGTGTACCAGATGGACAGCAATTTGAACATTTCCCCTAAAATGTCACATGGTGGGCTTGAATGTGATATTGTTATGTTACAGAATTACATGCTGATGATTTTGTAATAAAAGATTTGGTATAGCTTACCAGCCTATAAAAGGGGGGTGTTATTTGTGCTGGACCCCGTACTTACCAAAACTTAAGTTGTGATATATAAGAATATAGGCAAGAAATATAGGCAAGAGGTTAGTAAAAATGGAGGATTTAGATTTAATTAAAATTGCTGTTCAAGTTCACAGCTCTTTCTCAATTTCATGAGCCCTAAGCTAACTACTGGCCTAAGAGGTGGTTGAAAGTCATGAGGTTGAAAAGGCCAGAAGATGAGAGGCGGGCTCCAGGGCCATGTCCCGCCTTGGGGAGGGCAGGGCAAGGAGGAAGGCCGGGAGGCCAGTCACCAGCACTGAGGTTTCTCTTGGCGTGTTTGCAATATTTGGGTTTCAGTCCAAGTCGTTTTGGAAAAATTTTGCCAGGTTTTTGGAAAGGGGCTGAGGGTTAGCAGATTGGAATAGCTAATTTTAAATTTACTTTTGGGACCCATTTTAACACTGGTGTGAAACAGGCAAATATATTGTGAAAGTACAGACTGTTTGGTTTTCTATCATCTGAGTGTTTTAAAGATTGGGTTCATAGACTTAAGGTGTAGTGAGAATCTCGTTGTGACTGGTATCCTGGCCAGTAAGGTTCAGCAGAACTGGGTTTTCATGTAAGAGTTTTTAGAAAGGTATGTCTGATGATTGTGTTGGGTGTGCAGGGTTTTTTACTGTTTACTTAACAGCAGTCGCAGTGAAGCCCCACATCTATTACGTAGATGACATTATCTGTAAAACTTACTCTTTGAGCAGCTTATTGGAAGATCCCCTCCAAAAGCACACTTGTGACCGCAAGCCTCCCTCCCGGAAGGCCGTCTGGCAGCAGCTGCAGTCTTTAGTGGCCACAGCTGGCAGAGCTGTCTGGTCCACGCAGGGGTCGCACCTCCCAGCAGATACTCTCACCTTTGATTTGGGAATTCTCTGTGCACAGGTGTCTCGAGCTCAACAGAAGGAATACAACTTGAATGTGTAAAGTATCTTTACACATTTGGTGCTGCTCATCGTTTAGAAAGGAGAGGAGCATCCTAGCCGTCTTCGTGCGTGGAGGTTCTTCCTGGGAGTCACTGTGCCAGTGCTCAGACTTCACTCTCAGGGCCAGGCTCGCAGGGTTGGCGTCTGTCTGTGCTGTCTGTCCACACCAGGGCAGGCCAGATGCTGCGGGAGAGGGTCAGACCGGTAAACAGTGGGGAGGGGTTTGAAGTCAGCGGGAACTGACCCTTTAAAAAATACCACATTTCTTTGTTCGAGGTTAGGGTACTTGAAATATTCTTAACAAACCAGGGGTGTAGTGTTTTTAAAGTGTCCCCCCTCCCCCAAGCTGGAATTCCCTGCTTTTTAAGAATTATTCTTGTAGAGGGGGGAGAGGGGAAGATGATGTAGGTTGTTTACTGGTTTCCCTCTCCCTCCTATGGGGAGCCCTTGGGGGTAGCACCATTTTACGGAAGTTCTCACGTGCATGATGGGAATAAATTTTTAAGTAGAATCACTGAGTCAGGGTAAACCAGCTCTTTTTCTGGGATGTCGTACTGATATGTTTGTCCACTGGTAAGGAAATTATACCCAACACCCAATATATTTTAGAAGTCACCACCTTTACTTACTGGGAAATGTTGGTAATTTCTTTTAAATACTACTGTGTTCTGCTTCTGTTGGTAAGTGAGATGCAAAGAGCCTTTTCTTTTGTGTTGAAGGTGTCTCAGCAAGCAGCAAAGTGCATCCCTGCAATGGTGTGTCCGGAACTGACGGAGCAGATCAGACGAGAGATAGCTGCCTCTCTCCATCAGAGAAAGGGGGACTTTGCCTGCTATTTCCTAACTGACCTTGTAACATTTACATTGCCAGCAGGTAACTTCCCAATTTCAGTGTGAGAAGAAATTTCTGCTTAGTACAGTTATTGTTTTGTGCTAGTGGAAATGTTTCAGTTAGAAAGCAGATAACTCAGGTGTTACATGTGCATCTTAAATCACTTGGCTGTTCTATTTATAGTGGGAGTGACCAGTCCACGAGCCATTATTCTTGGCGGGCCTGGGAGGGAGATGGCCGCTGACGATCGACTTCTTTGTGGGCCTCGGATACTAAAAAATATCGGCTTAAACCATTTAGTCTTCCCTTTGGCTTTATTTTAAACTGTTCTTAGTCTACTTCTCTTTTTTTAATGCTTATTATTTTGAAACAAGAAAGCTGTTGCTCATCTGACATACGGAGACGGTATTAGAATGTAGGATTTTGATGCATAAAATCAAGTTTGAATCAAAGATACTGGCATTCTTTTGAAAGTATCATTACTCATTGAAAGTACTCATTACATTGATTTCTACTATATCTATGAAGCAACTTTTTATTTTTCTACCCATTGGTAATTGTTTTTTATTAGTTGGCTTTGAATAAATGAACCAAACTCCAAAGTTTCTAAAATAAATCTTCCGTCTTGGTTCTGAGTGTTTTGAGCTTTTGTGTTCAGACATGGACAGGAGCTCTCACAGATGGTAAGAGATGGTACCTAAGCCTTTTAAAATCGGAGTGATTTCATTTGAAATCCGTTCTCTGTATACAGGACAGGGGTGGGCAAAAGCAGGTTTCTATGAGGAATAGCAGGGGTTTTTTGTGAGTATGAGGAATAATTTTTTTCTTGTATTATTTCCTAGTTAATTATTTTGCTATTTAGTTGTATTATTTGCTGTCCTATTGTTATGATTTTATATTCTTATGATTTATCCTTTAGGTAATCATGGCTGGTAATTTTATGTTCAAATTCAGCAACCATTTTTTTTCCTTTTTAAAAAATATATTTTATTGATTATGCTATTACAGTTGTCCCATTTTTTTCTCCCCTTTATTCCCCTCTGACCTGCACCCTTCTTCCACCAGCATTCCCCCTCCTTAGTTCATATCCATGGGTTGTACATATAAGTTCCTTGGTTTCTCCATTTCCTGTACTATTCTTAACCTCCCCCTATTTTCTACCTGTGATTCATGCTTCTCATTCCCTGCGCCTTCCCTCCCACCCCCGCTGATAACCCTCCATGTGATCTCCATTTCTGTGATTCTGTTCCCATTCTAGTTGTTTCCTTAGTTTGTTTTTGAAGTTCAGTTGTTAGCTGTTGAGTTTGTTGTCATTTTACTGTTCATATTTTTGATAATCTTCTTTTTCTTAGAAAAGTTCTTTTAACATTTTGTATAATAAGGGCTTGGTGATGATGAACTCCTTTAACTGGACCTTACCTGGGAAGCACTTTATCTTCCCTTCCATTCTAAAGGATAACTTTGTTGGATAGCGTCATCTTGGATGTAGGTCCCTGCCTTTCATGACCTTTTTTCTAGCTCCTTCTTGCCTGCGAGGTTTCTTTTGAGAAATCAGCTGATAGTCTAATGGAAACTCCTTTGTAGATAAATGTCTTTTTTTTTTCCTAACTGCGTTTAAGGTTCTGTCCTTAGCTTTCATCTTGGGTAATGTAATTATGATGTGCTTTGGTATGTGCTTCCTTGGGACCAACTTATTTGAGGCTCTCTGACTTTCCTGGACTTACTGGAAGTCTGTTTCCTTTGCCAGATTGGGGAAGTTCTCCTTCGTTATTTGTTCAGATAAGTTTTTCACTTGTTGCTTTTCCTCTTCCCCTTCTGGTGCCCCTATAATCCGGATGTTGGAACGTTTAAAGTTGTCCTGGAGGTTCCTGAGCCTCTTCTCACTTTTTTGAGTTCTTGTTTCTCCATTCTGTTCTGGTCCAGTGTTTACCATGGCTGGTCATTTAACCTACCTTTGCCCATCCTAGTATTTAAGTTTTACCCTAAGTGATGATTAGATTTTTATTTTACCTTGAAAATAGCTTACAATATTAAAAAAAACCCACGTTTTAAAGGATAATGGCTTTTACCCAGATAGTAGACTGAGTGAGGTGTAGAGAATTTGAGGAAGAGGGCAGAAACCCGTGAGCCACAATCAGTGGTGTATTAGCTCTTACAAGGTTTGAAAGTCTGAAGTAACAAGATTAAGCAGAGGTTGAGAGTGTGGGAAGAGAACAGATGAAAAGCTGCATGTGATTATTACTGTTTTAACTTGAATGTTAGATAACCTTGGTTTTTTGTCCTTTTACTTCATCTTTACTGAAGTGGAATTGACATAAAATTATCAGCAATTTAAAATGTACATCATGGCACTTTGATGTGAGGCATGAGATCTCTTAAGCCTTTTTCTTTGTAGATATTGAAGACTTGCCTCCCACAGTCCAAGAAAAATTATTTGATGAGGTGCTTGACAGAGATGTTCAAAAAGGTAGGCATGGATTACTGAGTAGAGTAACCTCTCATCAATTTCAGAAAACTTCTTGCTTTGTTTTGTAGCAGTTTGGTTTGGTTTGGAGTAGTTTAGTGTACAGTCAACTTGTTTTATTTTTACTTGCAATTAAAAATGTGAAGTCCTTAAGGACAACGTATTGTGCTGCTAAAAATGATCATTATGTTAACTGTGTTTTAATAAACCTGGAGGAAAATGCACATTCACAGCTCTTAACTGATACAGTGAGCAAATAAAGGTATAAAAATATTAAACTGGTTTTCTACTCCTATTCCAGAATGAGAATACTTCCATATTAAACATTGTTTAGAAAATAAATTGCAAAGAGTTTAAAAGTTGAGTAAATTTATTCTAGAGCCACAAGATGTTTCAGCTATTCAAAAGGTTTATATTTCAATTGACAAATATATTTAGGTGTTTATTAGTTAAATACACAGAAACCTATTAACATCTAGAGAATAGATTCTTCTCTCGACTGAATTGTTCTTGATTGCGTAGGTATGAAAATGAACATGCTATTTAAATTCCTCATGTAGAGTTAGAAGAAGAATCTCCAATTATAAACTGGTCCTTGGAATTGGCGACACGCTTGGATAGCCGGCTCTATGCACTTTGGAACCGGACTGCCGGGGACTGCTTACTTGACTCAGTGCTGCAAGCTACCTGGGGCATTTACGACAAGGACTCGGTGCTTCGGAAAGCCCTGCACGACAGCCTGCATGACTGTTCGCACTGGTGAGCCGGCCCCCTTGCCTGCCGAAGTGCAGAGTGCAGTTGTAGCATTTGCTCCTGGTGGCAGTGGGACACTTTCCATCGTTCCATTTCCTGTGGGAGCTAGGGAGGAAAAGCTATGCTTTTGGACACTGAGACCCTGAGACCACCTCAGTGGTTTGACACCTTTTTGCTGAGCTTTGTTTTGTACCGGTTTGCTGACTGTGAAGGCAACAGTCCTGAGAAGAGGTTGAGGGTGTGGGAAGAGAACAGTTAAAAATTTGCATGTAATTAATTATCATTGTTTTAACTTGAATATCAGCCTTTTCTCTTTTTTCTTTTATTTCATTTTTATTCAGGTAATAATTATTTAAAGTAGAAACATTTGAGTAATAGTAGTAGTCTGAAACATTAACAAAGTCTTTAAATATTATATCAAGTCTTTTGGTGGTTTATTCTAAGTATCGGCTCTAAATATGACATGTAATCAGGGTCTCAGCAACAAACTGATGACATAATCATATTGGGTAAATTGAGGATTTTTTTAAAAATCCTCACCCGAGGACATGCTTACTGATTTTTTTTTGTTTTTTAAGAGAGGCAGAGAAAGATCGATGTGAGAGAAATATCGATTGTGTCTCACATACCCCGACTGGGTACTGAACTCAAAACCCCAGCATGTGCCCCTGACTGGGGATCAGATCCGCGACCTTTTGGTTCACAGGCCTGTGCTCCAAACAACTGAGTCACACTGACCAGGGCCTTGCTCATGGTTTAAAGTGTTACGATTTCATTTTTATTCTACTCTCAGAGATTATTGGACATGATACTGCAAGTTCTCTCTCTCCCTAAGGCACAGGTGATTTTAAGACAGCATTTTTTTATTTCACAATACATCATCTAATCAAATATATGGCTGGTCCTGAAGCACAGATTCACCTGTGGAAGGATCAGTCACTGCAAAAGGTGCGCTTATTTGTGAATCAGGAGTTTGGGTTTACATTTATTTGACCTAGGCTGTTTTCTTGGTTTTGCCTAAAACTGTCATTTCGTTATATTGTAAGTGAGAACATTGAGGCTTGAAGAGGCTCAATGAAACTGCCCATTGTCGAAGTTAGTACACATTTTTCAATGACTTCTGCTGTTCACTGTTTTTCCTACATTAACATCAAAATGCTTTTCCCCTCTTACACCTAAGTGTGTGCTCACACAGCACTGATAGCAGCTGCCTCCAGATGTCGTGTCGCCCTCGTCCCTCTGTGCCCTCTGAGCACCACTGGTTGGAGACCCTTTGGTCATGCACACTGCGTGCTGTCGGCGTTCCCATGACGGCTCTGGGCGTGTCAGTCACAGTTTCAGCTTTTACATTATGGTCTATGATCCATTTCGAGCTGATTTTTATTTCAGGTGTGAGGTAATCAAGATCAGTGTTGTAGGTCGGCACCTGTCTCAGTGCCGTTTAGTGAAAAGACTCTTGTTTTCCCCATTCACTTGCCCTGGTGCTTGTGTTGAAAATTATTCGACCGTAAAAATAAAGGTTTGTTTCTGGACTTTTTGTTGTTGTTGTTGATCTGTGTGTCTGTCTTCAGGCAACATCAGACTGTCTTGATGATTTGTCGCTTCGTAGTAAGTTTAGAGATGAGGATGTAAGTCAGCTTTGTCCTTTGTTTTTCAAGATTTTTTGCTATTCCGCATCCTTTGGATTTCCATAAAAATTTTAGGGTCCATATTCGTTTCTGCAGGAAAGTCCTCTGGGATTTTGGTAGTGATTGCATTGACCCGACAGTCACGGTGGGAGAGCGTTACCGTGTTGATGGCATTGAGTCTTACAATCCGTAGACATGGAATTGATTTCTGAATGTCAAGGCACTTTGTCACATGCTCCTGGACTTGGTGTGGTTTTCTGTTCTTAATGAGCCAGGAAGTCGCAGAGTTTGGGTCTTTGTGTGGTGGGCGTGATTATTTTAACATGCTTATTTGTAAAGTATGTCTTTTTTCAACTTCCTTGTTCTGCAGTCTTCTCCGAGGAGTTTTGAGTGTGCCATCATTTAATTTCTGGCAGACGCAGTGATCTCATTTATAAAATGAGTCTAGGCCCTAACCAAGGAACTTGAATAGTACACACCTTTCAGTTCGTGACACTTTTTTGTGTCGTGTGGTACATCTCCTGGTACTTGCTGTGGCTCGGTTGGTTGGAGTGTCATCTCACAGACAGGAAGGGTTACAGACTCGACCCCTGGTCAGGGTGTATGTGAACAGGCCGCCGGTGACTAGCTGTGTCTCTCTCTCTGTCTCTGGACCCCCTTACCCCCCAGCAGTGAAAAAATGGGTGAGGATATAAAAATCAATGTATTTTGTCATTGGTGTGTTCCAGCATACTTTTGTGTTTCTTAGGTGTTTTAGAACAACACTATATTTTATTTTTTAAAAATAGAGTCCTGGTTAAAAAAGTGTTGATTACCTGGAATAGAAAACTATCCAATGTTTTTCTCGTAAGCCAAGAATTGACCCTGTGTGAGTTACTTTCCGCGGAGCCCCGCACGGACTCCCTGCAAGACACTTGCAGTGCGCCCACCCCCGCTTCTCTTCCTGCTGAGGCTTCTCCCTGGTGGGAGCAGGTTTCTTTCCGTCTTTCACATTTTTTTTTTTAGCACAAGTTCAAATACATAAAAGTACTGTGGTTTTTCTTTATAAGAGGGTGAAATGTGGTGTTACAGGTTAAATGTCTGTTTTTACTCAGAGGTCTTGGCTGGGTTGTTTTGTAAGACAGTGAATCACAAATTTGAGCATAATTATATCTGGTTTGCTGAATTCTCTGAACACCACGTGTCGGTGGGGTATCCAGAATCTCAGGTGGTCTTGAGCGCGTTATTTTTTTGAATTTGCAAACTAAGAGTAGACCATTGAAATTACCTGTTCTCATCACTAGTGTTTGAAGTTCTGATGAACATTTGGGGGGCAACACTCCAAATTAAGTCTGAGGATGTGTTAAAGATGGCTGTTAGCAGAATGGAAGCATTTTGAATTTGAAAAATACATTGCAAGCCAGGTGAAAATAATAAAATTGTTACTCTTTGAAAGGGAATTGCTTAAAGGCCCCATTAAATAAATGATTGGAACGTTAAGTGTTGTTTGTAGGTGCATTTTTTTACTGTCTTCTTTTCTTAGGTTTTACACACGTTGGAAAGATTGGGAATCATGGTATTCTCAGAGCTTTGGTTTACACTTTTCCTTGAGGGAAGAACAGTGGCAAGAAGACTGGGCATTTATACTCTCTCTTGCTAGTCAGGTAAGAATGCTTCAAGGCGTGCTGCCTCCTCCTCCTCCTCCTGAGAGTAAGCCCTGTGGCCTGAGTCCCTGAGGGTGTCTGGGGAAAGCCCTCTGGGTCCCGGTCACCACTGCCATTTGTTAAATTAACTCTGTGACCTCCCTTCGGGGCAGGCAGAGCAGCGTGCTTCCCACTGAGCGATAAAACTGTCCAACTGGCAGCCGTACTTCCAAAGCGCCGTGCAGGTAGGGCGCTGACAGGTCTCCAGGCTGGGAGGCAGTCACTCGGGCCGTCCCTGCTGTCTGAGAGTTCCTGAGACCAGCACTTAACCAGATTGAAGGTGCCTGCACACAGACCGCAGGTTTCTTTCCGTTGGATTCAACTTGGATATTCGAGGAATCAGACACTCATATAGCTTGACAGTATTACTGTTTCTTTACATGCACGGGAATGTGTACTGAAGGAGGGTCACATAGTGTTGTACATGTTTTCCAGTGTGCTGTAATGTTTTAAAGAGAAACTACTGTCTTTTGTTCTCTGCAGCCTGGAGCAAGTTTGGAACAGACACACATTTTTGTACTTGCACACATCCTTAGACGGCCGATTATAGTTTATGGAGTGAAGTATTATAAAAGTTTCCGTGGAGAAACTTTGGGATACACTCGGTTTCAAGGTAAGAATTCATCAAGAGTATATTTGAAGTCTTTTTAAAATTAATATAATGCAGTTTGCAGACATGTCCCGGAAGTCTGATTGTGATTTTCTTCCCTGGTTCCAGGTGTGTATTTGCCTTTGTTGTGGGAGCAGAGTTTTTGTTGGAAAAGTCCAATTGCACTGGGTTATACAAGAGGCCACTTCTCCGCTTTGGTTGCCATGGAAAATGACGGCTATGGCAACCGAGGTGCTGGTGCTAACCTGAACACCGATGACGACGTCACCATCACTTTCCTGCCTCTGGTTGACAGCGAAAGGAAGCTACTCCACGTGCACTTTCTCTCTGCTCAGGAGGTGAGACGCGTTTCTTCTGTGAGCTGCTCCAGGCGGTACTGCTGCACCGGGGCCCAGGGCAGGGCGCACACTCAGCCCTGGGGTGTGGTGGCGGGAGTGTCACTTTCCGAAAGCCTGGTCAGGGCAGAGGGCAGGGTGTGCTGTGTGGGGACACAGCGGTGAGGCGAGGACAAAGGTCCTTCTCCTCGGGAGGGCGGGGAGTGCCGAGAAGAGAGTACACGGGAGGGCGGGGCCGGGGAGGGTGAGAGGGTGAGAGGGAGATAGGCCTGTGGTGAAGGAAGGCGGTAAGGGATGCCAGGGATGCCGGCGCTGACGGGGGTGACACTGGAATGGAGAGCAGAAAGAGCAGTCAGTGACTCGCAGAATGTGGGGGGGGGGGGACACTGTTCAAGGACGGCCAAGGCTGTGGTGCGGGGTTCACCTCGGCCCTTTAAAGCTTGTTTTCTGCCCTGGGGGGTGGGGTGCCAGCAGCCTGCTTCACGGAGACTAGATCCCGGGGCAGGGCGCCAGGTTGCAGGTACAGGGGGATGGCGGTGAGAACGTGAGAAAGAACATCTCAGAAAACCTGTATTCTTAAAAAATGTACTGTTCTTTTATTTAATATGCTAATAGTTATTATAAAACTCTTATAATGACATTTAGGAAGATTCGTAGACCATAATTTATAACTTTAGGGTGTAGGTCACTTGCTGGGTAAACTTACCTTGTTGTATGTTTGAAGCTGTGACTTTTTTAGCTTTTCCTTTGCCAGGATTAGCCCTTTAAACCTTTGTTTTCTGCAGTTAGATCAGATTCGTGATTACTGGCTTGTTTTCCCCTCGAGGTTTTTGAGTGAATTTCCCTATTGATGTCTCTTTGTATCTGACCGTAGGAAGCTGGGTTTTCGCGATCAGTCCCATGAGGGGTTGAAACCACGTTACACAGTTTGTTGCTTGGGCTTTTTTGTTTGTGCTCACGCCAGAAATGTTTACTGTGAAGGCTGATCTGCTGTGTTCCACCCCTTTCTTTGCCTTCCCCGAAAGCTGGGTAACGAGGAGCAGCAGGAGAAGCTGCTCAGGGAGTGGCTGGACTGCTGCGTGACGGAAGGCGGCGTGCTCGTCGCCATGCAGAAGAGCTCCCGGCGGCGGAACCACCCCCTGGTCACACACATGGTGGAGAAGTGGCTGGATCGCTACCGGCAGATCCGGCCTTGTGCCTCCCTGTCTGATGGAGAGGAAGACGAAGATGATGAGGATGAATGAAAGACACAAGCAGAAGACCAAGGTATCAGTTCTGTAGTGACCGAAAGTTAGTGTGGCGTTCCAAGCAGTGCGCATGGCATGGAACAAGCAACCCCCTGGACCTGCTCGGAGGGGGTGTCCGATCCACACCCAGTGGAGCGGTGTGTCTGCCGAGCGAGGACACCGAGACTTCGTTCGGACTAGTCTGTAAAAAGCGAATTTAAGACAGCACTCTTCCTTTCAAATCGTAAATCTGTGCATAAATGTAACGCATGTGGTTGTGCAAGGAGTTGTGTAATAGGGAAAGTTGTTCCAGCGTCATCACGGTCCTGAGAAGTCACTTCCAGCACGGGCACTTCCAAAGGCACGTGGCAGATGACTCTGTTCCTTTGAGATGTTTGTTCTTGGTTTTTTTAAGTAGAACCTGGCATTCTACTTGCATCTTAAAAGATCCATTTTACATTAAGTCCCACAAGAGCTCCGTAGAGATCTGGAAACTTTTTGTACAAATTCTCCACAGGAAAACGTAAAAATAAAAAGAAGCTTATTTTATTAATTATTTAGTTCCTGTTGTGCCCAATAAAATCAAATCTTTAAGGAACAAACTACAAGGAAAGTAAGAATTTTTTATTGAGTGAACATTACATATTGTTCCCTTGTTTTGGTTTCTTTTTTCAAAAAGTTTCGAGGATGCCCCTTTCAGCACTTAGGTAAAATTTGTTTGTGTGGGAGAACGCCCTGAAAAGGAGGGCTGTCCGCCCCGCCCTGGGCAGCGGCCTCCTCGTGAGCAGGCCCTCCCTGGGCGCACCTCGGGGAGGTGCTCGTGCCCCGTGGGCGGTGTGGCGGCAGCGCGGGACCCCCACTCTGTTGTGCAGAGGCCCCTGGGGGTCTCCCTGTTCTGTCGTCAGCTCTGCTGTAAGCCAATGGTGTTAGAACGGCATGCCTTTGCCTGGGCTGATTGGGAGTGTCAGTTCAGTACAGAGTGGAGAGTTAAAAATGCAGTAAGGTGGTAAATGCATTGTATTCATGAATTTCTCAATTGAGTGTTCTGAGAATTTTTGCATGTTGGTTAATTGTGGCCATTCTTATTTAAAGTTTAAAAACTATAATCTTAAGTAGAAAGACTTTTTATGAGAAGTATCATTTGACCACTTCAGGCATGTGTTCAGCACGGGCACAGCGTCCAGACCTGTCTCAGGAGCACGCAGACCCGGGGTCCTGACAGGCACTGTGTACGAGACTGTTGACATGCAGAGTTTGGAGAGAAGCCCTGCACATGCGCACCCGTGCACCCTTCTTCCCTTGGATGAAAAGGCTGTGAAAACTAAAATACTTGCTTCTCGTTTTCTTCTGAGTTCCGTTAGATGATATGAAATGTGCACAACCTAAGTTTGATTGCGGTTACTGAAACTAGAAGACGGCACCGCCGGTGTCGTGTCCTCCGCTCTCCCTCCCGAACACCACGCTGTGTTCACAGCGCGAAGGGCCCCCCTCCCTCTCACTGCACGCTGAAGCCCACGGGAAGGACGTGTGCGATGCGACTCCACGTGAACGCGTTTTCTGATGTGATGTAAACGTTCCTGTTCCGAGTGGTTGCTATTTCCTTACCAACTGACTTTCTGTGATTTCCTTTCACTTTGTTCTATAATTAAGGTTTTTTGTTTTTTTGAGCAGGCTGCCTTTCTGACTACTTGGCGTGTAGCATGTCTGTAAACTTCCCTCCTCGTGCAGGTGCGGTTCTCCAGCGGGCGCCCTGCCCGTTGTCGTTGCTGCCTCAGCAGGAACGGTCTTCCCGGCCGCAGAAGCCGTGACGTCCGAGAGAAAGCTCACCCGGAGTCAGCTCCGCTGGAGGGCCCTGGGCCGGCCTGCCGAGTGGCGCTCTCCCCGAGGCGCCTCTGCTTGCTTATTCATGCCCAGGGACCCCGACCACGTGCAGGTTAACAGGCACAGCTTCTCCCCTGTGGGGCAGACTCTGGCTCATATCCCAGGCTCCTGACACAGGCAGGGCGTCGAATGGTTTTCACAGCAGGTTGGCTGGCACAGGCCAGCATTTTGGGTGAATCGATGCTGTGTTAAGCTCTTGAACTATTAAACAGCCATATTTGTTGTCCCGAGACGGAGTATGTATGTAGTCCTTCCCTAAAGGTCACACTGTGGCCAGGTGACAGGTGTGCGTGACTTTGGGTTGACTGGACAGCAGTAATTGGTATGGACCTGCTGTGCTGGCTCTGCACGGGGAGATGTGTGGTGTGGTGTTTTCTGTCCTAAGTCAAGTGCAGGTGCACCTTGGGTTGGGACCCGCCTCTTTGTTGTCTCTTAAGCTCGCTGTGTCCCAGACTTCCTGTTAGGGAGGACTGTTGTTTACAGGCTGTGGTGGTCTCCTTCCACACACCCGTCAGCCCTCACGGGTTGCCTGTTAGACAGCAGTTGTCAAGACAATGGTGAGCTTGCCCTTCTGCTCCCAGGGGGATAGATCGGCGACTGTGTGCTCTGCTTCTAGCCCAGGGAGGTCGATTCAGTGGATCACGTCACGGCAGAGTTGTCATGGGTGGGACTGCAACCTGAAAATGAGTCAGGTGGTCTATCAGTCGATGCTCTCAGATGCCGTGGCTTCCGATCTAACGGCACGAGAAGGGGGGGGGGTGGTGCGGTGTGGTGCCGGTCGGAGCTACTGGACACCAGGGACTCTGCCAGGACAAAGGGGCTCAGTCGCATTTCACCAGGAAGGTCCGTTGTGTCAGCTCGAAAATAACCAACAGATGGGAGTGGCTGATGTTACTCGTTTTGCAACACTTCTTTGTAAATATTGTTTTAAAAAACTTTGAGATTCACTTTCCTGCATTAATGCTTGAGCCAGGTGATTTTGCCGTTGGGTAAATTAAAATCAGAACTCTAAAACATAACCAATTGTTTCTTGAATTCTAACCTGTTTCATCTTAAGAATGGCACGGTTTGCTAATGATGGGCTTAATGTGAGACGTGAGGTGATTACCAGCATCTCAAGTCTGGTCACGGAACGGGCAGGTACCCAGTGGTTCATGCTGGAGCCTGGAGTAACAAGAGCTGAAAACTGGCTGTTTGGAAATGCAGTTGCCTTTCAACATCTCAAGTAGAGGACTTGCACGTTGGGGAGATGCACTTGACTTTCAGAACAGAAATTTTATTACCTTTTATTGAAAACTGCACTGAACGCTAAATGTCCACCTTTACAACAAACAGATACAGTAACGGTAACTCACACTAAAACAAAACATTTCTGATAGCCATTATTTTTCTGTTGGGACAGTTTTAAAGGTTTTTGTCACAAAAAAACAGGAATGTACCTATACAAAGGCTCAAAATAGGCCATCTTTTAAACAAAAAGGCGATGACTCACAAAAGACTATGAATATAACATGTAACTAGTTGATACAAATCTAATAGGATTTGTTAAAATCAGTCACATCTAATAACACGCCTGATGTGTTCTCGTATAAAATATCACGTGAAGAAAAGAAGACTTTATCAATGTCTAAAAAAGTGGGTTTGTTCATAGACAATCTGACAAGTTACCATAAAAAGTGTTTCCTGAGACATAAGGAAATGCAACATTATTCTTCTTGAACTTTCAGTTCAAGACTTTCCACTCAATAAAATAGCTGAGGATCTGAACTGAGAAAATATATTTGAGTACAAACAGCTTGTGAAACTTAATACTTTTTTTTTTTGCATCATCAGAGGGTGTATCACTGAACTCAGGGCCACCTCGCCCGTGCAGTGTGCAGTTCCCGTGGGACGCTTCTCTGCGCGGCGGCCGGGCTGCCTGGCACGGCCACACTTCCCGGCAGCAGGAGCCGGAGCCACCCTGGGGACCAGAGGGACCAGGGTCACAGGGCTGGGATCGCCTCGCCTCTCAATTTTTATTGGGATGTTTAGAACTCTCGGCGCAACGTTCTCTATATACCAAGGTGTTCAGGGCCTGCTGTGCCCGAGGGACTGATAAAGGAAAAAGATCTGTTTATTCTTTGTGATTTGATGCACAGATGAAAAACTTAACACACAACAACAGAAGTTGGTCGTTAATAAATCACGTCCTAGTCTTTCAGGGCCTCCGTCAGCAGAAGGCGTCTTCCGTTCTGCCGCAGCACAGCGCCCGGCTCTCCTGTGATTTAACGCTGCGGCGTCAGTGGTGCGCTCGTCCACGCCGCTAGCGCACACTCCTCTTCTCTCAGTCCATCTACTTGTCACTGTCTCTTGGTCCCAGGTTTATCTGACCTTTTGTCATCCTCTGCTATTGCTCGTTGGGGTGCTCGCGATTGTCCCCGTGTTTTGTGGGCTGGTTGGGAGAGGGTGCTTGGGAAGGGTGTGCCACCGTGGGGAGGCTGTGAGTCACCGGGATGCCTCCGGGCAGGATCCCTTCCATGGCGGCAGGAAGTGCACCCGGGGCCACGCCCACGATGCCTGGTGGGTATCTGAGGAACACAGAGAAGGGCGGGTAAGTCCAGGGTAGATGTCCTCGTGCGCTGGCTCTGCCTGTTCGTGGTTTTTCATGGCGGGACACCCTTCCTACCCCCTGTGTGGCAAAGTGCCGGTTCAAGCATCTGAGCAGCCCCTCGTGCTCTCTGTGGATTCTGCCCTGTGTGCAGAAAACAGTTTGCGCAGAGGATTCCTGAGCTGACAGCACAGTCCTCTTGCGGACTAAATGTGTCTGCCTCTGCCGGGTGGGGCCCCGATGCAAGCAAGGCCAGAACACCAGGGTACCTCCCCTGGACCTGGAGGCACAGGCCGTGCTCATGTGTGAGGACATATGGCCGTTTGGCCCACCCCCCGCCAGACACAGCCTAGGGCTGGCATGCGATTCTTGGGTGAAGGAGGACCCTGAATGGTGGGCCCTCCCTGTGAGCCCTGTGGGCACCAGCCGTGCTCCAGGGGCCATGTAGTCTTGGTCTGTGCAAAGGAACAGTCAGAACGTGGCCCGTAACCCTGTGGAGGTTTCGGCGGACTGAGCACCAGCCCATGAACCAAAAAAAGGTTGCCGGTTTGATGCCCAGTCAGGGCATGTGAGAGGCAACCAATCGGATGTACCACCCCCTCTCCTCCTTCCCTATCTAAAAAAATAAAAAATAAAAAAATTCAAGTGTAGGCCGCATGTATCCAAGAGATACATTCATTACCAGTCAGTATGTGCTGAATGCAAAAATAAAAACACTGCAAAATTTGCATTTATTATACTTATATAATAAAATACATATTTTTATTTATCTTCATTACAATCTAGAGGAAATTAAAGAAATATAAAAACATTAAGAAAATGTTTTCAAATAATGGAAACATGGGCATTATTAAAAAATACAACCAAAAGATGTCTTTAATCAGAATCTTCAGTAGGTGGCTTTGCAAAACATTTATAACAGTCAACAGAAACAATGCCACTGTGCTCAAGGCATAAATACTGTTTACAACACTTGGAAAAATATCTTGACAAGCGGTTTGTTTTGGATGCAGAGCACCTAACACACCTTTTTCTTTTTCTGCTGGTTGAGGGGGCTGTATCTATGGCGCCGTTAGAACTTCCTTTGCAGAGCTAGTCCTGACCTTGAACCTATGCACTCAACATATTTAAGGAAAGTTTGCGTTTGTTTCTCTGATCAGCCGTGACCTCCACAGGGCTACAGTGGTGGGGAGGCCAGGGCTGCTCACTAGACCCCACCTACAGGGCACAGCGCATCGCCCCCTTGAGAGAGTGGCCTGACCCAACCCGAGATTGCTCCACTTCCTGCTGGGGGTTAAGGGCGTAGCTCCTCTTCCACGGGGCCCAGCCGTGTGCAGGTTAGAGAACCCTGGAAAACGACCACGAATCAAACTCCCTGGTTGACCACCAGAGGACTCCAGTTGGAAAACGAAATCACCAACGGTCTCGATCTTTCCCACTAATGCCCTCTGTCCTTGAAGCGGCTTCAGAATGAAGTGTGGTTCCTTGGCACGGTGCTCACCTCTCCCCAGGTTGGGTCAGCTTCCCCAAGTTGCGCCCGCCCTCTGCCCCTAGGCCCAGACCTGCCCTCACCTGTAGGTGGCACCATTGAGCTCCGGGTGGATTGCTTGCTGATCTATTACTGACCAGGGCGCGGTTGTGACAAAGAATTCCTTGTTCACACAATTTCTTAAGCTTTCTGGGATGCGACCTGGAATAAGATGATTAAAATCAGCCATACATATTTCTTTAAGATTGAGATGACTAAATACAATTTTATTATCAGATTTCTCTCAGTACAAAAAAGGCTCTTACTCCAATGGAGGGACTGGCCCTTCCATTTTCACAAACTGTGGATTGCCCCAGAGCCCCAAGCACTGAGCCCTTTTCCACACTGGCCTGCTCCCTGGGGGGCGGGCCACCCTCCCTGGTTTGAGTACCCTGGCTGATCCCAAAGGAAGCAGGTCTTCCCCTACACTGGGACATGCATAACAGTTCAGCTCATTCAAAACTCCGTCAACTGGAAACCCAGTTCCTGCCCCCAGCAAGACCCGCTAACCCCTCGGGGCACCTGCTACCCAGACGAGGTGGCTGGGGCTCACCCGTGATTGCCCGGCGGATCTCTGTGGCTGCGGCCTCCCTCATCTCCAGCGACGCTTGCTCACTGTACCACGCTGTGTGGGGCGTACAAATGAGGTTCGGTGCATCTTTCAAGGGACCCTGAGCAAAGCTGGACAAGTGCGCAGAAACACAGGGTGTGAGAACAGGATGGCACACCCTTGGCCACACCCCACCTGGTCCTCCTGGGGACTCTGAGCTGCAGGGAGTTGGGGACTGAAGAACACTTGGTGAAACTTCTGTAATTGGTGTTAAGAGTAATCAGGGACCCAGAAAAAGGAATGATTAATTTTATTGAGGGCCAGCCCACGCACTAGCAGGCCAACCCCCCCTGCCGTCTTCCTGCCTCCCCCGTCTCTGATAACCTGTGGGGCCCTCTGGCCCTTCCACAGTTGGAGCGTGCCCAGCCCTTAGAAGAACTGTGTCCTGCCGAGGCCCTGTTAGTCTGGGAAGGTGCCCCAGACCCAGTGTGGGGCACACGTGGATTCAGGAACTCGGGCTCCAACCCTGCCACCTGCCAGACTCACCTGAAAGGCTCCGACTCGTGCACGTCGAGGGCCGCCCCTCGTATCCTGCCTTCCTTGAGGGCCTGGGCTAAGGCTTTCTCGTCCACCAGTCCGCCGCGGGCTGCGTTCACCAGGAACGCTCCTTGCCTCATCTGTGAGAGGAAGGAAAGGCCAGGTAAGCGTGGGTAGGGCCGTTCATGCGTGGAGTCTCTGACCACTGAAGGCAAGGTCGGGGCTCTTCGGATCTGAGAGAGGGACACACGGTGGCAAGGCTGGGACTGGCCTGAACAGATAGGGCAGGCCCCGGGGCCAGCTCCTATCCCTTCCTGCTCAACAGGGCCCACCCACCGATGGGGCCTCACCTGGCTTCTCACTGACACCACCTCAGGGGACTTTCTTCCCTGCTCCCGGGCATGTCCGGAGACCCCTTTCCATCCCCGCTCATATTAGAAGTCGCCAGGATCTGCGAGTGTCCAGTACAAGCCACCTACCTGCTTTATAGTAAAGTCGTTGATGAGGTGGTGATTATGCTCGTTGAGATTACAGTGCAAGGAGACGCAGTCGCTCTGATAGAGTAAGTCCTGCAGGGTGTAGACCCTCTGCACACCCAGGGACCGCTCTACCCCGTCCTGTAAGTAGGGGTCATAAAAGATGACGCTGAATCCAAAGGCCTTGGCTCGAACGGCGACCGCCTGCCCTGTGCGACCTGTGCGGAAAGAGCGTCCCAGTGAACCAGTGTCGAGTGTGTGGCCCCGCCTGCTACGCTGGTAGGGGCCAGAAGGTGCAAGCGGGGCTTTGTTTCTTCAGGGAGAAAGAATGCAATGACCCAGCTGACCCTGTGGTCTGGCCTGCGCACAGACTGCCATGGGAACGCTCAGGTGTGCAGGCTGGGCCCTGAGCCGCCAGTGTCGCCTCATGCTCCTCCAGCAAACGAGAAACCACCTTCACCACGAGACACGAAGGCCTGCCTCCCTGACTCCAAGGTGGCCACCGTGTACAGCGACCTTGAGGACGGGCCCTGTGGGGTCTTAGCATGGTCTGCAGGTTGAAGACAAAAAGCTTTGATGCTTGAAAAGAGGCTGATTTGGGAAGAGCACAGAGTCAACCTTTGTCAGGAACCAGGGCTCAGATGTGCGGGACCGCGGGACCGCCCCAAACAGCAAGCAGCAGGGGTGGGAGGCCACCTAGACCCCTGCCTCCCCGAACAGGTAGCAAGGAGATGCCAGTCAGTGTGCACAGGGAATAGGGGCAGGAGCAGGGAAACTTGCTGGAATGGTTGGAGTAGGAAGCCACCAAAACAAGTGTCCTGCCACATAGCCGGCCCACTCACAGCCTGAAGGCTCTTGAAGTTGAAAGCATAAGGTTCTAAGACCCATCTAACTCATAGGAGCCACTTCCCCAAGCCAGAGGAAACTGGACCACCCAGCAGAGGGCGCTGTGGATCCCACAGGGTGCCTGCCTGCCTTACAGTCCCCGCAGGGAACTCGAAACCTGACATTCCTGAGTGTGTCCACCCTGCTGCCTGGGTTCTTAAACTGGGAGCTGGGAAGGTGTGCACCCTGGAGGAGACCCAGGTGCTTCTGACCCTGTTACCCAGAAACAGCCCCCCCATTGTCTGCTCTGCCTGCTCCTATCACCCCCAGGAAGCAGGCAGAGGGGTCAAGTGCTTTCCTGAAGGTCACTGAGCTCCCTGTCACATATGAAGCAAGGGTCCTACTCCAAGCCTGTGCTGCCAATGGCAGGTGCCTTGGGGCTTCCCATCATACTCGCCTTCCCTTGGAAACCTGCCCCAAGCCCCCCAGAGCCAGGAAGGCTCTCCCAGCAGATGACCTCACAGCACCACCTCCTGACTCCACACTTCCCTGCAGTCGCTGTCACTGCAGCCCTGCCCTGGAGGCCTCCAGGTGCTGGGCCTCAGCTTCCCTCAACCAGGGAAGGCCTGGTTCCAGTCCTGAGCCTGCCTGTTTCTCCACACAGCCCCCCACTGCCACTCCACCTGTTGCTGAGCCCTCCCCACTCCTCTGGAAGCAGCCTTGACCCTGACCTCCCACTCTAGGCAGCAAACCTGTCCCTGGCCCTCCTGTAGGGACCCTCAGCTCCCAGGGAAGGGCCACTCCTGGAGGTCGGGGGACAGGGCAGAGCAGGCACGTACCAAAGCCGATGAGGCCCAGCGTCTCCCCACGAATTCGAGCTGCTCCTGAGGCAACCTCCCGGATCTGCTCCACACTCTGCACCCGCGTGCCCTCCCGCAGCGCCTGGTACAGCCACGTGTTCCTGCGGTACAGGTTGAGGATGTGGCAGATGGTGGAATCGGCCGTCTCTTCCACTGCTGCCGACGGGATGTTGCACACGGCGATCCCTGGAAAGGGCAGGGCCTGGGATGAGACCACCCACCTCAAACTCTGTGGAGCCCAGGGCCCACCCACCTGGCTGAGGGATGCAGTGGCAAAACGGGGGGGGGGGGGGGGGGGGGGNGCGGGGGGGGGGCGGGGGGGGGGGGGGGGGGGGGGGGGGGGGGGGGGGGGGGGGCCCTGAGGTGTATCATCAGCCAGGGCCTCAGGCCTGCCTGCTGTCACCAGGTGACACAGACCCTCTGGTTCTAACACCTGGGACCCCCACTCCACTTGCATTCAGGGCGGTTTGGCTCACCCGCAGTCCCCAGGGGCCCCATGTCCTGTCCACTCTCTATTTTCAGACCTGTCCCTGGGAAGGGAGCAGTAGGCAGTCAGAGGGGCAGGGCCAGCTCGGACCACTGTCTGCATCCAGGGCCACACAGTGGGAATCCTGCCTGGCAACGGCCCTGAGCCACTGGGAGTGGGTGTGCAAGTCCCCAACAGGCTGTGGGGGCCTCCTGCAGGGCAGAGCGTCCCCTCGGACTCCTCATGGGCTGGCGAAGGGCCACAGGCTTTACCCAGTCTGACAGGGCCAACATGTTAGGACTTGTTTTTAAAAAGGGAGGTGTCAGAACTGACCCCTCCACCCCAACACGGGCCCCCGAGGTCAGCCACGTGGTGGCTGGTGTGCCCTCATGGTGCCAGCCTGGCCTGCAGTCTGAAAGGAGTGTGGGGACCAAGCGCAGTGGATCAGGGCAAGAACCAGGCACTGTGAAGAGCAGCGACAAGGGACCAGTGTCCCTGGCATAGGGGGCGGGGCTCTGACTGAGGAGCTCTCAGGACACCTGAAGTTGGGCCAGAAAGGGTGGGCACTGACCTGCCACAGGGGTGCAGGCGGTGGACAGCACCCCCAACACCGGCCGAGGGCATAGGGTCCTCACCTGGGATGGGGGCCTGGCCAGCTAAGCAGCTTACTGGGGTGCACAGTGTCCAGAGACCCAGCTCAAAGGCTCCTTCCCTCTCAGTGACAGACCCGGGGCCAGGGGCGGGGCGCCAAAGGATGCGGGGCTGGACAGCCCTGTACTTCTCCATCTGCTCCCACCAGGGTGGACAGGGACAGCCACAGTGACGGGAGCTCCAGGGTCTCTGCAACTGATCCCTCAGGAGGACAGGCAACCCAGAGAGTGCCGGTACCCATGGGCATGTCACCCCACTCCCCATACCTAGTCACTGCCACTGGGCAGGGGACACACGCTGATTGACACAGAGGCCAACAGTGCTCTTGAGCTACATAAGGCCTTGCAGAACACCCATAATGTGGCCATCTCTGTTAGCAATGAACGAGCCACGGGCTGCACTGGACCAGGGGCTGTGGGACGCAGTGCCACTGCCCAGACAGATGGAGGCAGAGGCCAGGGGCCTGGAACAACCCTTAGGCGGCCGGGGTGGCTTCCATTCCTCCAAGGGGCTCAGCCCTCCCTGGCCAGCTTCGAACTCACCTAGCTCGCCAGCAGCCTTTATGTCCACGTTGTCATAGCCGCTGCCTATCCGCACGATCACTCTCAGGGCCTTAAACTTCTCCAGGTCCTCCCTGGTGAGGGTGATGGTGTGGTACATCATGGCGCCCACGGCTTCATTCAGCACCTGCCACGGACAAGCAGGGTACAGGCTGGGGACCCAGACCACACCCACCAGCGAGTGCCTACTGGTGACGTAATTGTGGGCACAGGGGGTTGGACAGGTAGGACAGAGGGGTGACGCTTGGAGGAAAGTGAAGGAGGGAATGGCCACGGCACCCGGGGTGGGAACGGCGACCCCACCTTCTCGTGGATCTCCTGTGTGGACTGTGCATCACAGAAGGCCACGGTGGCCAGGTCCTTCAGGATGGGCATCTCCACGGTGCAGTCCCGGCCATCCAGCAGCGCCACCAGGGGCCGGGGGTGCAGGGGGCCGTTCATGATCTGGGGGCGGATACCTGCGAGAGCGGGCAGGGTTGGTGGGTGGGCAGCAGGCAGAAGCCACACACCTGCCTTGGCCCCTGGGGAAGCCCCGCCCCACACGCCCACGTACCTGTTGGTCTGCGGGACTCCAGCTGCCACCTGCCCATTCCGGGGCAACAAGTGAGCCCACAAAGCTGGAGGAGTGCACCTTCCCGCCCGCTGCCCTGGGGCCCACAGACCACAGCTCACTTGGGGCTGCTGGGAACGGTTGGGGACAAGCCAAGGAGGTAGTGGTCCAGTGGGGGCCTGGACAGCACTGCAGCCAACGGGAGCCCTTGTGGAGCTGACTCCATGGCCATTTGGAACCTGCCCAAGGCCACAGCTGCAGCCGCCATGAGGGACTGCTGCCTATCACTCCTGGGCTCCAACCAAGGCCAAGACCTTCAGGGACGAAAGTGGGCCACCTCAGGTGCTCACATCTGTCCCGGGGCTCGCAGAAGACCACGTGGAACCAGAGTGTTGCACTCCCAGGTACAAGGGCCAGTCTGAACAGCCACCCAACACGGGAGGGGATGCACAGGCAGGGCCGGTCCTGCCTACACCAGCCCAAGTGCAGATTCTCCAGGGTCTCCAGTGCAGACCCAGGTGGTGGCTGGGGCATCTGCCCTCTGCCTTACAGGTACACCCCGGGGTGCCCAGCAGGCGGCGTGGGCCCTGGCCACTCTCCTCGGCGACTGAGAAGCAGCATTTTCCCCACCCCTGCTGCCCCCTGCCCCCCAGCCACATGGGAGCCAGGCCTGGGCAACTCCGTTTCTCGAGTCCAATATGAAATGTTTGGTGCCAGAGGACCAGTGAGAACAGGCGGCTCTCTGTGCTCTCGTGCTTTCAGGTGTCCGGGCAAACTACGGCCACTGTGTCGGCCGGGCTCAGCCTGCCTTGCCACATTCCTCCAACCATGTCCTTGTCCATGGTGGCCACCTGGGGTACCAGGCTCAGCGGGTCATGCTCACAACCCCGGGGCCAGCTGCCCCTAGTATGACCACATGACGGTGGGTGCCCCCGGCAGACGGGGAAGGAGCCACACTCATAGGCATGGCCACTGCCTCTTATCCCCCACCCCGATGGGCTCGGCTCTTGGTGGCCCCCAGAGGCGTGAGGGTCCTGCCTGACCAGCTGGGCTCATCCCCACATGCCCGAGAAGGTGAAAGGACCCCATCTGGAGCTGTGGCCCCAAGGTGCCCACAGGGTCACTGCACAGTGGCCTCTGCCCTGACAGTGCCCCCCCGCCCCCCGCCCTGAGCCACAGCTGCAGTGACCCCAGACAACCATCTCTGCGGACACAGAGCATAGAAAAGGCGGCTGTTCTGGCCTCAGAAAAAGGGGGTGGGGTTACCAGGGGCCCAGGCCACCTCGGTCCCTCCCTGCTCACAAGCAGCAGGCCGAGTTCCCCAGGACCCCAACATCCCCTGTACTGGGGAGCAGGCACCTCACCCCTGCCGATGGCCATGTGAGCCTGGGCGGGGTGGCGGGGCTGTGCACCTAGTCTAGGGTGATGCCTGCAGACAGGACTGTTCGGCTGCCCCCCTCCTGCCCCAAGGGAAGTGAGGAGCAGTCACGTCACGCTTCGGAAGCCTCCCTCTCATTCACCCTCACGCCACCAGCCCCTTGCACAGCTGAGAGCATGGTGCCCCCCCCCCCCCACCCCGGGCCCACTGAGTAAAGGCCCAGCTTCTGCCCAGGAGATGGAGAGCTGGCCTTTCCCACCCCCAACACAGCCCAGGGTGCGCCTTCCACGGGGTGAGGGGCACCCGACCTGACTCCCTGGGGCACTGGCAGGAGAGTAGCTGGACAATGCTCACAGCGGTCACAGTCATGATGAGAAACCCAAGTTGTGACTTGGAAATCGACCCCAGAGCTAAACAATGGAGCCACCCAAGGCCACCTGCAGAGGCTGAGGGGCTGCTCCAGAAGATGCCCACCCACGGCATCAGTGCGCATCCCGTCACCTAGGAAACAAACTCCAGGTTGCCTAGCAATCGCCTCTCTCCCTAAAGACCAGGCCAGGCAAGAAGAACAGCGGGGGCTGCCCGCCCACCTGAAGCCCCAACTACAGACACTGGACACCAGGCAGGAAGCAGAGACACTTGGGGTGCTTCACAGAGGGGCTCATGGGGGTGGCGGCTGCTGAGCAGGGGTCCCATTCCTGCGGGAGGCAGGCCCAGGGTGGGGCAGCTGAGGACTGAGCTTTTAGGGGGCCACATGAGACCTCCAACATGGGGGGGGGGGGGTAGGAGAGAGCTTAGCCAGGCTGCCACCAGTTTGCTCCTATAAAGGGACCACACCCCACGTGCGCCCCAAGCTCTGGAGGGACGCCCAGCTGCACACTGCGGATCCAGTCAGCTCAGCTCGCCCACTTGGCACTCGCCACCCCCACAGTCCTGCTGGAGCCGGAGGCAGAAGGGCCCACGGGTCCCCAGGAGACGCCAGGGAGACGGACTGCAGACGGATGTCTCATCCCATGCTGCCCAACAGCCTCGGCGCTTCTGACGGCCTGACAGTTTCAGTGTACTTGGGTGTGGCCGACACTGAGTCAGGTCCACACAGGCAGATGGCCAGCGGGGAACAACTCAGGGGCGGGACCCCAGGCTGGGGAGGGCGCCAAGACCCAGCGCTGAATTCGAAGTTACTGGAAAGCGAGGCTGGTAATCAAAAGCCAGGTGACCGGTTACTAGACACTGCTCACCCTCGAGACAAATCCCTCGAACCCCCAGACTGACAAGAACCCCGGTGTCTGTCTTCTGCCCGTTTCAGTCAAGGAGACCACACACAGTGAGGAACGCCGGAGGAATGACTGACAGCAGCCACCTCACAGTGCCAGGGCCACGCGCAGATGAAGACCGCAGGGTCCTGGTGGCCCACTAATCAAAACGACCGTCCCTTTCCACGGGCTCCCCAGCGATGGGCTCGCCTGGCAGTAACCTCGCAGGGCAGAGCGCTTGGGACAAACCATCACAGGCTGGTTTCAGGCTCTCATCTGCTCGCCCCAGAGGGTGGGACGTAGCACCCAGGTCAAGGCTGGCTCCATGTCCCTCGCCGGGCCCGGCACACGCTTCGCTGTGAAGTTAGAGACACTCGGAGGGAAACTAAGATGGCAGCCAGGTCAGGTCCAGTGGCTGGAGCGTCGCCGAGTGGCTGGTGTTCCAGGGCACAGCAGGTCCGAAGGCCTGTCAGATCCCGAGGGGAAAGGGAAGGCCCCAGGGAGGCGCCTTGCGGCCTGGATCCTCTGTCCCTGGGTAGCACCACCGGCTTTCTCCCCTGAGCAGGGGGCCGCGAGGAAAGGTGGGCTCTGCCACCCCGAGCCGCCCGCGGTGCCTGAGGCCTGTGCCCGGGCTGCACTCTGCTTACAGGTCTGGCTTGGTTTCTGCTGCCGGCGACTTGGGACCCAAACTGCCCCGGGGCCTGGCCACTTTCAGCGTTTCAGGAACAGAGCAGCTTCAGACCAAAGCCCTGTGGCTACAATAATTAATCGTGGGTTAGAAGCCTGAAAAAAATAACAAAGTGGGTTCTACCAAAATTCCCGGACACCATATCCATCTGGAAACACCCAGGCCAGACCGCCCAGGGTCTCGGGGTGACGGGTGCACACATGGCTGCCCCACCCGTGCGGTTTGCCCTGTGGGCTGGCCAGGTGTGCTGGGGCAGCCCCTCCAGGACCTCACAGGCCACAGTCACCAGCTGGGACTACGGAGGGCAGAGGACCTGCCAAGGTGGCCGAGTCCATACAGCGACCGTCACTGTCACTGCCACCTGGGGCCAACGAGCCCTGGTGAGCCTTGCCGGGGGAACAGCTGGGAGCCTCTGGGCCGGTGCCGGGGGTGCTGACCGTGCCAGCAAAACAAGTCCCGGGAGGCAGGAGAAGGTGGCCCACGGCCCCATGCTCAGAGCCCCGGGGTCCAGAGCTGGTGGGATGGCCCCAGACCCACAACCAAAGCCCAGCCCCCTCTAAGTCCAACCCCATCTCCAACACCCCAAGAACTGCTCCCCTTCAAGTGCAGCGACCCCGCCCCAGGGTGTCAGAGGGGCATGTCTCACAGGCTTGGTTTCCAACCTCGAACTCCTGACAGGGCTCAATGGGACCCAGAGGCTGGGACAGAAACGAGCCCCTGCCCGAGACCCAGAGTGAAACTAGCGAGCACGGCTGAGGGGTTCGCGGGGCACCCCCGTCCTGCAGCTGGGCTGCAGAAGCTGCCCGGAGCTGGGGACTGAGGAGGCTCCAGTCAGGTGAGGGTCACCTCCCTCGCTTCGTCAACGTGGTTATCGATGCCAGAAAAACGGTCCCAGCCCGTCAGACGTGCATCTCAGCCACAAGTCTCCCTGGTCTGGCTCCGCCACCGAGCTGTGGACCCAATCAACGCACACTCACGAAGCCACAGGGGATCTGGCCTCACTGTACCCTCTGAACCCCCACCCAGGGGCAGACTTGGGCGTGACCCCTACTGAGGGAACCTCCCAGAAGGCCAGGGGAGTCCCTCACTGAGTCTGGTCACAGCCACTGCTCAGCTCTGATTCTCACAGCCTCTGCGAAGTCACCTGAGGCTGGTGGGCAAACAGCCACTGGAAAGCCTTGATTAAGCAGATTAGCTTCTTAAATACCACATGGGTCTTACCGAGTCCTGGCCATCCGGTGAGATGCTCTCAGGCCACCTGCCTGGCAGCTCGGGGAGCAGGGAGACAGAGAGCAGGCCAAGCGGAGCAGAGGCCCAGACCACTGACCCAGTTTGGCAGCACGCAGGACACCTGTGCCACCCCCAAGACCAGCACCTGCTGTCCCCGACGGGCCTTGACTGCACAGGGTCCCTGTGTTGGGACCCTGAACAGAAAAGAGGGACAGATTCACTCCCTTTTTGCAGCTGAGCTCAGACACAAAGCCCAGGACCATGTGCCCGCCAGTCGTCTCAAGTTCCTTCGGACGCTCGTGCGCTGGCGCCCGCTGTCTGGATGCCCAGGGCACTAGCCCAGCACACTGCCTCCTGGCCTGCGAGGTGCCGGGGAGATGACGAAGCGACAGGAAAGCTCTGCTTCAGAGGGGCCAGCCTGCGGCCAGGGCGAAGCCTTAGCACCACTATTTCTTCTTCCCAAGCTCGCTGTACTCCCACAGCCAGTGGGGCCTGCGCTCTCCTCAGCAGACATGGAAACGAGACCAGAGAACTCAGTACACTCGCCCAAGGACACACAGCACACTACCTCTTGGGCTGAAACCACATTTATGGGTGCATGGCCTGTCCGGGGGCTCCCAAAGGGAACCAGCCCAGCACAACCTGCCCCAAGAACAAAGGGCAACACCCAGACCAGGCCCTGATTTGGGTCTGGTGCGGAGGGCACGGCTGAGCTCCCAACTCTCCCAGGCATCAAGGGTAGGAGACTGTCATTCACAATCTGAGAAATCGGTGATTGATCCAGGGGGTCCCATGGCAGGGAGTGGCCACCTCCAAGGCCTTAAACGAGGAGTTGAGGTGGCATCCTGAATTCGGAGAACAGTGACCCAAAGAGCCATGTCTGACCTCAAACACAGGCTTGGGGCCAGCCCCCAAAACAGACAAAAGCAAAACCAGGCCTATTGATCTCATGGACATGGGGCGCCGTTCAGGTGCTTTACCTGGAGAGGCTGAGCTGCCGGCCGCTCGCACACGGTTCCCACCCCCAGCCCCGAGCTCAGTGCAGAGGGCTGCTCTGCAGAGAAACGGGCCCCGTTCCTGCCCCACGAGGCTGGACTTTCTTGACCGTGGTAGTCAGGGAACCTCTCCAGCCTGACAGGACACCTGCCATCGTATGGCTGCTCTGCTGTCCACGCTCTGCGCCAGGTCCCCAGGGGCCTGTGTGCCCCATGCCCGGTCCACTCTTCACGCTGTGCCGCTTGCCTGGCTGGCACAGAGCAGCGCCTCGGGCAATGCTGAAGGCGCCAGGCCCTGCTGCCCTGCGGAGCAGGTCCAGCAGCACGATGCCCAGGCCCCAACCCACCCCCAATGTCCCTGTGACTGAGAAGGGAGAGCTGGCCAGGCCCGCACTTTTCTTGCTGTGGGAGTGGGGGTGGCGTTCGAGGCCACGTGGTGGCTGCCTTCTCTGCCCTGCCTCCAGCCCGAGGCTTTGAGGGCCTTCGCCCTGCGGAGCAGTGAATTGCCTACCCCTCGCTCCGTTTACATCCTCTAAGAAAGCCAGGGACACGGGCATAAGGTTTCTATGGGGAGTGTCCTGCAGCCGCGGTGTTGAAAAGCAGCACCCCAATTCTAGACACCCAACAACTGAGCAAGGTGGCCAGCTCTAGTGACAGAGCACTATGACAGCCACCGCTGCAGAGGATGAGGGGCTGGGGCCGCACTGCTCATGCCGGGACCGCTGAGCCCTGAGCCCTCAGTGGCCTGGGCTCTGCTGCATTTGGGACAAAAATACGCAACTGGCCGCCGCAGTCCTGCTTCCACGATGCACCTGCAGCCCCATCACAGGGAGGCCAGCTCAGCGAGACAGCGGCAGCCAGCCTACCTGGTGCTGTGCGGGGCCCCCTCACCTGGGGACCCTGGACCAGCACATGGGAGCCTGGTGTTGACACCGAGAAAGCCAACCCGATGAAGCAGGTGGTTCGTGGCTCGAGACAAACACATTAATGTCCCCAGCTCACGTGAGCACGACCAGGCCTGGACTACAAGCCACCTGCCCACCACGAATGCTGGCTGCCTCTGCCCAGGCGGGCAGCGCCGCCCCCTCCTAGGCTGCCTGCCCCTTCAGGTGAGAAGAAAACAGATGAGTCAGGCGGAGATGGAAAGGAAGGCTCACTCGTGCTGCGAAAATGACAGAGGTGGCTGGGTGCCCACTTAAAGGCGGCCCCTCCCAGGTCAGCGGCGCGCCCTGAGTGCAAACACTGTCTTCTCAGGCTAGAGGGCCTGGCCAGGAGCCTGCCAGTGGGTGCGCCCCAGCAGACCCAAATCTGGCTGCTGATTCCACACCTGCCACCGCCACACTGCCTTCAGGGAGGGTCACGAAGACACCCTGAAGGACAGGGACAGTCCCCACACAGATCCTTCGACGGGGAAATTTACGTGTTGGGTGACTTGTGGCTGCTGCCATGCAGAGGAAGCCACCGATACCCCTCCGGCCCACGAAACCACGTTACCCAGCACCTGCCAGACTTCGATGACCCCCTCACCCTGCCCCCAACAACAGGGAACGTTTTCCTCAGAAGGCAGTGCAAAATTAAAAGAAAAAGGAGAAAATAAAGCAACGTAACAGGCCCTTCTCCAGCAAACCTTCCCAGGACTTCAACGAGGAGATAATCTTTCTGTGATTATGACCAAACCCTCCCGTTGCTTAGCAACAGATAATTAAGGACCGTGTTTTCAGATCCGCTTTGCAGCCCGGCCATTACCAGATGAAATTACGGGAGCCACCAACGTCAGCCATGCAAATCAGTCGGCTACAAAGAAAGAACGTTTGACCGTGAGGGAGAGAGCACGGCCCTCTGGAAAACTGTCTGACTTTTTTTCCTGTCACACATCGGGGAAAAAAAACCCACACCTGAGACAAAACCCAGAATCTACAGTGAGAGACAAGAGGAAAAAACCCCACCAGTCCCTCGGGGGAACCACCACCTTTCTGTTGGGCCACACCAGCACCAGCCCTGGCACCGGCGTAGAAACCAGAGCAACCTCTCGGGCCTGCAAGGCCAGGCCCCCAGGCCGCACCCACCACTGTTTAAGGGGTGTCTTCACCCTCGTTTTCATGCCAACATCTTTACCCTCTAGAAATAGTCAGAGAACCATGCATTTAAAAAGGATTCGATTTTTAAAAATTATGTTGGGGAAGGCAAGAGTAAAGAAAGGAAACCAAATTTACACCTTAAACTGTCAGTAAAGCCTCAAGAGTTAACCAAAATTCTAAGTTTGCTCAGAGGACGCCCACTGGGAAGCTCACCCGCCGGGAAGCTCACCCACAGCGCCCAGAGAGACACGCGCCGGAAACCACACACAAACCCCAGGGACCCTACTGCGTCTCCTCGACCTGGGGCACAGACACGGCCTTCCCCACACGGCAGCGGACCCCGCACCTCCCAGTGCACCAGCACGGAGACCAGCACTGCGGAGGGGTTTCCGCATCTCGCTTTGCCAGCCCTGCCTGCGATCCAGCACAGGCCTTTCAGGGGTCTGCTTCCATGCCACGGCGCAAATCTTATGGGGCGGGGTGGGGTGGGGGGGCGCGCACTGGACAGTGCCCCTGCCTTCTCTGAAGCTGCCCTCAGGGGCTGGTGGTTTTCGGTCTGTTCTGCGTTCCCCCAGAAACATAGTCCTGTGTTGTCACAAACCAACCTGAGCTCCACTAGGGGAGGGGACAGCAGTGCGACCCCCCCTACCACCCCAGGCCTGTGTCAGCTGGCTCAGTTGGGAGCAGGCCATGCAGCCCTGTGTGTATGTGTGTGTGTGTGGTAAGCAGGAGTGTCTCTCTAGGCCTGGCCTAAGAACAGCAGGAAGGCCAGGACCCGGCGTTCCGTGTGCAAACCCCTGCCCTCTGTTCCCTCAGCGCCCCAAAGGAGGCAGGGTGGGGCGGGTGCGTTACTTGGTTCTGGAGCGAACATGGTGGACACGATGATGGGGGCCCCCGTCCGCCGGGCCACCTTCTGGTATGGCGAGTGTGGCACGTGGAGGCTCTGGCCGGCTGGTGGCAGGGTGGACCGATCCACAGGGAGGCCGGGCTTCCGCAGGAGCTGGGCACTGCCGTGGGGGCCAGACAGAGGCCCGGTGGCCGAGGTCCGCTCGCGCTTCAGCAGCTCCATGGGCACCGTGTAGGCCGTGGAGTAGGCCGTTCTCGGGTGGAGGGGGGTGGCGGGGCCCGGGCTCGTCAGGGCCACTCCCGCCTGCGGGGGATACGCAGGGCCCAGCCGCACAGTCAGCGCACAAGGAGTAGGAGAGCTGTACCCAGAGTTGGAGGGGAAGTGGGGGGCATGGGCACCCACCCCAGGGGCAGAGTAGGTGGCCGCCGGCTCCAGCAGATGCTGGGAGGGGGCACTGGAGGGGCGTCGAGCCAGGTCCCCGACTCGGGGGGGTGCTGCCTGCAGGGGACCCACAGACTGGGGCTGCAGGCCCGTGGCGCCCAGAGAGGACAAGTCGCCAAGGAGCTCGCTGCGGTGGCTGAAGCTGCTGGAGCGAGCCCGGGGCAGGGGACCCGCTGGGCCCTGCCTGCGTAGCTGCATCTCGGTCCTGCAGCTGCCAGCCAGGCGGCTCAGGACACGGGCCTGGCCCAGGTTGGGCGCGACACACTTGATGTCCGCGTCCTCCATCGTGGCCAGGACGGCCGGGGAGTCGAAGCCCTGCTGCAGCAAGGCCTCCAGCGTGGCCTCCGCCACGCCCTCCGCTCGCAGCAGGGCCAGGAACGGGGGCAGCCCACTCCTCGCGTCACTGGGCTCCTGGAAGCAGGACAGGCCGGCCTCACAGTTCCCGTAAGACATCCTGGAGGGAGCGCTCCCCTGCCCGTAGCCTCGACTCAGGGTGCCTGGTGCCATCCCTGGGCCACCTTCAGAGGCAGCAGCGCTAGTTGGGTCCACGACCAGGCATGTGGGGGCCACCTGCCTGGCGGTGGCGGGATCCACAGGCCTCTCGCTGACACCAACATCGTTGTAGGTCTGGCCGGCGGGGTAAGTGGTCGCCTCTGGCTGGTACCTGCCATGGGCCATCTCCCCAGCGTGACGTGGGGGTGATGAGGCCCTGCTCTGCGCCCGCGGTCCTGGGGCCACCGTTTTACCTGCAGGGTCCCGGTACAGGTGAGCCACATCCTGCAGTGCAGGGGCCCGGCCTTGCACTTGCTCCCAGGTCACCCTGCCGCCAGGCACTCCATAGCCGGCCAGTGCGCGGCCGACTCCGGGATCCCGGTACTGGCGCAGCTCTCGGGGAACCTGAGCAGCTCCGGTGAGGTCGCCGTAGCAATCCCGCGGCAGCAGGGCAGCATGCGCAGACATCACTGCCTGCCTGCTGTCGTAAAAGGTGAAGTCGGGGACGGAGCTCTTCCTGCTGGCCACAGAGCCGTAGAAGACCTCCCGGCACAGGTCAGATGCAGGCTCACGCCAGGGCCCCTCTCCACCCCCATCTGTCAGGGAGCCACTCTGGCCAGGGGACTCGGCCACCGCCCAGGGGCCGTCGTACCAGCCAGCGGCATCCCAGCTCTGAGAGCGACCGACGCCGACGTGCCTGCTGGGCACAGGCATGGGCGCAGGCGGGCGGCCGTCCTCCCTGGTCTTCAGCTCTGCACAGCAGGGGCCAAGCGGCCGCACCGCAGCCCCGCGAGCCGGCTCGGACGGCCGACTGAGGGTTTCCTATTGCAAAAGACGGCCTAAATTATTAACCCGCGAAACCTTAGCAGACAGAACACGGCACTCACAGGAACTTCGTCTCCCTCCCAGCAGCGGCGGGCAGGTCTCTTCTTTGCAGTCCCAGAGGGGAGGCTGCCCAGGGCCGGCCCCGCCCGCCGCGCTCACGCGGTGCTGGCTCTCTCAGCCTTCGGATTAGGAGCTAAATAAAACCCAGGAGCTTTTGTTCCATGTGACATCTCTAGACGGATGGAGCTGCTGCAGTTCCATCCAGGCCTCCTGACCTGCGAGTGGGAATCGTTCTCACACGGCAGCTCAGGCTTATCTCCTGCGCCCCCAGAGCGCTGTGTGGAGGAGCACCGTGCCCCCCCCGAAGGGGCCTGTGCACCGCCCTGCCTCCCACTGCCTCGAAGCCACAGAAGGAACACAGGGAAAGGCAGCCTTTATGCCGATTCCATCTTAATCCGATGAAATGCCAATCCACCGCACTCGGCTAGGACCAAGTTAAATGGGAATGGGCAGGCGGGGTGAAAAGACAGAACCTCACGCAGTCCCAGAACACGAGGTGGCCCCGAGAGATGGGCCAGGTCTGCAGCCAACGCTGAGCCCACACTGAACTCTGGCCCCGAGGTGACTCCTTGCTGACAAATGCAAGGAGTCACCCACTAAAGTCCAAAGGGGGAAGGTCTTCACCTTACTGTCGTAGAACACAGATCCCTCACTGCTGCTTGGGGGGACCACAGAACAGAAAACCACCGCCTGCGTGTGTGACCTGGAGGCCACCATTTTACAGACTTTATTTATCTTGGGGGGGGGGGGGGGAGGGCAGGGGAGGAACACTGATGCCTGTCAGGCCTGCAACCCAGGCGCGGGCCCCGCCCTGGGGAAGAACCAGTGACCCTCGGCCATGCCGCATGCCTCGCAACCCACTGAGCCAGGCCGACCCGAGCCAGAGGTCACCACTGCAGGACTGCGGCCAAGGTCGGGGCCAAACTTGGCTGCGGCAAAGCCAAAGCAGGAGTGGCCACACCTGAGTGTGTCCTCCTTTAAATCTGTGTGACAGGGAAGCGGAGCCCTGGCTGCAGAGGCCTGGCTTAGACCCGGGGGGCATTTCCCACACCCCACGATTACCATCTTTCGGCCCCACGGGGACTCAGGTCCAGGAACGCACAAGAACCACCCCAAACGGGAGCACAGAGACATCTCCTCAAACACGGCACAGGGTCCCTGTGAAGCGGTGCAGCAACCGGTCTGGCTCCTCCGGCCGCAGGCTCTCTGTGACACAGGGTCGTGGCGCAAACAAAAGCCGGATCGGGCAGCCCGAAGGCCATGCTCGGTGCTCGGTCACCGCCTTCCGGAAGCACATGATGTGCGCGCCTGGTGCCAGGACTCCTGGGTGCTGGCTCTTCACCCACGGCCCCCTCAACCTAAGATTCAACTAGAACTTTTGACGAGAAATGCCAGTCATTAAAAAATACCTTTTATGTTGTGAGAAAAACCAAGCTGCACCACGAGGGAAGAAAGTGGGCACAAGTCCGTTTCCAGGAGCTGGAGAGCGCTGCTCCAAGCAGGGCAGTTTTCTGAAAGAGCAGTGTCCTGCCGTCTCCCCACGCCCCGACCACCAACCTTTGAGACAAACTGTTGAAACCAACACTACTGTCCAAACTGTGCTGGTCCCCATGGGCCAGAGCTCTGGCCCATGGACGCGCACCCGTTCCCGAAACCCCGCAGACCCCATGTACAACCACGAACTGCCAATGAGGCCTCAAGTCATCCGAGAAAATGCCCAGCAGGCAGGCAGTGAACAGCCCGAATGCTCTCCCGCGCCCCCAACGCTTCGGCCGCACGGGAAGGAACAGGACAAGCCGCCAGAAGAGTGCTGGGTCGCTGCGCGGAGGCAGCCCGCCAGTGTGGCTCCTGCCACACCACCGCCCACACCCTGGACAATGTGTACACGTCCCACCAACGGCCTCAGGATGTGTGCACTTAGCAGACACACTGGAAAAGGCAGGGAAACGTAACCACCCAACACCAAATGGAAACAAGCCCTATCTGGTTACGGCAGGTCTTCCCGGCACCGCTGGGCAGGCCCAGTCTCATGGGCGACTGTCATCTGGGCCCAGTTCCGAGGCTCCCACCTTCCCTACCCTTTCACGCACAGGCAGCCAGGGGCTCCACTGGAAATCCTTCTGAGGACCAAGGGGAATTCACCTGGTTTCTCTTCTTGAGAAACGAGCTGGGGTGTTGGGCAGATGTACCTTCACCTGAGCAAGGGCACCGACCAGAAAGCCTCGAGCAGCCCCAGCCCACACCCTCGCCCCTTTCCAGCCTTGACCGTGTCTTCTGAACCACGGCTGCCTGGGCAGGAGGTGACCAGAAAAGAACACTGAATGTAAGCTTTCAGCATCTGCTCAATGTCCAGGTTCCAGGCCCCGCCAAAGGCGTTCTGCCCACACCACATCCCAGACACTGGGGACCAAGAGGTGGTGGCTGTGCCCAGGGCCACAGGGCAAGGGACCAGGTCATGCTCCAAAGCCAACACCCTGCTCCCCAGAATTCCCAAGGTAACTGGGGTCACTCTGCGGGAAATGGGGGACCATTGTCACTTTCTAAAAATTCTCTTAAACTCCACGCCATCGCTGTGCATGTCACTGATAAAGTCAACTCCCAGAGTGTCAGAAAGTAACTGCTAGGGAGACGACTGCTCCCAGCTCTCAAACAGGGGGACCCTGGGCTCTGGTCAGCAGGGCTCCCCCACCTTCGGCCAAAGGACAGCACCTGCCTGAGCCTCAGGCCCCACACTATTCCCTTTTCCTTTCTTCTTGTCATCAAATCCCAGCACATCGGGGGCAGGAAGGCCCAGACCCCACCAGGGGCACAGACGTGGCCCTCATAGGTGTGTGACTCTCATGGGGGCGCAGCCAGCCTCCAGGACCCCAGTTTTCAGTCCAGGTTCGGAAGCAGGGCCTCGCAGAGTAATGTGGACCCCACAGCTCGCCAGTGAAAGGTTCCAGCCCTCCAGCTCCCAGCCCACCCCACTACGCAGCCCCCAAACTCATGCAGTATGGGCTCCACACCCTGCCGAAGACCATGGAGTGCAGAAGACAACAGACTCTTCCTGGGCTCCATGCAAACGCCTGCGGCTGGACCCGCACTGCCCAATGCGGGCCGATCCATAAGCACAGCGCCGTGTTTCCAGAAGGACTGCTTTCGTGTGAACACCGCAGGAGGGGCAGTTTCTGACAGAGGGCTGAGTCCCACAGGCTTTTTATTCTGCAAAGACTCACTGCAGAAAGTTGTGTAAAGTACAAAGATGTTTTGCAAAAACTAAGACATACGCATTCTAAGTTTTCTTGCAAATGAAGCTAAAATGCAGCTGACCCCACAGATGGGGACCTTAGGGTTACAAGTGACACCCTCCAAAGCCAATTCTTCAATTCCCCGCACAACACAAGACACCAATCCCTGACTGTGGAGACCTGAAAACTCTGGGAGGACTCTAGAAGGTTCTGGAGGAGCAGGGAAAACGGAGAAGGGGTGACCACTGACCGACTCCTGTGGAACAGCCCGTCCTGGGCGGGTGACTGGCCAGCACGCTGTGTGCTCGGTCAGAACGGGGCCGGGAAGCACAGGGAGTGGAAGCACGGCTCTGGGATCAAACCGTCACTTCTTCTCTTTTCTTTAAAAGGGATGTATCAGGTGTGTGGGGAAACCAGCGAACCTGAGGTCTGGACTTACACTGACCTCACTGCCCGTGCGTCCTTCTCAGGGGACAGCCAGGCCCAATGCCAGGGCGTCCTGCAGCCAGCCCTCTGCGCCCACTTGGCCCTGCTCCCCGGGGTGGGTCTCTGGGGTCTGTCGCTGAGGTCAGGGGCTAAGCAGAACATAAATGGATCCAGAGACGGGAGGGGAAGAAACCAGTGGCAATCTGAGGGCCTGGCTTCCCAGTCACCCCAAACTTCTGTCACTCAGTCAAGCTTTGTGGGACGTACCCTGCCCAGGGACCTGCTGCAGGTCTACTGTGCTTCAAAGCCTCGGTGGTCGTGCCCCAGGTCACCCAGGGGCCTGCCGTGAGCAAGGGTCCCGGCGCAGCTGCTGGGAAGTCCAGTCAGGCAGCAGGAGGGCGGACCCCCCACAGGGACAGGATGCCACCAAGCTTGGGGAAGTGGGGACCCATGATGAAGGCAATGGCAGCAGCAGCCACAGAGCAAGCCAAGACGGCATGAGCCCCCACCCACACTCCAATACCCCGACCCTCAGGATGGAGACAGAGCCGCCTGCAGACGGAGCCCCCGGCCTGGCGTGACTGTAAGTGAATCTGCCCTGTGTGGCCTGAACCCACCAGCATGCACCAGGAGAGAAGGACCTGAGCCCCTCAAAGGTGACTTCTGTGACACTCCAGTTGGACCGCCCTCCCTGCTCCTGCGAATCTCTGGGACACAAGCACCACGTCCCAGGGTGTCACTCACACCATGGAGTGTGACTTGCCTGGGCGACTATTGTGTGTTTCTGTAACTAAGGTAATTGTCAGTAATCATGTAATTACTGGAAATGTGGGTAACTGCCTGATCCACACATATCATTACCACGTAAAGCAACACCACGAAGACCGTTGTAAAAGCCCATACGTTGGCGCTACAGACGGCAGCCTCAGCACTGCTCCTTCACGAAGTGCTCTGAAACCAAAACGAGGGGTGGCTTCGTACTGCGTTTTTCAAAGGGACCTAAAGCAAAACGGCTTACAGATAGAAGCCCAAAACGACTGCGGCCCGAGTCCGTGGTCTTCACCCAGGTGGGCACCTACGGGTGGGCACCACTGCAGACGCCCCCAGCTCCCTGGCCACAGCACTTCGGCCACCCGGAACCACCAACGTCCCACGGAGACTTCTTGTCTCGGTGACAAGCCCACCCGCAGCGCCGTCTCTGACTCCTCCCAGCCTCCAAGTGACACAGCTGGTGCAGGAAAAGGTCCCCAGGACTTACAGCCGCCCCGACTCCGGCCGCTCTCCCCTCCCCACATCCACCCACAGCCTCCTCCTCCTTCTGTGCTCACGAGCATGGCCCTGCGGTCACAGGGCAGGACATGTCCTCTCCTGAGTTGCTCACAAAGGGAGTTCAGCGGAGAGAGTCCCCAGCAGCGTCTTCCCAAGCGCACAAGACACCCGCACAAATGAAATCTCTCTCTTTTCCACCCTGTATATTCTCAATGGCCCCAGGAAAGGACGGTGCTTAGTGGGCTATCCCACCCCAACCCGCAGTCACCAACAGAGCCACCTCGGTTCGTTACGGCTCCGTGCCCCCGGGGCTCTGCCGAGATCGTTCCTGCGGCCGAGCCGAGGCCCAGCGAGCCCTCTTCTCCGCCCGCAAACAGCACGCTGCATGACGTGTAGCCATGCCAATCCTCCGGGCAGTGCCGTGCACAAGTGCAGCGAGCCAAGTTTCGGGCAAACAGACCCACGCCAGGGAAAACCGACACCTGGCCACACCCTGAAAAGGAGCCGGCCGCCTCCCAACTCTTGCAGGGGCACTGGCGCACCCCGAGACAGGACATCGAGAAGGAGTGGAGAGCAAGCCACACACATCGAAGTGGAAGGGTTCCCTCAAAAGATATTAAGATTGGGCTTTCAAGCCAGCTTGCAAGGCCGCCCAGCTGATTTTGAGGGAGCCCCGCGGGACTCCCAGCGGGGAGCAGGCTGCATGCGGCTCCGTGTGAACCTAGAACGGCAGCATCCGGGCCGAAGGTGCAGCCCAGCCCGGCTCCGGGCTGCGGGGGTGGGATGGGCCCTCCTCCCTCTGGAGCCCAGGCCTGGGCCCCTGGCTTAGAGGTCACAGATGAATGACTTAACTTTGGGGCGTCTAGCTGGAGTGGCTATGGAGAAACTTAAAAAATATGTAACAGCTCCTGTCCCAGGAACACTGCTGGGTGTGGGGGGCAGGGGACAGGACAGAAGGACAGTGAAACCTCTGCTTTAAGAAATGGGCAGAGCCGATGGACCACGCCCGGGAGGGAGGGTCTGAAAGAGGGTTCATGGTCTGCCCTAGAAACTGAGAAGAGGTGGCCTTGGCTCCCACCCCACCCCTAGTTGAGCCCTGGGGCAGAGGGGTGGAGCTGGCCCCCAGGCATGCCTGCCACTGACCTCAGAATACTAACCACTGGGACCTTCTGGCCCTGGGAACACGGCGACCTAAATGGAAGCACCTTCCCAGTGCAGGCCAGAGGTTAATTTTAAGGACTCCCAGACACTCAGGTGAAGGCAGGGTACAGTATGTTGCACAAATCAACGGGTCTTGGAGTTTTCAATGATTTTAAGTCCAAAGGCCAGAGAGTTAGTGCGGATTAAGGAGACCGTGGAGACACTAGGACTCAATGCTCCGTGTCCTTGTTTGGTGCCTACAAAGGCAAAGAAGACCAGATGGGTGGGTCCATCTAACATCTGTGTTAGATGCCACAGGGAATGATCCTAAAGCAGACACATGCCACGGGCCCTTCAGTGTAAACTGCTGTATTTACTACTCTCAGAGGATTCTGGAAAAGCCACCCCCCACATACATTTCTATCTACACATCTATAAGAAGAAAGCAAACAATAACAACCTTATCCATCGGGGACTAGCACCGTCCAGCGTACTACTCTGTCCATCTGTCTGTAGACCTAAACAACTTTAAATTGTTGGCTTAAAAAAAATGCTTCACCCCCCCCCCCCCCCCCCCAGNTTTTCCCCCCCCCCCCCCCCCGCTGCAGAACCCCAGGAAAGTGGGGGCAGTCAGGGCGTGTCTGCTCTGCAGCCCTGATGCCCCACGGGAGGTACGGGGGCAGGCAGAGCGTGGCTTTGGAGCCTCCACCCCACTAGCCTTGGGCCACATCTACTCAGAAAACAAACAGTTCCCCGTGGACAGCTGGTGGGAGGCGCACTTCATCCCTGAGGCAGGGGGCCGAGCAGTGTGCGAGCGGATGCCGGGGTCCGGAAGGGGCGAGCCCCGCCAGCGCCCCACAGGGGGGCCGCACTCGGCCCAGCACAGAGTCCTCCCCGCTCACTCACCAGGAGAGGACGGTGCGTAACCAACGGTTCCGAGTTCTGTCCCTAAGGTTTCCGTTAGGTTTTAATTATGTTTATTTCCCTTTCATGAACAAAACACTTCCAGACATTTTCAAAGATACCAGGGATGTGAACACATCACGAGGGGCAAGCTGGGCTCCTCAGGAATTATCTTGTAACTTATCCTTGTAAATACCTTAATTTGAAACAGAAAGTCAGGAAGTAAGAAAGATGGTCCTAATATACAGCATCTTTTATACGCAAACGGTCTTAGGTAAGTGGTGGAGTTGGGCCCTCAGGGCCTACCTCCTCCCCAACTTTCCTCCTGGCCCCACCCCTACCTGAGAAGCCAGGCCTCATCCTATTGAAGGCCAGGCCTACTGACCACAAGGCCAAGGCCAGAGTCGCTTGGTGGTGGTAGGAGCCTGGCTAGGGGTGGGGGTGTGGCACACAGTCTGACCTGGCAATCAGGTGAGACTGGTGAGCGGGTCACAGGCCCCAGGGCAGGACGACACATCTCTGGTGGAAACCGCCAACCACGCTGGCTCTTACCTTCACAGATTCTGTCCAACCGCTGTCGCTTGACTTTGTGCTTATCCACAAGGGCCATTCTTTATCGGACTTTGTGACTCTGACTCAAAAGGCCAAGCGGTCCTCTAAGAATCAGGGGAACTCGCAGGAGTCTGCGGGCATTACGCCACTATGAACCCTGAAACAAGGAGAAAAGAATCCTTACTCTCCGGACGCCCCGGGGCACAGGACAACAGGTGGCTCAGGAGGTGGCTGCCGCTCTCTGCCCCAGGCCCATGTCATGCCTTCTGTCCCGTGACAGGAAGCACAGGGACACGTGCAGGACCTTGGCTCTCCACTGCCCACAGCGCTGGCCAGCACCGTCCGGTCTCCTGCTGCTCACCCAGGGCTGAGAACACCAGCTCCCAACCACCCTGAACTGGAGCCATCCGCCCTCCAACGCCAGAGGCCCAGCGACAGCCCACTGGGCCGGCCCCGTGCTTGTGCGGCCACAGAGGGCAGAGACGTGCGGGCAGGCTCACCAGCCACAGGTCTGCCCGGGCCTGGTCCCCAGTGTATCTGCCCCGAGATACAGCCACCAGGAGCTGGGCGCGAGGCTCACGGTGCCACCAGGGAGTTCACAGAACTTCCCACCACTGTCCTTGAGGGGTCAGGAGTCAGGGCCACTGCTAAGCACAACATAAGCTCCCCACCCCACCCCCACATGAGGACAGAAAGCCACACACCAGCATCTGAAAGGAGCCAGTGTAAATGGAGGCCCACCGGCTGCTGGCCTCGACTCTGGAGAGCGGCGGTGTGCCCGTGCCTGCCCCAGCTGTGTGGCTTCAGGCAGAGGCAAGCCGGAGAGGTTGGGCCTCCCACTTAGGGACCCAAGTGCCCCAAGGATGGGGCTGTGCAGCCCAGCCGGTTTGTGGAGGGCACCCACCGCTGCAGGTTTGGCGGGGGGCGGGGGAGGTCCTCTGACCCTCACTTCCTGCTCCCCCAGCACCCCGAAGTCCTGGCTTTTGACCCGCTGCTGCCTTCTGATTTGGACAAGACTGACGACAGGCGGAGCCAGAGATGTCCTCAGCCAACATCGGAACAGGAGACAAAGTGAGGATCCGGGGTCAGTGATGAGGACTGTTACATATGGTCACTCTACCGAAGGTCAGGATGTTAGGTGTGGCCATGAAAAGACAGGTGACTTCCTGATAATTAATGGCTAAGTTCCCAGCCACCAGGCCGAGGAAGCATCTCAAAGATTCATGGCAATAATTATATAATTGTTTACAAGAGCAAGGCAAAAGTACCACTTCTGATCACATCAATAATTAGTGCAGTGTCCCCACACCTGAACAACCATTCCGGGTTAGCAGGACAGAGGCTGGCCAACAGCAGGCTGGGCCATCACCGGGAAGACCTGAGTGCGTGGATGCGGCGGACGCAGCTTTCAGAGTCCAAATCTGCCCTTGCTGGACTTTCTGGAAGGCGACCGTGCAAAGGGGAGTGGGGTGGGGTGGGGGGTCCTCACTGTGCCCAACTTCAGAGTAGTGGACAGAGGGCAGGACCCTGGACCGAAGCCACACCAGGAGGCTGGCCCTGAGCTCTGATGGGGTTCGGGGTGGCACAGCCCCCTCTGACTCCAAAGTGACGCCAGAACCCTGCGTCAGGCGCCTCATCAGAGGGACGAGAGAATTAATGAGTTAATATTTGCGAAGTACCACAGAGATGAAAAACGACAGCATTACCGTCTGAGACAAGATGGATTCCACACCCCACCCCCGCAATTCCCCCAGTGAGGCACAATCATTCTTTCTGCTTCCCTTTGAATTTTAATTTGTATAATTAGATGGCTTCCTGAAAAATTGATAAGCAGAATCTCGATTATGCAATCAAAGGAAAGCTCGAGCATCAGCTTACATAAATTATCTATGTCCTATTAATGTTAAAAAAAAATCAAAACGGACTTTTGTGTCTGGCTTTTTGGAGGGGGTCGGGGGAACGCTATTTATGGCTGGCCCGTCCGCAGGTCCCCCCAGGTATGGCGCCAAGCGTACTTCAGGTGAGCCACAACGACAGCAAGCCTGAACTCGAAGGGCCACCACGCTGGGCCTGGCCTGGACTTCTTCTGAAGCAAGAATGCTTGAAATGTGGCATCTCTGTCTCCTGAGGAGCAAGCTATTTGCAAGGACTTAATTAACACCACCATCCACCCCATGACAGGGACAGGCCATCCTCGGAGCTCAGCTGAGAGCAGGGGTTTCCAACTGGTGCCTGCGCCGAGAACACCGCACCCTCTGCTGGTCTGCACCCGCAAGTCACCCATGTTCCCGCAGCTGCACCTATCACAGCGGCAACGCCACGCAGCCAGTCGCTGCTGGATGACAAGGAAGGGGCCAGAGGGTGGACGGGAGGGGCCCATGCAGCACTCTCCCACCTTTGCCGAAACTGGAAAACTCCCCACCACAGTGGTGGTGCTGCAGGGGTAACAGAGTTCTAAAACCTCCTCGAAGAACGACTGGCTGAGCAGGCCCCGTGTTTGTGGAGGAAGCACCGTGTAACTCATGTTACCCACATCGGAATCACGCGAGGACACACATGTGCAAGAGGGCAGGACGCGCCACCCTGCACTATACCACCTGCTTGAGGGTTACTGAGCAGGAGGCCCACAAGAACGGAGTCACCCCCACCCCTTAGCTCCGGAGGGCTGGTGTGCAGGACTCAGCCACCCACCCAACCTGCCCTCGGGCCTGATATTTCCATGGGGCTCCTGTACGCACGCAGTGAAAACCGAATTGTTCTGTGGTTACTCTGTCTTATGTCAATCTGATTATTAGACCAGCCAAAGAACCTGGAAGGAAGGAAGGAAGGAAGGAAATTCTTTTCTCCCCAACAGATAAAAACATTTGGTGCGAAACAGTAGGCCCCCGAGACCGCCCACGCCTTCCTTTGGAGAGACAGACACCCACCCCCCTGCTCCCTCTGCCCCCCACCCCTGCTCTGAGGTCACCAGCAGGACCCTTAACTACACGCTGAGGCTTCAGCGGTTCCTGGAGCCCAGCCTGTCCAAGAACACAACTGTCTGTCTCCCCCCCGGGGATGCGGAGCAGCCCAGCCCTAGGGTAGCAAGGCCCCGCCTGGGGCCGAATGCCCTCCAGCTGCTCCCAGTTCCCTGCCCCCCCCACACCCCCCCCCTCGCCATGGCTGATGCAACGTGGCTGTCCCAGATGGAAGTGCACAGTTTGAGGTCAGCAGGGATCCACTGGCCTCTCCCAACACCCAGAGGCCAGGCATGCCGTAGAGTGCAGATGCCCTGGGATATTAAAAAGCCAACAGCCATTTCACCCCGTGGTGTGGCCACCAAACCAGCGGTGGGCGTTTCTGCCCCAGCACCTGCAGATGGGCACCAACTGGGTTGATATAAAGAAGGTAAAAAAGGACCCTCACGGATGCCGCCAAGCAGGTTACAAAAGGGACTCAGGTTTCAGAGCTTCTTACAATTGGGGGGTCAGGCGAGGAATTGTGGGCCTGTGACCTTCCTGGCTTCTGACCTCCACCAAATATGTCCTCCGGGGCTACGGAGGAGAGGAGGAAACCAAATGTGAAGACCCTGCACCCTGCACACAGCTCCTGACGTCAAGGAAAAGAAAAGCAAGTCTTTAAGCGTGGGGAGGCCCAGCTCCGGCGGGGTACCCGGGGAGTCCAAAGGCCGCCACTGGAGGGAGGCAATGGAGAAGGGCACTTTGGCTGAGTCTCCTTGGCCCGTGGCAGTGAGCGAATCCTGCTCCGTTAGGGTCCTGAGCAGGCAAACCCACGTGGCCTGGTGTTGAACACAAACCCACGATCCCAGGGACTTCACCTGCTGAAAGCTACGCAGGGGGGTCCGAGGGAAGGAAGCCAGGACCTCCCTGATGGGCCCCGGGAACGAACACTCAGTGCTGGCCCCCCGCCCCAGAACACGAGAAGCTTCTGGCTCCTGCCTTAATAATTTTCACATTTGTAAGGCACTTGACAGGCAGATACGCTTTAAAAACAAATGTCGTTGCTTTAATAACAACCAGAGCCATACGCTCCCCTCTCCTGCCCCAGTGTTCTGGCCCCTTCCTCCCCTTCTGCACGACAGTGGCAGAGAAGTCGGGGTGGACAGGGTGAATGGACAGCATCCTCAAGTTCTAGGTGGACAGAAACAGTTCCACCCTGACCCTGACTCCACCACGCACTGGTCGTTTCGTATGAAGAACAAGAACTCTCTGTAGCACGCCGATGCCCAGAACGCCGGGAAGTTCTCATAAAGGGCTCGCAGACTTCCACCACGGAGAGGTCACCCCAGGGCCCCCTGGCCTCTTGATGGCATGCCTGCAGCCTGGGCACAAATGTGCAGCCACCTGCGTGCACTGTGGCCCAGGCAGGGCCCCCAGCAGCCGGCGACCTGGACAGCGCCGCTGAGCTTCTATGCAACTTTAAAACCCGTCGTCTGAGGAATGCAGCGTGTGGGGTGGGGACTGAAGAGCACTGAACGCTTTTAGGGCAACTTTGGCTTATTGGGGCTTATTCTGACATGTACAGATCGCACTTGCATTTAAATGTACAATGAAGACGATTACAGGACTCAGTTGTTATCAAACAGATAGCAATGAGATCTCACACATTTAGAAACCTGAAAGCTCTGCCTCGTGATTTCTGGCTTCGCTCTTCTTGGGGCATCCACCTGCCTCGGCAACACGGCAACACGACTGCTTCGCTGCCCTTGTCAGATCCCGGCCCATCTGCTGACGCCGTGAAGTCCAGAACCCACACGCAAGGGCATGCTCACTGCCGACTCGGGCTCTCGGGGCCTATCTGGAGCCCGTCTTCAGTTCCAGCCCTTCCCCAGGCCTGGCGACTGGGCCCTTCCACCAGCAGAGGGCGCCACAGGCCCTGCACGGCCTCCTGCCGGAATCCACTCGGCCCAGCCAGGGCTTGCCTAGCTCGTTTCCATGCCAACTTGGGCTCTCCAAGACCTCGGAGCATGACACCAGACGCCCCGAAAGACAGGCCTGGGGGGGTCTCAGGAGGGGCCACTGCCTCTCCTCCCACTCTCAGGGTGCAGAAAGATGGACCCCTCCAACCCCCCTCGGAGAAAACGTGCAGCTTTAGGAACTTGCACAGCCGGGGACGGGGGAGAAGAGGACCCAGGTGCCCGCCCACTGTGTCTTCTGGGCCGCAGCTGAGGTTTCATGGCTGAACAGGCTGAAGGCCAGGCTGGGGGTGGGGTCATGGAACACAGGGTCACTGCCTCAGGCTGGGGGTCCCAGATGCAGGAGGGCCAGGGGCCAGCCCGAAGGCCGATTTTTTCCACCACACCCCACGTCTCGTCTAAAGACACACCCAGAAGGGGTGAGCACTCAGGCAGAGACCTGACGTACTCGGAAGGGGCCGCACTGGGGCCAGGCAAAGGCCGCCGGGGTTGCCACGCCAGACTGCTGTTTGCGGGCCACCACACACCTGACTGATGGTGACTGCACAATCGTCCTCACCCCCAGGCATGTCGTGTGGACCTGGGACGACTCAGGACCCCGGGCCTTTTCAGGAGACGCTCACCAGAGAGGGAGGTGAGGAGAAACAGCTCTTCCCAACCGCACCAGGGCCTGATTCTGGCCACAGCGGGCACCCGGAGGGAGGCTTTCTTTCTGCGCCCCTTACCCGGGATGCCTTGCACCTTTGAAGCTGGGGCCCATCACCTGCCAGCCAGACCACAGCAAAGGGACAAGTTGGCCTCTCCGGGTGACCGCCACGTTCTAAGAAGGGACCGAGGATGTGGCGCACCATCCCCTCCCTCCCCACACCTGCAGGAGGGCCCCCGTGGGCTCAGTCTGCAAAAGAAGAGAAGGGCTGGTTTCGTCCGCGGGGGCTGCAGTAGAGGACACGTGTCCCCACACCTCCCCAGGACCAGTGTCCTCTCCTACCACCACTCAAAGCCAGGGTTACCATAGCAAAAGATGCCCCAAAGCATATCTTTCTCTTGGCCTGAACCTGGCAATCTGGGTGTGTCCCCCCCACGCCCGAGCTCTGACTCTGCTGCCTGGCAGAGCCTCTCCCACCTTCTTCCCAGCCACATAGGAGGGTCTCCCTTCGACTTCTTGGAGGAGGGTTGTTTGTTCACAGCCCACTTCAAGCTGGACTACCAGTGAGGCATGCGGGCCACCTGGTGGCCAGGGAGAGGCTGAGAGAGGCCAGCAGGCCTGGCGCAGGCCTGGAGGTGCTGGGAAAGGGCGTTCAGCCTGCCTGGTGGAGATAAAGCCGTCGGACGGGATGATGGAGGCTGGGGCTCTTTTTCTGCTTTCAGAGAGCAAGTGTCTGGAAAAAGGAGCCCACTCCAAACCCACCCACCTCCGGAGGCAGTAGGGACCCAGCCTGCCAAATTCAGAGTAGCCCGCTGAGGACTAACCAAATAGACTCCGAGCAACTGTGTTCAAAATGTGCAGCCCAGCCTGATGGGACCAGGTGAGCCTGCCCCCCGCCCAGCCCAGTGCATCGCCCCCTACGCCAGAGGGGCCAGCACTCAGGGCCCTGAAACGCAGTGTCCACGTGCCTGGGGCGGGCCTGCTCGTGTTTCGCATGAGGTGTCGCCGGCTCACAGGCTGCGGACCCACAAGAAAGGCAGCCCAGACCCAGGGACGATGAGTAGGTGCCAAGTCCTCCCCGTTCTCCCCCCAAACTCCTATGGAAACGCGAGGCAGGGAGGGGCAAACACCCAGGCCTTCCCTGAGTTGTACAAAGGGGCATCTTCATCTCACCGCAGAGACTTCACAACGTGAACTCAACAGCGCTCAGCTATTCTGTTGGCTTAACACGGTTTTAACGTGGAGGGTACGGCGCGCCGGGCTGCCCCAGAGTGCAGGCACCCAGCCGTGTCCTTACCCGCGACCAGTCAGACGGGGGAGAGCTGGAGCAGACGACACTGTGTGTCCCGCCGGGTCCTCTCTGTCCCTCAGAGAGGTGTGTTGCTCCACAGCCCCTTTCGTTCCCCCCGTAGGGTGCTCCTGGGGCTGGAGGGTCTTTGTGGATCATCTCACCTGTTTTCTGTGCCCTCTGGGTGGGCACAGAGGGGTTGTTGGAACGGGGGCGCGGCGGCATAAGGAACCCGTGTGCCATGAACTGGGCCCTTCGTGGATGCGGCGGCGGTTGTGGGGGGGGCAAAGGGGCACGCAGCTTACAGTGTGCTCACGCCCAAGTGTCCCAATCTTCTGTGACACCCTAAGAACTCCCAACAAGCTCACAGTCATTTACCTGCTCAGGGCTTATTTATGGGGACCCTGCAGACGTGGGAGCCCTCAGGAGTTGGGACATCTGGACGCCATTCATGGCATCCCCGCACACCATGACATGTGGTCCAGGATGGTGCTGCAGGGAAAGGCAGGCTCCTGAGTGTCTCCCATGGGCCCCCGGGCCCCACCTTGACCAGCCACGACTGGCAGTGACATTGGGCTCACAGTCCCTATGAGGAAGATCCCAAAGCATGCGCTGTATTTTGCTGTGTAAATGTGCACCGTTTTGCTCAAATTTTTGAGGGAAAAATAAGGACGCACATCATACATGGGTATAATAACCCCATATATAAGGAGCACAAATACATGGCAAGCATTATACACGGCAAAAATACAGTAACACACACCACACTTCCAGCTAAGAGACCCGAGAGCGCAGGTGCCTTCGTGTGCTTTACAGAACGCACTCCCCGGTGAGGTGAGGTCCTAGCCCCAGCACCTCGGCGACCGTGTCTGCAGACAGGGTCTTCACAGAGGTAATCACGTTAAACTGAGGTCACTGGGGTGCGCCCGACCCAACGCGCCTGGGTTCCTCGTGAAAACGGACACTTGCACAGAGATGTGGACCAAAAGACCACGTGAAGATGGAGAGGGTGGCCATCTGCACGCCAACGAGGGAGGCCCAGGAAGACCTTCCCTGTCGGTCCTCAGAAGGAACCGGACCAGACACCTTGGTCTCAGACTTCTGGCTTTCGGAAGAGCAGGACAGCAAGTTTCTGATGTCTAAGCCGGGCGGATGGTGGCACTTTGTGACGGAGCCTGGCAAATACAAACACACACACCATGGCACGCAATCCTGACCACAGCCATTTCTCCACAAGTCAACAGCCTCCCGTGAACCAGACACCACACACGGCGCCGCAGCAGCAGCCACGGAGCTGCTGGGGAAGCAAGGGGACAGGCGCTGCTCCCCCACCTGCATGCGGAGCCCCCCCACCCCTGTGCTGCTGGCCCGCCCCCTGGCTAGCTGACAAAAAGGATGCCTTTCCCTCCACCGAATCACACCGGCCCCTGCCACACTCAGACAGCCAGCAGGGAGCCACGGGGACGGGACCCACGCTAGTCTTCGTGGAGAATACCTCACCCCACCCGGCAGGGCCCCTTTCTGCCCTAGGGTAGGGCGAGAAGGAAAGAGGGTCTGCAGATTTGGGGAATGAGGAGGGGGAAAGGTGATTTCTAAAGGCAAGGGGGAGGCACACTCCCCAACTCACACTGAAGGGGGCTGAGAGGCTGCCCTGCCTGTGGGGTGGGCACTGGCCAGCGATGCCCTTTATCCCCAGTGACATGGGGAACCAGAGACGTGGCACAGGCTCCGATTCTGCGCAGGACCCCGGCTAAGGCTGCAGGGACAGGGGTCAATGACCTCTCAGCTCCCACAGAAAGTACCCCGCCCCAGGGCCCCACTGCAAGGGTCAGCTCTCCATGGCCATGGAGTGGGGGTGGGGGGCTGGGAAGACACACAAAATGAGTCGACAAGAGCCACACGCCCAACCCCCACCAGGCCCCTCCCCGCTGTAGAATCCAGAAAAAGAATCATACACCATGGTCCCCAGGGAACTGCCTCCTGGATGCATTCCCAGTGCAACTCTGCTTGGAACAAACGAACCCCATGCGGATGACGGGTGCCAGGGTTGTGTTCCGGCCAGAGCTCCTGACCTGGGCATCTCCTCTCCCTCACTCCCTGGAAGATCCAGTTGCCAGGCTGTGTGGACAGGTCCACATGGCAACCGAGGGTAGCCTCTCAGCAGTGGCTGCCAAAGACCCTGCCCCAGCCCAGCCTTTGGATGAGCAGGTCCCCCGCCAGGCGGTGTGGACTCCCCACCCGAGGAACCCAGAACCAGGGTGTGCTGTTTCCAGGCCCCGCGTTTCGAGGTGCTTTGTCACAGGGCAAGAGAGCCAACAGCGGTTCCCCGCTGCCCGCAGAGTATTCCCGTGAAAACTCTCAGAAGCGAAGAAGCAACTGTGCGTTTCCCAGCACTCCCAGACCCAAAGACAACCTGCCCAGCACACCAGATGGCGCCTAAAACCCCAACTCGCCCTTGCTTACAATGAAAAGCAAGGCCACCCTCGCCGCTTGGGGCACACTGATGACACAGTGGCTCCCCAAAGCAAACTACATTTCACTTTTTACCTCTTTGGGTAAAAGCAAAAATCTCCTTCATATTTTTCATTAGTGAAAACAGGTGCCGGTGTAGGTCTTCCGTGGAAGCAAGGTAGGCGGCATCACACGGACATCTGCCAGGTGTGGCTGGGGTCAACGAGGCAGCGGTCAGTTAAGCAGATCGGAGCAAGGCCATGTTTGCGCCAAGGTGCACCAAGTCCATGTGACCTACAGGACGGAGGATGCTAACAGCCTCCTGAGCGCTACGGTCTGTCCAGCTCGGTCAACTCCGGGAAGCTCTGGTCCCCAAAACAACCAACCCCACAGGCCTAGGGACGGAGGGTCCGCTGGGGCTGCACTCGGTGCAAACGTCCAGTGTGCGTCCCCGGGGCCGGGCGCAGCTCACACGGCTAAACCGGGGCACTCAGGGCCTTCGCTCGGACCCACGCGTGCCCAGAAACTTGGGGAGGGGCTCCACACCGAGACTGCTGCCCCAGGCCCCCCTCGGCCCGGCCACGCACCGGGCGAGCGGCCCTCTCGCTTTCTTATTCTCCGAGTGGCCCTGAACCGCACCACCACAGAGGCCGAGCTCTCTCTGCATCAGGGCAGACAGGAGGCAAGCGGCCCGGAAGGCAGTCTGCTCAGAGGTCCAGAGTATTAACACAGCCCTCTCCCATGACACGGAATGCCAGATGGGAGCTCTGAGTGTGGCTGTGGGCCCTTGCACACAGAACCACACACGTGTGCGCAGATGCACATGCTCCTGTAGCCCTCGACAGCTTCTTGGAATCACGCAATTTCTGGAACATTCTGAGCCTTGAGACGTTCCCAAACCCAGGCAGCTATGAGCTGCCTGCACAGAGTGGAACCGGAGACTCAACGACCCCCGGGCACTACTGGCCCATATTTCCGCTCAACCCCAGGAGCCTGCAGAGGAGTCGCTTTGCTGCTTTCCTGGTGTGGGGGTCCCCATCACCCCTCTCTGTGGAACCTGCAGCTTCCCTCTGTCCCCGGGGCACTGGGCAGCTCGTAGCTGTGGATTCCCTGGCTCTGGGGCAAAGAGCGATGGGTGGAGACGGAGACAGGGCGAGCTTACTCTCAGAGGGGAGCTCCGGAAGGGTTAAACGGATTTGTAGAAACAAAAGTTATGAAAATGGCCCCAATACAACTTGATGAGGTCAGCGACTACAGAGGCCTAATGACACTTGTAAGAAAAACCATCTGTCGGTGTCAAGAGGTCGGCAGGAAGTGAGTGGGATTTACCCAGCTCCGATTGGCCAGACTGACGCTCCTAGAAAGAGCCACACATGGCTTAACTTAGCCCAGAGGAACAACAAAAACCTCCTCTCAGCCGGCCTCCAAGCGGCCCCGCCTCCCCCACCAAGAGGCCTTGCTCTGAGCTACGAAGTCCGTCCAGGACCCCGGCTGGCCACTAGCTCTTTGTTCCCCGGCCCATGGGCCAGCAAGGCCACAGTGCTCCTGAATGAGTGGCCTCTGGGGAGTGAAGTTCTTGCCCAGTCTGTTGCCTGTCTGGGTCACAAACTCGCCAGTTTTTTGCCTTTTGTTGGAAAACAGCTTGGGTCATTTGAACATTTGAACAGCAAACATTTCAATAAATCCATCATCACAAAACCGAAGAGAAGAGGTTTCTCTGGAAAAACAGGAAGTCCTGGTACATAATACGCATGGTTTAAAAATAGGGCCAAACTTCTCCACTGATGAAATCCCAGCCTCCAGAGCCTGTCGGCTTGATGTGCTCAGGATCCAACTTACCTTCTACTCCTTCTCCAGAATGCACCCGTCCCCTGGGATGCCTGGCCGACTGCCCCTGCCTGACCGCCCCCGACCACAGCCCCCCAGAGGGTCTCCAGGGAAGCCAGCCCCCAGCACACCGCCTGCAGGCATCGGGCAGTGCTTCCCACAACCAGGGGGCCGTTTCAGCCTTCTCCACAGAGGCCGCCCCCTGGCGTGAGCACAGTCTATTCTTCAGAGATGGTTCCGGAGCTCAACAGAAGCACCGACTGTTGAGACGCAACACCGGGCTGCTACCGAACTTTACCCCAGAACGGTGGGTGGCACAGCAGCCAGCAGCACCTGGTTTCCATTCTTCCCAAAGGCACCCACCGTAAAGGTCACGGGCACAAGAACACTCCTCGCAGGTGCTGCAGCTCTGGCACAGCCGGCCCTGGGCACACAGCGCGGGGTCCCCGAGAGGCCTCTGCGGGCCACCCTTGTGCCAGCGCCGCTCCTTTCCCACCAATGCAGCGCCTTCCTCACCACACAGGAGTCCACAGGGCCAAGGCCACCCCAGCTGCTCAGCCGTGCGCCTCCGCCCTGCAGCGTGCACACTGCCTGCAACCGCGTGTCGGAGACGCCCCAAGTCATTCGAAGTTGAGTTCAAGTCCTTCTTCTTAAAAAGAAAAGGTCTCAAGTGGCTTATTTTCTCAGCTCGCCATGAAGGGCTGTGGGGCCCACACGGCTTGCACCCATGTGTGCTGTGGCTCACCTGCAGCCTGGTCCTGAGCAGGCGACCACCGGAAACGGCTGTGGAAGGAAGTGCTGATGCTCAGGCCCGGGAGTTCCAGAGCCTGGATCTCTGCCCGCTGCCATGTGGGGGGCGGGAGGAGAGCATCCCGCGTGGGCAGAACCGTGACCAAGGGGGGTAGAGCCAAAAGGAGATTTCGGATGATACCGAAGTTCGTCTCGACCAGGAAAGGCCGCTCCGTGGGAGACACCCCCACCCCCGTCCTGGAGGACAAGGTGCCTGGTCCAGGGCTGGGGCCCAGGGTCAGAGACTCCGTAACCAAGGGCACGGGGGTGGGGAGGGAATGCAGCCTCACGCCTGTAAATTTTTTCCCCCTGGTTCTAGAATCTTCCAGCCTGCCTGGGTGTGTCCCAGGGTACCCCACAGCCTGCCCCTATTAAATGCCGCTTCCCGTGGCCCTTGCAATCCCTAACCCTCGCGGGGCCCTGGTATGCAGCATTTTTGTTTTCCCTCAAAACACCCTTCCTGGGACCGTCCCAAGAAGCTGAGCAGGCTCCTTTCAACCCAGGCCTTGGCATTGTCTGGGGATGTTTCCAGGATGAAGCAAATTGCTAAAGCAAACATCTTATTTTCCTCTGCTAGGCCGCCAAGCTCTCTGTAAACACACTTCCTGCTGGGACTTCCAGGAGAACTGCCCCCTCTGGTGGAGCTGTCGGCACCGACACTCCGTTCAGGGAAGAGCTTGGACGAGGGGGTGTGGAGCACCTACACGCTCCTTGGGGCCTGTTCCTGCTTCAGGAGCAGCCCAGGGAAGGAACAAGGGGGGCTCCCTCTCCTCCCTAGCCCCAGCTCCAAGGCACAGGCTCTGTTTGTAACTAAATACCGACTCTCTTCAGCTCTGCGAGACAGGACGCCCCCCACCCCCGTTAGGGCAGCCTGGGGCTCAGCCACCAGGTAACTGGGGCCCGGGGGTGCCCAGAGGTGGGTCTGTAAAGCACAGGCAGGGCAAGGACGAGGCAGGCACACCTGGGGAGGTCACCAGCCCACAAGGCTCGTAGAACCCTTGGCAGCCACGGGGGGGCGGGGGGGGTGCGCGCACGTGCGTGGGGAGGCTGCGGCTGTAGCAGAGATGACACTCCCAAGGAGAAGAGTTGGGGCCCTGCTCAAACAACAGGTATCCAGTAGCCCGCCCCTCCCGACAGTCTTAGGACAGCGCCATGTTGTGCCACTTAAAGTGACAAAGTTGAAGCCTCAGGCAGAAAATGACAGGGGTGGGGGGTAGGGCGGCGGCGCAGCTGGACCCTGACCACGCAGCGCGCCCCCAACTCCACTCCCCCCACTCGGGACCTGGAGACCACACCCCGTACCTCTGATAATCAAAAGAAAGGGGAGCCCCACAGCAGGGGCTCCTCAAGGTCACAGTTAACTTTTCTTCAGGTGGGACACCGTTTTTAAATGTGACACCGCTTTTAATTGGAGCCCGTACCTTTTAGGAATGTGAACTGACCAGCCTGGTGTGACGTGGGGTGGGGCTGGGTGGTGGATCCCCACACAGGGACCCCCCACACCATTGGGAGCTTGATGCTCCAAATGACCGGTGGGTACGTGAGCATTCAGTATACGGCCTTTGATTTTTGTATATCTATGTTTTTTCTGGATTTTTTTTTTTTAATTAAAGCTCTCTCTGTAAAATGGGGACAGTGCCACCCGCTTTGCAGAGCTGTGGGACCATGGACAGATGGCAGGCCCTTGGCACACAGCGGAGCCCAGCAAAGGCAGCCCCTGCGGCCCAAGGGGACAGACACCTGTGCCCGGACGATGGCTCTGAGGTTCCCGAGAGCAGACCGGGCCCCTGCCAGAAGGCGGCCTGGCGTGAAGGACTCTGGCCAGGAAGCTGAGTACAACACACCACCTCCACTAGGACCCACCTCCACGGTGGACTGAGTTGCCAACGCCGGCTGAGCCGAGACAGCCCTGTGAGGCTCGGACATCTCCTCACAGCCAGGCCCTTGGCACATAAGGAGCCCCCAGGGGAGGGTAAGGGCACTGCATGACCACGCCCAACATGTCCACCCACGCTGCAGGCCGTCCACAGAACCCTTCCTGGCTGCAGCCACACAGCTCCACTTCCCTCAGGCGCAAAACCAGGGTACCACTCCAGGCCCTTGGCTCCGAGCCAGCAGCAGAAAATAACTGCCACGCAACGTTGAAGATTCTTACCAAATGAAGCTCCACGATTTACCCACTTGGGGACGGCGCAAACTCAACAGTGGTGTTGCGGCACCACCTGAGTCAGTGCTGGTTTCCAGCAGTGACAGCTTTCCAGGGAGCAGGGGTTCTGCAAATGCACTCGCCTGGCACAAACTTCCAGAGCAGACAAAGGCAGGATGCTGGCACAGCACGTCCAAGCAGGGGGTGGGGGTGCCCACAAGGGCAGGTGTGGGGTGAGGACCCACCCTCCCAGGCCACAGCACTGCACCACCCAGACACCCCGAAACCTTGCACCCTAACCTTCAGAGCCCGCTGCCACTTAATCGTCCAACTCCACCTTCCTGTAGGGATGCAGTTACCTAAAATGCATAAAAAAACCCAAACCACTGCAGATTGTGTTTTCACTTTCACCCAGGCCAGTGAATTTACCAACAGCTTACACAGTGCAGCAGACCACTGGATGGAGGGCGAGTGTTAAGGCCAAACGAAATGCCATGCCTTTCAAGGGCAGAAGCCACTTGGTTCTGGCTGGAGGCGCTGGCCAGGGAGTAGGGGTGGCCCCACCCCTCCAGGGGCTGGTCTGTTTCTGGTTGGAACTGGGCCAAGCACAAACAGGCCAGCCCCTCACCAGGGTCCATTTTGGGTGGACAAACGCCCCTTCCAAAGTCCCCAAACTCAGGCCTCTCAGGAAAACAACACTTTGGTTCCATGCTTGGGGGCAGGGTGTTCTCAGACAGGATATCGTGAGAGTCACCGATTCTTCTTCAGAGAGTCACAGCTGTAACTCCCGAGGGACAGGCACCCACAAACCAAAGTCAGAAGCTCGGCTGTGCTGTGAAACATGAGCATCACCATCCATGTATGAGTTTGCTTCGCTTTCTGTTTATACTCCCGGCGGATGCTCTGAATTCGTTTCTGGATCTTACTCTTCCACAGAGTTTGAAATAACAATCAGAGGGTTACAGTATCCAGCCTGCTGCTTTTCCATTTCTGGCCCCTCCCAGCCCCACCGGGAGGAAGTGGGGACACAGTGGAGGTTTGTGGTCAAGGTCACCGGAAGAGGAGAAGAATGAACCCTTTCTGGTTTGGCCACTGAGCTCAAAGTGGGTTTTGTTCTCTTCTTTCTCGGCCACATTGTGAGTCGACAGGGTTTTGTCTCAAGGGTCCGCCCCGCACACTGGTCTTTGGCTGCCACTCCCAGTCCCCTTAGACGCACACCTACAGGTGATGGGGTGGTTCCAAGTGGGCTGGGACACACTACGGAAGCACGACAGCGGCTCTCACGTGATGAAAGGTTTGTCCCCGGAAGTCACACAGAAATGTAGCCACTGCTCCGGGCTGGGAGCCGGGTCCCCACAGACATGGAGGCTGGGTCAGGAGGCTGCCTCTCACGAACCAAGTTCTAGTGCAAAGCCACCCTCCCCACCATGAGCCCTGGCCGGAAACGACCTCTGACCCTGGGGCCTGATCCTTTCAGAATGCCAAGCTGTCATCAGAACCCAGGAGAAGTCCTGCTCCAGCCACACCCAGCGAGGGCCCACGGTGTGCCGACCTGCCACGCTGTGTGGTCAGGACTCAAGGCGGGCTCCGTACCCGCGATCCATGGAGCCAGCAGTGGACCAAAGACGAAGTGTGTAAAAACGCTGTGTGGTCGCCCACGTGCACGGCGCAGTCAGGTCCACCACAGGTGCACCTGGCTGGAAGTGCCAGGCTGTTCGGGCCACTGCGTGTTCCACAGTGGGCATCGTGGGGACGCTACAGAGGGTTTAAGGTCTATGAGGAGGCGTGCGGCGCTCTCGTGCAGACACTGCCCCACTCCGCCCCCACCATCGCCCCGGCAGAGGGGCTTGAGGGCCGGCAGAGCCCAGCCTCGGGGGCATCCCAGGACCAGTGCCTGTGGAGGCTGATGGTCAGCTGCACGCCCTTCTCCAAGGGCACAGTCACACTTTGCGGAAGTAGAAACGGTCTGCGAGAGTCTGTGTTTTAACCCAAATCATGCCTGGATTCAGGAACCTCAGGAACTATATAGAGAGAACTGTGGCCACGAGGCTGCTGGTCTCCCAGCATCTCCCTGAGGTCCCCGGGGCAGGGAAGCAGGGAGGAGGCGAGGGTCTGGCCCGATATGTCGGGACTGGGGAAAGGCCAACTCCGCCCCCGTGTAAGCCACTCTCGGGTGCTCTGTGTCCGTGGGTCTCTCAGCTGGAAGTGAAGCAGGGGCCCTGGTGGGGGTCGGTTAGTGGCTGAGCCCACCAGTGGCCTGACGCCAGCTCAGTGGGAAGGAACCCACTGAGACTTTAGACTCTGACGTCCACTCGTCCTCCCTCTGAAGAAGCGGAAGTTTATTTCCTCTCCCAGGTATTTGGTCCGGCCTGGCTTGCAATACGAGGCTTTCAAAGATTAAGGGTCACAATACGCCCGACCACCAGTTCCCTGACATCCAGGCCCCACAAGCCTCAGCAGGACGCGGACAGCACCTCAAGCTCTCTGACACAGCCCGCACTAACACGGCGACGGCTGGGCAGTGCTGGCTGCACGCTACCAAGCGATGTGTCAGACCCAGAGCCCGGCGGCCGGGAGAGTGGGCTGCTGTGGCCAGCACGGCCAAGTGCCCTGGGATCAGCGAGAGCATGCAGCACCTCTCACTGGAGTGCGCTCTGCCTGCTCAACAGCGAGGTGTGCGCAGGGTGCAGCACGCTGCTGGGTGGTCACCCAGGGTCAGGGAGGCGGCTCCCTGCCCTGGGGGGTGGCTTCGTGGAGAGCAGCCAGGGAAGGACACTAGGAGGTGCTGTGAGGCTGCTCTGCCCAAGGGACCTTCAGGCGGCAACCTGTGTGAGGCGCATGCCTGTCCCCAAGGCAGGGACACGAGGCCTGACCCCGGGGAAGCGAGAATGCTGACGTCGAGTTCCACTTCCAGGCCGCTTGCTGGCGAGCTGCACGGCCATCCCCGGAGCTCTCGACACCGTGGCTCCTCACCCACACAAGGAGACTCCTCTCCAGGACATAAAAATGTAAACGAGAAACAGTCTTGCCCATGGTGGCCCTCGGGCAGTCCCAGAAGATTCCAGGAGACCACTGCCTGCCTGTGAACAATGTCACGGCCGAAAAGCAGTGACTTGCCGCTGCCTCCCCGGGCAGTCTTTCCGGCTCCCAGGGGGACCTAGGCAAGGCCATAAAGTCCTGCAGCCCTGGACTGAGGGGTCCAAGGACGCGCACTCCTTCCCCATGCCCACGGGCCGCGTGCGGCCGAGTTTTGCTCTAACTCGTCCTTCATTGTGCAAAGCGCTCCTCCGACTGGGGCCCCCACACAACCACGTCCCAGCCGGATCGTGAGAAAACCACCGGCAAACCACAACAGAGGGGCCTTCCGCAAAGCACGCCGCCAGATGCCTCGGCTGCCAAAGTCATTGACAGGACCCGAGTCTGAGGACCAGGCTCAGCCAAGAGGGGGCTGGGACGGGAACGAGATACGAGTAAGAGGTGGACCTGACCAGCAGCCTCAGTACTGGCTCACTAACTGCCAGGAGCACAGCGCACTAATGTAAATGTCGGCATGGGAGCTGGGTGTGGGGCACCAGGGGACACCACCCTGTCCCCATCGCTCTTTGGTGCATTTCAAGGTCCTCTAACCCACGATGCTGCTGGGAAGGCTTCAACACGTGCCACCTCTCAGACCTCCTGCCAGTCACAGCTCCCTGAGGGTGGTGTCTGTGTTCGAAGGGGGTGCGCCTCCTGCGGGGGCAACAGTCTGCCTTGCCTGCCCTGGCACCTGGGCCCCATCCCTGAAGCCACCAAGTTCAGAATCAGCCCCAACAAGCCACTGAGTTGCAGGTCCGTGAGTGTCCGACAGGTTTCCCCTGAGCTGCGCTCGTTTTACTTGTCACGTTGGCTAATCAAGTGTCTGCAGGTGGCGGTCTTCTGTTCAAGGGAGGTGTTACGAATATTCGACATTCACATACTGCCCCTGCATGGTCTTCTTCCATCCTCTCGATAAATGCACCGAGACAAGCACCAACAGAGACAGACACGGTGAGGCATGAGAGCCGCGTTGCAGAGGCCATTCTCCCCGGACCTCCTCCTGCACCCAGGGGTGGGGCTCACACCACCCACCTACTCAGGACTCGCCACCTCAGCAACATGGCCGACACCTGCACACCACTCAGCACGCCCCGTGTCTGTCTCTGTCTCTGCAGGCGTGCCCCAAAAGAAGTCAGAAGGTCCATCTGCCCCCCTGGTCGCTGGCCCCCTAACCTAGTCCCACGGTTCCAGGGCCCTGGGGCACTTCCTGGCAGAGCCCAGCTCCTGGTCTGATGACCTTCCTGGTGTGAGGAAGACATACCTGTCCTGTCCACTAATGTCCACTGAGCCCCTGCTGAGCACAGGACAAGCACCAGAATGAGCGACCCTGAATTCAGGAGCGGGAAGAAACCTCACCCGCACTGACAGAACTCCACCGTGCACAGAGGGAGGAAGAGGAAACGAAGGAGAAAGTCCATGCGCACATGCAAACCCTCCCCCCTTTCTCTCACAACAGGAAGCAGCACAAGTCTGGGTCGTAAGAACATTATTTACATTGCGGTAACCGAGGGGCAGTGGTCGACGAAAATGAGAGCTCCTCCCAAGAGAGGCCCCATATTTCAGCAGAACCTGAGGCACAGTGAGAAGCAGGCCCCAGAGCACCAGAAGGTCACCTCTAGAAGGCACTGCAACTGCTCAGGCCAGGTCCCAGACGGAGGAGGGCAGCTCCCAGGGATCGGTGCCTGGCCACTGGCAGACAGGTGGGCCCGCAGGCCAGGCCCTGTGGAGGAGTTTGGGACCGGCAGGGTTTCAGGATGTGTTCACTGCATTCCCAACTCCCCTGCGACTCAGGGCTGCCCTGCCAGCCCTGTGACCCCCGGACCCCCTTAATCAATCATGACAGGCCGCTTTCCCCTGCACAAGGCCAGGGCTCCCCTCCACACACCCGGCACGCTCGCCCCCAGGGATGCAGTTCCTCCCTGGGGTCCTCCAGCTCCTGGTTGGGATGACAGGTGGCAAGGATGATGCAGAGTGATGCCCGGGAAACACCAGGCACAGCAGGACCCCTGGCCCAGACTCCCTCACAGCCCGCCCTCCAACCTGCCCGTCCATGACCAAGGCCCTCGACCAAGGCCCTCGGTCCCTGCTTTGTCCCTGAGTGATGCACCCCCACCAGCCAGGGCTCTTCTGCTGACACCCCCCGGCACTGCAGCTGCTCTCAGGCCGGTAGGGTCTGGACTCCCAAAATCAGAATCAGGGCCAGCCCAACCTGCAACGCGTCTGCAACAGGGGTCTCGCCCAGCTCAGACAGGCTCTGCCCCCCGCCCCCCCCCCCCCGGCGGACAGCTGTTTCCCAGCACTGAACTCCCAAGCTGAACAGGGCCACCCTGACCTCGCCCTGTCACCCTCAGGGAACAGGGACTTCTGCTGGGGACACCGGCTCCTTCCAGTGGAGGTTCTCACAGGCAGTACTTTGTGGTCTACCCGGGTCCCGAAGCCCAACCGAAACCAAGGGCGTGGTGGACTGCTTCCTCTTCCGCATCGTGGACCCACCCACGCGACCCTGGAAAAACCACCTGACATCGAGAGACAGAAAGTCGCCCTCCCCAGCCAGCTGAGGACTTCAGTGATGACAAGGCATCGTGCTCGTGGACAAAGTCCACCAAGGGGATGGCGGATGCAGGGGACACGGGATCTCTGTAGTTGCTTCTCCATTTTTCTATGAATCTGAAACTGTGCTGAAACATACTGAAAGATTTAAATTGAAGAGAAATTGTCACCCGCTCTCCCGACACCGCTTGGCTGTCAAGACTAAGGCCCCTGCTGGCCGCCATGCCCTGTCCCCCGCACCCCGCCCGGCAGATATGCTTGGGGTTCAAGCCAGAGTCCTCTGGCGTCCAGATGCTCTGTGGGCTGTGCAGGCAGCGGGGGCCAGGATGGCAGAGCCCGGGGGCGGGGAAGGGGGCACCCGAAAGCCGACAGTGCTCCGCACTGGCCGAGAGGGGCTGGCCAGGGACCTGGGGAGTGGAGAGAGAAACCGGGAAACGAGCACAGGCGGAGGAAGCAGTAAAGCTGGCAAACAAATCAGTCATTTGTGCAGCAGGCACAAGCCCGCGTGGAACAGGAAATTAGTCCAACATGCCGAGCGCGCGCCTTCTTGAAATGAGGCAGGGTGAACCCACCCCCCGAGTGAAGACAGACCAGAACGATGGCAGTGAAGCCTTGCAGCCCCACGAAGACAGAGCCGGTGGGGACAACACAGGCCAAGGCGCCAGAGCCAGGACCGGCAACGGGGCCGAACAGGCCAAGAGCAGCAGGCGTACCCAGCACTGCGGGGAATCCAGGAAAGTAACACCCCAAACAGACCAGGCAAGAGGCTCCCAAACCACAGCCAACCAGCTGGTACTTTCTCAGTAATGTTTCTTTCTGTAACAAAACCAGCAAGTGCAGATCAGCTTCTAAACACCCAGAAATGGATGCCACACTGCCAAACCGCTTCCCAAACAGCCAGGTGCCACCACACCTGTGCAGAGGTGTCCACTTAATGCTGGGGCTCTGGACACGGACTCTAGCGATGCCCATTGAGGATTCCGCGCTGGAACAGCCGGCTGTGCACGGATGGGGCAGAGTCTGGGCTATGGGGTGGAAAGCTAGAGGCCGGGTCAGGAACCTCCCCTCCGCACTCGCAGGGTGGCCGGCCCGTGGCCAAGACATGCCATGACACACCATGCCGCTGGGCCCGAGCATGCCTTTCTCTGGCCAGACACCAAGCCCCAGGTCAGAACCTGCAGGCAGCCCCCACCTGTCCTGCCAGACAAGTCTTCCGGGAGGACGGCAGGAAACAAAGAAACAGATGCCAGCTCCCGGGCCTTCCCGCATACTTCTACCACCAGCAGCCAGAGCTGCTGACGCCCCCCAGAGGCTGTCTGCCAAGTGTCTGGAGGGACAGGCCTCAGAGATTGGGCCTACTTCCCTCCACGTGTGCTTCAGAACTTGTGATGTCACACGAGAGGCCCCACACCGGTAACAGAGTGGATGATCACAGTGGCATTGATCACCAGTCACTGTTCGGGCCGCTCCTGAAGTGGCTGGGTGTGGCGAGCAGCCCCACCAGGGGCAGTGTCGGAACGTGCGCAGACTGTGGCGTGTGCCTGGGCCTGCCCCACCCTCCACTCAGACCCTGCCGGACAAACCATCCCAGCACGCTCCCCACCCCTACCCCGCTGCCACCCCAGGGCCCGCTGGGGCCCGAAGGTCAAAAGGATCTGATTTCTCCGATGGCTTCCGTGTCTATCTATAAAGTCGGCTTTTTACATAAGCAGCATTGGGGACCTGTATCCACTAGGGGATAGGAGGACTGCCCAACCCCACACCAGGCATTACACAAGCAGGGGGCGGGGGGGCCACGCTGTCCCGGCCGAGAACCTGCTGGGTGACCTCGGCTCCAGTCCCCGACTCCAGGACAAATACAGTAAGCGGTCAGCAGGCACCACGCTTGACCTGCAGGTTCTCCGGTGGCCCTGTGCACGGCCAGGCAGATATCACCCTCCCACCGAGCAGGAGCCCAGTCCTTTCAGATGGGAGCCTTCAGGTCAAAGTCCCCAGACTCTGAGGACCCTTCAGCACTGTCCATGTAGGGTGCCAACAGCCACCGCCACACGGGTTGGGCGGAGACACAGGGCCAGAAGGGCCCTGACTCAACATGGTGGACTGTCTTGATTATCAATGACTGGTCTTTGTCCTTCAAACCCTCACCCGCTCCTGGCAGGCCCTCTTCATCAGTCACCAGGTGACTTCATCGGGCGACCCTGTGGTCACCACAGCAGAGATGTCCAACTGGATGAGATATCAGAGCTGCACAATGGGTGCTGCCCAAACCAGAGGCTGCTCACACCAGGTGCAGCCCAGGTGTCAACGAAGGGCGGGCCTATGAACGGACGTGTCCATGTACAGTGGAGTATTATGCGGCAGTGAAAAATGAATCCTCGTTCACACGAGACAGATGAGTCTCAGACACCAGAGTACAAAGTGTCTGTGTGCATTTCAAGTCAACAACTGGCAATCTCAGGTCATCCAGTAACACCTTTGGGAAAGGTGAACACGACTGCAGGACCCCCAGAGGCTGGTAGGCCGCTCCCACCTGCCCTAGGCAGGGGCAGGGCCCCACAGGTGCAGTCACTGTGCCAACTCCCTGAGCTGTCTACGTGAGGTCTGGGCACTGCTATTTGTGTGTCGTTTTCACTAAAACTTACAAAAATGCAAAAGGCAGCCTGAGCCCCACCCCTCATTTGGAGTCTCCCTCCCCCACCCCAAACTCCAGATCCCCATGACCTTCCCTCAGCCTCGGCAGCACCCCCCCCCCGCCACATCCCAGGTCCCCCCACCCTGCCCCCGAGCAAGTGTGTCCTAAGGCCCCAGGACACACTCAGGTGCCCCAGGGTGCTATGGTGGCCTGAGAGGACGGCCCAGGCAGGACTCTAGGGTTCGAGCTCCCACGGCACGTGCCCGGTCACGTGCCCAGTCAGCTCACACACGGTGAGCAACTTACCCCCCAGGGAGCTCACCCTCCTTCCAGGCTTGCCGTCACCACTGTGTTCCCTGCCCAGGAACTGCCTTCCCCCCTTTCTTCACCCACCCACACTGGTCCCAGCAGGCCCTCCTGTCTACGGCCAGATACAGAGGACACACCGGGAGCAAACAAACCTCACACAACCAGACGCTCTGCTGTGAGGCAGCCGGGGCAGCGCCCTGGGGCCGGGACAGGGCTAAGCGTTTCACACCCGAGAGCACGACCCTCGGTGGCTGCCCTTTGACCTCCAGATTCCTTCCTGGGAGACTTCGAACACCCCCCAGGAAGGTTTCCTCCTTCCCAGACCCCCTTTCGCATCTTCCCCCTCGACATCGGCATTTCTGCCCAGACTCATCTGTCTCACTACTTCCTGCTGCCCCATTAATTACAGCAAGTGACCGCACAGTGATGCCATCCACACTGCCACTTCCTGTCACACAGGAATGGGCCAGGCCCACGGCAGCTCTGATCCAGCTCTGGGAGAAACCCCACTCCTGCCCACCAAGGAAGCTTGTTTACAGAGACACTTGCCCCAAGTTCGTAAGTTAAATACAAACAAAATGTGCGCCAGGCACCGCCACCATCAAAATGTAGCTGTTGTGAGGGGAAAACAAGCCACCGACTGTGTGGAGCTGTGACTGGAGGTCTGTAGGCGAAAAGGACACCTGCATTTTCAAGACACGTGTGAGGACAGGTGGGACAGGAGGACGGACGTTCAATGTTTCCAGCGTGTGGGAGCTAAGAGGGAGTTCTCAGTTTCTGGCACCTGCAGGGAGCTCACTGCCCATGACAAAGACCACCAATCTAGCTAGAATGGCCACTAATTTGAATAGAGTCAGTTCCAACACTAGGACAAGTGCCTGGGTCAGCGGGGAGTTCACTTCCAGGGCCTGTTCCAGAGAAGCCAGGGAGCCGGCTTCTTCGGGACCCAAAGCCCCCTTCGGGAGGAGAGTCACTCAGAGCCAAGTGCTGACACTCTCCCCTTTGATTCTGGACATTGGAGGCAGAATTTAAAAACTCCAGAAACTGTGCTAAGTAGTTGCGATTCGGCACCCGAGCGTCTGACTGATCGTATCAGATAAAACGCTCTCCCAAGTTCGCTCTGCTGTGTATTTATGCATTTCCTACCGAAGCTTCCCGCAACGTGCACAAACCGTCTTAACGGGGCGCACGTTCAACTGCCACGAGGCACTGTACACTCTGCTTAACTTCTCTAAGGGGCTCGTAGTTTTTGGAGCAGGTAAATCGAGCTTCTACGTAATTCTACTTCAGAGAACAGCAGTCTGAAGTTCTACGGAGAAGTCACCCTCCAGCCTTGTTGGCCTGGGGGAAGCAAACATGCCCACACGGTCGACCGAGACCCCCGCCTTGCGCACCAGCCTCCTTTTCCTCACCAAGGACGGAGAAGCTGGCAGCTCCCTGGGCCAGGGCAGGGGACTGTGAGAGGCGACCTCTGGGCACCGCTCCCCAACGGAGACCACCCCTGACGACTTCCAGGTGGACACCTGTGCCATCCTGACCGTCTTTAGAAACTCGATCTCCTGGGGGTCTTTTCTGGAAAGCACTCCACAGTCTGATTCAGAAAGGTCTCCAGATGCACACCAGTAAAAAGCAAAGTGGGCAAGAGAAGGAAGCCAAGCCTGCAGCAGCTGAAGTCATAAATTATTTACTGAGCTGAGGGAACTTTAGCCAGGGGCTGTATGGAAGGGCCAGACGTGGGCCCCAAAGGTCAAATGGGGGCTCTGGGGCCTGAGAGGGGCTCAAGGCAGCTCCTCTGACTTGATACAGGGCCCCTGGCTGTGTTCAGAGCACAGGCCACCCACCAATTAGGAGCCACCAGCACACCCCTCCCCTGGCCCGTGCACAACGTCAAATAGTACGTCAGATAGACACACACGAAATCACGGATGGGAGTAGCGATTCAGCCAGGAAGTAAAGAAATACCCCAAGAAAGACGGAGAAGTAAAAAGACAAGAGGCTAGGCAGCCAGGCTGCAGAGGCAGCCACTGGCCTCATCTGAAGCAATCTGGGCACCAACAAGAAAAATGACAGGAACAGGATGTCACCCACGAAATGACCGGAGGACCCAGGACTCATTACAGACACACATGTGCATGCACACACATCCTGGGTTCTCCTGATACGTGAGAGAAACAGGGACTGTCTTGTTAACAGGAGAAAGCCAGTGGGAAAAAAAAAAGAAGCATGCACAAAAACGACGAGGCCAGAACACGACCAGCCAGGGACCGCCGCAGTAGCTGGTGAACGTGGGAGCCCCCGCTGGGTGCCAAGGCCAGTGGGGCAGGCCTGGAGGCCAACAGTGGACTCCCGCTGTCTCAGAGCATCGGAGTGTTCAGATTGTAAGACGCACCTGGGTTTTACAGGAAAATAGGAAAAAAACATGGTATCTGATATCTGATAACATGAATAACAGCCCCCCCCCCCCGACAGCGAGCCAGGCAAGCCACATTCAGACTGTAACATGCACCCCCATGTCCCTCCGAAAACACGTTATCTGTCCCCCTACAGCAAACCTAGCGATTACCAAGGAGGAGAAACAGGCTCACGGACGTCAAGGTGCCTGAGCGCCTGGAGTTGCTCTCACCAGCAATGGCAGGGCAGACGGACACCCCGCCTTCCAAACGGACGCGGAGACACGCCGCTGCTTTAGTATTTCGGCCAACAGCGCGCAACTCGGACCTACTCAGGAGAAAAGCGGAGACAAACCCCAACGGGGGGACAGCCTGCCAAAGGGCCAGTCTGCCCTCANGACTCATTACAGACACACATGTGCATGCACACACATCCTGGGTTCTCCTGATACGTGAGAGAAACAGGGACTGTCTTGTTAACAGGAGAAAGCCAGTGGGAAAAAAAAAAGAAGCATGCACAAAAACGACGAGGCCAGAACACGACCAGCCAGGACGCCGCAGTAGCTGGTGAACGTGGGAGCCCCCGCTGGGTGCCAAGGCCAGTGGGGCAGGCCTGGAGGCCAACAGTGGACTCCCGCTGTCTCACAGCATCGGAGTGTTCAGATTGTAAGACGCACCTGGGTTTTACAGGAAAATAGGAAAAAAACTTTGAAGAAAAAAATACGGTATCTGATATCTGATAACATGAATAACAGGCCCCCCCCCCCCGACAGCGAGCCAGGCAAGCCACATTCAGACTGTAAGATGCACCCCCATGTCCCTCCGAAAACACGTTATCTGTCCCCCTACAGCAAACCTAGCGATTACCAAGGAGGAGAAACAGGCTCACGGACGTCAAGGTGCCTGAGCGCCGGGAGTTGCTCCCACCAGCGATGGCAGGGCAGACGGACACCCCGCCTTCCAAACGGACGCGGAGACACGCCGCCGCTGCTTTAGTATTTCGGCCAACAGCGCGCAACTCGGACCTACTCGGGAGAAAAGCGGAGACAAACCCCAACGGGGGGACAGCCTGCCAAAGGGCCAGTCTGCCCTCAGAAAGCATCCGGGACAGGGCGGGGCGCGGAGGCAGGTGGGGAAGTGCCCGGGGGACAGACGACCCAGGTCTCATGGCAGCAGCACTTCCCGGGCCCCGAACAACACTGTCGGGACAGCTGACACGGTCTCCAGAAGGTCTAAAGGTCAGGTGACAGTCCCAATGTCGTTCCTGATTTTGATGCCTGTGCTGTAAGAAAATGCGCTGATACAGAGGAAAAAGTAAATGCTTTTCTTGTAAATACTTCTGTGTTACATATTCGCAAATAATTCTCAGATGGTTCAGAAGAAAAACGTTTCTGTGTGAGAGAAGAGCCGAGGAAAGGCAGTAACTTCCTATTTGAGGGTGTCCCAGTGATGGCGACAAGAAACTGCTCACCCCAACCCCAGTTTCTCCATGGGCCTGAAATCACAGGCACAAGTTAGCAGGGATGGATGATGGGTCTCTTTGCCACAGGACCCGGGTTAGTGTCTGTCAGGGGCTTTCAGTGGAGGAAAAGTGGGGTCAGAGGGAGCAAGGGACCTTGTCCTGCACGGACCATGGTTGGGGTGAAGAGCTGAGCCAGAGGGAAAGAGGGGCTCCCCACCTGCCACTTCTGGTCAGGGCTCGGTGGCCTCGGGGCTGGCCCCCGCTCCCTGGCTCCCTTCTGTCTGAGTGGGAGGTGGCTCCAAGAACCCATCCTTGCCCCAGCCTACGACACACCACACCCCAGTGCAATGTGTGCCCCAGGTGCGGTGGTCTGTGAGGCCTGGGGGGGGCACGGGCCGTGAGTGGACGCAGAGGCTGCATGTTCAGAACTCACTGACCCTCCACCCAAACTCCACTGCATGGACAGTTCCACGTGGCCACAGAGACAGCAAGAATCAGACCAATGACAAGCCTGAGGCCCAAGACCCCAAAGCTTAGCATGTCCTCCCTGGTGGCCCTGGGGCTGCCCTCTATCTGCATACCCCCGAGCCTTTGCCACCCTCCACCCCCAGGCAGGGCACTACCCAGCCTTTCTCCCTCCTGAGCTCCAACCCCCCCCCCAGCCCCCGCCCTGCCTGCCTCTGTGACCTGTTTCCTGAGTCCACACAGCCCAGCGGGCTTCCACTATATCTGATTTTCTAAACTTTCTCTCGCAATTTTGGGGGAAAAACCCCAAGCTCCTCGTAGCCAAAGAGCACCCGTCCCCCTTTGAAGGCAGCCCAAGTGGTCACCCCCGGGAGAAGGCAGTAGCTTCCCGAAAACTCTGTCCATAACTAACCCCGCTCTTCCATTATTCGATCAATCCTTGTAAAAATTTAACGTACCTCCTGCCTGCTGCAGGTAACATTTCCGGCTAATTTTTGCTAGTCCCCGTGACCAAACCGAGACGCCCGGGCAAGGCACACGGCACGCTCTGCACGGTGAGCCCGAGGCCCCTGCGATGACCTCACTTTCCACGGTCACACGGAAAGCTCCGGAAACAAACAACTCGGGAGCCCCAGGCTGCGCGCTGCCCTTGAGAAGCTCGACGGAATCCCGAGCTGCCTGCTCCCCCCGGCCGGGGACACAAGCCGTCCCCGCGCCCGAGCCTCTGCACTGCGGCGTGTGCCTGCTCATCTAGTCACCCAGCAGCCCTCCTAGGTCATCAGACCACTGCCGACCTGTCACAGGGCCCGTGTTCGAGTCACCCTCATTCTACGTGGTAATGGCCCAGCAGCGAGGGCAGTGGTGCTGGTGACCGGGAGCCACCGAGGAGAGGCCACGAGGAGCTTCCTTTAAGACAGTTACTTTCAAACCTTTTCCATCTCATGGCGCACATTTGCTAATTCCTGGAATTATGTTGCACGCAAAAAAAAACAAAACAAACCATACTTTCTGCTGACCTGACCAAAAAATTAGGTATAGTTCTGTTTCATTCACACTAAGTGGCTACTGCTGTGTTGGCTGCTGTCAGTTCTGTTACTGACAATCGAGGGCAAGAGAGGTCGGGGCCGACTACGGAGTCAGGTGTCGCGTGTTTTCGGCTCCCTCGTGGCGCAGTGGCTAGAAACCACTGCCCTGAGTGAAACGGGGAGTGGAGCACATTTGAGGTACTCTGCTTACTGAAATGAGGGAGTGGAGGTGTTCTGTTACCATGAAAGTTGCTTTAAGAAACCACATGTACGTAACTTTTACGGAAATAAATTGTTCTATTTTAGTTGTTAGTCTCTTACTGTACCTAATTTATATATTAAATGCAGACATAGGTATGCACGTGTGTGTGTAGGAAAAGACACACGAGGTCTTCTGGAAATATTCCAGCCATTGTTAACATAATGAGAACACTTCGCATGACATAGATGTAACCTGGCAGCCAAGGAGAGTTGCCTGGAATGCACATGCGTGACCAATGACGGCTTCACTGTACTAGGCAGTGGGGGTGGCAGACGCTGTTGAGTGAGCATGTGTACTGTGTGGCCATTGCATTCAAAATGTCTGAGAGAGTGGAACAAGTCATCTGCATCCAATTTTGCATTAAGCTTGAACATTTCTCCACTGAAACTGTTTGCATGGTTCAGAAGGCTTCAGCTACGGGCAACTGGTGACTGGCACCCTCATCACAGCAGTGCGCCCACTCATGCTTCATGTCTCGTGCAGAGTGTTTGGTGGAACACCACATCACCCAGGTGACTCAGCCCCTACGGCCCAGATTTGGTGCCCCACGAATTCTGGCTTTTTCTGAAACTCAAATCACCTTTGAAAGGGAAGAGAGTTTAGACTGCTGATGAGATTCAGGGAAACACAACAAGGCAGCAGATGGTGACTGGGAGAACTGGGTGAGGTCCCAAGGTGCCTGCTTTGAAGAGGACTAGGTTATCAATGTCCTACGGTACAATGTTTCTTGCATCTTCTTCAGTAAATGTCTCTATTTTTCATAGTATGTGGCTGGATACTTTTCAGGACAGACCTTGAACACAGGGGGCGGTGGGAGTCATCTGCACTATCTGTGGCTTCAGGCATCCACTTGGGTTCTTGGCATGTATCCCCCATGAATAAGGAGGAACGACTGTTAGCTATGATAATTCTTTCAGGCCCTTTTCAATGGATAAGGCTGGTCGGCTCCAGCCTAGAACACAGGGACGGGGGCACCCCTCTACTGGAGGCTTGTCCCCACCAGCCTGGAAGGACAAGTCGGAAGGGCACAGATGCCCTTGTCCTCCCTGTAGCCCAGGGGCTGAGGTTGGACACTGCTCAGGGGTGGTCAGCCAAAGCTGGCACTGAATAAAGGTGGACTCGTAATCTATTTTAAAATTGAAGGTTCCCACCTGACCTCACATACATGTCACACAGGGTCTGGCAGAGGCAACGCCTGCTAGAGTGTGGCTGGTAGGGTAGTGACATGGGTGTCATAATTTACAGTCTTAACTTGGAGACTTCACCTACAATGCCACACAGTGTGCTTGAGCATGGTATTGTTATGTCACAAAATTCCGTGCTGATGATTTTGTAATGAAAAGGGGTGTCACTTGTTCCAGACCCTGTCCATCTAAGAACCCCTGGGACCCGCACACATTCCCAGCGAACTCTCCCAAACTGGAGGAGAGCACAGCCGAGTCCGTCAGAAAACGCTCAACATGACTTGTGTGTTGAAGTGCACTCCCTGGTGTGACTACCAGAGGTTGCCGCAGGCCCCTACGGGAACAGGTGGCCCCGGTGCTCCCTGAGCACGGGGCGAGGACACAGGGCCATGCCAAGCATGAGCTCTGGTCCCTGAGGAAGGACCCAAGGCCTGAAATTCAGTTTCCTGGTCTGCAGAAGGGACGCCACATTGTGGAGACCACCGCAGGGACAGGAGAGGGTAGGCCACGTCCCCTGTCCAGCATGGACCAGGGCCCAGGCCACAGTGGCTGCTCCTGGGTTCACCAAACCCCAGTGGCCTGTGAACCAGCCCGGAGACCACCGCGCCCCAGTGGCCCCAATCTAAGCCGACATCCCAGGCCAGCGAGGTTCCACCCTCGGTTCCCTCGTAGATGGTGGGCCTGGCGACCAGAGGTCAGGTCCTGACCTCACCCTCAAAGCAACACCGCCATGCCCCCCCCATCCCCAGCCTGTTACCTCCTCCTTCCCTCCCTCCGGCCTTGCTGACTGACCAGGGCTCATTCCCACCCAGGCGCCTGGTGGTCCCAAAACATGACCCGATGCTGCCCCTGCTCTGACCAGTGGCGAGGTGCCGACTCCTCCACCTGTTACAGCTGGGCGGTCACACGCAGAACCCGGAGGGTTCTGCTGCCACATCAGCAAATCTCTGACCGAGTGCACTTGCCCTTGCACATTCCTGGGCCCCCGTGCACACAAAGCCCTCTCCTTAGCAACAGCTCACTGGGCGAAACCCAAAAGTGACCAACCTGGAACCACGCCAGCATCCAGGTTCTCGACTGAGGACCAGCAAGGCCATGGCAGAAGCAGCGCCTCACTCCCCCGGCACCACCCACTGCTCACAAGGCTGCATCCGGAGGAAACCCACGGCAGATTGCGAGCAGCTGTGGAGCCCAAGATGAAGTTTTATTTTAGTGGCTGAGGCAGAAAGAGGAGAAGAGGCGCTGACGTTTTCACTAACAGCAGAATCGGATCAGAGTCTTTCCTCGTGGCTTTGCGCAGTCCTGACGGCCCTCTGGGCTGCTGTGAGGAGACTGTGACGATGACACCCTGACCACAGGGCCCTATCTCATCCCCATCCCCTCCACGGACTCTTCAATGACAAAAGCAGAAAGCTCCAAGGCGCATGGCAAGGGGCCCACCCCCCACTGCACGGCGGGTGAGGACAGTGCTCCGGGATGGGTCAGCCGTCAGCAAGATCCCATTAAGCAGAGCTGAGTTCCCTCTCAGACTCGGGCAGAGCTGGTGGTGTTACTTTAAAAACCAGGGCCACCCCCCACAAAGTATCTGGGGCACACCCTCCTCCTGCAGGAAGCCTGGGAAACCTCCACTGTGCCCCAACTAGGCACTTGAGCGGGAACATGGACATTCCGGGTGTCCGCGAGCAACCGAACACGTGGACCCGCCACCAACCCCACGGTGCACCTGACTGTCGCCTGGTTTCTACCCCTGCCCCTTCTCAGCCAGTTTCCAGAGAAACTTGCCGATCTCAGTCACTGAAGCTCTCCAAACGGGCCCCGCATCGACGGTTGACACCAGGGCGGCCCACGACCCTGCCCCCAGCCCACTGCTGCCACACTGCTCACCGCCTGGGGGCTTCACAGCAGCTACTCCCTCTGCCCTGAGCCCCTGGCCAGCCACCACCTGCCGACGGTCTCAGACCCTCCAGAGACCTGTCCTCAACACCCCCAGCAGAGCGCCACTCAGTCTGGGACACTGCGTGGCCTCCACCTGAAACTTGGACACCCTGCAAGGTAGCTGTCCCTCGGGTTCCTCGCCCCCAGAGCACAAAGTCAGGGCCGGCTGGCCCCTGGCACGCAGAGCCTCGGAGCACACTGCACGTGTGCATATGGGTTCCGAAGGGCCGGACAGCCGAGTCCGCAGAGAACACAGGCTGGCCAGCCCTGCCTGTAACCTGAGAAGGATGGGTGGGGCTATTCCTTGCCCAGAACAGCAGTGCCTGTGAGGGTCCAAGGGCCCGCCCCGCACAGGACAGAAGACGCTGCTGGAGGTGGACGGTCCATCCGTGCCTGGGAGCAGCTTGGCAGGCCCCCAGCTTTGCAGGTCAGCAAGTCTATAACCCAGACACCCACACCCTGTGCCCCCTCTCTGCATTTATTTCCTGTGTCTGTCTGTCTCACTCAGTCAGATCCCACGTCTAGGACAAGGCCGACGCTTCACTGTGTTTGAATCCAGGAGTCCTTTGGGATGCTTCAGTGCACACTTGGGACACTGGGGACCCTTTAGGCCGGGCCAGGGGCCTTCCAGGACGCTCCCCAGCACACAGGTGGCCAGACTCGATGTACAGTTTGTGCTGTTCTTAACATTCTTTAGGCTGGAAAGAATGATGTTCCCGTGTCCCGCCCAGTTCTGCCCTCAGGAACAAGTGGCCTTTGAAGTGGCTTCCTTCTTTCACAGTACTCCAGGACAGGGGCAGGTGTCTCTTAGTTCTGCTCATCGCCCCAGGTCCCCAAAATGCTTTCCCACCCCCTCTGTCTGACTCCCTTTTGTGAGCTCTTCTGGGGCCGAAGCGTGGCGGGCACCTGGCCTCGGAACCTGCTGCCTGCTGCACGGAAGTCCGTGGAGCGCTCACTCCATATCCTCCTTCCTTCTGCCTCAAGAAAGGAGAAGTTGAAAGGATTCCTGGCAAGGTAAACAGAACCATCTCCTACTGTGTGCTACAGATGCCTCTCAGGAAGCTTCCGAAGCAGCGCTGCAGTCGGTTAGCAGGAGCGTGGGGAGAACCAGGCTAAACTTACCTAGGGAGCTGGGGAGAGCGGCAGGTCACTGCTAGTTCCGGAGGAGCAGGGTGGGAGCGCTGACAGTGCAGGGGTACAGAGCGGCTTCTAAACCACAACCCAAAAGGAAGCGTGAGAACATGCCGACGACGTCTCTGGACCTCTTGACAACAACTGGCAGCATCACTCAGCTGCTTCTGGCACCTTCTGTGCGGTTTAAGGCTCCGCGTGGATTATTCGTGCCTGCCCCTCTGTCATGGCCAAACAACCCAGCCTGTCGGTCAGCCATCCCGACAACCTCAGGGCTTCTCTCTGTGGCCCATCACTGTTGACTGTGTAGAACGAGTACAAAGAATCAGAAAATGTCTTGCCCCCGGAAATTACTTACTGTTTCCAACAAACAGCCCTAAGGCCGAACAACGGTGAGCTTCCTTAAAACACACACAAAGAAAACACCCCTCGTAACGGACTGCCACTTCTCACCGCCTTGGAAACCCACCAACAGGAGACGGGGGGGGCCGCACGGACAAAGGCCAGCCTCAGCTCTCCCCACCCTCCCCCAGAGAGCAACGACCACTTGTACCAAGCAAAACGATCGAGGCGAAGTATCAAACTGGGCACCTTCCTTTGGTGGCCCATCACATGCGCCTGCCACTCTAGCAGGATGCGGGATGCAAAACTGGTCCTGGAGGCCCAAGCTGCACTGACTGGTTCCCCAAAATACGTAACAGCCACTCTCCCAAGTGTCCTAACCATGCACTCTCCAAGGAAGAGACCCACACAGACAACTTCTGAGCCTGCCAATGTGCTGCAAGGCATTTCTTTCTTTCAAATGTTTGCTCTTGACAAATTTTAGACTGGAATAGAATTTGCCTTTCCACGAGTGTACAGGAAAGGAAAACAAATGTTACTAATGGAATTTTTTTTTTAAACACTGGAGAGCCTGACACATCGTATCTGAACTTCTGAGTTTCCTGCAGAAACGTTACATCAGGGAAACAAACGCGCAGCACATTCCGCGAAGTTGTTCTGCGAGGCCAACTGAACGCGAGGACAGGAAAGCTCGGGAAGTCCCAGCCTGACCCAGCGAGGGCCCAGGTCCAGGCAGGACTGTCAGCAGGGACATCAAATGACAATTCTGTCAACCCAGAGCTCCATTGTCCCTCCAGGCCAGAGCACCAACCCGCCATGGCTTCTGCTGCTCCTTTTTTTCTTTTCCAAACGCATTGTGTGCAGACCAGGCCCTCAGCACCCGGGGGAGAACACAGACTGTGAACTCTCCAGGGGACAGGAGTGGGGCAGCTAAGGAACAGTCCCAGCCAGGCTGCAGGCCGGCCACCCCCAGGCTGACCTGTGTGTTGTCTCCTGCCGGGTGCCCACTGCATCCCGACATTTGGCAGGCACTCAGTGAATGTCTTCTCAAGAGGATACTGCTACTTACAACCCGGCTGCTCGGAGGAACCCTGTAATGGACAGGGTTCAGTTGTGGGGATGCTCATCTTGGCTGCTGCTGGCTCAGCTTTCCCAGGCCCCCACCAGTCAACACTCCTTTCGTCCTCGCCCCGCTGCTGGGACCTGCGGCCTGGCAGCCTCCTTAGTGACCGGGTCCTGGTTGGCTCTGATGCAGCAGTCCCTGCCCCAAACCAGGCTTGCTACAGAGAGAAGACACCTGCCGGCAGGGACAGCGGCAGCAAAGATAAGACGAGATCTTCCTTTAAACACGGAATCTGTGAAAGGCACTGAGAGAGGCGTAGGATTTTGCTGATGTATTGAGGCGGAATATGGATTGTGGACGGAATGATCTGCTTAGAGCACCACAAGTGTGCACACCCGATCACAGACATGGAGAAGGTGCAGCCTGGCAGTGGACAAAAGACTGGGGACGAGGGAATGCTGCCACCAAAGGTGGTGAGGTGGCCCTGGGATCACCAGGTCTCCAGGCGCTGGCCAGTGCAATGGTCTCCCCAGTGGGCAAACATCGATCCTGAGCACCCACGAGCCCACCTCTTTTTAAGGCGAAACCAAGCCATTTTCCCTAGGGTCACGTGGCTACCAAGTGGCAGCTGGACACTCATACACTGTTCTGCCAAAAGAAAAAAAAAAAAGACAAAAATGAGACAACTGGGAAAACCCACACACAACGCACAAAACACTGAAACACGGTAAGCACTCAAACCCAGCGGGGGAAACCCTGTGTCTGCCCCATCACACTCCCAAGGGGGCGGGGGGGAAGCGCGCCCCTGACTTGCACCATCGCTGCAGGAGGAGGGGACACGAATGGCAGGGTGTGGGCACCCACCACCGAGGTCTTGTTAGGGAGGAAAAGAGGGTTAGCTGTGCCTTCAGCCTCTTCACTGTGCTGCTTACCCCCCACCCCATAAGCACACAATCCTGTGGGAAACACGGAGACGACCAGGAATCGTTTCCCTGTGTTTTAAAAACCAACACAGGCTCGCTACAGAACAACAAGGCACCGGCGTGAGAGAACCGCCTCCCCCCGAAGTCTCCTGACGAAGACGGCCGCTGTGGACTGCTCGGCGGCAGGTTCTCCCAGGAGTGTCCGCTGTGCTCTCCGTTCCCAAAGGCACATTCTCACTGTGGAGTCTGTCCACCCCGGGGCAGGCCTTTGACTTGCCTACTCCACACTGCGAAGGTGCCGTTGTAAAAGCCGTGCGCTCTGTGCCATCAAATGACACCGCGACGGACCACCTGGGGCAGTCAGGCCCTTCTGTCACCAGGAGGCGAAGAAGATGACTAGGTCAAAGGGCATGCATGTGCTTTTGGAAGGCTGACCCCGAACTGATGATTCCAGTGCCACACCCGGGCACACACATGTGTGTGCAACACACACACACACACCCCACATGCACAGGACAGCCTTGTCCTACTGGGTTCAGTCCCGAAGTCTTGAGTAGAGCAGACGCAGCGCCAGCCCCAGTGCAGGTGACCAGCCGCAGGACAGGCCGCCTTCTCCAGCAGCACCGAGCGTCAGATCTGGGCATTGGCTTAGGTGTAGGAGGCGGGCTGCTGGGCGTGTCTTTAGACGCTAGAATGACACTCAGTGAGATGTTCCCCAAAGGGCAGCACTGTGACGTGGAGACACGGCCCACCCTGCAGAGGGGCCCAGTTTGGGGGATCGCAAGCAGTGGCCAGTCCGGCCCTCCGGGCAGCTCAGGAAGGGTGCCCAGGGACACCCAGCAGAGCCAGCGGAGCTCTCTCCACAGTGTCCCTGCTCCTGCCTCCTCTGCCCCGGCATCGCAGCTGACGGAGCTGACAAGCAAAGACACCATGTGACCCACGCTCCTCTCAGTGGGTGACAACTGCCCTCACGTTTTGGGAGGACGAGTTTCACGGTGTCCAGAGACCCAAGGGTGGGCCCCTGCACAGGGACCCCGGGGCACAGGGAAAGCAGAGAAGAGGCTCAGTGACAGAGCCCGCCCAGAAGGCTGCCCACCCTCCCTGACCGCTGCCCGCCCCAACAACAGCAGACCCACCAGCCCGTTGATGGGACCAGCAGTGCGCAGCGGGCCTTGTATCGGGTGGACTTTCCGCATTAGAGAGCAGACCAGTTATGAGGACTGTACAACACGCCTCCAATCCCAGCACTGTTCAATCCCAAGTCAAACACCAAAGCCGAGTCCTGAGCTCGCCCCTGAGGCCTTCCTGGCCCCGCCCCCCTCTCTGGCACAGCTGGGTAGGAGCTCACTGACCTAATATTTCTGGACAGATAATTCCTCGCCCTGGGGGAGGCTGGCAGAGCCCATGGCACCTGCCATTTCCAATCTATGTTTTCAAATGGCAAGGAGGGCACTGCCAGGCAGCTTGGGGTCAGTGTGGACAGCACCCCACACCCTGGGCAAAGACTTCCAAATCCACCCACAGCCTCCGCGGGGCCACTGCTTTGCCCTGGAAAACCCGGGCGTCTGCTTCCAAACGAATCATCTCATAGCCCTTGCTGCAGAAAATAATTGAATTAAAGTGTTGCCGTAAGTCGTTCAAGTGAGACAGCAGCAGCCAGCAGGGAGTGGAGACAGTGCCGTCAGGACCTGCCATCTTCTCGAGAGAGTGCGCAGAAAAGCAATAGAATGCGGTTCAAAGGACAGATGGGACTTCCCTAATTGTCCCCAGATTCCCCGCAGCAGGGGTGGTAACTAAATGGTTTCAATTAAGAGTTAAAGAAACGGGGGAAAAGCAGGCTTGGAGCTGTGCCTGGTGCCGATCAGGTGTGTTGGATGGAGCCGGGGGGCGCCCGTGCGGCCGTGATGAGGGAAAAAGAAACATGTCCGTCAGATGTCCTGTCCTGACCACCCGGTGAGTCTAAAGGGGGTGAGGCCTGGTGCTGGCTCAGCCCACAAGGAGGAGGGAGCCAGCAAAAGCTGGCACGGGTGGGGCCACCTGTCTCTGGGGGGTGGGGGGTGTGCAGAGCTGGTGGATGGCAGTCACCCCGCAATGACAACATGCACGAAGGAGGCATCACCCTTTCAACAAGCTGGTGTGTATTAAGTGGGGTCGCTTTGCACCCAAGGCACACTGGTGAAATTCTGGGTCGTCACACAGGGGCGGGAGGGTGCTACCGGCGTCCAGTGGGGGGGCAGAGTCCAGGGGTCCTGCAAAATGTCCTATGACGCACAGGGCATAGGACAAGCAACAATCTGGCCCAAAATGCCAACGATGCATTGTTGTTTGACACAAAGTTCAGAGACTCCCCCTTAAAGGAACCCGAAAGGGAAGACCTGAAGTCCCAAAGGACAGCAATGCTCAGGCGCAGCCAGGGTGACTACAGGCAAACCATGGGAGTAAGCCACCTTCCACGGTGTAGGACCTAGGTAACATCACCGAGGGCAGGGACAATGGAGACAAAGAATGGAGTTGGCTCCATTCTTTGTCTCCATTGGAAGTGCCTCAGGGAAGCTGAGCACACAGGGACAGGAGTGAGCTCTTGCCACAGGAAGACGCAGGTGGCCACGGTGTGCAGGGCGAGGCATCCTGAACACGCTCGTTTGAAGGTGAGACCCGGAGCCAGTGCGGCTGAAGCAGGAGCTGGGGACCCCACACCTGGAGGAGGCAGTCTTGGTGCATGCAGTGGGTCTCTCAACACCCTCCAAGTTTAAGTTACATTTCACATCCGGGCCACCAGCTGCTCTGGGAGCACAAGGAGGATGCATGTCCACAAACGGACCTCAGGAAAATTCCAGAGAGCTGCCTGTTGGAAGGACCTAATGGACAGAGCCAGAGAGGATGTCAAGGGTCCCAGGAAGCCAAGTCCGACAGACAAGATCCTAAAAACCAGTAACCGGCATCCACCAGCCCACTGTCAGGACATGATCTCCCCCGAGCCGGTAATCACTAACGGGGTGGGAGCAACTGGTGAGGGTCAGGAAGCCTGGCCCTGTGTCCACTGGGACGCCCTAACACTGGGACGCCCTCTGAACGGCACTCTCAGAGGCAAAGCAGGGTAATGGAGAACGGGCGCGCGTGTGTGTGTGTGCGTGTGTGTGTGTGTGTGTACCCCCCTTGAATATGTGTGGGTTTGGCGTTTGTGCCCTTTGTTTAAAAAACAAAGTTTGCATAGTTATCCTAGTAACAAAAAAAACGTGGGAATGAAATTGGGATATTCCTTAATTACAAAGCCACATTATTAGTTAACTTTTTGTTACTGTAACTAACATTTCCTGCTCCTCCTGAGAATAGGTTACAGAGAAGGCACAGGACTCAGTGTTGAATCTGCTCTAGGAGAAAAACAGGCTCCGCACCATGAAAAGGTGCAATGGGAAGAAAAAAGCAAAATAAAATAACACGATGATCGCATCATTCCTCCATGATTTGACAGCAAAGCCTCGGGAACCTCGCACCGACGGACTCGCCCTCCTCGCCGCCTGCGCCCACGGCCACGTGAAGCCAAGGGGAAGAGCCACGGCCGAGAGGATGAGGGCTGAGCCCCACGGCTGTGCCGATCAATTCTCACCTAAGGTGACCCCTGCACGTGAAGCTTCAGAAAAGAAGAGAAAGGTACTCTGACTCAGGTGAGAAGCAGGGACTCTGGGCAGGACGGAACGCCTCCCAGAGACTTGTGTCGCGACAGTGAGCAGCAGTTTAACCGGGTGTGTGCACTGCCTGACACACGAGAGGGCCCCGGTTTCTTCAGAGGAATTAGCGCTTCAGCCCGGTTTTTATCTAGACGTCGTTAAACGGCCCTCCGTGAATTACTGGAGCTGCAGGAGCGAATTAAGTCCATTCATCAACCAAGCCCAAACACTGCCGAGTGCCTCTGCAACGACAAAGTAGCCGCACACTTCTATCTCTTCTCATTATAGTAAACCGGTTTTCCCTCTCAGTACATAAAACTGTCCTCTCTCCATATAATTTATATTACCATAAGCCGACTCACATTCTGAACTATTACACGCCTCCAATTAATTTCTTCAGCTTTTGCCTTAAATTTTAATGAGATAGTAGTGTATGAACCTGCTGACTCCAGACTGTGTGCCCCCAATATTAATGTCGGCATAATAAAGTCACAGGAGCCACGCTTGCTGAGTGTGCATGGTGAAGGCAGCGTGCACGCCAGGCCCTCTTGTTACCCTTTTAAATCCACTCACAAAATCTACTGGTCTCCAATCCAGCTGCTCCCACATCCACCGGGGAGGAGGGGGAAAAGGCCACACAGGGCAAGTGCCCCCACCTGCACTTGTAAATGCCTCCCTCAGGCCACCGGGAAGACGAGTGACTTTGAGGCCTCAGTTCTTGCCTGTGGGAGCTGGCAATGCAGCTGCACCCAGATGAGGGTGGGGGTCCAAGGAACCCTCACCCAGTCCAGCTGCAGGTGCCCCATGGGTGGCCCCCTGCACCCTGACGTGCACCTGAGTGTGTGGGTGTGTGTGCCTGAGCATGCACATAGGTATTATCGGGTGCATGCGTGTGCATCTAAGTGTGCCCGCTGTGCAAGGTCAGCCACAGAGGAATAGGTCAGGGGTGCTGGCAACATAAGCACGGGTGCTCTGTAGTGAGTTCCTTTGCCGAAGGGCCTACAGGTGCAAACAGAAGGGAAGAGAGGCCGCAACCGTGACACGTTGGCAGCAGGCGATAACCACACCCGCATCGCACACACTAACACCGCATAGCACTGGGGCCATGGCGGGCACGGGCGCGGTATGTGCAGCGTGGGCAGGCCGCTGCAGAACCGACGGCCTATGCTCAGGTGTGCTGATGTCTCTGACACGTGTGCACACCACCACTGGTGGTCACAGCACACGCAGCACCGAGCAGTGTGTGGGACGAGGCTCAATACCGGGCTGGTGAACAAGCCCATGTGTTTCTTTCCATAAAATAAAAGACGTGGTTTTCATGTTCACCAGTCACTTCATTGATTTGGATATTTTGAGAATGTCGGCTGTCTCCCACATGGTAGGACATTGACTGATCTCTCAATTGATGTCTTGATTGGATCACTAAAAGCTTCAACTGGTTGTTATCTGACCATGGAGCACCGTCCAGAGAGAAATCTCCAGCACAAACTTCGAAAACCGCTTCTGACACGTTCTATCTGTCACAGCACCTTCTCCACACATAGCACAAATCTTTTCATGCGTTTCAGTTACGTTTTTACCTTTCTTTAAATAATAAAGCATAATATGCTGAAAATGTTGCTCATTTTCTTCAATCTTCAATATTAAAATGGCTACAGAAAATTTCACCAATGTCGATACTTTTTTTAATGCACACTGGTATGACAGCTGCCAGAATATAATCTAACAAAATTGTTTCAAATGAAGTTAATAACAGTTAGGAGTTAACAGAGCCACCTTGCGGGGAGAAACAGTACCAGACTTTTGGGCTGACCCAATAGTCACTGAGTTGGGGAGTTGTGCTCCAAAGCCTACAGAAGGCCAGGACCCGGGGAGTGTGTGAACCAGGCTCCCAAGGAGGGGGGCAAGCAGACCCTGCTATTCATTCTCATCCCTACCTGCCCCCATCCCAGCCACGCCTCACAGTGCCAGTGAGCCAGGAGGGGGAACTGCTTCTGTGGAGCAGAGAGAGACAAACCTGCAGGGCCTCGGGGTCTGAGCTGCTTCCCCCGTCCTAGTCCAGCCCGGGGCACTGGCTACTGTAAGTCCGGGGGTGGGGGGTGGGCGCAAGGTCTGTGCAGCGGGGAGCTCCCAGCCCCCACGCACACCTCAGCTGAGATGAGGAAGCCTCTTCTTTGAGGCTGTTTGTAAACACACTCGGGAGTCTACAATGAGAGACCACAGAACGTCCACCAGTCAACAGCTGATGGGGTACGTTCAGCAGCAAACCTCTGAACGGACAGCAGTGGCACTGTCTGGGTAGATGGTGATGGAGCAGAGCATTCTGGGTATGTGGTTCCAATCCAGACTCCGGTTTCAGTCCCATCCTGATCCTGTCAAGTGCCAGGGCAAGTCAATCAGCCTCCACTGACCATTGAAATCAGAGTAAGTAAGGACATCCCATCCCCTCAACTGCAGAGCCAGTCTGGCCTCCAAATCAAAGAACAAGAACCCAGTTGCTTCTGACTCTGCCCCCACAGCCAGGGAAATCCGGCCTGTGACCCAGTGCCCGCCCACCCAGGCTCACTCTCTCCGATCAGTCTGAAGCCTCTCTCACCCAGTGCTGAGGACCCCTCTTCTCCAGGAGCCAGCACTTACAGGGGCAGCCCCTTCTGCTCCCCAGGAAGACAGGATTTCCTGGAAAAACGAACTCCTGAGTGGCCCACAATACTGCCTAAGGGGAAGCACACAGGGGCCCAGGCACCAGGAACTGTGGCATCAGCAAAGGCAACAAAAGGATTCTGAGGAACACTCAAGAATCAAGGTCAATCCCAGCCCACCCCGGCCAGAGGTGTCCACCCAGCAGGCTCCGCCCTGGGCCCCACTCCCCTGGGACGACACAGGATGTCTCTGCAAGGTCACACACCCACTGTGAAAATCTCATCTGTCGAAGATCTGAAGCCATTAGCTGGGATGCTGGCAAGCACTGATGCCGTCTATACCTAAAAATTCCCAAACAGATCAATTAGCATGTCATAAAGGGTTTACTTCCATTCTCTCTTGACAGATCATAAAAGCTAAAACACAAGGCTCAGTTTGAAACTGACAAGTGCATGTGCAGGGGAGGGTCTATTAAATGGAGACAACAGCAGAAGAAAATGGTATTTATCCTGATTAGCCACCTAATTAATTCTAAGAGCAAAATGTCAAAAGCTGTAAATCCATTCCTTTGGTAACTGACGCTCAACATCAAACAGCCACTTCCGTGCTGGGAAGGGACGCCCGGCGCCTCCCCGCCAATTCGTGCCCAGCAGCGTGGCTGCTGCGCTGGTTTCCCACGTAAGGACGCCGGACGCATGCGGAAAAGCCACAGAAGACTGGAACTCGGGGAAATAAACACCCTCCCCCAAATCCATGGCGAACAATTCTACAACTACAAAAGTTTAAATACCACACACGTGTATACATTAACAAAGTCTTAGGACGTGTGCTTCCCTCCTGTGCCAGCCGCCAGTCTCAAAGGAGAGATTCTCAGCTCGGTGGGGTCTTTGGTGTCCCGACTTGGCTGTTGCGGGAGGCATCTGGAGGAGGGTTCTAAGACAGACAAAGGTCAAGGACATCGTAGTCCTTTGCCAGTCTGTGCACTATCCTTCCCTGTGCATTTAAAAGTCACCCTTTGGGGCTGGAGCAGACAGTCCAAGTGAGAGCAAGAATAACAGGAAGGCAAAATGGACTTAATGGATGCAGACTTGTCCGTCTTCCCACACTTCCTGAATTCTCTTCCTAGATTGCAAATCAAAATCTGCATTTAAATAGGTCATTTTTAATGTAGAAAAGAGGAAGCCCTAGGGCACTGAGGTATTGAATTCAATATCCAGGGACACAACATTGCATTTTAAATGAGATGCAGCATTCTGAAATTTACTGAATACATTACACATTCCAAATTGTCTTGTTATTACTACTATTTTTACTGAAATCTTCTCTCCTAATAGGTGTGTTTCTTTTTTGGCCAGGACTGTTAATAAAAGCAATGCAACACTACATCACGCTATCAATTGAATCTTGAGAAAAGATTACAGCGATCCCAGGATCTCAGAAGCCCCAGGCTCCGATAATCCCAGCCATTATTCAGTGTGAAATTCAAGCAGTCTGATGCATTGCCATTGGCTGCTACAAATCTGCATCTTTAGACTCTGCTGTAAGATACAGGAGTCCAAACCCGGTGACCTGAATCTAACAGCCTTTCGTGTGAAGTGGCCGAGCGAACGGGGCTCTCCCAGCGCAGCTCTCGGGACAAAGCCTGTGTGCTCGGGGGGCCTCACTCCGGATGGATGGCTGGGCCACCGCCGGGGAGGATGGGGCAGCGCCGGCCTCGCCCCAGGCCCCCAGTCACACTCAGTGTCCAAGCAAACTCCAGACTGGAGCACGGGGCCCTCTCCCAGGGGAGGAGGCATATCGTCACACAGGCGTTTGGGCCGCCTGGCACAGCGGGACCAGCCCCCTCTCAGCGAACAGGCCAGAGCTCAAGTGCAGTGTGTGAAGGCAGGCAAGGAGGTGGCCAGCACACTGGGTCCCCACCCCACCCAGGGATGTGACACACTGCCCGTCTTCAGTCCCAAGGGACCCGGGGCCACAGTACATGGGAGCCCGCTGGGCCTCCTTGCAGAAGGGCTTCAGGGAACCCCAAACCTTTCATCCCTCGATGAAGAAACGGCATCCCCAGGCTGATGTGAAAGGGGGTTACACCCCACCCTCCAAGTCTCAGGAGGAAAACAGGACAGAATTGTCTGTCATGAGTGAGGAAGCCTAGAGTCACAGTCACCTTGTGTATAAAGGTCCCTGTAACGTGGCCTCCAGGCGCTTCCTTGCAGACACAGGCTGCACTTGGTGCCCCCTCGAAGTGTGTGGTCACTTCAGTCACTGTGGTTGCTCACGGTGACATGACAATGACCCAGACCACCCCCTATCCCCTGTTGGGCCCTCACAGGGACCAAGTACTGGCTCGGCTTCCTCAGTGAGAGTTCCCTGAGCCCACACACCTAAGATGAAGCGCCATGATTCACCCCCACTTCTCAGGGGGCACCTGAGGCAGTATATGCACAGAGCCTTCGTTTGCCCAAGGTCAATGCCATGGGGGGGGGGGGCAAGGTCACACTGCAGGCATTTCTGGCCCTGCAGCCAGGACCCAGGCCCCACCCATCCCCCAAGTGCAAGGACCAAGCCAGGGTCAAGCCCTTCCCTCCCCAGTGCAAACTCAAAGCCACTGGTGTGCTGGGGGAACAACCGTGACGATGACATGGTCCCTGAGGGAGGAAGCAAGCTGAATGCCAGGTTGACCTGCTGCTTAAACTCCCAAGCAGGAAGCTTCTTGGCTCTGAGCAGGGCTCCAGGGCACTGCCGTTTCGGTCTGAGGGAGGTCAGAGCAGGTGAGCCAACACTGACCCGCCCTCCTTCCTCTAGGAAGGCAAAGCCCCAGCGGGGTCTGGGGTAGGCTGGGGTTCTCTGCTCTAGCTAGGAAGCAGCACTGAGCTTCAGGGGAATGAGGAAAAGCCAAGAGTTCAGTGCTCTCAAAGTTAAGGTTTTTAATAAATGTGGGACTGGGACTATCAGTCACATGCCGGAAATGCCAGGTTCCAAGCCTGTGAAGGTCGGCAAGGAGGTGGCCACCACCCTGGGTCCCCGTAGGGTCCTTCAGTACCAAGCACCTGGGGCAATGAGACTTAGGAGCCCTCCCTGCAGCCCTCACAATCCCTGTTCTGAGGCAGTCCAGGCAGCTGGACCCCAGCACCCCACAGCCACAACACCCCCAGGTGACAGGAGAACACAGCTAGGTCCCCAAGCCCCACAGAGTTCAGATTCCCAGTCCCGCCTGCAGGTGGGGGAGATGGAGGTGTGCTTAGGGCTCTGGCCACAGAGAGCTCAGAACAGAAATCAGCATTTCAGGACACGCACACCTCCCCCCAACAGGTAGTTTCTCAGGCGGTCTGCAGAAAACACTCCAGCCACTGTCCTCAGCTCTGCCTTCTGGGCAGATGCTGGGACGGGTGCAGGTGCCTCCGCTGTCCTGGTCTTACCTCAGCTCGTGGCGTCCCTACTGTGTGGGTCTCCAACAGAAAGCCATGGAGACAAGGAGTGCAATGGACACAGCTGCTGCCTCCGGAGCTCTCAGAAATCACTCTGGAAGATTCTATGTTAATAGAGCAGTACCCCGTAATACACCTTTACCTCACTTTCACCCGAAAGTGTCAGAAAGCTCAGCGTCATCGACAGACTGACAGCCCGGAGCCTGTGTCATGGGTGACCGAGGGCTCCCAGCAGAGCCCTCCCTGTAAATCGGTAGATTGCGGACACTGATTAAGAGATGCAGGTGAGGCCAAGGGCGGTGTGATCCAGCTCTCCCAGGACACGGACCTCGTACAGCGCTGCCCTGTGCCGTCCTGTCTCTGCGTGCTCTGAACTGTGGAAGCAGACATGCACCCCCAGGCTGCAGTAAATGAGGGGCATTCCAGCAAACCTGCACTGCCCAGTCCACGCTCCACGCTCCCCCTAGACAGGGGCGAGGCCCGCTCTGGGGGCCCTGGGATCCTGAGCAGAGAAAGTACCCTCCCCCACCGCCAGCCCCATGCACAGCTTCAGCTGAATTTTCCAAGGAGCCACAGGTTACACCTTGCCGGGCCCACAAGGGGCTCCTTTCAGTTCAAGGACGCACAGCTGACCGGCGGGTGACCACAGAAGGGGTCCAGTCGCAGGGCACAGCAACCAGACATCTCTACCATGTTTTCTGCAAATCTCTACACTAAGTGACAGCGCCACACCCTCCAGTAAACCAGGGCCCACTCCCAACAGAGCCGAGAGGCTGGAAGCTCACGGGGACTTTGGAACTGGGAGCCTGGAGAAAGACAGCAATTGGTGGGGGAGGGGGGATGCCATTGTTAGTCAGAATGGATTTATGAAGCAATGGAAATTCAGCGCCGTAATCACAGGCTCGAACTGCTGCGGTTCCTCCCTGGTTCGGGCTCTTCACCCCCGCACCTTGTACCGTTCTCTTCTCTGCCATGTGTACCTAACTGCAACAGCTTCCGCGCCCACCCCACAGGTCGCCACTGTTCCCTTCAGACACTATCCTGCTGGGAAATTGATTTGTCCCCTCCCCGAGCCTGAAGAAACCCACGCAATGAAATATGTATAAATGTCACTGCTCGGGCTGCCTCACGGGGTGAGTGCAGGAAAACGTCCCTTTTACCTGTGCACACAGGGGCCCACGTGGGCCAATGTTCTCTCGGGCCACCCGTGCGCCTCCATGATGCCCGGCGAATTACGCAGCATTCTCCTTTAAAACCTCCTACTTACCCTTTACTGGTGCAAATCTAGGGGAACTGTCTTAATTGCCACGTGGAAAGAATGAATTTCCGCAGCATTCAGTTAACCAAGAAGACTTTATTTTTAACGGCACGGGGGCCAGGTGGGAGTTGCCAAGTTTGCCGAGGATAAATGAGCCAACCAATAAATAAAGCCCACGGGTTCAGTGGGCGCCTGGTAAGGAGGAACCTACAGGCAACAGGCCTGGGGACGCACTCCTACCAGGGACAAGAGAGCTGTCAGCCTCGCCTGAGAAAAGGCATCACACCGGGATCCTGACATCAGAGGTGACAGACTCCCGGAAGGGCCAGGTTCCAGCCGTGCCACGAGGCGGTGGCTTCCTGAGCTGTGAAGCGCAGTCAAACTCAGCTCAAATGGCTGGGTTCTTGACCAAGCTGTTCATGTAACAGAACTTTGGGTCTCGATTCTCGACGTGACAGCCCTTTCAGGCTGATGCTTCTATGATGAGTCACGTGTCTCTCAGGCAACAGACAAAGGGATTCGGTTTTCTCCACAAATTGCTTCTGGAACGGTTTTCCAGAACAAATCAAGTTCGAGAACCTCGGTTCGCTGGGTTTCTTTAGCATCTATTGCTGAGGAGGCAGCCCTCCCCCCTAGAGGAGGCGTGTGCCCCTCTGTGGCGACGGAGGCGACAGAAGTACAAACTGAGCCGGGAACCGAGGCCCCTCAACCGAACACGCTGCTGCGCCGATGCATTCCAGGAGCAGTGATGGTGGCGGCGGCGACACACGAGCACTAAACAGAAATATTTACACACACACAGAAATGACCTTTCCTCTCTCATTAATCACACATGATTGGAGACCCAGCGTTCTCACGCCAGAAAGCCCATTTCCTGCCCACCCCCACAACTGCCCCGTCCTGTCTGGGGCTCACGGGGAACAGAAAACAGCACGTCCAGCAGCAAATGTGACCGGGCCACACGAGGCCACCCTGCCCCGTCCCCCCTCCTGGAACACACACGTGCTCCCAGCCTCGGAGACGATGACTGTCATGCCACTGACCTTCACCTCTGGCTGTACCCTGTCGTTGGCTGCTGCTTCTGACCATTGGGGAGACAGGGGCAGGGGACAGAGACCTCCAGAGGGCATGTCCAGGTCCCCACTGGGCTGGCCTGCGAGGGGCTCTCTCTGCACACAGGAGCCTGGCACCCAGGCTGCACCTCCTGGGACCAGCAGACCATGGCCAAGCCCTACTGTGTGCGGGGCTGGGACTGACTCTGCCATGCACTCACACACACTTCCCAGGAGCCCTCCCAGACCATACAGGGATCCTGAGGCACTGACAGACTGAGCCACACTGCAGCACTCAGTGGGGGCGGGGAGGGCAACCTGAGTCTGGGCTGCCCCTTGGTGTCCAAGCCCCAGGTGCTGGCAGGTGGGTCTGAGCACCACCTCCTTCATGAATAAAGGGGGTCCCACCAGCGCCATCACAAAAACCATGGAAAACAGGTGGATCTCACACCTATGTTTCCTGGCATCGCACCTCGACGGGGCAACCAATAATGACATCTGTCCCACCCACGGGGTCAGAGGGCCATGGGCCACATTCCTCCCAAGCAGGTACCTCTGGGGAGCACAACTCAGCAGAGAGCCAGCCTGGCTGGGACCACAGGACACCCAGGCAGGCCTGCTCACTCCAGACACAGGGGTGGCAGGGTAAGAACCAAGACCCTCTGGTTGGTTTTGTGCCTCCCTGGCTGGAGAATGCAGTCTGAGTAGAATCAGCAGTCCCGAAGGGTGAGTCGGGGGACCAGGCCAACAGAGCAGGAAGCACCTCATAAGGGGGAGCCAGTCAGTGGGGGGTGGGGGCTCAACCCCCTGTGGTGGGACAGGGCACACCCCAAGAACAGAGCAAGAGGCTGGGTGGGCAAGCTCTCTATGGTCCTGGCTAGGAGGCGAGGGTGGGCCTCCATCACCACCTGCTAGGGAATGGCTCCCACAGGACCTCGAATCTGCTGTGGCTCAGGAGTAAAATTCAAACAAGAACCAAGAACCCAGGGCTCCAGCTGGGCCCTCCTGCCTGCTCAGTGTAGCTGGCACAAGAACCGCCCCCAACTGCCCATCCTGCCCTGGCCCCTGCAAGGCCTCCAAGCTGTTTCTCCACTAGAGAGTTAGACACGCAGGGCCCTGTCCACAGCCCCTGGTCTGTGGTTTTCACGCCGGCAATCTCTGGCTGAGCACGGGACCACAGGTCCCCTGGTAGGACCGGCATGGCCACTGCACCTCCAAACAGCCAGGGCCACCCAAGGGATGTGTGGGTGGTTTCTAATGTAAAGCGACACGGTCCCTTTGGCTTTTCCATAAAGAACCCCATCTCAGCAGACACAGGGCGAAGGCCCTGTTGACCGCAGAGAAGACTTCAGCCACCCTGCTACAGCGACGGTTTGATGGTCAGCAGCCTGGTCACCAGGGTGGATCGCAGCAAGGTGCTCCCCGCCCCCAAGCCAGGCGCCTTTCCCCGTGGCCTCACCATCGTGAGCCGTCAAAGCTGCGCAGGGCGCACGCTCCTCCGGGCACGGGCAGCCGGGTGGGCAGCCCCGGCTTTGCTGAACCAGAGCCGCAGCCGCCCTGGCTCCACCACACAGCACAAAGCTCTGACTCCCACCTCATCCGCAGACATTTAACAGAAAGCACTTATTTTCCTGACACTTCTGTTAAAATTACAAAGTAACTAGGTGCTGTGATGAATACTAATGCGTCATAACAAAACAGTACAAGGCTCACAGTGCTCCATCCGCACCCACGGAGGCCCAACTCGGGCTCCGGGAGAAGCCAGTAAGCCAGGGCGCGAGCTGGGTTTCCATGTCCCAACAAGTAGGGACACACAAGATGAGTGAGGCGGGTATAAGGTGGCCTGTCAGTATCCATCAGGATGACAATGTGCACCTCCTCCGGGGGCGAAAACGGGAATTTTTGTTTTGAAGATATTAAAAAAAAAACAACAAGACATCACAATCCAAACTGCCAAGTCCAGAATAAGAGGTGTGCGACACCGTTGAACGAGGACACACTCAAAATGACCGAGACACCAACCGCATGATCTAAGAGGTTCTGGCACCTCCCAGCTCTGCCCTTGCAAGGCTGTGACTCTTCTCGGGTTTTGTTTTTCATCTACTTTCTCTCCTCTGTTCATGCTTAAAAAAAACCAAACACCATCACCTGTCCATCCACACAGGGTCCCTCCTCACCCTGCAACCGAAGATGCCCCTAGTGTGGCCACATATCGGCTGCATGGGGCCTTGTCCATGATGTACTGGACACAGTGCTGAGCCACAGATAAGACGGGGCCCCAAGGGTTTACGCATACTTCCTGGGGACCTGCGAGAGGCCCGCCCTGTCAGTGTGGGCCAGGGCGGGTGGGGTGACGGCAAGCCCACTCCCTGGCGGGGCCTCCGTGCCCCAGGACTCCAGCAGGAAGCGTGCTATAACCTCATTCCCGCACTGGACGCATTTTCGCGCCAGCCTCCCCAGGGAGCAAGACCACGCTTCAACCAGCTCCCACAGCGGCCGGGTGTGAGGTCGAGTCCAGTGGAAACGCTGTCACTCAGCCATCGGGGCCATTTGAATGGTCATTTCAGCCTTCTGCTACCATGCCCACATTATCTTGAGAGGAAGGCAAGTTTCTCCAGCCCATTGTGTCTGTGATGTGTACAGAGCATGGCTCTTAGGTGTCAGCTATGCGGACGAAATGCCCAGCCCTGCCCGCACAGGTGAGCTCAGATTCGGAGCTGACGGCCATGGGCCCGTGGGAGCCTGGAGGGTTTCTCTCCATCACCCCAGCACCCACACTGGAACTGACCCCCCCCCAAACCCAGACCCACGGGGAAGGGCTCTCAGAGCCTAGTCAACGCCAGCACACGGGGTCCAAGGAAGGAAACTGGCCAGAGCCAGAGAGGAGGCAAACGCTGGCCTCCAAAGACAGGACTCAATGTGTGCGTTGAGAGGGGCCACCACGACTCACTCACAAGTACGTCCACGGTTCCCCCAAAACACGGTCAAGGGTATTTCTAGTCTCGAGCCGGCTCCAATGTTGAGATCTGTGGGACAGCTCAGACACCCCAGGCGGCTCTGATGCGTGACCCTACAGAGGCCATGCAAGCCCTCAGGCCGCCCTGGGAAAGTGTCCCGGCTACTGCATTACATTACATCCTCAAAGGTGGGGATCTCTGAGACTGTCCCAGTCCAATGCCTCAAATCACAAGCAACAGCTCCACAGGCCTACATGAGGTGACCACCAGCAGCCAGCCAGCTCCAGCGGTGGCCCCAGGGAGAGTGAGACCTCATCTCAGGGCCACAACCCACCCTGCTGACGGTTCAGGCTAGATGTGGCTCAGCTGCCCACCCCCCCCCAAGNATAAGAGGTGTGCGACACCGTTGAACGAGGACACACTCAAAATGACCGAGACACCAACCGCATGATCTAAGAGGTTCTGGCACCTCCCAGCTCTGCCCTTGCAAGGCTGTGACTCTTCTCGGGTTTTGTTTTTCATCTACTTTCTCTCCTCTGTTCATGTTTAAAAAAAACCAAACACCATCACCTGTCCATCCACACAGGGTCCCTCCTCACCCTGCAACCGAAGATGCCCCTAGTGTGGCCACATATCGGCTGCATGGGGCCTTGTCCATGATGTACTGGACACAGTGCTGAGCCACAGATAAGACGGGGCCCCAAGGGTTTACGCATACTTCCTGGGGACCTGCGAGAGGCCCGCCCTGTCAGTGTGGGCCAGGGCGGGTGGGGTGACGGCAAGCCCACTCCCTGGCGGGGCCTCCGTGCCCCAGGACTCCAGCAGGAAGCGTGCTATAACCTCATTCCCGCACTGGACGCATTTTCGCGCCAGCCTCCCCAGGGAGCAAGACCACGCTTCAACCAGCTCCCACAGCGGCCGGGTGTGAGGTCGAGTCCAGTGGAAACGCTGTCACTCAGCCATCGGGGCCATTTGAATGGTCATTTCAGCCTTCTGCTACCATGCCCACATTATCTTGAGAGGAAGGCAAGTTTCTCCAGCCCATTGTGTCTGTGATGTGTACAGAGCATGGCTCTTCGGTGTCAGCTATGCGGACGAAATGCCCAGCCCTGCCCCCACAGGTGAGCTCAGATTCGGAGCTGACGGCCATGGGCCCGTGGGAGCCTGGAGGGTTTCTCTCCATCACCCCAGCACCCACAACTGGAACTGACCCCCCCCAAAACCAGACCCACGGGGAAGGGCTCTCAGAGCCTAGTCAACGCCAGCACACGGGGTCCAAGGAAGGAAACTGGCCAGAGTCAGAGAGGAGGCAAACGCTGGCCTCCAAAGACAGGACTCAATGTGTGCGTTGAGAGGGGCCACCACGACTCACTCACAAGTACGTCCAGGGTTCCCCCAAAACACGGTCAAGGGTATTTCTAGTCTCGAGCCGGCTCCAATGTTGAGATCTGTAGGACAGCTCAGACACCCTAGGCGGCTCTGATGTGTGACCTACAGAGGCCATGCAAGCCCTCAGGCCGCCCTGGGAAAGTGTCCCGGCTACTGCATTACATTACATCCTCAAAGGTGGGGATCTCTGAGACTGTCCCAGTCCAATGCCTCAAATCACAAGCAACAGCTCCACAGGCCTACATGAGGTGACCACCAGCAGCCAGCCAGCTCCAGCGGTGGCCCCAGGGACAGTGAGACCTCATCTCAGGGCCACAACCCACCCTGCTGACGGTTCAGGCTAGATGTGGCTCAGCTGCCCACCCCCCCCCAAGGGCGCAGTGGTAAGCCCGGCCTAAGGCCTCAGCGGTGAACCTGACCTTTCCTTAGACCAGACTCCGTCCCATTGAACACTGCAGGGAGCAAGCCCCAGGGTCTGACAGAAAAGACACTGAGGACTTTTGCGCACACTCTTTTTTTCTTGCTGTAAAATGATGTTGTGAGCTCAAGGAGAAAACCATTTTGTAAAGCACGATAAAAATCAGTCATGTCTGAGAAGTGGCCACTTTGAGACTGTGAGTAAGATCCAGGTTTTGTGAAAACTGGCTGCTGCCAGCGTGTTGAAGGGGACTCGGAACCCCCGCTCCCCACTGCTACAGAGGGACTGCACTCCCTCCGTCGGCATGTTCTCAACCACACTCCCAACGGGCGCAGACAGGACTGATGCTCTGCCCCCCGCCCACATCCCGACCCACCCCACCATAAAAAAACAGTCTGTGCGCCAGACATCCTGGGGCTGGCAACCCCTCCAAAACCTAGGTTCACTGAATTCACGTCGCCCTCAGCACTCGAGCGGCTTGAGGTGGGGGGTGGGGGTGGGGCGGGCGGGCCCTGTTTCCCTAACTCATTTGTATTCTTTGTAGTATGTCAAGGAGCCCTACCTAACTCGGCTCCCACCCTGACTCGAGTTTCTCACAGCACCATTTCCGTTGACTTATCTTTACGGCGGCAGCGGCAGCAACAACCATCACTCCACACCGAACTATATTGCTTCAGAGTTAATTACATGTATTTTACTTCTGATAAATGAAAATACCAGATGCAATTAACTGAAAGGCAGTCAATACATACTAGACATCGCCATGAAACACCCAGAGGCTGCCGGCAATCCATAGTCATCAGTTAATTGAAAACACATTCCAAAGGGGATTTTTGGGAAATCGGAACTTTTTACCTGGAGATACTTTCCAGCGACTCACCGATATAAGTCTGTGTACACACTCGGAACTCACACGACGGGCTGTCTGTCCGTCTGTCCAAGGGAAACCAGCTTCACTGGCTCGCAACCATTTCAGGCGATGGAACCCTGGAAGCAGAGCGAACCCGGTCAGTGGAGCCAAGGCAGGTGTTTGGTCGTTTGCACCGGGCACTCCCTTAACTGCGGTTTTCCAACGCCACTGACTCCGAGTGGCCACAGATCATTAAATGGTTTCCCTAAAAATACTATTTGTCTTCAGCCACAACGCAGATCAAATCAAACGGGACAGCACCGGAACGAATGAACCCTCTCCATCTCTTGTCACGTTGAAGCCGAGTGTGCCACCCAGAAGGTGACACTGTGTCAGCGCCATGAAAACGGCTCNAAGGCAGGTGTTTGGTCGTTTGCACCGGGCCCTCCTTTAACTGCGGTTTTCCAACGCCACCGACTCCGAGTGGCCACAGATCATTAAATGGTTTCCCTAAAAATACTATTTGTCTTCAGCCACAACGCAGATCAAATCAAACGGGACAGCACCGGAACGAATGAACCCTCTCCATCTCTTGTCACGTTGAAGCCGAGTGTGCCACCCAGAAGGTGACACTGTGTCAGCGCCATGAAAACGGCTCCGAGCTCCCTTTACACCCCCAGGTAGCCAGCGAGGGGCCCAACCGACCTGCACCAGCAAGCACACAGCACCGCCAGCTGCCTGAGCAGCCCGGGACCAGACAGTGCAGTTGGAGAGGCCGAGGATTCTCAGAGCCATTAGCATAAATGCTGACAACTGTTAATCCACAGTAACTCTGATTAACGGTTGCAGTTGTCCATTAATAGCAGGCATTTTAACTTACCACTGAAATTGATTACTCAGTTAAGAATCCAATCCTGATGTTCAATAAAATTGCACTTTCTCGGCAAATGCAATATGAAAAGAGGTGATGCATTGAACAGAACTCACATCCATTTTCCTGTACGTGGATGAAGAGCAAGTGCATGGGTCCTTCGCGTAATCTGACCATTTCCTGTCCACCCAGAGCTGCAAGGGGGCAAGAGGGAAAGGCAAAGCCCTGGGCCGCAGACAGGGCCAAGTGTCTTTTCTGTGGCTTTCCCCCTAGGAGCAACTGGACCTTCGATGGCCAGGCACGTGTGCCCAGGGTGCGAGATGGCCCTCCTCATTGTCTGTGGAGAAGGAGGGCGGTGGCTCATGGGAACGCACTGCTGAGCCGACCGGCTAGGCCACGCCTTCCTCACCATCGGCCAGGATTCTGAGGGCTGATTACTATTTTCTAAATGCACTGTGACCAGCTCCCCTGCTACACTCTACTTTCCCAACCCTTCAAACCCTGGAAAACTAGAGTTTCTTAATACAGTTCCTTCTCTTTCGAAACAGCCTTGGGATCCAACCCTGAGACTGTCTGTCCCCCAGACTGCAGAGCAAATCAGACAGGAGCCGCAGCACCACGCAGGTCCTCCAGCCCAGTCCGCATCCTTCCGCTCAGCGTGGAGTGGCAGGACACTCAGAGCCGTGACACCAGCTGCTCCTCTTCACGCTCAGACCCTTGTCAGGGGCAGGGACGGGCCGGAAGACGTAGTTGGGAAGGGTGGCCTCTACTGTCACAGCCACTGTACAGCCAAGGTCCAGAAGAAATCTGCCCCCCCCAATTTTCCAGTTCAGGCTAAGGGGGGCAGAGACACCCCAGCCTCCTCTGGGCCAAGGAGGATGGGACAGGCAGGGGTTCTCTGTGGTCCCCAGCCTCTGATGACACCGTAGTTTCATGTTGACTGAGCACCCACTGCAGCCAAGGAGCCGCCCCTCTGAGGTGGTGGCAGCTCGCCCTTTGAAACCTGGCTTGTCCACGCCTCCTCCTGACACCTCCCTGTGGAGGCCCGGCTGCTGCCCGCCCTTCCTGGCTCTGGGTCTCTCCAGGTTCAATGCCCTGGTTGCATTTTCTTCATCTCTGCATTTCTGCATGCCCGGAACGCAGTAGGAAATCAAATATTTAATGAATTGCCTAGTGGGATTTACGCCCCCGAGCAGCGTGGCCTGTCCTGGCATCCACGGGCTTTCATTTCCCTTCCACTTCCAAGGCTCTCAGCAGCAAACACCCATATGTTGGTGGGCAAGCACGGATGCAAACGGGTTTTCAAGTATGCAAAGACACTATGCATAGGTATAAAACTTCCTGATACACTTGGAATACTTACTACACACACATATGAAATAAAACTCAGTAATGTCTGTAACGTGACTTATTTTTAAACACAGGTCTGAGGAGAAAAGGTTGACCTCGACCCAGTCCCGGTGGTGGGCACCGAGTCTCACTTTGAGATGCTGCACAGTAAAATTAGTTCCACAGGGAACAGACAGCTCTGCCCATGTGGAAGGCTTCACGGAGGAGGTGACACATCATGGAGTTTCCTGAGGGGAATTTGAAAGCCCCCAGAAGGCTACGCAAGTGCTCGTTTAGCGCCTGGGGACAGTGAAGGGCTTTGAAGACAAGATGTTCAAAGCAGGTGCCCACTAGGCCTGGGAGGGTGGAAGTACTTAAGAAGCCGGGAGGCACAGGAAGGTGGAGATCTCTGACCCACTGGTTCCGCAGAGCCTGGTGACGGCACGCAGCAGAGTGGCCCCGGGGACCGGCTGGGCAGTTTGAGAAATGCCAGGGTAATGCCACAGGACCCGGTGGATTCAAAATCACCCTGTCCCTCAAGCAGCACAGATGGGCAGAGGAGGAGGCCTGGGCTCCAAGGAGAGCACGGGTTCACCTAGAGCCTGCTCCCGGGTTCCGAGGGTCATCCCTCGGGCAATCGCACTTGCACTGCGATGCTGGGCTGCCAAGACGGCAGTGGGCGGGCAGGAGCCACAGCTGCCTGGGCCTCTGCTGTCAGAGACGGAGGAGACAGCACTCACAGGCGAGAGAGTCCCAGGTGACAGGGCCCATTCAGAGAGGTAAGGAAGGTCAGCCCGAGGCCTGCGTACAGCAAGCACTCGATAAATGCTCGTCACCAGCAGATCCGGCACGCAACTCAGGCCAAGGTCATCCTCCTAAGAACCACACCACTCTCTGCCCAAATCCTGAAAAAAGTGATGCGTCTTCGGAATCAGTGTCCCGACCAGGTCACTGAGCAGGGTAACACAGTTTCCCCAACCCAGGAGGGGTGTCCTCGGTGAGAGTCCTGTGCTCGGCTGTGCTCAGAAAAGGCACAGGGGCTGGGCAAGAACCACGTAAAACCCAGCCCTCTCTTACAAACATCCTTGGCACAGACAACGCCATTAGGCCCACGAAGACATGGTGCATGGGTCCTCCGGGAAATGCCCACCAGCCACAGCTTCAAGGCTCCACACAGAAGGGAAACCTGAGCCATAGCTACAGAGAAGGCCAGGCCAGGCCCACCTCACCCCACCCTGAGGGCCTTGCTGATGCCCTAAGACAGCCTGAGGCCCCATGTCCACCCACTCAGCCTTCCTGCTGCACGCACTGGCCCCCTGGCACTGTTTTGGATGCTGGTCTGTGAGAGGCAGGGACCCTAAGCAATGGGACTACGACAGGAGAATGCGTGCTAGGGACCTTCCCCCAACATGCATACACAGCCGGTCCCTCCAACTGTCTCAAGTTCAAAGATGGCAAGGGGGGAAAGGCCACAAGCAGATGTGGAAACCAGAAGTTCACGGAGAAACCAAATGCCCACCCCTGAACACTGATCTGCCTATGCCAGCCAGCAGCCTGGCTGGAAAGACAAACATACACAGACAGAGCATGCCAGGCATTATTAACTCAAGGCCACGGCGACAGCACAGGGGTGTATTCCAGCGGGACACAGCGAGCACCCTGGACCCTAATCCAACACAACGAGGCAAGAGAACTCAGCTCCCTGGGCGCACCCCACCCCCCAGTGCTCACTGGCCCCAGCCTCCCTCAGCAAGTCTCTCAATGGGAGGGTGACCTGGACCCCCCTGAGTCCACTCCTACGGCTCATCAGGGGGTGTGGGTGGGAGGGACTGGCAGAAATCTCTGGGCTGGCTGTTACGCAAGAAAAACTGAGGTCCTCTGCACACCGGGCAGCACACAATCAGTATAGTGGGAGCTGAGACACTCCCACCGGGCCACAGCTGGGCCGGCCCCTCCCAGGATTTGGTCCCACCAACTACTGCCCAATGACAAACAAACCATAGCCATTTGCCCTGAACAATTGCCCTTTATTCAGGAGGAGGAAAGCCACCACCCTAAAAGCGAATTTTTTCCATGTCCCGTACAGCCCACGTTGGCATCCAGACACCGGAGGTCAAATCAACACGTCACTATAACCGCCCCCTGACCAGGTCCAGGAGTTTTGACTGCAGCAAGAAAATAATACCCTCCAGGCAGAAAAATGTACACACAGTTTTTGTAGGAGAACGTTTATGGGCGTTCTGTCATATTAATTGTGTTCAGCTGGTTTTAAGTTTTAAGAATGTGAAAAGACCCAAGAGCCAAGATTTTAGAAATCCCGACTTCAACTACAAGGCCAGCCCGGCGAAAACTGGAAGTGAAGACTCGGAACGCCACCCCTTTCTAAGGAAGACCCAACAGGCGTGTTCCGTGCTGTCCCTCAAGTTGTCCACCAGCGCGCCCGCTCCTCTGCTCCGGCTCCCAGCTTTTCACCTTTGTGCCCTGCAGAGGGCAGGAGGGTTGCAGACGGGTGTGGTGAGCAGGGCGGTGGAGCGGGCTCTAAGCCGCTGCTGGGATGCTCCAGCCACGGAGAAAGGAACAAGACACAAGGGTGCCAGGTTTGGGGGGTGAGGAGCCTTGGAAACAACAGGGAAAATAAACACAGAAAGCAAATCAATAAATGGGTGGTACTGCTCAAGCTTGGCACGGGCCACGTTTGGAAAGAGAACGAGGTTCCGAGAACAGTAGCCCACACACGAGACGACACTATTCTTTGCGTTCCAGCCGTGCTCCCACCCCGCCAATGCCCAGTGGCTGCAGGAGCAAAAGCAGCTGGTCTGAGCAGCAGCCGAACACTCAGCCCAGAGGCCTGGCTATGTCCCCACCTGCCTGTGGGAAGCTGCCCTCTTCCCTCAGAGAAGACCACAGGAGTGAAAGGGGTCCTCCCTCGAGGGGCCCCAGGTGGAGACCCCGTGACGAACAAACAGGTGTAAGTCAGACACCTGCAGGCGTCTCATCCATGGTCTTCCCTGGTTCCAAGTACCACTGAACGAGGACAGGACCAGGCGAGGTGCAGGCAGCTCTGTGAAATGACGCAGAACCCGCCGAAGGAAGGGGCGGAGGGAGAGACGGGCGCTAAGGACACAGCCCCTTGAACCAGGAGGGCACCTGGAAAGAGCGCCCTGGCTTGGGTGTCATCCCTACCAGAGAGAAGGGGGTGTGGAGAGGAAGAGGCATTCTCTAAGTGCCTCTCCGCCCGGTGCCCCATCAACGCCCTGTTTTGCAAAGGGCACAGGGTCCAGCAGTGAGCCCGGCCCTCCAGGTGCTCAGTGCAGCAACCCAAAACCTCTGTGCTGACACTCTGTCAATAGGGACACAGGGGCTGAACACCCCTACCCACGGTGCAGGGAGGAGAGGCCCCCCCCCCAGAAGATTCTACCTCTGGGGAGAAATGAGTGGTCAATACTGACATAGAAAGGAGAAACCATCTAAGATGCCAAATAAAGAGGAAACAGTTGAGTAGCCCGCCCTCCTGATCAGCTGCATACACACGGCCATCGCATCACACCCACAGGTTCACGTGCTGTCCTCAATAGATCATCCTTCCTCAATTCAAACACGTGCACCAACGTGGGAAAAGCACGTACAGGTGAAGTGGGAAAACTAACAGAAAATACAGAGTAGGCCGAATCTTACACATAAATTGTAAAATACTCTTTAAGCAGTGAACGCCATTTTTGGTATGTACATATATGCACGAGGCATGAAATACACCCGGAGTGGAGAAAGCTATTTCTCCATGCTAAGGTTAAAGGTGACGTTTAAAATATGTCTTTCAGATCAGAAGACTGTTTTGTTCTTTTAATTCCCCCCCACGCTTCCCCGTATTTATCCATTTTCTTGAAACAGATGTCCGACAACCTGGAAAATGCGCAGGAAAGTGCCATGGCCTCCCATGCCAGGACAGAGGGGGCTGAGCTGGCGGCGCAGACGCAGGACCAGTCAGGTTCCAGTTGCCTCTGCCTGCCTGGCCTAGGTGGTGGGCTTTGAAGATGTGACGTAACCCACCATTATGCACATTAGACTTAATACAGAAGGGAGTCTGTCTCGGGGATCCCAATGTGCAAGTCTGTGAGTTCCTGTGACCTGTGAGCATGGGCACGGGGGCACCCGCACAACGGAGAGAGGTTCAGCACCTGTCCCCGCCCCGCCCCCAGGGCCCACTGGGGCAACACAGGCCACGGCAGGCTGGGCTTCTCAACTGGCTCCAGCCAAGTTCTTGGCCACAGATTCCACTGCAGAAGGAGCAGGAAGAAGCATTAACAAAAGAAAAAAGAAAAAAAAGTGCAGCCAGACTTGAAGACCGAGTGGTGAGCCCACAAGTCCCGATGCATCATCGCTGTGCAGCAGAGTGATCAGCTTTGCGTTGGATGGGCCGCGTGCAGAGCACCGGGAATCAGCCCTTGGGATCCTGGCTGCCCCGCTGTGACCTCAGCCCCCTCCCTCAGAGCCCTGGAGAAGGCGCCGACTGCTCCCCTGTGCTCGGACCGCCCAGGCGGGCAGCTCCACGGGTGCAAGGGCAGAGGCCAATGTTGACCCAGGAGATCTGACACGCACTACCAGTGAGGGTGGCTTGAGTGAGGCCGTGAGTAGCCTAGAAAAACTCCCCTACCTTCAGCTTCTCTTCCTCGCCAAAGACCGCCAAACCTGACCCTCAGTAGCCCCTCTAGCCCCTCCTTCAAGAACCCTGAGCAACACTGGCTGGCACCTTGGACGCACCCAACCAGCTGCTCTTGGTGTTTCACAGCATGTCACTAATGTGACCAGGCAAGTCCAAGAACCCAGAGTCCGAGGGAAATGGGGTTCTGCTGTACTTCAAACTAAGTCAAGAACCCATACCTCAAGGTTTGGGGGAGTCTCCGATTTAAAAGGAAGCACACCACTGCCGTCCAACAGGGCGGAGGCTGGGCCTGCAGCACAGATGAGTCAGTGTGTGAGACCTACTCACGGGGCGGGGCGGGGCCCAGAGCAGAGCACGAAGAGAAACCGCACACGCCAGTGTGAGCAAAGCACCGCACTGCACCCGAAGGACGGGCCACAGCCCAACATGTATTTCCTCCTCTTGGGAAAACACGTCTTAAGACTAAACCTCAGAGCCAAACAAGACCTCAGAAGGCGTCTGTCTCACTGAGAAACAGGGAACCAGGGCCCAAGCCCACCGGCCAGGGGAACAGAGGGAGTGTGTGTTCTCGGTCCATTCTGCTCCCCTCCCAACACTCAGTCAGAACTCCTTCCCAGAGGCGTGAGCCCCCAGCTGCCTCGGACCCACACCAGGAGAGCCCTGCCCATCTGACCAGAGTGAGACCACCTGGTCATGATGGGCACAGAGGCTGCACCCCTTCAGCAGAGGAATCTAGGACACAGAGAAAGGCCAAACACCAGCCCAGCCTGGGGCCCACCCAGCTGGTCACCCCCCACCGCCCAACACTAGGGGGCGATTTCTGTCCAGGCACTTCCCAGGTCCCAGTGGACCAGGCAGCAAGACCACTCAACAGTGGTCAAAAAAGACCACTCTTTTCCTAGTCTGGGCCTAGGAAAAGACCACGGGGCCCCTGGAGAGCTTATGCACAGGCTCCTGATTTGCTGGCATCAGGTAAACAACCCTGGGAGCACAGAACCAGCTGCCACCCGCACCAGAGCACTTGGGGCATTTCACTGGCCCTCACTAGTCCCCCAAATACAGACGAGCGCTCAGCACATGTGCACAGGGCTCACAACCCACAAACACTGCCTCACTCGTGTGATGGATATTAGGACACGCGTGTGTGTATATTCAAAACCCAGGGCCACTGTGCTTCCTGAAGGAAGGACCCGTCCAAACCTCGGTCTGAAACGACGTTCTCGGGACTCATAACTGTACAGGGAAGCAGGCCACAGCCACACAGGTGCCCAAGTTTCCTCCAGAAAAGGCCGTACGGCCGCCGCACAGGGCTACGAACAAACCAAACTGCAACGTCCCGAAACCCTTTCTCCCATGTCCTGGCTGTGCACAGTATTTCAGTCCGTGCTGTGCAAAACGCACACAACCCAGGCAAGTAAGACTCAGCGGGTGCAGGGGGCTCTCTGCAGCTCCCCAGCCGGGCCACACCCACGAGGCCCGGCCGCTCCGAACTCCCCCCAGAAGTTCAGGGAGAGATGGGCCAGCTATGTGGGGGCCAGAGACACCAGTTCCTCTGCACACCAAGCACGGCGGGCTGCTCTGCGGCTCTCAGGTCTCCAGGGTCCTGGTCTGACACCGAGTCAAGACCCTTCAGAATGAACGGGCTGTCCCTCACCAAGGAAAAGGGATGGCGCAGTGACGCATGCCACGATGCCACGAATCTCAAAGGGAACTGTCCCGTGTGAAAACCAACTCTGCCTGCCTGCACTTATGGGACAGTCTTAAAGATGGGGAGCAGATGGGCGACGATCAGGGTCAGGGGCCGGGACGGCGGCCAGCTCCATGTACAGCTGTGCGTGTCCGCTGTGACCTGTGCTGGCCACCAACGTGGGTGTGGCTATGGACAGAAAACAGCGGGTCCCTGGGGCGAAGGGACCATTCTGTGTCCTGACCATGGCGGTGCACATGGAGCACACAGGTGCTACACTTGCACAGCAGTGGACATGCACCCACATGAACGCAACACGGGAAATCTGACCACATATGGAGTCCATCCATGTCCACTTCCTGGTCATGTTACTGACACTGTGAAACACGTCCTCACTGGGGAGACTGGGTCAAGGGCCCACTTCCCCGACACCCACTGCGATCCCAGAGTGCCTCAAACCACCAGTGTAATTACAAAACCGACAGGCAGGTTTAGCCCCTTTGGGGTTTGTCTGGCTAGCAGTAACCAGTGTAGAGGGCAATCCCCGTCTCCAGTGGACTTGGCGTGGAAGCAGCTGGCCCTGCCTGTGGGCACCGGGATCAGCAGCCAGTGCCGCTGGTGCCCGGCAGCCCACCTCTGCCCCAGAGGCCGAGCTCCTGGCTCCTGAACCCTGACCTTCTCCACTGCACTTGGCAAAGAAGCCGGCTGCGTAAGTTCTTTCCTGGGAACGGGAAACGTGGACTAGTTTCTCCTCCAAGCTGCTGCCAGGATCCCTATTTGGTTTCTCCGTGAACTTCTGGTTTCCACATCTGCCAGATCCCTGGCTCCCCAGGGTCCCATCCAAGGGAAGGCATGGCACCCGCCCTGCCAGCAGCCCTGGAGCAGACGGAGAGCCAGGCCCTGGGCTGCACTGTGCCCGCAAGTGGGCACATGGGCATCAGACTCCAGGGCTCCCTGCCCCAGCCTGGCCAAATCGAAACTACAGGCAGCAGGCTGGAACCGGCCAAGACCGTCCCAGGCTGACGCACGCGGCTGCGCGCTGGGCTGGCTGCCTTCCAACACCTGGCTCCCTCAGAGAAAGTTCTGGAGCTGGGGTGTCCTGGCAGACCCCCAGGGTTAGGGCTGAGCCACTGCGAGCCCCGCCTGTCCAGCTCCCTGGCCAGTGCCCTTGAACGCGCCGTCAGCATTTGCAACAGAACTCCTCACGCCGCATCACCCAGACGGTCTTCCATGGCACTCTGCCTCTGCCCTTCCAGATCCCCCCCCACATCTCTGTAACTGCCTGCAGAGCCCAAGAAGCATCTTTGTGGATTCCGCCTTTAACATCTGCAGGGTCATTGTCTTCAATTCGCTCACGCCTCCCAGGGACATAACAGAAGTACCGCTCCTCTCCCCAAAAAGCGCCTCCAGGCACAAGTGTGCAGATGACAACTTATTTCTGTGATGAGACTTTCCCCCCAGATTCTATAAACCCTTAAACAGTCGTTTAGTCCAAAAGCTGCACTGCCTCCCCATCACCAACACTGCCAGCTTCAAGGCTGAAGGCACAACCAGCGACTCTCCCATGGGAATCAAAGTCGCAGTCCACATAAATTAAATATATAACCTGATTAACCATGTTTATGTCTCCACAATGACATTTAAAACAGAAGTAATCATTTTCTTTCCTCAAAGAAAAACTCTTTCAAATCCAACTCAGAGCTGTCAAGCCTGTCTCCTGCTACAGATCTCTTAAATGTCACGCACCTTCAAAGGGGACAGCTGTCTCCTTTCCAGCGTGCAACTGCGAATACTGCGTCTGAATCAGGCTGGGATGAAGACCCTGCTGGCATTCATCCCGAGGCGGAGAGGCTCCCACCCCTTCCCCGCGGCGAAGGAGTGCAGCAGCCCGCCCCTCGCTGCCCAGACACTCCGCAGTGGCCGGTGTCACTGCGCTCGGCCGGCAGGCTGCCTGCAAACCACAGGGCCCAACTCCAAGTCACACCCCTAATGCCTTAAGGGGGCAAGGGTGTCCCCTCGGGATTCCTAGTGTCCCTCCCAGACACCTTGATTGCTCTGTGCAGCCCGGGCTGGGCACAGCGTCCCGGCCCGATCCTAAGACAGGGCTCATCAGAGGCAAAGAGTGCCTTGCACTCGCTCTCCTAAGTCAGTGACCTACATATTCGATCGCTTACTCTCCAACTTGGTAGCAAACACTGTGCCTGCTGTATTTACACACGGAGCTCGGATGGAGCTCTCTACTGAAACCCTTAGAGATATAGAGAAGCCTTGTACTCCAGCCCCCCCGCCCCGTTCTCCTTAGGGAACGTAAGTCTCGTCAGAACTGAGGGTTCAGGAACTCTGGAGGGAACAGTATGGCCCATGCCTCCACCCCTCCAGTAGGGAGGCGCTGGGTGTCATCCTTTCTGTAGAAGCAATCAGGAGCAGCAACCCGCCGCGACAGCCGCAAGGGGAGCCTGGTTTGCCCGTGCCCCAGCTGCAGGCAAGGGGCAAGAGCTCAGAGGGTAAAGAGACCCAACGACATCAAGCCAGGTAAGTGTGGGCAACAAGTCTGTCACACATCGAGTGTCCAAACGCCCCCTAACATCGGAACCCTGGGATTCGGACCCACACCCAAATAACCTTGGAGCCTGCAGCAAAAGGCACAGAGACCTCTCAGGGTCTGTGGGAGGAGGGTCAGCTTGTCACTGCGCGTCTCTGATTATGTTGCAGGAATGCGACAGAGTGTGACCAAGTGCCCTGAGCCCCCAACCTGTGTTGGGGGAGGAGGAAAGTCCAAAGACCATCTGAAGGGGCATCACAGCAGAGGCTGAGACGGAACAGAAGGAACACACGGACCCACACAGGTTCCTTCCTCCCAGGGGGGCTGCTCGGGGGCGGGGGGGAGGGGAGAGGCCATGGACCCTTGCAGACTCCAGGAAACCTTGTGAATGGACTGCAGTGGGCAGCCTGGGAGAGGGCCGGGGTGGGCGGGCTGCACTCCACCACCAAGGCCCAGAGCTGGGCCAGAGCACTGGAACCTCCGTGGCAGACACCTACCTCCCTGCCCTGTCCAACCGTGTAACCTCAGGCAAGTGACTGTGCCCCTCAGAGACCAAGCGGGCACAAGTGCAAGGGCGGAATGCCACCTGGAGGCTCGGCACTTTTCTGACTCGAGTTCTAATTCCACATAAAATAGGAAGTTGTGGAACTCAACAGAAGCCAGTTCTCAAAACCACCAGGGCTTGAAAGAAATCGAGGGTGAAAAAGAAGAGTTATAAAGGGGGCTTCCTTTTGTTCTGAGTCAGGTTAACTTCCCTTCCTTGGGAGGTAAACTCCACACATCGCGTGTGGACGGGGAGGGCCAGCAAATACCACTCATGAGGCCAGACCCTCCGACACACCAGCAGAAGCCGACCACGAAGCCAGAAACCCTGGACGGACCACAGAGTGGAGGGGCCAGGCTGGGCAATCAGTAAGATGTGCTTTCCCAGTGCCAGCTGCCCAGGCCCCGGCGTGATTCGTGGAGCTTGCTGTCAGCCCTTCCTTCTAATCCCCCCCGCCCCCTGCTGCCTGTCTATATACATTCCACACCCACACGCCCAAGAGCCTGGGGGACCCCCAACAGTCACAGCCAGCAGCCTCTTCTCAGGGGCCAACTATCTCCCCAGCTGCCCCCCTCTCCCGCACATACAGGGGTGCACATGCACGCGAGCGCACCCCTGGATGGGCTCCCTGCAGAACGACTGTCCCTGAATCGTCCCTCCACTGTGCTGCTGGCTTTTTCTGGTGGACTCGGGCAGAAGCAGCTGTGAGAACCCAGGCCTGACACTTGTTACCAGACCACATTCAGTGGCAGAACTCGCTCTCCCAGGACATGGCTCCCTAATGAGTCACTTCTCTTTGTGACCATCGCAAGGACACGCATTGTTTCCGTAAATTCAGAGATGTTCCACTTATGGTGTCCCTGTTCACAGCCAACTCTCCTGGTATCTGTGGTTGCTCTGTTTGCATTTTTAAAAAACATGTTTTTTGATTTTAGACAAAAAGAAACATCCACGTGAAAGAGAAACATCAACTGCTTGCCTCCCCCGTGCCCCCCGACTGGAGATGGAACCCACGACCACCTATTTTCTCCTGGTGCACAGGACGCTCCAACCGAATGAGCCACACCAGCCAGGGCTGTGTTTGCATTTTTACCACCTCTGGCCCTTCTCCAGTTTCATCCCCTTATGGGAAACCTATTTTGTTGAGTCCTCCAAGTACTTTCTCAAAAGAGGTAGAATATAAAGAAATGAAATGGAATCCCTGTTCAGGGAGCCCTATAAACCATGTCTCCAGGACCACAAGCCCTCAAGAGTCTCAGAGAAGCCGCCGGCAGCCCTGCCGAGGCCTCCGTGGCCAGCGCCCTCAGACTGCTGAGTCTAGTAGGACAGCCCAGTGCACAGGAGCCTGACCTGTAGGCAGCCACGGAGAACACGTGCTCAGCTGGTGTCCTCAGGCAGACACCAACTAGGAAACCACAGCTCCTGTCAGTTACAGGTAGAGGAAGGCGGGCCTAGCTGCTAACAAGAACCAGGAGCCCACCAGGAAGCTAAGCCCCATCCCCCTCCATTGGGGAGCACGGTGTGTGGGGGGAGGGAGAGGCATGGCCCAGGACAAATCGATAATCGAATAATCATTCTGGATGTCTGGGAAAAGAGAAGCCAAGCAGAACAGCTTGTAGGAATGAAGAGGACAGGGCTCCGTTTTGGGGAGCAGGGGAACCCTACAGCCTGCCCCTCGCTGAGCACTGGAAGGAACAAGGGACAGGAGGGCGCCCCCACCCACTTGCCCTCCACCCCTCACCGCAGAGAGGCAACCTCTTGTTAAATGGTTTAAAATAATAGCTCTGTTTTCCATACATGATTGGTAGCAGTGTAAAATTTTATAGCTGCTTTATAAAACTAAACATACACCTAATTCTACGACTCAGCAATTCCATGTCTAGGAATGTATCCAAGAGAAATGAAAACATATGCCCATAAAAAGACATGTACAAGAATAGTCCACAGTAGCTTTATGCAGAATAGCCAAGGGCTAAAAGCAGCCCGTGCCCATCAGCAGGTGAGTGGGTGTGCAGTGCGGCAAGCGGGTCCCCATGGTGGAACACGACACACCAAGCAACACGGAGCAGGTGATCAATCCAGGCCAGCACATGCACGGACCACAAAAGCATCATGTTGAGTTAAAAAAAAAAAGCATTTGCAAAGCAGTGTGGATGGTGTAAGATACACCTATTTAACACCTCGCGCACACACACACACGTGCATGCATGTGTAACACAGAGTTCATGTTACATCACACCCTAGAACAGGCAAAAATCTATCATGCTAGGGTAAAAAAGTGACTGTCTACAGCAAGCAGGGGTCCCCAACCTCTGGGCCACAGGCTGGGACTGGCCTGGGACTGACAGTAAGGAAAGGGGCCGCACAGCAGGTGGTGAGCTTCACTGAGATGCACCTGAATCATCCCGACACCAACCCCCGACGCTGGTCCCTGGAAAAACTTTCTTCCAGGGGACTGGTCCCTGGTGCCAAAAAAGTTGAGAACCACTGGTCTGAAGTGATCAGAGCCACAGGAGTCGGGCAGCGCCAGAAAAGGCACGAAGGGACTTTCTGGAGTTGCATGCGTGCACCTCTGCCGGCACACGTCCATCGGCACACTCAGGGTCTACGCATGTATGGGACCCTGTGGCCCCACTCCCAGCCCCTGGACGCCTCCCAAGTTTCACCCCAACAGAGAACAAAACCAAAGGAGCCACAAACAAGTCCCCTTTGAGTATAAGTATGGCTGAAGGACTCAGGGGTGGAGCTGGGCGAGGCAGGCAATGCAGCCAAGAACCGTTGCCAAGGAGAGAGGGACTGAAGGACGGATGGACGCATGCACACACGGACAGAGAGCAGCACTATGAGTCAGACCTGGGGCTGGGTACTCGTGTGCTCACCGAACAGTCACGTCTTCTTTGGGGAACCTTCCACACTCAGGTCACTCCACGGAAGTCCCACTGCGCATCAAGGCCCACAGAATTGCTGTGAGGTACCTGCCGTTTCCGTGCGAGCCGGCACCCTGGAGGCCAGGCAAGTGCCCACTGCAACCCGCGTGTGGGCCTATCTCTCCAGGAACAGGTTTTCGGGTCCCAGGAGGCAGGGCCTTGTCTGGGTTTGTGTTAATGCAGGCGAACAGACCAAGAGGTCCCTCCCAGGGGAAAGGTACCTGGGACTGAACCCCAGGGCCGACCCAAAAGGACCCCGGAGCAGCCCGGAGGTCCCCAACACCCCCTTCTCCAGGCATCATCGGGGCAGTGTAGCCTTTTGGCCACAAGCACTCCCAAAGAGCAAAAAGACAGCCACAGCCCGTTGGGAGACCTGCCACTAAATGCCACGTGACTGTAACTGGGCTGTCATTACATGCAGTGTCCCATAAAAGTCAGATGTCCCTGCCTGAAGCTGTGCCCCTCAGCACAGGCCACACACAGGCCACACTCACTGGCCTCTCACATCCCCCAAAAGGCTTTTAAAGGATGAAGTACAGAAAACACTCCCAGTTAAAATACAGTGTGTGGACACTCAGAAGGTCACCAGGGCACCCACTCCACTTTCATTACGGACGTGTCGTCACCCAGCCGAGGCACAGCCACAGGACCGCCACCCGGGGGCCCTCCCACTCCGCCCTGGGCAGGCACAGGGGCCCCACGCCCAGCCCTTGCACTTTGGAGGCCGGCAAACCACGACCAGGGCAGGAAACGGCCTGCTGCCAAGCTGGAGAGAATCCCTCCTGGGCACCGGCTCTCTGACGGCCTTTATTTGTTCATTTTTTAACCTGTCTATTTTATCCTCACCTGAGGACATTTTTCCTTGCTTTGCAGAAAGAAGAAGGGAGAGGCGCATGGACGCAATACAGAAGCATCGACTGGTTGCCTCCCACACGCATCTTTCAGTTATGGGACACCGTTCCAACCGAGCCCCACTGGCCCCAGCTGACCACCTGTATTCCACACCCTCCACGTGTCTGCTCGGGCCCCCCAGAAAGGCTGCAGAGGCAAGATCAGCTGTGTAATAGCTGCCCAAGAGACATCGGGGGGAACATGAAACAGGAGCCAGAGGGAGACGTGGATTGAGGTCCTGCACGGGAGACAGGGAAGGAGGGAAGCCAGACAGGAGTCTATCCGGGCCTCCAGTGGGCGGCTGCCTGGGGGGAGGGGTCCCAAGTCTCGCAGGGACAGCTCGGCACCCGCGCCAGGCACAGGCCTGGCTGGCACACTGAGCCCTGGACTGCAAGACAGGGCAGTTGGGCTACCTGTCAGTTCCAATCACAGAAGCACCAGGTCGAAGAAGCATCTTTTCACAGCTGACACACCAGGCCAGGCCGTTTGGCAGGTGTGAGGCAAGAAGCCTGGTAGGGAGGCCCACCCTCAGAGCTCACCACCGGGCAGGAGAAAGGCCCCTGAACAGGAAGGGGCACGGAGACCGCACCTCCAGGACTCAGTGAGTGAAGAGGTGTGAGTAGATGGGGACTCGAAAGCCACAGGGCCAGGGCTGGTGACCAGGACTTGTCCCGGCCACCTGTTCGCTGCAATGCGGTCTGAGCCACACTGGCTGGACCGACCCACCGCACTCGTCAACACGGCTTCTGTAACAGTCAGGCCCGATGGAGCAGCAGCTCCACGCAGCACGAGCTGTCTTCTCACCACGAGGAGATCCGTGTTCCTGACGAGTGGGCAGCTCTCCCCAGGGTGACTCGGGGACCGGGGACCCGGGACCCAAGGTGACCTCTGCCGGACCTTCTGCATCCAGGGCACAGCACACTCGCTTCTCAACTACTTCTCCCAGGCAGGGACACCTGCTCCCACCGGTGTCCCACTGGCAAGAACAGTCCTGGGGAGATGTCTGGGGGCGGCCATGCAGCCACGCAGGTGGACACCGCATGTAACGACAGGGGGCGAAGAGAAGCGCTGCCCCCTGCTGGACATCTGATAGGTTCGACCACCCCCCCTGGGCCTCCATCTCAGGATGGGCGCATTCTGTCTGGAAGCGACAGAGGCCTCAGGTATCTCTGAGCGCAGGACCCCACGGCTGTCAGACCACACCTGGGAGCAGCTGCCAGCGACTGAGACGCACCTGTTAGATGCCCCTCGGAGCCATGGCGTGCGCTCAAGTGCCAGTCTGGCCACAACTGGACTTCCCACGGGTCGGCGTACTGATTTGAGCAACTATCCTTTGGTTGGGGAGTGCCCCCCTCTAAAACTTTAAAGTTTGCAAAAAATGCTTCCATGTCCATCCCATCCGAGATGCCACCAAACCTCAGGCCCAGAATTATTTGTAGGTCACTGATAATCAGAGAGAAAACATACCATCACCTGGCATCCAACTCAGTCCAAGAGATGCTCAAGTAATTGGTGAACGGACAGCACTTTGGTGGAAGCCCTCCCGCAACCCAGAAAGCGCCATTTCCCAGATGGGGAACGGCAGCCCAGGGGGCAGCCCGGGGTTGGGCGGCTCCCCGGGGCCACCTGGCTGGGGAGCCCCAGTGCTGGGAGAGGGGGTTTCCAACAGGCTTGCCTCAGCACCCAGCAGCCGGGTCTGGGCCTGCATCCCAGCCCCTTGGAAGACCCTTGAAGACCACGCTGCACTCCCGCCTCCTTCCCCCACACAGACTCTGCTTCAGATGGCAAAGCAGCACCTGGACCTCGCTGTTCTTACCAACTCATTTGAACTAAAAAAATCCACTGAAACGTGGATGTTCATCTGCATAACACGTTACCACCACGTTGCACAGCGCTCAAGTGAGAACAGATGACGTATGACAATACCAACAAGGCTCCGATACGGTAAACAGCACGGCACTCCTTCCACATCATCTGGAGATGGACTCAGTCTCAGAAACACAAACCAGCAAACGCTCTGACAACTTTAACAGCATGGTGCAAAATGAAACTCTGAGTGGCAGCCCCAGAAAACAAACTCTTTTTCAGCAAGTGACAGATGCCACAAAAAGAGGAAAGCCAGAACAAATGACTCAGTTCCAGGGGTTCGCTACGGCCCACGGACCCGACCTCAGCCTTGACCTTGCTTCCCATGTACAGTGCCTTGGACTGCAAATGAAGCAGCAAGGCGGGAGCTCTGGACCCCTGGATCTTGCTCAGAAGGCCAGGCACCAGGCACACTGGTGTGTGCGCAAACATGTGAACAGCATGTGCATCCCACTCTGGAACAGGACGCAGATTTCTGGTCCAGCTCTTGCCCAGGGCGGCCTCCTGCCTCTACCCACCTCACTAAGGACAAAGCATCGAGTTCAGCCTGCGGGGAGACATCTGGGGCTGGGGTATGGCCGGGGGTGGGCACAAGCCAAGGTGACTGTGTCTCAATTCTGTCATCACTCTGAAAACAGTACCCAAGATCAATGTCAACCGTGAGCTTACTCCCACGTTGTTAAACCCAAGAGTTCAAGGACCAGGAGGTCAGGAGAAATAAGGACCCCCCACCAGAAAAAGGCGGGCAGGGCCACGTCTTTCTTCCGGGGGGGTCTGGGCAGTCCCTTCATCTGAGCCCTCTGTTCACTGGACCCAAACACAGGTGGTTATTTGGACGCTGTAAATGTGAACACAACCGCAACTATATATCACTATAAAAGTCTGGCCTGGTCCTTTGAATGGACATTTTTACTTTGAAGATAAACCAAAACACACCAATTCCAAATGGTTCAAACCCCAAAGCCTCGTAACGTCCATAACACACAGCATACCCATCTCTCCGACCGCGAGCTCCGTGGAGACAAGGGAGCGCCTCCTTCCAAAAGTACTTCTCTTCTCCGACCCCGCTGTGTGCACACGGACACATGACTGGCTTCTGAGTGTCTGGCAGCTGCTTCCTGGCTGTGGCCCTGAGACTGGAGGAACTTCCTTCTCTTTTTTTGGCCTGGGCAGTAATATTTGGTTCCAGAAGGAAAGGCACATACAGGCATTGGAGAAGTCACCAGTATGATATCAAGCAAGAAGCAGAAAGACTTCAGATCAGATTTTAAAGCTATCAGAAGGTTCCATGTAAGCGTTCAAAACCCACGCGTGCTGGAGGCCCGGCCACTTCCCATGCACTGCGCCCACAGCCCCCAGCGGCCAGGCTCTGAAACCCACTGCTACTGGGCTGGCCAAAGAGTGCACTCAGCTTGTTTCTGTACGAGGGACCCAGCCGTGCTCAGTTGCCTGTAACTTCATTCGAAACAGTTTTGTCAGACTGTACTCTGACGGCCGCAGTATCCGTGTGCATTTAAGGAAAACTTACCCAAATTAGTGAATTTGGGAGCAGCCATTTTAATACTGAAGATGGAAGAAAATAAGCAACATTTTGGGCATATTACACTTTATTATTTCAAGCAAGGTAAAAACACAACTGAAACATACACACAAAAAAGATTTGTGCCGTGTGTGGAGAAGGTGCTGTGGCTGGTCGAACGTGTCAAAGTAGTTTGCAAAGTTTCCTGTACTATTGACATTCTGGCCAAACAACTCTCTGCCGTGGACCGTCTTCTGCATTGGAAGACGTTTAGTAGCTCCCCAACCTCTGCCCACTAGAAGCCAATAGCAGGAGATAGCCAACATAATCAAAATATCCAAGTCAACGAAGTTATTGGTGAAAATGAAATGAATCTTTCATTTTATGGAAAAAACCTAATAAACTTTTTGGTCAGCCCAGTTCTTTTCACTCCAGAAGCCACCCCATTAAGGACTTGTTATCACTCCCCAGTCGTGTGTGGGGAGGCAGAGGCGCGTGGCCTCGAGCCGGAGTCTGCAGCAGCCAAAGCGGAGACCCCAGCCAGCTCCAGCTCCAGCTCCAGCTCCAGCATGGCCCGGGGAAGACCCCTCACAACCTGCAGCAGAGGCCAAGGGTGGTAGGCACTCAGCAGAATGAGACGGAGGGACTGCGTGGAGAATTCAGGACCCTCTGCTCTCTGCCTCACCCAGGAGGGCACGGGCATGTCACAGCAGGGTCCTGCTCAGAGCTCCGGGCCCAACGGGCTGAGCCCAGGTAGGGCCAGGGAACCTGCTCATTAGCACCTCGACCCCATCGGTCCGCCACTGCTCCTGAGCCTCCTCAGGGAAGGAGAGCCAGCCAAGGGGAACCCTTGGGTGAGTGAAGGGCACGCACCCAGCACCCCCAGGTGCCACCTCTCTCCGTGGCTCAAGGAAGGAATCAGCCACATGGGCCTCCAGCCTGAGCCCTGCACTTCCCCTAGTCCCCGCCCCCCTCCCCGCATTAACCACCCGTGGGGGCACCTAGAACCTCAAACCCATTCCCACTGCTAATTAAGAGGTGGAGGCTGGAGGGAACCCCCACCCACTCGGGTCCCACCAGAGGAACTGGGTCCAAGTGTCAGCCTGTCACCCGGTGCTCACTTCCTCCTAGCTGAGGTGCCCACCCCGACCTCCCCCACCCCCAGAGCCTTCCACAAAAGCCCACTGACCCAGCAGCAAGATTCCTGGGAAGGCCTCCAGGGGTCCTCTGCTACCCCATCAGTCCCCACCCCACCCACTTCCCTGCTCCGTCCTGTCTTGCTCTCTCTGGTCTCAGCCCACCCACAGAACACCTCCCCGCCTCTGCAGCCGGGAGGGACATAAGGTCCCAGACTCCCGAGACCCACCCCGGGAAGCTGGGTTCTTTCTTTCCCCACAAAAATGCACACAAGACCCTCCCCACCCACCCCCTCGACTCCTACCAGGTTCTGGGGGCTCACGCCCTCACCCAGCCACAAGGGAGACCCAACTGGCCTGCAGGCCCAGGTCAGGCCCTCCAGCTCGGTATCCCAGGCAACAGCCTTGCTCTCCTTCCAGCTGCATATGGGCCGCAGCAGGAAGGGTCCGTGGCTCCCAGCGTCCTTTCTTGAGGGAGGGACACATGCCAGCTTTCCCATTTCGGGCAGGAGGAGCCTGGGGAGGCAGGACCCCAGGGGCCGACTCTCCCGCTACCAGTCTGCCCCACCTCACTGACTCTGCGGGGCTGACTCCCCCCCCTACTCCAGAGAAGCCCCGAGGACCCCCTCACCTGTGGACAGGAGGTCTGCCCAGGACACTTCCCGGAGAGGGGCTCCCATAGTACCTAGCACTGGCCCTGCAGGAGAGGCATGCCCGTCCTGCCAGGCACAGGTCTGAGGAGCTGGGAAGCCTCACCTGCCCCTGCCCCCCCAGTCTGTGCCACAAAGATGTTGGCACCTGCACAATTTGGGCCCTGCCTTCTGGGCCCTGGGCAGAAAGAAAAGCAACCTCACCTGAGGGCTGCCAGGTGGGGCCTGGTTCCCTCCCCAGCTGCCCCCCCAAAATCACCTGGGAGCTTCTAAAACTGCCCAAGGCAGCTGCGCCCAGGACCCTCGACTCAGAGCCCCGAGGGTGGGGCCGGGCTGAACTCTTTCCTCAAAGCTCCCAGGTGAGCTCAGGTTCAGGTGGGAGGGCCGAGGACTTGGGCAGAGGGTGAGGCAGCCCCCAGGGGAGGACAAGCTGTGGGGAGCCCAGGTGGCAGTCCCCACCACAGCCCAGACCCCCGGCTCCCTTCCCCAATGTCAATGTGCAGACAGGGCCAGGCTCCCCAGGTACCACCGCAGTCTGGTTGTGCGGTCCCCCCTGGAGGGCGGGACCTGCTCAGGTTTGTCAAGCCCACACCCCAGGCCCTACACAGCACTGCTCTGCTACCCCCACCTCACCCCGCGGCTCAGCATGACAAAAAGGCCCAGTGCCCTTGCAGGTGCCAGGCAGAAAGCTGTCAATAAGGATAATGACCCCTAAGACGGGTCCCTGCTGAATTCTGCCCCGCCAACTCCAGGGCCCCCCTACTGAGATCCTGAAGCCGCGGAGTCCCCAGCACATGCCAGAGGCTGATGGCCTGGGACCTCCATCTGTTACAGAACATGCCCCCTTCGCAGAGGATCAGGCCCCCAGGATCCTCCCACGAGGCCCAGACAGACCTTCTTCCACAAGGGTAACAGGAAGCCCAGCCAGTGGCCCCGCCCACAGCTGCGGAGAAGCAGCTGCCCACAGGCCCCGGTGAAAGGAAGGGGCCGCCCACCGCACCCCCCCCCCTGCAGGGGCAGGTCACCCAACTTTCCCCCAGATCTTCAGCACTGACGTCACCAGGGGGACACAAGGTGTTTATTTTCTTATGAGGCCTGGATTCCTGTGCTCAATCTTTAACCTCAATCATCGCAACCACCAAGGCACCAGGGGCGCCAACAATTCCAGAGAAGGTTTTAAGAAAAAAAAAGGGCCAGGAAGTCAGGGTGACAGAGGAAAAAGGGGCTGGGGGGGGGAGCCCGCCATGCGATGGAAAAGGGCTGTTCTGGGCTATGACATGGGCCCGCGGCCATGTCCCTCTGGGCCAGGTGGCTGTGAGCAAACCCAGGGCAGGGGTGTAGGCACCCGTCACCTGGTTTCCCAAGGGGCCTGTGAGCCCCTGCTGACCATGGCCCCTGCAGGCTGCAGCCGGCTCTCCTGGGGGATAGGGGGAGCAGTGGGCAGTGCCAAGGGTCAGACTTTATCTTCTAAAGGCACAACAATGTGCTCCGGCCAGAAACAAAACACAAAGCCTTCCCCGAGATGCTTCCCAAATCCCAGAAACACACTGGGCTGGAAAAACGGAGCCCTGCTTCCTCTCATTTTTAATCTCACACAGGCTGGGTTTACAATAAAAGAGAATAACCTATTTATTTGCTTACCTTACACTTGGAAAGACAATAAATTGGAAAGGCTTCATAAATCTCACAGGGAATTCCTTTTAAACAGGGACTGTCAGCAAAAGCCCGTGAATAACCTTCTGCCAGCCTCGCAATCACCTCCAACACACTCTTTTTCCTTCCTGCTTTTGTACTAATCTTCCAGCAAACAAATCACATCAAGCACCAAAAGGCTTTTATTCTTCTCGAGGTAAGGCTCAGAAAACATCCGGGAGTCCACCGGGGCTGTTGGCTCCGAGACTCAGAGGCAGAGAAAGCCCAGGGGACCAGCCAAGGGCACCCCCGAGTGCCCGAAGGCAGCCACACTGCTCTCACTGATGTACAAACTGAGGCTGGGGACCGGCTTCACAAAAAAGAGCCGCAGGGTTAACTCACCTGCAGCAGAGCCCTGGAAGACACCCTAGACACGGGCCCTGCCCAGGCTGGGACCGCAGGCAGGCAGTGCCTCTGTGCACCTTGCTCCCTGTCATCCCCACGTGGGTGGAGTGCCCAGATCCAGGTGGCTGCTGGTCAAGTTCACTCCTGGGACCATGCAGACCAAAACCTGGCCCCATCCAGCAGGCCGTGTCCACACCAGGCTAACAGCGCCCCCGAGGCAACCCCAGGTGGGGCTGATGAGCACGACCTTTGGCAGTTCAGAAACACCACGAGATGCGCAGTCTCACACTGAGGGCTCAAGGACCGAGCTAAAAATAAGTTTAAATAAGAGGCAGGAGGCTGGAGGATAATCAAATGTGCAAGACCTGACCGAGCTGCTGCAGTCAATTTACGAATCAGGAAAGGATAATTACCGTCACCAAAGGGAAAATTTCTCCAAGCCAAAGGCTATTAAAAAAAAACAACAAAAAACTGACCAGCCAAGCACTACCCAATTGTAAGCAAAAATGTGTGTTTTCAGAAAGAACCTGCCTGCCTCTGCCTCTTGAAATGCCCGTCGGCTTCGGGAACCTTGAAACTTCACTCCAAGACCTTGATTCTGGGAGTGAGAGGCCTGGCCTACGAAACCCTGACGGCCTGTGCATATCTGTGGCTTCACTCGGTTGGTCAGTGGTGCAAAGATACGGGCTTTTGATTCAAGTCCCTGGGAGGCTTTCGTACAGCAGCTGTCACCAAAGAGCCGTGGTCCCTACCAGTGGCTGAGACAGCCATGAGTGGCCCAGGAGCTGTTCTGTTAGCAACACACCAAACACCTTTACCTTCTCCCCTCCTGGCAGGTCCCTGGTACTCAATAAAAAACGGCTGTGTTGTTATTGTTATTACTGTTATTATTACTCAGCCACCAAACCGTGTACTTCCAATATTCCTGAATGACGGCAAAGGCCTTCCCTGACAGGGTCCCCTGAAACAGTCAGGCGACAACGTGCAAACCTCGAGAACGCTGTCCTGGGCCGGGCCCGGGCACACAAGGGCAAGCCGCTCGTGCCCACTGGAATTCCACAACGTAGCCAAGGAAAGCGACTCCTCATCTAGAAGCCACACTGAGGAGACAGAGGTGAAGGCCCAGCAAGTGGCAGGACCCCAGTGGCCTGAGCCGCCTCCGCCACCTCCAAAGGTGGCCCTGCTGTCCTCACAGAGCGCAGCCCGGGGCTCAGCGGCTACTGACCACCCACGGGTGGCCTTTATTGTTGTGGGTGGCACTGAATATGCTTGTTGACGCCCTTCAGGACATAAAACATGCGTCTCCCTTGTGGTTTAATAAATTCCAGTGTTTGACTTTCCCCGTAATCAATCCCAGCCTTTCAGCAACCTTCCCGCCCCTCCTCCCACCCAGGACCACGGAGGGAAGTGCTGTTAGGCACGAGGACCTGGCTCTCCCCACTGGAGGGGAGAGGGCGGCAAGAACACACTGCAGGCCACACACCCCTTCTGCTCAGGGCCCAGGACACCGGCTCACACAGTGTGAACCGTCTCCTAAAAGCCTCCAGGACATGCCGGGGTGCCCACCTTTCAGCTACTGACCCCAGACTCCGGTCCCCTTGCACCTGAAGACTCCCGGATCCAATAAGCAGGTGACCACGTTGTCTCCACAGCACAAGCCTCATGGCAGTTCAGCCACCCCCACCCCCGAAGAGGCCAAGGATGCGAAGATGGGAGTCTCAGGGCCAAAAGCAAGGTCATGTTCAGCCTGAGCTCACAGGCATCGAGGATTTCCTAACACAGCGAACGTGCTGGGTCTGCCCTTGCTGGCAGTGGCCACTGTCTCCACTGTCCTCTCCTCCCTGGAAAGTTTGCTCACCCCTCTGGGTCCCACCCTCCCAGGGCCACACCCAGCCAAACAGGTCCTCAGCGCTGAGACCCCAGGTATCAGCCAGTGCTGAGGAGGCCCAGCAAGCTGAGCAGGGCCTTCCTTGGCTGGCCCCTTCCCTTAGAAGGCTGCCACTGCCCTGTACCCTTGGGGACAGCACACTGGGAGGCAGATGAAAGTGACAATGATGAGGACTTCCGCCAAGATGGAGGCATAGGTGGAAACACTGTGCCTTCTCCCACAACCAAGTTTGAATACAACAAAGGTTTGGAGAAACAAAGACACAACCAAAAGACAGAAAATTGAATTATACGGAAGTCCGACTACATCTAACCGTTCAACGGGGACGGTAAGAGGGGCGGAGCCAGCAGCAAGCAGGGTCGGGCAGGACAGGGCCCCCGACCCAGGCGCGCAGGCAGACGGGAACCAGTTGGGGTGCGGGGCAGACCGCGGGCGCATATTCGCGCAGTGAGACAGACCACACAGGCCCCAGGGGGCGAGGGCTGACGGCGGTGGCACACTCACATGCAGTGGGACGAAACACATGGGCCCGGTGACGGCAGCAACTGAGGGTCGTGGCGGCAGGCAGCGGACAAGACGCCAGAGTCCCTCTTTGACCCCGCCCCCACCTACAGCGTCACAACCCAGCGACTTAGTTGCCCTGCAAGACCAGTGAGAGCCATTGTCCCTCTTTGACCCCGCCCCCACCTACAACGTCACAACCCAACGACTGAGTTGCCCTGTTCTAGTGAACACTTTAGGGCTCTGATCCTGCTATGGAACAGGCACGAACAACCCGAAAGATGGCACAAGAAGAACTCAAAACTCCCAGAGCCAATAACTCTAAGCAACCAAGAAATTGCCAGCCTCTCAGAAGCACAATTCAGGACACTATTTATCAGGATGCTCACAGAACTGGTTGATTATAGTCACAAATTAGAGGAACAAAGTCACAAATTAGAGGAACGTGTGAGGGCTGGACTGATTGAAATGAAGGGAGATGCACAGGAAACCAATAGTGATGGAAAGGAAACTGGGACTCAAATCAATGGAATGGACCAGAAGGAAGAACAAAACATCCCACCAGAAAGGAATGAAGAAATGAGAATTCAAAAAAATGAGGAGAGGCTTAGGAACCTCCAGGACATCTTTAAACGTTCCAACATCCGGATTATAGGGGTACCAGAAGGGGGAAAGAAACAGCCACGAGTGGAAAACTTATTTGAACAAATAATAAAGGAGAACTTCCCCAGTCTGGCAAAGGAAATAGACTTCCAGGAAATCCAGGAAGCTCAGAGAGTGCCAAAGAAGTTGGACCCAAGAAGGAACACACCAAGGCACATCATAATTACATTAGCCAAGACTAAAATGAAGGAGAGAATCCTAGAAGCAGCAAGGGATAAGGGGACAGTCACCTACAAAGGAGTACCCATCAGACTGTCAGCTGATTTCTCAAAAGAGACCTTACAGGCAAGAAGGGGCTGGAAAGAAGTATTCCAAGTCATGAAATCCAAAGACCTACAGCCAAGATTGCTTTATCTAGCAAAACTTTCATTTAGAATGGAAGGACAGATAAAGTGCTTCTCAGATAAGGTCAAGTTCAAGGAGTTCATCAGCACCAAGCCCTTATTATATGAAATGCTAAAGGGACTTATATAAGAAAAAGAAGATGAAAAATATTAACAGTGAAAGGACAGCAAACACACAGTTATTAACAACCACACCTAAAACAAAAGCAAACCAAGAAGACAGCTAGATCAGGAGTGGAACCATAGAAATGAAGAACACGTGGAGGGTTAGAAACAGGGGGGTGGGAGGGGGAGAAGAGGGGAGAAGGCACAGAAAATAGCATAGATGGTAGGCAGAAAATAGATAGGGGGGAGGGCGAGAATAGTGGGAGAAATATAGAATCCAAAGAACTTGAGACACGTGGTTATAAACTAAGGGGGGGAGAATGGTGGGGGAGGGAGGGTGTGGGTGGAGGTGATTGAAGGGGGGGAATAGAACAACTGTAATGGTATAATCAATAAAATATATTTAAAAATAATAAAATAAAAAAAGAAAAAGAAAAAGTAAAAAAAAAAAAAGAAAGAAAGTGACAATGATGAAATAGCTTCCCGCCCCATCATCTGGGCCAAAGGACACAGCAGGACCATGCCTAGGAGCTGGAGAGCGGAACTCAGGCTGCAGCCAAAGATGAACTGGGTGGATGCAATGGCTGGCCCACCGAGTATCCGGCACCTGAGCAGAGCCCACCTTCTCCCGCCCTGTCCCGCAGCCAGGGGTCACCTGGACCTGTCAATCTGAGTCCCAAACACGCCTCTGACAGGCCTTCCACCCTCACTGGCCCCATGCAGAATTGCAGCTGGTTCCCTTCCCCCAGAGCCACAGCCAGAGCGCTCATCACCAAAGGGCATGTTTGATGGCAGCAGATCTGCACTCGGGCCGCCCATGGCCCCGTGGCCCTCTGCATCTCCAGCCGCAGCCCCTCCTCCCACCACCCCATACCTCATTCTGTCCTCCGGTGAAAACAGCACCCACATCGGAGACTGAACTCGAGGCCAGTCTGGGGTTTGCCGTGCACCATCGTTAAACCTTCACAGACACTCCGAGACGGTGCAAACATCCACCACCCTGCTGGGAGCACACAGAGGCACAGGAGGCGGGTCTGGGACCTGGGCACACACCTGCAGGCTGAGGTTCCATCCTCATGCACCACCACAGAGCACCTCTCCAATCAACCACAGGCAGCGACAAACTTCTTTCAGTTGGCAGGGGGGCTCACCACCCTCCCAGACCCCGCAGCCCAGCAAGGACCCACCCTGCCACCCAAGCCTCTGAACACCTGCCCCACCCAGCTCTCGCCCATTCACTGCTATGCAGAACTTCGGGGTGAGCCCTGTGGCTCCCGTGTGAAGCTTGGCACCCAGTAGTGGCTCCCCTTGCTGGAGACGCTGGTTTTCTTTCAACAGGTGACTTTCAGAGGACGCGAATCCGTCTTGGCGTCACAGCACACGTTTTCACAAGCCAGTCTGAACTAAGCTGCCTTAGCGTGTGATGTAAAAATGTTAAAGCCCTATTCATAAAATATTACATGTCTATTTTTTTAATTTAATCTACTAAATTATAAAGCTCCCCCCCAATCTCTTAAGTGTTTTCCAAGCAATGCCTAACTGCGTAACTGCGAAGGGTACACAGCGCAGTGTCACTGGCCGCCACTCCGACGCCACTGGTGGGACCACCTCTGTTTGCGCCTCCTGCCTTCCATTGTATTTAATCCCTACTAAGACATCTACACGGCGGCAGGCGTGACAGTCTTCATGAACATTATCGATCGCACAGTCACTTCTTTGCTAGCCCACATTCAAAAGCAGCCCCCAAAAGAAACTCCTAGAACCCCAGAGGCTCGTGATTCCACATCGAACAGGACTCAGGACTCCAGGCAGGTGGGCCTGCGCTCTGGCCCTGGGCCGCTGCGCTGGGGGGCAGTTAGGGAATGGCTGTTGTTTCTCTCCCAGCACATGGCTCCGCATGCAACTCAAGAGAGTGCCCCATACTCGCCCCAGTACTTGTTCCCCAAACCAGAAAGGCCAAATCCTTTGTGCCCAAGACTGCGGTCTCTTATCAAGGGGCAGATGGAGGCCCTGTAAGTTCCTCTTGTCTGAGGACATCACACATGCACTTTCAAGTTCACCTTCAATGAGCAGTGACTCCCACCAAAGGCTCCCTGTCCCCTCTATGCTTTCAAATCCGGGCACACCGTCATTCCCAGAACTGGGTTGGCAGGACACGAAATTTGGTCTGGGGGAGGGGGGGCGGGGGGAAGGATCTGCCCAGGACCCACCCCATGGTCTAGTGACCGTGAGCCCACGCAGTGCGGGTGAGGCTGGTCCGCCAACTCCTAAGTGGGAAGTGAGCGCAGCCCCTCCCTGTCTCGTAGCAGGGTCACTAAGGACAAAATAGTGTGCCACCAGGAGCTTCTGCAAAGGGCCAAGGTAAGCTATAGCCTCGCCGGAGCCTACAAATCTGCATTTCACCAAGGCAGAGTAAACGCTTTGCCACAGGAAGCATCTGCTTTCATTTCTGAGATGGAAAGTGTCATCCCCAGACCGGAGTTTAGCCAGAGGGATGGAATGATGCTCCAGGCACTGGCCAGCTCCTGCAGGTGGGCTTCCTTCGCCCGCACCACAGGGTGGATGTGCCTCGTGCTGATTCCGAGTTGGAGCTCATCAAAATCAGACAGCAACACCACTGCAGCCCCTTCCACTTGTGTGTCTGGGTTTTCCACGTGTGCTTCACGGAGGGGCCTGTACTGTATTACACTGACTCCACGAAGGCAGTTTCTCTCCTTGCCAGTTGACTATGAGTGACACCAGCCCAGCCTCCTGTGAGTGACCACACCAGATGGTGAAAAAATATGTCAAATGCATCAGAACAGGAACCCCAGTGCGATTTTAATGGACACTGAGCTACGCCTGGTGCTGTGCAAATGGGTGGAGAGGCCCTCTCCAAACAGACGAACAAACAAACACACACAAAAGACCCCTGGCTGGGTTGGGCACAAATCCCTAGTTCCGCTTTCAAATCTAGTCATTCAGATTTGGGATGAGTGGGCGGTGTATCCGAGTTACCTAAAAGCTTTCAATCATTTGTTGTGCCAAATGCTCAACAACAAGACCCAAGGGTGTGGGTGTGTGCTGGGGGCGTGGTTTGTTTTGAAGGGCAGACAGTGTTGGGCTGGCTGCAGTAAGAGCCACTGGGTGGAGTCTGCCAAAAATACAGAAGTTCCGGCCCCACCCGGAGCTTCAACGGGGCGTTGGGTGGAGCCCTAGGAGACTGACTCAGGGCCAGGGGTGCCCTGGGGATGCCCCCTGCTCCAGAGGCCACCCCCAAACCACCTGGGCACCCCTAGGGACTGCATGAATCACCCAAGTGAAAACCACCGAGCCCACAGCCAGCCCCTGGCGCTGATGGTACTGAACTGCCGTGGACTCCCGGGGGCATCAGCACCTCCTGATACACCGGGCACCGAGGACGGTCGCGCGCCCCAACCTTCCTCTCTGGAGGGAGGTGGTGCAGCACGCTGCGCAGAGCTGACCAAGGCCAAGGTGGGAAGGGGGCTTGGCACGCACTCCCCGTGCACCCCAGCTACTGCCAGCGACACCCGCAATGATGGTGCAAACGGCTCTGCCAGACAGTCTCCCGAACTTCCGCTCCTTGTTCTCCACCCCCCCCCCCACCTGGGACCTGCAACGCAGAACAAGGCCTTCAGGCCACTGGCCCCCGCCCCGGGCGCCTGCATTCCAGCACGGGCTGCCTCCCGAGGTGATCATGCACCCTCTTGCTTCTGAAGGAGATTCACAGACCCTGGAAGGACGTCTTCCCAAGCTCCGCCCCCCACTTCCCACTCACGTGACCCGTCCTGCTGGCACCTGGAGCCTAACAGGAAGTGCAGAGCAGTGACCATGCCCGGGATTCACGACCGCACGCCGGTGGTGCTGCGGCCCCTGCGATGGAGAGGATGGCCTGGAGGACAGGACCAAGCGCGGCTCACCTCCAGGTCCCAGGCAGGGACGTGCCAGAACACCCACAGCCCATCGGCCACCCAGTGCGGCCTGGGCCAGTCAGCAGACCTGCTGTTGCCCGAGTGACCAACTCGTGCCAGGAAGACAAACCCAACGAGCCAGGCCAGGGCCCACAGCACTCTGACGCACTGACCGATCCACGACCCTCGGACCTGGAGAGGGGAAGGGCACAGATGCAGTGCCTCTTTCTAAACCCCCTCCCCCAACAAGGCGGGTCCGGCTCCCTTCCCTGCCCTCAGTCCGCTCCGTGCACAAATGTACCAAGCTGCCTCCCAGCAGAGCCATGTGTCCCGGGGCCCTAATGAGGTGGGCGGGCCCCCACCCAGCCGCCCTTGGACAGAGGCAGGCAGCAGTGAATGGCCCACTTTTTCTTTTTCGCTGGGAAGGGAAAGTAAGTCTTAAATAGAAAGTAAATATTTTACTAGGCATTTCTGGAGTGACCTAACACAGAGCTACATTCCACGGTCTGAAACAATCTCCTGACTAGGCTCCAGTTCGGCACTTTGGCCCCAGGAATCCAGGCGCGGAGGGGCTGCTCCTGGCCCAGCAGGTCTGCCCCTGCCCTGGCCCACGCTTGGAGGATTCCGGGGCATGTTTTCACAGCACCAGGAGTCCCACCTCACACCCCACCCCCTCCTCATAAAACCCAAACTCACCCATCCTTTCTGAGCCAAGGATAAAACCAGCCAGCTCCAGGCAGGTCCATGCCCTGCCACCTCCCACGGTGGACGCTGGGACCCTGCACCCCACACAGGCAGGCAAGGGGCACCCAGGAAAACCCCCTCCACTGTCCACACGGCACCTCTGGGCAGGAGTGGCTGAGTCACTTGTTTATTTAGTTTGTGTTTTTAAAAGCACCTGTGATGTGTCAGGCCTATTCTAAGCACCTTCTAAATACGACCTCGTTGAACCTTGCAGGGCGCCCCATTCCCACCCCCTCGTGAGGTGCAGAAATGGAGTTCCTCTGTGGGGGTCAGCAAACCCCAAGTCCCCATAGGCATCTCTTTTCCTTTACCACACCTTCTAGGAGAGTCTGTCCCTCCGGACACCACCTCCCGCGGGTGACAATGCCTTGTGCCGCCTTTAGTGGAGACTGAGGGCAGGCCAGCCCTCCTTGCGCCCAGCCTCAGCCCTGAGAGGGGGCACAGACATCTCAGTGGGGCCTGTCCCTCAGCCCTGTGAACACACACAACACCGAGGTCGGCCCAGTGCCCTGGGGAAGGTGGCCGGACGGCCCAGACACCACCAGGCCACAGAGCTCCCATTACAGATGTGGGCAAGGAGTGCTCCCTGCACTGGGCCCCCGTCCCCACAAATGACAAAGAACCCAACTCCCCGGGCACCCTCCCCGAGGCGCCCCCCTTCCCCACTGCTGCTCAAGAAGGCGAAAGGAATTAAGGGGAAAACAAACCTTTTTAATCTCCCTGCCCCGAAGCATTTTTAAAGACCGAGAAGTTCGACCTGCCATGTGTACTTCAAGTGGCTGTGCCACGCTGAGGGGCTGCTACGCTCTCAGGCCGGGCTGAGACCTGCAGTAAGAGTGCCACCAAATTGCTCGTCGCCGCCCCACTCCCTTCCCGCCCCTGGGACACGAGGCGCTCACACACGGCAGGCTCACAATTACTGCAGAGGACACTCAAGTCACTGCACTGCTTCCTTTGTCCCCTATACTCAGGGCACATCTGGGCAGATTAGGGAGGAAAAAAATTACCCACTGTTCAAAGTCCTCCTTAAATACTCAGGAAGACATCATTACAGACCGAATTCCAACTTTAATTCTGAAATCTCCTGGCTTTTGTCAGCTGAAGCCGCATTCTTAATCCCAGGCTTAGTTGAGAAATGAGAAGAAAAGATGGTGTGTATGGAAAGAAAAAAAGGAAAGAAAAAAAAGAAAGAAAGAAACCCTCAGCCCTGAGTGGAAAGCGCCAGCACTCCGAGGGCACAGGGAGAGGCAGAAGCCCACACAAAGGCCAGGCTGAGGCCAGAGTCTCAAAGGCGACGTTTCCCCTGCAGCACGGCACGGGTGTGTGGGGAGCCTACCGGGGTGCCCTTGGGTGCCGCTGCAGGGCCTGGGGTGCCAAGCTCAGAGGCCTTCCTGCAGAGCCTGGATGTGAGACCACCCACAAACCCTGGCTCCTGTCAAGAGCCTGCCTGCTGTGACCAGCCAGCAGAGAATTATGCAACTGCGAGGGACGTCAGAGCTCCCTCTTAGATGCCTTCAGACCCGGCCACATCCACTGTCCGGGCAGATGGGCCCCAGAAGGCGGCGCCACCCTTCTCAGTAGGGCAGGGAGACAAGGAAGAGGCCCTCCGAGGGAGCGGGCCCACCACTCCTGACCGGCTGCGGCCCACCCAGGCGCCACCCTTCTCCACTGAGTGGAGACCTGTAGGAAACTGGGGGGGGGGGGCTTCACATAGAACATACTCATTACCCAAGTTGGAGCTAGGCCAGCACACGAGGGTGAACATGACTCATCGGTCAAAAGACCCCCACACACACTCCCCTCACCCACACATTGGACTAGGCGGAACTCACAGGCCCAGGCAGCACGTACAGCCCCCCTCTTCAGCCCCTCTGGGGCCTCAGGACGCCAGCCAAGGCTTCAGGGATTTCCCAGGCACCCCTGTGTTCTCAAGCACACACGTGCTCCCAAAAGGAAGCGCTAGCTGCATGGTAGGGAAGGAAGGTAATCTCGTAATTAAAGGACAGCCTGTTTTTCAGGAAGATCTCCACCTTGTGGGGACCTTACCTTAGAGGAAGCCAAGGTCAGTCGAGAGCTCCTCATCACCTGCTCTGGACGCCTTTCAGGTGAGTTAATCACCTAGGAGGGCTTACCTCCGGATTTCAGGGCACGCCCCGCTTTGGGCCCTTCCCCTTCCATTCTGATAGCCTCTTTGAAAAGAAGGCTGTTCCTTTTGTTCTGAGGAGTCATTCAAATTCCTTTCTAAGGCAGCAACCCAAAGGAGGTTCAGCCGGCTGAAAGGAGTTTCTGGCTGGTCTTTACAACCATGGTGCGAACAGACCATTCCCCTTTGGTGAAATGCTAACACCCCCGCCATGTTGAACACTGGAACCAACTGATAATGTAAGAGGCCCACAGGAGTAGAGGTGGGGGGTGAGGAGCAGCCGGAGAGGGGCTCACAACAGGAAGGGAGGGGCCTGCTCAGAGAAGACTCCAACTGAGTTCACTAATCCAGACCACAAATTTGGGAATTCTACTTATAACATGACACCTGACCACTGGATCCAATTTTATCACCAAAACCCCTAAGCACAATGAAAGCTGTCCACATAATCCCGGGGTGTTGGTCTGGGAGTAGGGGGATGGGGGTGCTTCAGAGACAGCCAGATGGAGGCAAGGGAGAAAATGAGATCAGAAAGAGGGGTCTTATCTTGCTCAGTGTGGCAAAGCCACTCCCAAATGTAACCAAGTGCGAGTCCAAAGCCAAAAGAGTTCTCAATTAATTACAGAGAAACCACAGCCAAATGCACTTGGAACTAGCGATTCTTCAGGCTCCCTTACTTCACTCAACCTCCCTGACCCTTGGTCTCGTCATTGGCGAAACAGCGAGCAACTCACGTGCACCGCCAAGAGGATGTGAGGGTAAGCAGAGTGTGGCTGGGGCAACAGCACCATGCCTGGCCCTCCAGGCCCTTCCAGCATCTGCACTGGGCCTGGAAAGTCTGCCCTCCACAGGGACAGGACTCTCCCCCTGGGGGCCCCTGTCTACTGAGCCAGCCACTCAGGCTTCTGATCCCAAGCCATGCTGTTCATTAACCCAGAGAGTGCAGTGAATTTAAAACAGGCCTGGTCCAGGAAACTATCTGGAAATCCCTTCTTAGTGGTAGATTGTGAGATCCTAACAAAAGATCGTTAATCAAAGAAGGAAATTAAAACAAGCCAGACTTCTCGTGGCCCCATGTGATCTGGAAAGCCACTCTGGGCCGGAGAAAGAGAACTGTTTCTAAGAGGCCCCTGTGAACCCTGAGGAACACGCCACATCCGGGGACGCGGAAAACTCTCACCTCCCTTCTGCTCTTGGGGTGGCCACTGCAGCTTCATCTGGGGCAGGAGTTCCTCCTCCACCAGAAAATCCCGCTGGAACGGCCCTGCCCACAACAGTCGGGTTCCCATCCCAGCTCTGCTGCTTTGGGGCTCAGGGGTGTCCCTGCTGCACCTCCCTCACCAGACAGGACCCCACCTTTAGAAAATCCAATACAGCATACCTAGGTGTACCTAGGTGTCCAGGGAGAGTGGCAAAGACACCAAGTAAGTATGTGCTCAATACACAGTAGCTATATCGTAACCTTACCAAAAACAATAAAACTACTTAAATGACCCGGACAAGCTCTGCTGCCGGCGCTGGAGAGGCGCGGCCGCCCGAGAGCAGAGGATGCAGTTCCGGCCTCTGTCGGGGAAAGACCACAGGACCTGGTGGCCCTCACGGTGCGCCGCAACAGCTACTACTACCGGCCATTTACCGTACAACCCCAAACACCCAGAGGAAAGCCTTCCGCGGGGCCTCCAACACTCCCATGGGACCCGGTGCCCGAGTGGCAGCGACGCAGCCCTTCCTGTTCGGTGCATCTTGGCCACCATCGCGCAGTCAATCAACGACCCTCCACAGTCGCCAGAAAAGGGTGTGTGGATACGACGGAGACTACGCAACCCCAGATGTGGGGTCACCAGGGGCGGCTCAGGCCCCAGGCGGCTCCGTACCTGGTTCTGGTCCCAGCCTCCGCCGCGGGTTCGGGTCCGCCTCAGGGTGCGGCGTGGCCTCGGCGCTCCGGCTCCCGACCGGAAGGGGCGCGGGCGACGCCGGGGGGCGTGCGGCCGGAACCCTCCGCCCAGGTGACCCCGCACAAAGGCCCGAGGGCGGGGAGGGAGGAGGAAGTGGACCGAGGGGAGGGCGGGGCCGTTCCTCGCACCCAAGACGACTGCCCCGGCAGGAAACAGCTCCCCATTTACAAGTGAAAGGGGGACACAGGGGGAGGGGCGCTTCCGGCGGGGTCCCGCGAAGGTGGGGGGCTGGTCTGCCGGCCCGCCCGCGGCCAGCGCGGGCTCCTGGGTCCCGGACCCCGGCTGTTCCCGCGCCGTCGGGGAAGGGAGACGGCGGCCGGCCGGCGTGGGGCCAGCCTGTCCTCCCTTCCCCGACCTTCTGCCTCCGGAGGTCGCGCCGTAGAGCGGAAGTCCAGGGCGGAGGGTCCCCCGGGGCCCAGACCGCGCGCCGCCGGCCCGGAGGCCGGGAAGGGCCTCGCTGGGACTCGGGCGGCAGTTCAGTGTTCCTCCCTCGGGTAAAACAGGAGTTGTTCTATTTACCTAGCCCGCAGGAGTGTCGTGAAGATTAATCACTGTGAAACGTTAAGATCAAAAACATTCTGGGATTTTAGTTGTAGGTGCTTATATGTGCATATTGATATCTGTGCAGAAAAATAGGCTCATTGATTGCCCCCCTGGAGTGACTTCCAGCCCACAACCTGAAGGCGCCCTGTGTGCTCCGGGAATCCTAAGAAATAAGAGCGGAAAATGTCATCGCTACTAGTCTTCCACGCTGGCCCTCCTGCTCCAGCCAGTCCCAGAAGGGCAGACGAGTATCGGCTAGCGGTACAGACTCCTGGAGAGGGGACGCGAGAAACTTTAAAACCATGGACCCCCACCCCAGTTCATTGGGTAGTTGCAACCCAAGTGTGGGGCTCCCTCCCTCGGGGTGTCTGGTGTTTGGAAAGCCTTGCCCCGCCCCTGGGCCCAGCGGAAGGTCGAACGCAGCCAGAGCTACGAACCCTCACAGCCCATCTGGCCTAGCAGCTCCAACGCTAGGCCTAGGCCTCCCTGGTGCCACCAGCATGCTGCCCCTCCCACAAAGAAAGCCCAGTGACCAGGCGCGGCCTCTCCACCCCAGGAGCACTGGGCTCCAAGAGCTCTGGAGGGCCCTCCCTGCTCGCCTGGCACTGGCTGCACTCCAGGCGGGCAGGCCCCAGAACTGCAATACCCACCAGTCCTCCACCACCCAGAAGGGTTTGTGCGTATGCCCCCACGGCTTCCCCAGACCCACCTGGGCTTGCACAAGCAGAGGATAAATTGTGACTGTTTGCACTTCCGGGCCAACAGCACTAAAGACATCCATCAGCAGAAGAAAAAAATCCCAACCCCAGTTCATTCAACAGGAAAGGTGCACAAACCCTTTCCTGGCCTCCCACCCCTCAAAAAGCAAAGGAACTTCACCTGCTGTTCCTCCTGCCCCTCCACCACACCTGGGGCAGGTTCAATACAAACACTTGCAGGTTTGACGCAGGCCATTTACACTCTGCTAGCCTGAACATTAGGTAGACTTTTTAAATGGCCACAGGCAGGGGTGGGGGGAGGGGAATCCCATTAGGCCAGAGGAGTTGACCTCTATGATCTCAGTCTACCACTGCTTCCAAAGAAACTTCCCAGGAGTCCACAACTCCATAATGAAGTTTTTGTTTGTCCAGGGCTGGGACAGATTGCTGGAGGCCGGATTTCAGGCCTGGCTGGAGCGCAGCAGTGAGTTTACAACCGCCTGGCTAGCTGGAGAAAGACCCCCACACCACCTCTGTTACCCATCCCTTCACACAAGCCGCCCCCACCCCCACCCCCGGCACAGTTCTGCCACCATCTAGGCTGGGAGGCAACACAGAAACAGTTGATCAGTGGTTTCTGATCAACTTCAAGCCAGTTAACAGTGTCTTTCAAGTCATAATCAAGGATTTACTTTAATGCAAAAAGGCACATTTCTGATCAGAAGAGCGCTTTTGAAGGGAGTAAAAGCAACATAAAGGTGTGTGTCTGTATACTTTACAAGTGGTTAAGACTGTAATCGCCATGGTGATGAAAAGCCCCCCCCCCCCGCCTTGCCCCCTCCAAAACAGTCTGAGATTCCTAGAAAACAACCAAGGTGAGTCTGCCGGCCAGGTTCAGGAACAAGAGCTATTTGGGATTAACATCCTCTGAACTCCACTGGCCCCTCGGGAAAAATGAAGGCTCTGTTATCGCCGAGGAAAGAAGCACAGTTCCCCACAAAACCAGAGGTATCACTTGCCCCATGAATAAGAACCCAACTGTTTCATCAAAATTCTTGTGAATATTAAACCAACAGGCACCATCTGTTAAACTTAGTCACAGAAACAGTTAAACCAGGTCATTTCTAGAACATTCACTCAGGGAGGGGGAGCTGGGCTAGAGACAGATGGCAAGATCCAGTTGCCCCTGAAGTTCTGACCAAGTGGGCCTGCTGGAGGTCAGGCCAGCATGGGCCCCAACAGTGGCCAGTGTCTATGCTGACCCCACACAGGGAAGGGGAGGGAAAGAGGGAGCAGGGGGGCCTTGTTCCCTGGCCACAGAGCTGGCTCCACCCTGTAGCCTCAGCTTCCCCGTGGATGCAGGGTGGCTTTGTGAGCAGTGGAGAGGCAGAGGCCGCAGCACAAAACCCCCCAAATCCAACAAACCCTCATTCCAACTACACCTTCCCAGACACTACACCTAGACAAAAAAAAAAAAAAAAGGCTTTAGCAGAAGAGTAACACAGACAGACACAACTGCATCCTGTGACTTAAGACACCTCCATTTCTGGGAAGAGTTGAATAGGATTTCTTAAAAACTGCGCTTCAAGGGGGAAAAGTTTGCTGTTTTTACTTTCTCGGAAGGACCCTCCTATGAGCTTTCAGAACCTTTCCTCAAAAAAAACGCGGAGCCCCAGAGATGAAAAGCACAGGAACTTCCCTGGCGGTCCAGAGAAGACCACCTTCCATGAAAGCCCCCCCTCCCACAGGCCTGTGGCCGCACTTCCACGCCGGCATCCCAACCGCAGCTCTGGAAGGTCCTGTGCTCTCCAGCCGTCAGAAGAACGAAGGCGGCTCTCGGTTCCCATGGTCAACAGCCCCCCAAGCGCAGGGGCCTGGCTCTTTCCCCATGGCACAGTCTGTATTCATCTGGGAGCCCCCCTCTTTCTGCGCAGTGCGCAAAGCCTTTCTTTCCCCGGAGCAGGCCCTGAGAGGCCCAGGCCAGCCAGCGTTTAGGCTCTAAACATTCATAATGACGGCTAAAAGCAAACTCCAGATTCCGCCCAAACATCCCTCCGTGAAATATCATCGCAGTCCTGCGGATGGCCTCTGGATACTAGCCATTAAATCAGGATCAAAAGGAACAGTGAACACCTTAAAAACGGTACCGGAGTTTTTTAGCGGTTATTAAATATAATTTTCCAAACCAAGAGATGGGGTTAAAAAAAAGAAAACCCTTTCATGAGTCTTTGATACGTATATTCCATCAAACACGGACTTGAATAAAAATTAACTTCAAAAGGTCCGGCGGGGAGGGAAGCCTCGCGCTCCCCCTCCCACGGCGCTGTAACTGTAGCCGGTGAATTAGGGCAGGCTCACCGGGCGCACGGGAGGAAACCGATAGCTGCGCAGCAGCCCGGCCTCGGCGGGCGTATCCATTCCAGCGCCGTCACGTGCCCACTAAAAGTTCTCAGTCGGGTCCCCCGGAGCAGGCCTTCCAGAGAGACTGGGGGGGACCGCGCCCCCACTTCCGCTCCTGTTACGGACGAGTACTTCTTTTCACGGGGTCAGGAAGCCGGCACTCACTTTCTACTGACTGCAAAAAGGCGTCTCACCCCCTGGACCGGAGCGATCGGCCTGCCGGTGGGTGGTGGGGAGACTCCCAGGCTGCCTGCGCCCCGCCTACCAGAGAAACGTCCTTCCCGGATGGGGAATGTGTGAACGTGTATGTGTGGCCTGTCTCAGGGGCAGGGGACACTTGGGCTGCTGCTCCTCACTGATGGGAACATTATTAACGGAGGGACCCGGGCTGCACTGCCATACATTATGGTGACAGCCTTCTATGTTGAAATGACAAGAGGTAAAAAACGACAACAGGGGCGGCCATTCTACCGTAGCTGTCAACTCTTTACATTTTTTCCGTGTAGGAAAAGCATTAAGTGCAAAGGGTATATATAACTTTGCCCCCGAAAACGAGTCCTGGCACAAGGGGGCTGTTGCCACCGGCCCTCTGGCACTGTCCCCGCGGCGCCTCCGGGGGCCAGACGTCCTGCCTCCTTTCTGTTTTCAGTCAGCGAGCCTCCAGGGTTCCCAACGGTAGGAGCCCTCCTGAGCTTCCTCGGCTTTCGACCTTCCGTAGTCCCCAGCAAAACCACCTCTTGGATTTCACCCTGTGGCCGGTTCGGCCGTATTTTACACCCTCACCCTTTATTTACCTTGTGCCCGGCCAAGTGGCGCACTGGTCTCCTAGTTGTGGTTGCTGTTGTTGTGGCTGTGTGTTTCATTTCATCTCTCTTTAAAAGGCTTTTCAGAATTACGAAGAGGACTTCAGTGTGGCGTTTTCAGAGTCAAGAGTAAAGCTGCCCATTATGATTCCCTGAGAGGGGAACTGAGGAGGGGCTGGTTAATGATTATACCCATAGCAAGTTTTCCTGCTTCATCTGTGCACAGGACCAGAGGGACAATGCCAGGGACAGGAACAGGTGTGCCCCGAGTCTTAAAAGGCCAAACTATGTCACTAGTGTATTTTTACAGAGCTAGTAGCGTTTGTTTTTTAAGGGGCTAGACTTTTTCATTTCTTAACTTTAGAGAAACACACTTGGCAAATACTTCTTTCCTGAGTCCAGGACTAAGTCCTAGACACAAGGTGAAACTCTGTGCCGGGCAAAACAATACATTTTAGACACAAAGAGGTTTTTTAAAATCACGGTAAGTGAAGGTAGTGCACCCTGCCCCTCCCCCAGCAGAACACCCATTCAAGGGCCCCTTTCAAAGATCCCAAGTGAAGTCGTAAATAACACAGGGCCCCGGCACAAGCACAGAGCCACCCCAGCCTCCACTCGGCCTCATTAAGGTACGATTAGAAAGGAGGGCAATCAGGAACCCCTTAGTCCCATCTCTCCAAACAGGAGAAAGAGTTAAACCAAAAAGCACCCTCTCAGGTTCAAAGCAAGCTCCAAACTTAACATTATAAAATTCCCTCTAATAACTGCTCTCTACCCAGACAAACTGGGGTCCCCTACCCCTGGGGCACAGAAAGCCAATCAGAGCCATAAATTCCCTTTGCCTTCAAGCCTCACTCCCTCGTACTCAGGGCAGAGTGGGGGGAGGGGGTGACCGACATCCATCAACACTTACACTAAGCCCCCTCCGTGCTACAGAAATATGCTTATTTCCTTTGTTTGGTCCTGTTATACTTGATCAAGTGTGAACGATTAAACCGGTTTCATTAAAGACAAGTGCATTCACGGCTGACATCCAACTTCAATGGCAACTGTAAGCATATTTTGCAGGAAGGAGGGCCTGGTCTTTTTTTTTTGTTGGTTTTTTTTTTTTGCTTGAAACCTACCATCTCATTAACTTTTCTTTGGGGGGAAATAAAAAGGGGACCAGGGGTGTTTAAAGGAGAGTGTCAGAGACACTCTTTCAGAGATCTGATGCCAGACAAAAAGATATTTAGTGTTTCAACTCTAGGATACACCCCCGATTACCTACAATAAAGAAAAAAAATCCTGTTTCGATATTAAAGCTGCTCTGACTGAAAGTGTTTAATTAGCATTTGGAATATCACTTTATAATTGCTGTAAGACGTACTCTTTGAAATGAAATGACTATAAAAACAAGATCCTTTAAAGTCCCATTACTTCAAACTATAAAAGATTTGTAAGGGAGAAAAATCAGAACAGTGTAACTCCGAAGTACAGGAAAACTATTTCTACTGTGAGAACCCTAGAGGCAGAGAACGACAGTCGTAGACACTGAACACGGGGTGATTCTTAAAATGCCTTTGAACCCAAGAACCGAGCAGGGAGACTTGTTGGAGAGTTTAATACATTTCGCCAAAGTCAGGAGGCAGAGTCAACTTTGTAAACTAACCAAAATACAGGTCCCCTCCAAATTATCCATGTCAGATAAAAATACACCAGCCTCTAGACTATCCAACAGAATTGCAAATAAGGCACTTAGCATTTTAAATTCCCAATGCATATTTATAGAATAGAATTCTCTTGTCTACCCTTCAAGCCACTCACATCTGACTCTCTAAGAACTTAACCCGATCTCCCATCTTTAAAGAAAAAGGGGGTGGAGGAATCCAGAAAGATCTGTTTAGCTCGGATAGGGCAAGAGAGCCCGGCTCGACGACGTAGGCCACTGCCAACAGCCTCCCTCTCAAGGACACAGCAAACGGGATTTCTACGAAAATTTCTTCCTTTTCCTTGTAAAATACGAAACGCGGGGACCCAGAGAGCCAACTGCTGTTTGGGCCGCCTCCGGAAAAAAGCACTCGCGGGCCGGGGGGTGGGATCATCACACTCGCGTACCCGTACACTCAGTGCCCGCGTGTACGCGTGTATTTCTAGCCGCGGCCGGTTGTGACCGTGCAACGCTCCTGGGCCCGCGGCTCCACAACACCAAGGTGCTGCGTGGGTTTCGGGCAATCAGCCACGCAGCCGGGCCCCCAGCTGGAGAAAGGCCCCACCGCGCCCCGGCTGCCGCGCGCCTCTGCCCAACTTGCCCCGGGCGCTGGGAAGATCGCGAGGGAGAGAAAGAAAGGCGCTTCCCCTCCGCCTCCCGGGTCCGTCCTGCCTGCGGAGCACGAGGAGGAAGGAGACCGCGGCAGCCCAGCTGCAGCTGCGCCACGCCGGGTCCCTGCCGCCCGGGGCGCGCCCTCGCCAGCCCCTCCTGCTAAACTTTTTCTTTCTGGTTCGCCCCACCCGAAAAGTGGAGCCCGGGCGGGGTAGGCGGGCGGGCCAGACTCGCGGCGGCAGCGGGCGAAAAGGAAGTGGTGCCCGCGGGAGCGCGGCCGGGCAGAGGAAATGCCCGGCCCTCCTGGCCCCCGCCCGCGGCCCGGCTCACCCCGGGCCCCCGCCCCGCTGCGACTTTGGCGGGCCGAGCCCAACGCGGCAGTGTTGGCGGCGGCGGCAGATGTGGCCCGGCTGCCCGGAGGAGCCAACAATGCGGGGCCGGCAAAACAAAAGGGTTCCACTTCTCCTCCTCTCCAGTCTTTCGCTACCGCTCCCGGAGTGCCGCGCGGAATCCCAGGCCAGCAGGGGCCGCTCCCCTGGGGGCCCCTGGCTGCGCGCGCCCCGATTTCCCCGCGGACCCCCGCTTGCCCCCACCCCCGCCCCGCAAGCGCAAGGCCCCGCGCGCTCGGACTCCCGGTCCCCGGGGATCCGGCCATATTGTCCCCGCGGCGCGCCGCGCGCTCGGCCTGGGTCGCGGGCGGTCCCCGCGCGCGCACCCACCGGCCTCGGGGAGCAGGAGCCGGGGGCGCCTAGGAAACCGTCGCCGAGACGCCGCCGCTACAGCTGCCCTCTGGACGCCGCCGCGCTCGGGATTTCTTTATTTTTTCTATGCCAATCCTGATGGGAAGGTGACCGCCTACTTCGCATTCATCAACTCTCATCACAACAACAAAAATCCTGGCGCGACCGGCAGTGGGGGACAGCAGGCGGAGACCCCCCATGCCGGCGCCCACCCCCGGGAGCCGAGCAGGGACACGGGACCGGGGGCGCAAACCCAAGATGTCCTCGGACGCCGGCTTCGTGTCCTTCGCCCTCCTTCCCCGCCCCGAGTGGCGCAGTGAGGCGCGGGCGCGGCGCCCCCAGCCCGCCGCTGCAGGTGAGGCGGGGGCGGCGGAGGCCCCAGCCCTCCCCTGGGGCCCCTCTTACCTGGTCCCGGGCCGCCAGCGTCCACGGCGAAGGGCGCCCACCCGGGAGGCGGCGGCGGCTCCCGCCCCTCCCACCCCACCCGGCGGCGGTGGCGGTGGCGGCGGCTGTGCGGCGCCCCCCCTCAGCGCGGCATGGCTCTCGGCTCAGTCCTCCGCTCCTCGGGCCACCTTAAAATGACACACGCACACAGGGACACACACACAAAAACTTAATCTCTCCAGCGCCCCGCCCCTCCCCCTCCCGCCCTCCCCTCCCCTCTCCTCTCCTCTCCTCCCCTCCCTACCCCTCCCCTTCCCTTCCTCCTCCTCCCCTCGCCGCCGAGCCTCTTCCTACTTCCCCACCCACCCCCCCACCCCCTTCCTCCGCCCACCCGGCTCCCAGGGCTCCCCACCCGGGTCCGGGCCCGCGCGCGCCCGCCGGGAGGGGGGATGAAGTGGGGGGTCCCTGGCCGCGCAGGCCCCGCGCCGCGCCGCGCTCACCCCCGGGAGGATGCTAATTCCAACTTGGATCGGGGGAGGGAGCGTCCTGGATGCCGAGCGCCTCCCGGCTATTTGCTCTTCTTTATTTGTTTTCTCCTCCGGGGAAGGAGGAGGAAAGCGAAGAGAAAAGGAAAGGGAAAGAAGCTGCGTTGGCCGCGTCTCCGGTGCCCGCCGGCAGCTCCGGAGCGAGGCGGGAGGCGAGGTGAGGGTCGCCGCTCGCTCACTCCTAGCTCCCTTTTTTTTTTTTTTTTTTGGCAAAGGCNTCCTCGCTCCCTTTTTTTTTTTTTTTTTTTTTTTTGGCAAAGGCGGGGTCTCTCTTTGCAAACCAATGACACAACCCCACATGGGCCAGCCTCGCCCCCTAGAGCTACTCCTTACTACAAATCGGCTCTCTCCGGGGATTAGTGGCTCTGCGAAAGTGCACACAGGCGCGGCGGGCGGGCGGGCTGGCGAGGGGGCCGGGCGCGGCGGGCACTCCCCGGCCCCTCCCCGCCCGGGAGGCCCTGGAGAAGTGAGGGGGCCTCGACGGTAGGGGCTAGGATCCCGCCCTAGCGGCCCGGGCTCCTGCCCCCCCCGATTCTCCCTCCTTCCTCCTCCACCCCTTCCACGTGGGGCCCCGGGCGGCCGGCCACATGGGGGGACGCGAGCCCAGCCCAGCCTGGGCGCAGCGCCCCGGTGTGGCTTTGGCCCCATCGGGCCCCCGCCAGGCCCGCAGCGCTGAGCTGCCCCCTTCTCGGCCCCGCGGCTCCAACTTCCTCCTGGGCCCCCGCGCCCGCCGCGTTTGCCTTCTCAGGCCCGCGGGGTCACGCTCGGGCCGGCCACAGGGGGCACTTGCGCTCCCCAAATCCGTATCCGGGAGCCGGTGCCCGCGCCTTGCCCGAGAAGTGGCGGTGGCTGTGGGTGCTTGGGGGGAGAGCCTTATGTGCTGGAACTTGTAGCGGTCGTGTTCCCTACAAAAAGCAAAACATTTTTTACACCTTAAGAAAAAAATGTTCCTTTCTGCTGCTTGGATCTCCCCGGGCTATTTTTAGACCTTTCTTTTGGGTGGGACCTCCGGGCCTCGCAGGAGAGGCGCGCGGCGGCCCGGCGAGCTGAGGGTTGGGGTCCGAGGCTCGCAGGGCTCCCTTCCTCCGCCAGGGTCCCGAGCCTCAGGACGCCGCGAGATTAGTCTGGACGCCAAACCGGGGGTTCCAGGCCGAGCGCCGGCCGTACCTGGACTGAATGTCTGTGTTTACGGGGTCGGAAGGCTCTTCTCCCTGCACCCCATAGCCCCCCAAACTCATCTCAGTTCCCTGAGGTCGGCCGCGCGTCCTCCAAGCGCCCCTGTGTGGGCTGAACGGAACCTTTAGCTTCAAACTGTTTAAAAACCATATTGAGATGTTAGGAGCTGGATTGAGACGTAGAGCAGGAAAGGCGTGGGGAGGGCTGGGAGGTCCGGCCTCCGCTCCGCATGCCCGCGGCCATTCCGGGAGCGTAGTAGCTGGAGAGCGCCACACCCTGCCGCGCGGAGGACACTCCCTAGGGCCTGGGAGCCGGGGGAAGGGCCACCAAGCCTCGGGACCCCTCTCTGCATCCCAGAGAGCACAACTCCAGGCCTTTGCCTGTTAACATTTTAACAACTCGGGCGCCAGCTCGCAGCAGGGGGTAGGCGATAACCTGCTGAGTTGCTCCAGTGCACTCACCAGGTTACCTTGCGCACCGGGCCTTGCGGGGCCCCAGACTCCTGGTGGATGGTCCATCATAAAACAGAAAGGTTTGAAAACTCCTTGGAAGACCTCCCAGCCGTGATGTCAGCACTGGGCCAGGCCACTCGCACCCGCGAGCTCCTGGAATCGGGTTACTGGGATGCCCGAAGCACGTGTTCCACGCCAGCAGGCCCCTGACAGGCCTGGTGGTGCGGGGCCAGTTTCCCGTTTAGCAGAAAAACCCCCATCCGCCAGTAACCCTGCATTCCCCACCCCACCCCGCCCGCCCCGCCCACATCAGCTCCTCTCTCCAGCAGTTCCGCCTCAAGGTCATGGCACCTAAGATAGTTCTTGGCATAAACTATAACCTAATGACCATAAATAAAGATGTTCGGCCCTGACTGGTGTAGCTCAGTGGATTGAGTGCGGGCCTGTGAAGCAAAGGGTCGCCGGTTCCATTCCCAGTCAGGACACATGCCTGGGTTTGCAGGTCCCCAGTGGGGGCCACATGAGAAGCAACCACACATTGATGTTTCTCTCCCTCTCTTTCTCCTTCCTGTCCCCTCTCTCTAAAAATGAATAAATGTTTTTTTAAAAAAGATGTTGGGCCTCCTTCTCACAGATAAGCCTGGGTTCTGAGTGACCCTCCAGTCTCACCTGAAACCAGAAAACTCCGCTGATTTTTTTTCTATATCTTACTCACCTTGGATGTCTACTGTGAGTCTGACCTAACTTAGAAAATAGTGTGTTCTTTGTGTGGAGAATGTTAAAAAGAAGGCATCCTGAGAGCCAGAAATTATTTTCCACTTCAGCTGGACACCCTGTATTTTAAAATGTTAAGCCCATTTGCCCCCAACATGTGAATTATTTTAAAAACTGCAATTGTTTAAAAACCAAAATGTTGCAAACAACAGCAAAACGAAAACAGCCCAACTCAGACGTGGGCAAAGACTTGAACAGGCGTCCCTCAAGGTGTGCAAAGAGGCAGGTGTGCAAAGAGGCAGGTGTGCAAAAATGAACGACAAGGGCCTGAAGAGATGCTCGGCATCACGAATCATCAGGAAAATGCAAAGACCACAGTGAGATACCACTTCGTGCCCATTCGGATGGCTGTTATTAAAAACACAACAACAAACAACGGAAAATAAGCATCGGTGAAGCTGTGGAGAAACGAGAAAATATGCGCCTGGCCGGTGGGAATGGACATTGGTGCAGCCGCTGTGGGAAACAGCGCACAGGTTCCTTGAAGAGCCCCGGAGGGTTATCCTAGGAACCAGTGTTCCCAGTTCTAGGTGGGTGCACACGAGCACGAAAGCCAGGAATATCCGCACATGCATCCAATGTTCATAGCATCACTCACCAAAGCTAAAAGGTGGTAATGCCGTTGAAGGATAAATGCGGTATAGGCACCTTGGAATATTACCCAGCCTTAAAAAAGACACAAAAGCTGACGCCTCCTGCAGCGTGGACGACCCTTGGGGACATGATGCTCAGTGAGATGAACCAGACAGAGAGGGCCAAATAGTGTGGGCACCTGCAGTAGAGGCACGTTCATATAAGGAGGAGCAGAGCTTCCCAGGCTCTGTGGGGAGGGGAGCGAGGGGGGTGCTGTTTAACGGGCACGCCGGTTCGGTTTGGGGTGGCGGAGAAGTTCTGGGGACCGACAGCGGCGGCTGCCATTGTGGTGTAAAGAGGCTTCATCCCGCAGAGCTGTGCAGAGCTGTGCGCTGAGACCTGAATAAAATGGTAACTGTGTGTATGTTTTACCTCAGCACTATAAAGAAGTTACAAAGTAGCTTTTGTCTTACAAACTTCTTGGTTTACATGTATTACTGTACGTAAAGGTAATTTTTAACGAGAAAAATGACGGGGAAGGGAACATTTGTTGCACTACATTTCAGTGAGTTGTCTGGGGGGGAGGGGGCAGCACTGAGGGGCGGCTCGACCGTTTCCCAGTCTTCTCTCCGAGTCCTTGCATCTGACCCTGTCTCCTGGGGCAGGTTCGGATTCTGGTGTCCCAACAGGGACTGTGACAGACACAAACAAGAGCAGTCATAAAAAACAGGAGCAACAGATGATTGTCCACGACTCACGAGGTCCTGGTTCTGGGCCCAGCTTTTGACGTGGGCCTTCGGTCCTCGAACCCCCGAGGAGAGATGTGGATCCCCACTTCGCAGTGAGGGAAACTGAGGTGACCTAATGTGCCTGCCCCAAGGTCACACTGCTGGCCAGTGACAAGCTGGGGTTGGACCTTTGACACCACCCCCCCCCCATGCAAACAAAAGTTTGCACGCAAATATCTTCATTAGTAGAGATTCAGAAATGGTAGTTAGTTTCTTCTAAAACAAGTTTTATCATCTGCTCATCAAACATTTTTGTCTTTGCTTCATAAGCCTTCCATCTAATCTTTAAAGGGAAGACAAAGAAAGAAGTCCCAAGAATTACATGCTAAAAACAAAAACAAAACCAGGTGGGAGCGGCGTGGTGGATTTGAAGGCTCCCGAGGACCCACTAGAGGACAGACACCAACAAAGAGTTGTGGGGACAGAAGGCAGAAAAACTATGGATTAGAACAAGGGTCCTACATGTTACCTTCCTCTAGAGGAAGAAAGAATTCAGAGAGTGCAAAAATGTTGCATCCATCACTTCCTATGACAGGCACCTGTCATTTTTTTCCTGGTGGCCCGAGTCAGGCAGAAAAGTCCATTCTGTCCGTTCAGGTCTGCCCGCCCACCCCATGACCACCACCCGAGACTCGGGCTTCCCTGGAGGAAGCGGTCTGGGAGGGGCACGCTGCGGGTTGTGGAGCGGGGGCTTGTTCTTCGTTGGGGCGAACTCGGCCCATCTACCCAGGAGTCTCATTTCCCAGGCCATGTTGCCGGTGATGACACCTTTCCTCCTCGTTGGGTTCTGTTTGTTCCAGGTTAAATGCCCTCTGCTAATGGGTCTCTTTCGGCCAATAAAGTTCGAACTCCTTATCAGAGTGACTTCTCCCCTTCTCAAGGCGTGTCTGTCCTCCTTTCTGGGTGCTAGGGTTCAGGATTCAGACAGCAGGTGTCTTCCAGCCCCAAGGCTCTTGGGGAGGGGTCCTAGCTCTCCGGTTGAGGGGTCTGGCTGGGGAGCCCCTGTACTGCAGTGTGAGGGCAGCTGTCACTGGCCCAGGTGTAACTCTCAGCACAGAGAGGACAAGGGCTTGTTCCTGGGGTCTCAGCCGTTTCCCCACTGACCCAGCACAGCTGCCCCTCTAAGACACTGCCTTGTCCTCCAAAGCCCCCTCAGCCCGCCCTCCTCCACAGGGCCACCTCCCTCATGAATGCACAGCGCCTCCTAACTTTCAGGTGCGTTCCACATCCCCAAGAAGCCATGGGTTCCGTCCAGGTCACGACATAGGGCAGCACTCCTACCACAGGCCACCCCCAGCACACACCCACACTCACCCACTCACGGGCGGGCTGGCGGCGCAGGGACAGAAGGGTCGGTGCCCTCCTGGAAGAAAATTCGTTTTTCGCTCTTGGAAAACGAATGATTGGCTTTGAACAGAGAATGAAAACCGGGTAAACCGCGACTCCTTGTTGCCTTGGCTGACAGGAAGCTCAAAGTCGCAGGTAACACTCAAGGACTCCAACCAGCCTGCTGTCACGCTCCAGGAAGCCACATGCACTTCCTCCATGGAAAGCGACTGTGAACGCAATGCAGGAGAGGAGTGGCTTGTGCTCTTTGAAAGGCGCGTGAAATATGTTCACATAATTTTACATCTGGAAGGCACAAGACCAACTGTTCTGATAATTCACGTTATGGAAAGTAAAGCTCACTAAACTCTTCTTGCTCGGTGACAACGCTTAGTGGGGACAGAAGGGTCACTTCCTGGACCTGCAAACACCGGCGGAGACACTGTTGGAAGGTGAGTCTGGTCCCCATTCCGACGCTTTTGATCCACTGTAGGGTGGTGTGTATGTTTCATTATTACCACCTAAAGTGTGTTTTGGGGAAGTAGGTGGAAAATTATTAATAAATACGCAAAAATCCCAGTCACATCACCATCTCTGACTTAGAGCAAGGGACTTTTTTTTTAGGGGACAAACGATACGGAGGGGACAAGAATTGCCCTCAGTGGCTTTTGTCACATTTTGGAACCATGAAATTATGTGATGGCTTCATCTGTGTGGTAGGGCCTTGGACAGCAGGAGGTGCCTGATAAAGTATTTCTTGGGTGGATGGGTAGAGGGATGGATGGAAGGAAGGACAGATGGATGAATCACTCTGTGACTATATTTTGAGAGATTTCAGCTGTAGGAAGTTATATATACAAACTGACAAAGAGAGTCAATTAATTTTAATTGAACGCGTTATTACCAGGGAGGTAGGATCTGGGGTTATCCTTAAAGGTGTTTTAACTTGTACTTTGTTAGGTCGTTTTTCTAATGTACAAGAGTAAAGGGCAAAGGGAAATGACATCCAGCAAACAGTTCGGGGGGAAAAAATATGCATGGAAAACAAATGTGGCAAAACCTTAAAAACTAGTGAACTGGGCTGATGGGTATATGGGAGTTCTAACGGCTGCGCTGTTCATTTAAAAATTGTCTACACACGGAAGTTGTTTTTAGAAAAATCCGTAGCCCCAGTGGGAAGTGCTGGGTTTGTGAGGCGCTTCTTCCCCCACATTTAGCCGCCTTCAGGTAGGAAGGCCTAGTTCCTCCCCCTGCTCTGTGCCCCAACCACCCCCCACCCCCCACCCCCACCCCAGCAGCCTTTCTGCCTCTCAGAACCTGACCCGGGCCTGGGCAAGGCCGGAGGGACAGGCTGTGCCGCAGTGCAGGGCCCTCCCTTTTCGGGAAGCAGGGGCCTCTCCCTGAGGTCCTCAGTCCTATCTCTCCGCCTTCATTTCCAGGAAGCAACGGCTGTCAGAGAGAGACAGTGGCCCTAGGTCACAGTGGGTCCTGTTATCACAACCACTTTCTGCAATGACATGGGCTAGTTGTGTGCACTGAGAATTTCAAGACCCCTGCAGCCAGTGTTGCAGGGAGCTGGACTTAATGTGTCCCCGTGTCCCTGTCATCCGGGGTCAGCTCACTTCTGGCCCGCGACCATGGGGAGCTCTCCGTGGCTGTCCTGAAGGGAGGTAGCAATTCTGCCGCACTTTTTACAGAATGGCTGTGCTCACGGAACCTGTGATGTCATCGCGATGTGATCTCTAATTAATTCCAATCAGTGGGTACACATTGCCTTTGTAGGTGCTGTGGCCCTTCCCAGCAATGCGTCACAGCTGCTGCGTTCTCGCCCTGTGAGGTGAGGGGTACAGGGTGGAGTGTTGGAAGCTCTCTTTCAGAACTTAATTGGCATTCAGGTTTAACCCCCTGAAACGCACACTCACACGCATGCACCCACTCACACGGTGCCTGAATCCTTCGAAAAACAGTGACTTCGGTCCTAGGAAAACAAGGACAAGCTTGCCGATCCGCAGAAATGCATGTCTGTGGTGTCAGGTGTGGAAGAAACACCCGTATTGACCTCCGACCATTCAGCCGATGCTGGAGGAGGCTGCTCCGAGCCCAGCCGGGCTGGCCCCTGGGACAGACACGGGCCCAGGCTGGGTGCTACCTCCAAGGACGAAGGACCTCAGGGAAACTGCGTTGGCCCACGGAGCACCTCGTCTAATCCTCACCATGATTCAAGGGAGGGAGTCAACCCAAAGGGTTGGGGTGGCGCCAGCTCCCGGGGCTGCAGCCGTGCTCAGAAGGGCCCCGAGCTCGGCTTACTGCTCTGCTGTCTTGAAATTCCGGACAATTCTGAGCGAACGACCTTACGTCTTCACTCCGCACTGGGCCCCACGGATTAGATAGACAGGCCTCACTAAGTAACTTGCCGCAGGCTCCTCCCCCAGTGGGTGGCAGGCCTAGCGTGCAGTGAGGCCCTTCTAACCTCTTAAGTTCAAGGGGCTTCAACCACCTTGGGAAGCGAATTTAAATACTGAGATAAAACAGGCTTGATCTGTGCACTGTAGAACCCGGGACGGAAAAGCCTAGAATTCTGTGCGAGTGACTCATGGGGTCAAACCGAAGTCAGCATGAGTCAAAAATGTCCCTGGCCTCTTGGGAGGCCACCTCCTCCCATGCCCAGCCTTGGAATGTTAGTTTTCCTGTGGCAGGGCAGGTTGGTGACACACAGACCTTCAAACCGGTTAGTGGCCATGACTAACACCACAGTCATGGAGGCCACTGACATGACTCAGCCCCCCGCCGTGCCCGCCGTGGGTCCACCGCGGGAATGGCCAAGAGGGACGTAGCAGGGAAACAGGCAGTCTCCTGGGATGACTGCACATGGGACAGTTCCATCGTGAAAGGAAGTGATTCAGCTCCACCTACCTCTGGTTTTCGGGTCCAACGCTCCTAATGTGGCCTGTAGTCCAGTCGCCTGCAGAGCACCCCTGTGATGGGGCTGACTTCAGTGAGCCTGTCCTCCCCAGGGAACTCTGGGGTTAAAAAAATCACTCATCCATTCTTCCCCCTGAAAATACACATGTCAGACCCATGTTCATCAGGTCAGCTGGCCAGGGAGCCCCTGCTGGCCCATCCCCATCACTCACAACGCCCATACCATCCCAGGAAAGCGTCCTGCTTCACATTAGCCGGGGCGGCCGTTGCGTTGCAGATGAGGATGCTGAGGCTGCAAGGTTGGGCCACTTGCCAAGGCCTCCAAGCAGATGAGCCGTGGAGCTGCAGCAGGAACTGCGGCGGGTCGCAGGGCCTCCTGGCCTCCCCAGCTCTGCTGTCCTGCCCGCTCACTGGGATTGGACAAGTGAGTGCACCCGGCACCCGTCCCCTGGCCTCCGCATCCCTGGAGAGGTGTCCTCACGTTTCGTTTGTGCCGGGAAGAAATGAAGCTGTGCTCTGCTTGTTTTCCTTCCCTGCTCCAGCGTCTCATTTCGAGATTGTTCAAATCCATAGAAAAGCTGATTTAATAGTACAATGAACACTCAGAAGCCTGCCTAGTGGAACCATTTGTTCACATTTTATCACATTTGCTTTTGCTTTTTTCCCTCTCTGTTCATAAACATCTTTTTTTGAACCACTTCAGAGTGGGTTGCAGACCTCCTGACGTTTGACCCTTAAATACTTCAGCATGTCCTAGGAAGAAAGATCTCTTACTACGAAAGTCCGACATTGCATCACGTTTATGAAAATTAACAGGACCTGGTAATACAGGGGCTGCCGATTCAACGCCACTCCGTGTGTGGTCGGTGTCCTGCGGCTGATCTGCAGACTGGCTGTTTCAGATCGGCGGTAAACTCCCGCGGAAATTGAGAGCAAGCTTTTAGGACCTTTCACAGCAATTTGACAAAGTCATTTTAGACCTATGCAGTTTCGTAATAAAGATTCTGGGCTTGTATTTTATATATTTTGCAAGAAATTCTCTCTAACTGTATTTTACAAAAGCACCAGCCTGAGACACACTGAACCACAAAACCAAAAACTGTTCCTTCGCCACAGAGAGTTTGAGAAGCATGGTCCCATTCCCAGGCCATTTTCAAACTTTCCCAATTATCTCGGAACTTCTTTTGTAGATTGTTTTTGATCTAGCACCCAGTTGGGGTTCACGCAGTGCATCTGGTTGCCACGGGGTCTGTGCTCTCCCTGAGTACACATGGGGCTGCCTTCCTGCTTCCCTGTGAACTTGAAGTTGTGCCTGCCCAATTGAGAGCCAGGAACAACTTCTTCTGGCTGAAGACCTTGGTGCAGGAATGCTACACGGTCAGCTTAGCGCTCCAGGTGGTGGGCCCAGTGTGGATTTAGGGGATCCTCTGCCAGGAAGTACCTTGCATTTGTCTGAACTCATTCCCGCTGAAGAGAAATGTTTAATGTACTTGATATAAGGCGTGGCACAAACAACTACCTGTTACTGCACAGGAAAAGCATCTGACACGGCACCTGGCAGGTGGACAGGTAGGCACGTGGAGCGGAGGCCACTGGCCTTGCTCCCACGCTGGCTTCACGCTGCCATCTGAGCAGTGTCACAGGCCTGTGCTCAGAAGGCAGGGCCCTGGGTCTGGAGTTGCGCTCCACAGTCACGGAATTAGAACTCCTCGTGATTTCTAAACCGGGCAGCCTGCATTCTCCTTCTGCACTGTGCCCTGCAGACTATGTAGCTGGCCCTGCCACTCCCCAGATCTATCTGACCCACCTCCGATTTCCGTAGCTGATGGGGTGACTGCCTGGGCTCCATCAGGTTCCCCTCGAAAGACAGTGCCTGTGTCACCCATGGACGTCACAAAGGTCGGCATTGGTCCCTGAGCTGCTGTGGCATCGCTGCATCCCACTGACCTGCACTCAGGTGAGGGGAGGTTCGGGGAGAACGTGGGGGGGTGGGGCATTCCCACATTAGTGGGGACAGTAGCGGTGGGTGAGTGCTCTGGCCTCCTGCTCTTAGGACACGCAGTTCTGAAATGTGCTCTGTGCGCATCCCAGAGTTCCTGGGGGGACTGAGCCCCTGGCTCCCAAGGCCCCTCCCACGGCAGGTAGAAACTGGGTTTTATTCAGAGTAAATGACTAACACCAAGGCCCAGGGCTCGGTGTTCCCTGGATAGACGGGCAGAATGAGCGAGCTCAGGCCAGAGGGCAATTTGAACCCCTGGGATCAGCTCACATGTCAACTGAAGTGCTATTTTCACCTTTGTGTCATTACAAGGAGGCCAGAGTTCCTGGGTGGACTGTGGCCCCATTTTCACATGGCCCTTTGGTAAGTGGGCTGAGGCCTTAACTTCTGAGATGGGCCGTAACCCCAGCTGGGCTTTTCTCATCTACTTGTTTGGAAATAGCCTCCAAGGCTAATCATTAGTACACATAAAATATTTATTAAGTACTTAATGTATGCCAGGCTCCCGTGCCAGCCGCTAAACAGATCAAGAAGAACTGGGCCCGGACCCCGCCCTCAGTGAGCTCCTGGTGCACCTCGGGGGTGACAAAAATCCACGGCCTCCTGCCCAGAGCGTCCGCCGGACACCCACAGAGGCACGGACGCAGCGCTGAGGTTCCTGCTGCCCGGGAGCCCCAGTGGAGAACCACCGCGGCACCGGGACGGGAGGCGGGCGCTTTTCTCGTCCTGCCTTTCCTCTGACCGTGTGGTTTTGGAGAAACACGCCCTTCTCTGGGCCTCCTCCTCCCCCGTCCAACTGAGCAAATGCAATGGGAAGATCGTGCAGGGCTCGTCACCTCCTGTGTCAGCCCTGTGGTCCCTGCACACCTATTAAGCTCTCACCACGTGCCAGGAACAGCACTAAGGCCTTGCCAGGCATCACTTTCTTTCATCTTCACAACCACTCAATGAGCTGCGGATTTTAAGCCTCCTTGTTTCACCAAGAAACTAAGGCCCAGAGGGACCAATTCCATTTCCGTGGGGGGTTTAAACCAAGTGCAGGGGCCCGACCCCAGGACGGTCCTGAGAGGACTCTTGAAGGAAGCAACAGCCCACCCTCACCGGGTGAGCATGGTAGGGACGTCTCTGTGAGTCTCCAGCAGCAGAAGAGAGGGGTGAATGCTCCGCCTACTTCCCCGTCTTTCCCACACCACACGGAAAGGGCAGCGTGTCAACGAAAGCATCCTCGGACGGACCGGCCTCCTCTTGAGCGTGTGTTTCCCTGGTGGAGACCGCACGCAGATCTCCCTTCTGGTCGACTTCCCTCTCTAGGCTGGAGCCTGGGAAGCTCATGCCCAAGTCTGAGCGAACTCCAGCAACGAGAGAGCACCTTACAGGACGCGTTGTATCCACTCTCACCACCCCGCTTCGTCTCGCTGACACACTCTTGCTTCCCTTTTGCGCCTGTGTTCCAGATGTCTCCCATCGCCCTCCAGAGCCCTCTGCATCCCCTCCCCCCCAGCTCTGCCCTGGGAGGCGGACCTGTACCCCTGCACTGGTGCTCCCTTGCCAGTGGGCTTACAGTGGGGCGTGGCCAGTGGGAGCCACAGCCTCCTAGAGGGAGCGAGAAGGAGGGCAGCGCATTTTGCCCTGGTTCCCCCTCCTTCCTCTCCTTCCTCTCCTTCCTCCAGCCGCCCCCGCCTCACACCAGTCGCTGTCTTGGGCTGACTCTGCCTTTCCACCCAAAGCCATATGCCCCCCTTCCTTTTTAAATGTATTAAGATCTAATTCACATCCCATAAATCTCACCACTTTAAAGCACACCCTTTCAGCAGTGTATAGTCTATTCATAGAGTCACGCAACGATCACCACTGTCTAATCCCAGAACTTTTCAATGATGCCCCCAAAGACACCAGGAACCCATCAGCCGTTGCCCCTCACTTCTCGCTCCCCGCAGCCTAGGCGGCCACTAACCCGCGTCCGTGCCTGTGGATTTGCCCCTGGTGGCCGTTTCCTCTAAAGAGAACCGCAGAACGTGTGTGGCGTTTCGTCTGGCTTCTTCCCCTTGGTGTAACCTCTTCAAGGCCCACCTGAGTGGTAGCATGCACCACGGAGCTTTCGGGCTCCCCGTCAATGCTCCAGATGTCCCTCCCCCTCTCTCTCTGGCTCCTAGTAGCTTCCATCTTTCCTTGCCCTTTGGGCTGAAAGGCGGTGATAGCTGGCCTCCCAGGTCCTGCACTGTCCTGCAGGGTCTCCGTGCACCCACGTTTTTAGAAACAAACCCTCCCCCAGTCCTCCCGTTTGTGCCTCTGCCCGCTCTGATCGGTACCATTTCCTCGTGCAAAGTTTACGTTTTGGACGGATTTCCGCACTACAGCTCCCTTACTTTTTCGTGGTGAGTTGGGACAGAAGTAAACACATGATGGGATTGCCGATGCCGTGAAACGTGGTGGGCGGCCTGTCCTCAGACCCCTTGCCTGCAAGCAGGGCACTGGATGGTTTTCAGAACCCTTGCCAGCCCCCCCCCCCCCCCACGTCCGCCCATTCTGCAAGTGCCAGTCAGGGATCCTTGGCTGCCTCTGGGAGAAGCTGCATTGGCTTGACTCAAGAGAACAGAAGAACCCTAATTTTAAAAGAGGGCTCCTTGGGAGGAATACGAGAAGCCCAGAGAGTCGTGTTTTTTTGCTTTCTTCTTGTCACTGCTGGTGGCTGAGAACAGACTGTCCAGCCTCTGCCTACCCATGAGGATTCTCAGAGAGTTTTCAACAAATTTCATTTAGTAACAAGGAACAGCTCTATTAAAAAAAAAGAATACCATTTGCAAATAACCCCCGTTACAATACATAGGGCTTTGATATTTACTGTCTTACGGAGGAGTTGGCAGGAGCAGCAGAGAGAGACAATGGGCCCCGGGGTGGGGGACCCAGAAGAACAAGGCAGGGCTTTCTTCAGCTTGTCACTCAAACCCGAGGGCTTCTTTCTGGAGTGACTTTTGATGTGAATGCTCCAACTGCTCCAAGGCCAGTGGCTATTGAAGTCTTTATGGTAAAACTGGGGAGCCATGCAACTGTTTAGAATAGGAAGAGGTTTCTTGAAAACCCCACAAAACAAACACTTGGACGGGACTTTTGGAAGGAGAAGAAAGTCCAGGTCAGCCCAGTTCATCTCCCAGTTCAGGAAATTTTGTTTCCAAAGATAGTGTGTAAGCTGTTCCTATTCCAACGCAAGCGTGAATGGCTTTCTGCATGTTTCATCTACAGTGTTTGGGGGAAGTTTTCAAACTTGACGGGCACACCGTGTTGGCTGGAAGCAAGAAGACCTGCCCTCGTATACGCAGTGGGGTTTTTAACTGGCCCAACATTTCGGGGGGGAGGTTTGGCAATATGTATTCAAAGCCTCAAAAGTAGCCAAGGAGTGTATGAAAAGATGCTCAACCTCACTCCACATTAGGGAAGACGGAAGTCAAAACCACAAGGAGATAGGACCTCACGCCTGTAGCATGGCCACCTTCCCTCTATCGAAAGCACACAAGGCACATGCTGGCGCGGGCCGGGGACACGGGAACCCTCGCGCCCTGCTGGTGGGGAGGCAGAGCGGGGCAGCCACCGTGGGAAGCAGCATGGAGTTTCCCCACAAGGTTAAAAACGGAATCACCGCATGTCCAGCAATCCCACTTCTGGGCGTATACACAGAAGAATGAAAAGTGGGATCTTGAAGAGACACTTGCACGCTCGTGTGTGCTAGATTATTGGTCGCAATAGCCGAGAGGTGGAAACCATCAAATGTCCACGGGTGGAAGGAGGGACAAACAAAACAGGGCATGTACATTCGATGCCCACCATTCGGCCTCACCAAGGAAGGACGTTTCGACGTTGACTGCAACCCGAGGGCATTATGCCAAGGGCGACAAGCCAGTCACAAAAGCACAGATGCTATATGGTTCCACCTACAGGAGATCCGCAAACTAGTCACAACGAGGAAAGCACCAAGTGGGAAGGGGGTTGCCAAGGGCTGGAGTGGGGAGGGGCATGGATGGTTGATGGGCACAGAGTCTTCGGCTTTGATGGGTGAAACCCTCTTAGAGATCTGCGGCACAGCACAGCGGGTGTACTCACTCCTACTGAGCTGCCCACGGAAGACGTTTCAGGCGGTGCATTTAAACCATTTGAATGAAATGTTACGTGTTTGCCACGACGATTAAAAGTCAAATGAAAGCTTTTTAAAAGCCTCCAACCCGGTCTCATCCTCTGCCAGGGAATTCCATTTCTGGAAATGTTCCCTGAGATGCTCTCAGAGCGCATGTGGTTTGTCGCAGGCAGTGGGGTCGAGGGCGGTGGAAACACGGACTCGGCCTTGAGTGCTCAGCAACAGGGGCCCGGATAAACAAATGATCACGCGCGTTCCAGTGCGATACACTGCAGCCAACACGAACTTTCTCGCGAGAACATTTAGTGGCATTGAAAATCATCAGGACACGTTAAACCAAAAAGGCAGATCGGAACTTAGAATCATACTGTGATCCCAGTTTTGCGATACTTCAGGCACATATGCGTAGAACAAAGAGGGGAAGATACACACTGAAACGTGGACATGGGCCGTCCTGGGCACTGGGTTGGAGCCGACTTTTACGTATTTCTGTGTGTGTGTCTCCATTCCCCGACATGCACTTTTGTAATCAGAAGTAAGCAATTCTTAGAAAGAAGAGGGAAAAGGAATTCCAAAAAGGATCACGTCACACGCTGGGAGGTGACGTGTGGAGAGTTAAGAAGTAACTTTCATCGCCCATTTTGTGTGCTTTGTACTTTTTTAAATATTAAACATATACACATTACTTTTAGAATTACAAAAGGATGACGTCAAAGCGAAGTGTCCTCACTGTCCTCTCCCTGTCCCATGCAGACCCGCCTGATGACTTCTCAGGGACATGGTTGACCAGGGAGTAAGTTCAGAGGGCACCAGCCAACAGCGCAGGTCTAGAAAGCCATGTGACTGGCACTGTCCCTTGTGTAAGTTCCGGGGTGTTCAGTGTGCCACTCACACGCAGACACGGAGGTGAGGTGAGGGCCCAAGGGGGCGAGGGTTGGGCAGCGGCACCACCTCGTGGGGTCCAGAGAGGCCTGCCCACCCCCAAAGTGAGTGAGCCTCGTGTCCCAGACGGCAGCAGGCACCCGGTGGGAGCGCTCTCCAGAGGCTGGCTCTGCTGTCCAACTTCGGGTCCATACTCCATTCTGCAGCAGAAGGCGCAGGGTGATGCTTCCGTCCACACGAAGGAGGCTCCGGGGTCTGGAGTGCGTCCCGAGTGTGCTGAAGGTGCAGCATTTGGTATTACTCCCCCACAACGGCGCTGTCGGTGTCCTGGAGGAGAAGCCTGTTTGGCATGTGAACACCGGGTCACCCAGCGTTACCCGTAAAGGAAGAGGCGTGAGTGCACAAAAGACATCGCGGGAACCCCCAGCTCCAGCAAAATCTGCCGTGAGCGTTTTGGAGGAAATCTGAGATAGGGAGGGTCTGCTTCTAACTGGTCTGGGGATTTAATTTGCTTTGTCAGCTTGAGTTTGCATGCTTGTAGATGGTCCTCTATCCTTAGGACGAATTTGGTTATTTTTATCTTACTTTTCACTTATTATTATGGCATAGCCTATTTTTTATATATTTTTAAAATTTATTTATTTATCTTTAGAGGGGAAGGGAAAAAGAGGAGAGAAATATCAATGTATGGTTGCCTCCCTTGAGTCCCCTGCTAGGAACTGGCCTGCAACCCAGGCATGTGCCCTGACTGGGAATCAAACCTCGATCATGTGGTTCGCAGGCCCGCGCTCAATCCACTGAGCTACACCAGCCAGGGCGCATAGCCTATTTTTCATGTTATTCAAATTCTTCAAAGATCTCCAAAAGAGTCCATAACATCCCATCGTGTGCCACAAGTTGTCCTTTCGGTTGCCATCGAATTTATTGGACATTTTGTTAATAAATTGTATTAACATTGCTACTGCAAATAATATTTTTGTGCCTTTCAGCTCTGTTTGCATTTCAGGTTATTTCCTTATGACTGATTTCAAAAGTGAAACCACTAAGTCAAAGGCATTACATCTTTCAGTGGTTTTTTTTTTGTTGCTGCTGTCAAAATTTTATTTCACGTTGCTCATATGTATCTCTTTCTTTTTTGAAGATGAAAATGACCTTTTTCCTAAATGTAAAAGAAATACCTCCTCAATGTAACTCAGGTTTCAAAGGATCTAAAGTGAAAATTACCAGGCAGAGGCATCACAGATAATTACTGGTAACATCCCTTCCAGAACTTTCCTTTTGTACATATATAATAATATGATATATAATAACCATAAATGTTCATCTCTTATCCTCCCTTAGCATGTCATGAACATCTGCCTAATAATTTATGGAGGAAAGTATAAAAATTTTTGCTGGCACAGTCACCCCTGCCTGCATGGAGACATACTTTTGAACAAGTTTGGGCATTTTTAAGGCTCTCGGCTCCGGTTACTAAGTCACTTTCCAAACAGCTCCACCCAGCACCACCCACTCTGCTGTTGGTGTGCGACCCTCCTCTTGACCAATGAGAACCCTTGGAAATGTCCTGCTTCTTATACTGAGACCTTTCCAGCAAAGAGCGGAGGCAGGAATCTTGACCCATACACTTGGCGGTTTAGGCTGTTTTCCCAGAAAGAATGGAAAAGAACCAGGGTGGCCCATGCATGGGAGGAGCGGGCTGAGGGGGCCTGGAGCGCTCATCGTCACGTGTCAGCAGAATGCGTGTCGCGTCTCTGATTTCAGACAGGCGTGTGTTCTCTGTGACACAGGACACCCTGGGGCAGCGCCCCACGCCGGTGTCAGCAGCACCCTCAGTCTGAGGACCTCAGCGCTCCTGGCTGAGGGGGCGCCTCTCTCCCACTTCAGCCCGGCGTGGGGCCCTCACAGGAAGCTGGGCGCTCCGAACTGGGCAGGGCCTCAGCTCACTCAGCGTCCAGGTGCTGGGGGTCAGCGTGGAGACCTGAGGATCAGCACTGTACACCCGCGGGGGGGGGGGGGGGAGAGGTCACTCACCTGCCAAAGAAACATCCTCGGCTGTGAGAACAGGGGATGTTAGGTGCTGGTTCACTGTGCAGTGACTGTTTGGGGGGCAGGAGGGGCCTCTGACAGCCCGCTGTCACGGTCACTTGGGGCCAGGCCTGCCTTGCCTTCCTAAGTGCGACCACTGTCCAGCTAACCGCAGTGCCCTGAGCTGCCCAGGAGTGGGGCTGGGGCATGGTGCGAGGGCTCAGGGGGAGCTCGGCAGCTCTGTGGAAGCTTCCCACCATCTCCCTTGAAGGGCAGGAGGGCTGGGCTGCGCTTATGAGCTTTTGGAGTCTACTTTCCAGAGTAGCGTGCACAGGAGGCAACGTTGTCCTGCAAAAGGAAGGCATCCTGAGCCTTGGTTAGGGTTTTCCTGCTCCTAGTGAAGGTCCCAGGAGGGAGGGGCACGATGCAGCAGAACATGAATGCAGCAGACACTGCCCTACACCCGCGTCTCCTCTGTCCCCGCCAGGCTGTCGCTGTGAGTTTGCAGAGCTCTTCCTCTCTTCCCCCTTCCCTTCTTCTTAACTCCCTCCCCCTCTCTTCTCTCTTTACCTCCACTCTTCCTAGTCTTCCACCTGGCGAGCTCCTACTCATCCTGCAGAACCCGGTTCAGAGCCCACCTCCTCTGGGAGACTTGCCTGCCCCCTCAAGCAGAGGTAGGTGTTCCTCGCCTTGGGCTTCCCAGCCTCCCTAGAGCACGGCTCCAGTCCTTTGGAATGTCCCCCTCAAATGTGGGAGCTTCTGGGGAAGGATTTTGTCCCCCCTCCACCACCATGTTCGAGGCATTCTTCTCAGGGCCTGTCATCTCAAAGGTGGGTCCTGCGTGTCTGGTGAATGGCAAAATGTCACAGAGTTCAGGCTGTCTTGGCCCAGCTGGCCCCGTTTCGCACTTGAACATGTACCCCGGACTCCCTGAGGCCTTCCAGGGTCCAGAAAGTGCAGATGGTTCTGCTCTGTGGCCAGTTTCCAGGGCCTTCTAGGTGACTGGCAGCCCTTGAGACCCCCACAAGCAGCAAAAGACAATGTCAAAAAGAAAATCAAAGGAAAGCAAATGTCTCGAACCAGAGATCCAGGGCACAAAATGCTTGTGTCATCGCAGGGACGGGGGGCCTCGAAGGAGGGCCCCTCCCAGAGATAAGAGGAAGACAACCAGGGTGCAGTGCTGGCTGTGTAGCGCTGCTCTCACCGGCAGCGTCTGCTGGCAGCTGGGCTGCCAGCGGTGGATGCGACACCACGCTCTTCGACTGCGCTCCCTCCACCTTTGCAACCAGAAATGTCTCCCCAGCCAGGGACCGGCTTGGGGACAGGAAGTGACGAGTGACTCCTCCCTCCCAAGGAGCCAGTGCCCAGAGGGGACAGGAGGGACACTGTGGTGACTCAAAGGCTCTGAGATTCTCCACCCTCTGCAAGGGCAAAAGGCAGAGACACTGGAGTCGGTGACAAAAGGCAACCTAGGGGCTGTGACATCGGAGTGGCACTGGAGGGATCGATGGGGTTGCACTGCACATCAGAGCACAGGCAGGAGCTGCATCTGCCGATCCCACCCCATGGAAGGCAGTCCAGATTCCGCTTGGGCGGCTCACCCTGCCCCCTGCTCCCGAGTCCTCAGCGGCTCCCAGTTCACCCCCACCAGCGCAGTACTAACTCTAACGCACACATTCAAGTGCAGCTGCAGTGTAAGCCCCCCTGACACCGCCAGTCACCTCTTCCTTCCTGCAGCCCCGAACTCCTGCCTTTGGTCTGGAGTGTTCTCCTCCACCTCCACCTTCTGAGGTTCTTCCCGGTTTAACCTGCCAGGAGCCCAGGCTCCCTGCGGCCCCTGCGCGGCCCCTCGGCACCCCGACCACGGCGCAGGTGGAAATTTGGGTTGCTGGAGAAATCTCCCCAGCAGGAGGAGTGGTCTCCAGGGTCAGCACACTGCCCCACCTTTGCTGGGGCAGCACCAAGTGACAGGGCCCCCTTCCCTGGTGGGAGGAGTGCCCCAGGGGCTCTCCCACTGTGCTTGCCTCCTGCGAGTTGGGACAGGCCCAGGCAGGGGCTCCTGCTTCTGCGTCCCCCGCAGTGTGGTAAAAGGGACTTCCAGATGGAGCTCACGGGAGTGAAAGGACCAGACTTCTTCCTCGTTCAACTGTTGTTCGTTTGTTGGTGCCCCAAACACCCCAAACACCTACGGAACATGCCCCACGTGTCAGGCATTGTGGCAGGGCCGGGGTACAAAAAGGACTATCACCACCTGTCCTGGGGGGCGTCCAGCCCACAGGGGAGTCTTAGCAGAGAGTGCCTGGGAAGTGTGGTGGCCCAGAGGAGAGCCACCACAGAGAGCAGGTGCAGGGAGCAGGGGGTCAAGAAAGGCACCGCAGCCCAGGTGGCCTTGGGGCTGAGTCCAGGAAAATGGCTAAAAAGAGGACGTGTGACAACATGTGTGTTCGGGCCCACACGTTTTATGCATCTGTGTATATGTGCACATGTGTGAGAGTGTGCCCATGTGCATGCATGAGCAGTGTGCATATCTCTGTGTGCACACATGTGACCACATGCATGTGTATCAGCGCACACAAAGGCACACATGCGCAGGCACACCAACATGCATGCACCCCTATGTTGTGTGTGCACATGTGTGTGGTTGGAAGGCCACATTAAGGGGAGGGAACAGCCTGTGGACAGCACAGAGAGTGGTCAGCTGGTCCTTGTGGAGTGCAGGGGACTGTGCTGGGCAGTGGTGCAGGGTTTGGGAGCTGACAGCGGGAGGTCTTTGAGTTCATGTGGTCTTTGCAGGACACCCGAGGAGCCAGCGTGGACTCCCTGGGCCCAGGGTGTCACTGACGCTCTGAGTGAGGGAGTCGCATGGCCAGGGCAAGTCCAATTCCAATACCAACTGCCTCATCCTCCTCTGATAGCTGCCCTGCAGGGGCTGGTGCAGAAGTGGCCTGGGCAGGTGCATCTCAGAAGGCAAGGGCGAGTCCAAGGAGACCTGGACCAGCCCTCCAACTGGGGCGCCTTTGACTTTGACTGGGAATTTGCACCTCAAGCTCTAGCTTTCCCATGATTCTGTGTTAGATAGGTAACTACTGAAGACACTGGTGTGTGACTGCCTGGGGGTTCCCTCTAGGTTGGGGTGACCCTCATGGAGGGGGACAGGGGCCTCCCATGGAGAACTTGGCACATCTGGAGTGCACTGGAGAACAACGCACCACAGGGCTTTACAAATAAATAAAGAAATAAGAAAGGGCCTGAACAAGCTCTTTTTGTGGGAATAATTTTTATGTTCCCAAGTGTTCGTGGGTTCAGTTTTGCACACAATTAATTGTACTTACAAATGCCTCCTTGAGGGCACAATTAGTCACTGGCAACTCATTCTAAAGGTGCCAGGGGCTAATTGTACCCCCCAGTGAGGGGCTTCAGGTGTAATTAATTATTCTTTAATTATTAAATTTGTTATGCACTGGTTGGGTGCACAAAGTTGTGCTCAGATGAACTTGCTGGCTGGCACGGGGATGATTGGAGGGAAGGGGACTGTGCCACCCTCTGAGCAAGGAGACGTGTGAAAAGAAAGAAAGGCCTTTCTGGCTGCTGGCTCAGCGTGGGAAATTCCTGAAGTGGCAGCAGAGGGCTGCTGAATTGGGCGGACAGCAGGAGGGCCAGTCCAGAAAGCCCACGGCCTCCGCCCCACTGGCCAGGCGGGGCAAGGCCCAGGGGCTGAAGGGGTCTGAGCCTGCCCCTTCCGCAGTGTGACAGGGCAGGTGCGGAGCCCTCTCTGAGCCTCACCTGTGCCGAGGGCTCGGGGGGCTGGCAGAGTGCCCCCGCTGTGCAGATGGAGCCGCTAGGGCCGCAGATGGGGTGAGTTACCCACAGAGGTCAGCTTCCTTGAGAGGCAGTACCCCGTGGGGGTGGGGAGGGCGGGGCCTGTTTCAGGAAAGCCCGCTGGAGCCAGACTGAGCAGTTCCGAAACTTGAACGTAGACATCGGCCACGTAACCCCAGGCAGGTCATTTCATCTCCCTGGGCCTCTGTTGTCTCCTCTGTAAAAACGGGAAGTCATAACAGCGCCCCTCTCCGTGGGCCTGTGAGGATTCGACGAGTTAGCCTTTGTTAAGCTTTAAACAGGGCCTGTCTGTAGTAAGCGTGGCCACACGGCTGCTGTCATTACTTTCCTTCCCTCCATGGCCACCAACGTGTTTCCAAAGGAAAAAACCGGTGCGCAAAAGGTAACCCTCCAATTTTGCTTACAACGCCCTCTATCTGTGCTGCCTCCTGACCAAGGGAGAAAGATCTGCCTTCTGTAGCCGAGATGGGGGTGTCTCATTAACACATGCAAAGCGGTTATTTATATCTGCGTGATGGGGTGATAGGTGGCCATATTTTTCTTTGTCTTTTTCAGCCTGTTTCACATTCTTTAGTGTTCCTTGGCTTTTATTTTTAAATCTGCAATGTTAAAACAAAGACAAGAGAATAATGTGTGAGCTCCAAGCCCCTAAGTGTATCCTTCCGCAAACCGACCTGCAGACCGTAGGTGTCTTGTGGTCACGGTCACGGTGTCCAGGATCTTGTCCTCGCACCGGCCCCTCTGGCCCCCCACCTGGTGGTCATCTTTCTCGCAGCTCCCCCACGCTCTCTGCCCTCTTAATTTGTCCGGGTCTGACCGTCTGACCGTCAGTCAGTGCCTACTCTGTGAACTGGCGGATGCTGGCTTGCTCCTCTGTACTCTCCTAGGTCCCCCACGAGGGCCCAGCCAGGATCTCAACCAAGCCCTCCCCGTGCCTGAGAACTGGTGGGGTGGGGTTGGGGGCCAGCTCTGTGGCTCCTTCGGATTTTATTTTTTATTTGGACTGCGCTCTTTCCCCTTCTGCTTATCCCACCCCCAGAGGCAGCCACTGACGTGAATTTGCTGACCACCCCCTATTCCACTGTAGTAATTTCCCACGCATCTATAAACAACTGATGGCTTTGTGTGTTTTTAACATGGACATCAATGAAATCACCTGCAACGTGATTCTTTCACCCAGCTGTCCGTCCTTCTGCTCTGTCCTCCGTGAGGCACGAAGATCCATGTCTGCGGGTGGGCCAGGTGACCCAAGCTCCTGGGCCCCCACAGATTGAGACGGCGGCGAGAGTCCAGGGGCCAGAAAACCGTCCCCACTGACCACCTCTGTTCCCTATTGGGCATCTCCCGTGAGCAGCAGGAGCCAACACCCAGCTAACTTAACCAGAAAATGAATTTAGTGGCAGGCTATCAGGTGGCATAAATTATTGAAGGGCGGCAAGAGAACCAGGTGTAAGAACAGATATGAAGGCAGTAATAGGGCAGTTTCAGGAGTTTGGGGGGGCGGGCAGGAACCTACCCATGTCCTGTCATGGAGACCCTGGAACGAATGCTTCCCAGATGACACGTTTTGTCCTTTTACCATTTCACTTAAGATGTAAAGTTCCTGAGAGAAAACTTGACTCAAACTGGCTTAAGCACAGACAACTCTATGGCTCACATAATGAAAAAGTCCAATGTTCAAAAGCATTCTAGCTTCAGGTATGGCTTGGTCCAGGGCCCAAAGGATGTCACCAGGACTCTTTCTCATCTCTCCCTCGGGTGTCCCCCATGGTTTTTGCTTGTTGTCCCCTTAGTTTGTAGGACATGAGGGCTTCTGCAGCCTTGTACACTCTCAGCTTTCACAATGAATAGGGAGTGCTAGGGTCTGCCCCAGCCACCCTAATACAGACTGGTGGAATGGCATTGGCCCTGATGAAGTCATGAGTTCATCCTGAACCAATCATCAGAGCCAGAGACACAGTTTCATTGACACAGTTTCATTGGCTAACACCCAGTCACATGCTCTCTCAGGGCATCCTACCTGAAGCTCAGAGTAGACAGCTTCCCAAAAGGAAAATGTCAGTCTTACCCAAATAAGGGGGCATAAATGCCCAGTTGGCAAAAAAAAAAAAAATCATCNGCCTTGTACACTCTCAGCTTTCACAATGAATAGGGAGTGCTAGGGTCTGCCCCAGCCACCCTAATACAGACTGGTGGAATGGCATTGGCCCTGATGAAGTCATGAGTTCATCCTGAACCAATCATCAGAGCCAGAGACACAGTTTCATTAACACAGTTTCATTGGCTAACACCCAGTCACATGCTCTCTCAGGGCATCCTATCTGAAGCTCAGAGTAGACAGCTTCCCAAAAGGAAAATGTCAGTCTTACCCAAATAAGGGGGCATAAATGCCCAGTTGGCAAAAAAAAAAAAAATCTAATCAGTGCCCACTCATGAATAAATGAAAGAAGAGATAGGGATATAGAAAATCGGAGCAGCAGGCCGCCACACAGGACTCGCCAACACCTGCGCTGGGAACAGGGCGCCCCCGAGGAGTTGATGTCCGCAGGCAGTGGGCTGGGCTGAATAAGCAGCTTTCTTAGGCACAGTGGCACCAGGTCATCGGCTGGCTGGGGCCAGTGACACAGGAGGTCGGGTTGTGACACACTGCCATGTGCTTCCTCCCATCACCCTTTCCTCCGGTCACTGTCAAATGATGAACTTCGGACACATAATACATTTTCCTGGATCATCCCTGCGAATGAATTGTGCGAATAATGAAATTTCAGTATTTTCCATTCAGCAGTGAATCTTGGTGAGCACGCAGCTCCATGGAAGGTGCCGATGTGGCAGCAGGAACCTGTCAGTCCGAGCGCCGGAGCAGCCTGGGCGATGAGATGTGGGTGCGCCTCAAAAACTGGGGACCCTCCCCAGTGGTGAGGTGCGGCACCTCTGAGCCACAGATGTCCCCGGATGGTAGAGTTGCCTGGCTGGGACCATCTTCTGTTTCAGATTCTCTGTGGGAAAACGTCCGGGTTGTTTTCACATTCACAAGGAGTGTTCGCGGGAGAAAAGAGAGGATCGGAAAAATAATTCATAAACCCAAACCAGTTGTTATTAGAGTGGCAAAAACACAGTGCTTATGCACCAAATAGTTTACGTTAAATTAAAAACCATAACTTATCTCGGAGACACTCCATTTAGTGCATCTGAGGTTAAATGCGATTCAGTGCAGCTCTTCCAATTAGATTGTTCCTCCTTCGCTCCAGTAAAGTACATTAAACATAATTTCCTGAAAACTAACAGAGATCATTATTCTGTTTGCAAATTGATACCACGTTATTGAAAATAGGAAATATTTGCAGGAATATTTGAGGTTTTTTTCCTTTTAAACAGAGAATCCTATATTGGCAGTGAGGGTATGTGTGAAACCCAGGTTTTTGGCCTCCTGGTCAAGTGGGGGGGAGGCCTGTCTGGCCTGTGGGGGAGGGGAAGGGCTGAGGAAGCCTCGGAACCAGTGGGCTGGGCCCGGCGGGGCATCCCCAGGCTAGTCCTGGGGACCCAGGAAAGAAGCTTCTGGAGTCCTGCGTCTTTCCGTTCTGCCTAACGTCCATGTGACGGGGGAGCCCCAGCCTGTTAAGCCTCTGGTGGATTCTGAGTTGTTGGTTCACATTTGACTTTCCGGGGAGGCATTTCACTCACACAAATGGACACCGTGGCCTTGGTGGGCTTTGATCTCNTGGGCTGGGCCCGGCGGGGCATCCCCAGGCTAGTCCTGGGGACCCAGGAAAGAAGCTTCTGGAGTCCTGCGTCTTTCCGTTCTGCCCAACGTCCGTGTGACGGGGGAGCCCCAGCCTGTTAAGCCTCTGGTGGATTCTGAGTTGTTGGTTCACATTTGACTTTCCGGGGAGGCATTTCACTCACACAAATGGACACCGTGGCCTTGGTGGGCTTTGATCTCTGCCCATCCCTTGGACGGGCCTGTGAGGTTCACAAGGAGCAAGGCTGTCTCTTGCCTCTGCTCCCTGAGTCACTGTCACAGGACTGTGTCAGGTTTATAAAGGAAGCCCCCAAATGGCTCTTCCGGGGTTTAATGGGGCTCCTGTGGAGTACGGCGTTTTCGAGGCTGTTGTGTGGGCCCCAGGCTGGATGGCCGTCCTCCAGGGAGTTGGCAAGGAGAGAACCAAAAGGCCTCAGTAAATAATCTGGTGGCACAGCCCAGCTGGAGCCTGGCCCGAGTCCTTTGTGAGGGGATGGAGTCTCTGGGAGCCAGGCGGGGCGTTAGGTCAGAGCCATCTGTCCTCGGTGGTCGGGTGTGGGTGGTCGGGTGTGGTATCGGGCCTGCCGGGGACGCGTTTTGCCCGAGGGAACTAACTGCCTGAGCCCGGGGGTTGCAGGTGTGGAGGCGTGGGGAGCCCCGCTCTGCCCACTGCAGAAGCGTAGTGTTGCTCACTGCCCTGGCCGCCGGCAGTGCGGGGGCACTTCCGGTTGAACCGAGAATGTGCATAAAAGGACCTTGTGTGTGTGGCCTCTTTGGGACCACCTAACCCAGCCCACGAGACACCTGTGCCATCCCAGAGTGTCTCTGCCCCCATCAGGAACAAGGAGCATTTGCTCAGAGGCCTAGAGACCGGAGCACGGGGCAGAAGATGCTGATCCAGTCTGTGGCCAGCGACTTGGAGGAGTCCCTAGGTCATGGCCACGCCAAGCACGCAGCTCCTGCCAGCTCCGTCCTGTGCCCTCTGGGGCCTGACTTTGACCTGGACTGCAGGCTCTGTGTGTGGCTGGGACAAAGCCACAGCCACATCTGTGCACAAAGCAAGGCAGGAAATTGCTGGTTCCTGGGCGGACATGTCTGAGAGTGTAAGATGCTTCTGGACTGGCCCCCACAGGGACAGGCTCAGTGTACACCTGGCAATGCGTGGTAGCACCATCTCCCCAAACTCTTGCGGATGACTGACGTTTCACTAAGAATCTGGGCCAGTTCGGTGAGTGCAAAAGCTATCTTATTGTCTCTGTAGTTCGCTTTTTCCTCGTTATGGTGAGGTGTGGCAACTTTTTAAATGCATACCAGCCATTTGTATTTCTTCAACAGATTGCCTGTGTTCTATGCCCATCTTTCTATTGGGTTATTTTTATTAGTAAATTGAAGCATTCCTTCATATAATCTGATCATTACTACTTTGTCGTGTATGTTGCAAATATTTTCTCCCAGTCGACTTCTCTTTTAACTCAGTTTATAGTTTCCTTTTTCCTACAGAAACGCTCATTTTTTTTTCCTCCAGAAAAATACTCATTCATGAGCAAGAAGCCCGTTGCCACATCTTTTTTAACAGTGAGATGTTGGAAAAACCATCTGCCCTAAAATAAGGGACGAGTTACACACAGCACAACACACCCATACTAAGCACGAGCCAACTGGGTTGCAGAGAGAAGACAAATGAGGCCAATGCGAGCGTGGTGAGTCGGGACGTTCTGTGAAAAGGTGTGTTCTGAGCCCACTTAAATGAGTAAAACCCAGCAGATAAAACAAACCTCCACTACATATTTGCATATGATATTTACATGCGTATGTTCATAAATGCACAGAAATAGATCTGGGTGTGTCCACGCGACACAGAGGCCAGTCGCTCCTTTGGGCAGGAGCCTGGAACTGCAGGTGAGAGCTTCGCGGGGACCTGAGTTTAATTATTTGTACTATTGATTATTTGCATTATTTTATCCATGCTATTTAAATGTTTCCTAATGAGACCATGTTACAGACTGGAGGCCTGCATCCCCCTCGAAATTCATTTGTTGAATCCCAGCCCGAAATGTACTAGGGGGAGGGGCCTGTGGGAGTGATTAGGTCACGAGGGTGGGGCCTCCTGAATGGGACTGGGTCCTTATGGGGAGAGAGAGTGTGGTATTCTGCCTTTTCCATCCCACGAGAATACACGGAGAAGTGGGCAGTCTGAGACCTGGAAGAGGGCTCTGCCTGGAACTTAGCCATGCTGGCACCTCGACCTTGGACTTCCAGCCTCCAGAACTGTCGGCAACATGGTTCTGTTATTGGCTAAGCCCAATAACGGTGCGGTGCTGTCGCAGCGTGAGCTGAGACAGGGTATTCCTGTTTTCTGTGGGTTACCAAAAAATGAAAGCCGCCCTGTGTCCCGAAAGTCCCGTGAGCTCAGGGAGGAGGCTGGGCACACCTGGGCCCATGTGTTCTGTGTCTGTTGCACCCAGGGAGGTGACCCAGGGCCACGGTGGGGGGGAGCGGGGGAGGGAAGGAAGTGGGGCCAGTGGAGTGTGTCCTGTGAGTCAGACCTGTTCTGACTCTCAAGAGCATCTGTTCTTGCGTGGGCTCTCAACTCAGAATCCTCGACGCTGAATTTGGGTTGAACCTGCTTTTTTTTTTTTTAACCTGCATGACCCTGGGTGAGGCAGTGAGCCAGTTTGCCTCCTTGGGCCCCAGGTTCTTCACCTGTGCCTCGGGAACATCACTCATCTTGTCTAACTCATGCCGGTCAAGTGCCAGCCGCTACCAGAACAGCGCAGCCCCACAGAGCACGTGTGTGCGAAGGCGCTATCCCGACCCAGGAGGCTGGAAGTGTCTTCTGAGAGTGCACGGGGCAGGAGAGGCATCCAACAAGCAGTCCTTTCGGACCCCCGTCAGATCCTGTGAGTCCTCCCCAGGGGAGGACTGAGCCTTGGCCAAGGTCCAGCACCCAAGGGCCTCCCACTGTGCCTCGGAGCCCTCTATCCACAGAGGTCTTGGGACATCGGGAGTAAAACGGGCGCTGTCCCCAGCACAGCGCTTGCACCGTTAAACCCAAAAGGGCAGGAAGGAAGATTCCAGGGGGGCAAGCCCCTCTGGACGAGGAGAGCCATCTATTCAGGGCACACCCAGTCGTCCCTCTCTGAGACCGTCTCTGAGGCCATCCGTCAGTGTCAAGGCTGGTGAGAAAGACCTGCAGACACCAACTCCTCTGTGCAAGGTAAACAGTTAAAAATATTTGTATACATGCAAGGGGCTTGCCTTCCCGCCCAGGAAGGGAACAGAGGGAGAAGAGGACATTTCAGGGCGAGCGTCTTCGGCTCTGTGGCCCAGAGCCTGCAGCATCGTGGAGACCGCTGATCATTGGCAAAAACCAAGGAGCTTCAGTCTCCAAAGTTTATGATGAATAACGCCCAAAGTTAATGGGTCACGCTCAGCAAGAGCATCACCCTGGTTATTTCCTCATTATTATTTTTAAAGATTTTATTTATTTATCTTTAGAAGGGAAGGGAAGGAGAGAAGGAGAGAAATATCAATGTATGGTTGCCGCATGCGCTCCGACTGGGAATCGAACCGCGATCGTGTGGTTCGCAGGCCCACGCTCAATCCACTGAGCTACACCAGCCAGGGCTTATTTCCTCATTATTATAAATTGATCTGTAACTTTGAATCCTGGTCCTTGGGGGAGGGGCGAGAAATCAGGAATCCAGCAGAATTCTTTTATTTCCACCAAGACCAAACGAGATGCGTTTGTTGAAGGTGGGGAAAGGTCCCACTTGCTCGGACCCCACTTCCCTGTGCCTTGAAACTCAAAGGCTCGGAAACCACTGATTTCACTGAACTCCCCATTTTTCAGATGAGGAAACTGAGGCCCAGAGGGAGGAAGTGACTTGACTGTGATCCCACGCCAGTAAATGTGGTGGACATGGTTGGTTTCTCACTCCGTAGTCATAGCTCTGCTCCCATTTTCTTGCTTGAAGTGCCCGTTTCACATTCCCAGGATTAAAAGTGCTGCATGACTCACTTTCCCAACCTCTCCTCCAGCCAGAGTAGGGGCATTGACTCACTTCTGCCCAATTCTGGGAGGAGGTTACCTTCTTGGCAAAAAGAAGCAAGCAGAGAGAAATTGTCTCTCTTTTTGACTTTTGATGTGGCTGTGGTAGGGGTGTGATGACAGGAGCTGTGGCAGCTATTTTGTAACCAGGCAAGCAAAGCTTGAGGATGACGGTTGTATTCACTGCCACCTAGCCAGGAAACATGGACTACTCTAAGTGTTTAAAACAGAGGAAATTAATGCAGGGATTGCTTACACAGGTGACGGAAGAGATGATAAGCCGAGGGGAATAATGAGGCACCCCAGCTGTCACCCCAGAAGTTAGCAATTGCAGGACACTGTTAACACCCCTAGGACAGGAGAGGAGAGAAGGGAGGAATGTGGTCAGGGTCCAGAAGCTGGGGATAAGAAAGGTCCAAATTCTTAGAGCCACTCATTCACTTGGGCAGATCTGAGCCAGAGCCTTGGCTGCTCCTCCCACCGTGGAAAACGACAGAGGAGGTCAGAAACCCGGCGCCTCCGTTCCCGTGCAGGCGGAGACAGAGCAGAGGGGGTGAGCATGCGCGATCGGGGTGGAGCCCTGCAATTGAGTCAGTGGCAGGGCTACATGCCTCCTCTTCTCAAAAAGCAAAGCTGCTCTGAGTAACGAACAGCAAAGGGTGGAGGGGGCTTGGTGGCCCCCACGTAGAACCACTCGTAGAAGGTGCCTGTGGGGCTCAGCCTCAGGTATTTCCTGGGGCTGTATATGAGATCTGGGGTGTCAGCTGGATGGGTCACTGAGCCAGTAGTTTCCACATGTAGGTGAAACTCAGAATCAAAGAAGGCTTTGCCTGGAAGCCCCAAGTGGGGTGGGGAGTTGCAAGTACACCTCTCCACCCCACCCCACAGTCCTGCGGGTCTCGCAGTGCGTAGGGGGGCAGTCTGAGAACAAGCGGTCTAGCCCACCAAAGTCTGTGAATAGCTGAGGAGACAGACTTAGGTTCCCTGCTGCAGTGACAGAAAGCCTACTCCAGAGGGCCTGTGTGGTCAGGGGGTCATGGGCTCAGGTAATAAACTTGGGGCAGGATGGGAGGGTTCTCGTTTCAGGGGTAGCTCGATCCAGAGCATTGTCAGGTGGTCCACAGTTCTCGCTTTCTCCTCTCTCCACAGCCCACCCACATCTGTCGACCCCTGCATGGCAGCTGTGTCAAATCTTATCACTTTCTCTGTCAAGGTCAAGAACATGGGTGCTAGGATCTCCAGGCTGGCATCTCCAGCACCGCCCAGGGGTAGAATTCCAAATGCCTCGTTATCAGTTCAGGATGAAGACTCCTTCCTGGGAACACACTTAGGTCCTTGGCCCAGGGCTTAGACCACTCACAGCATCGGAGGACAGGGATGCTAGACGGCCTGGCCCTAGTCATGTGCTCAGTCTGGGGCCTGGGGGGTTGGTGCTGGAGAGTTTGCAGGCAGTACAATCAGGACCCCCAGAAAAGCACAGCAAAGAGGCAGGCCTTCCCGCCGGTGCCTGTCGCAGGTTCTGGGATGCAGCCAGAGGAGTCAGCTTGACCGTGTTCTTCCATTTGATCCCGCAAGTTCTGCCATCTCTCTGGTTCTTGGTGTCCCCACCTGTGAAGCAGGGAGGCACCTCCCATCTCATAGACTTCTGTGACCGTCACGTGGATACAACGATGAGAAATACCTAACAGCTAAACCAGGGAGGAAGAGAGCCTAGAGGGGCTGGCTAGATTTCCGAATGGAGCCCCCCACACCCAGTTTTGTGCTCTGGCCTGATGCCAGGTGCCTGGGCCCCGTGCTGATGCCGTCCAAAGTCTCTTCTGGGACAGGAGGGGAGTGCTTAGCTCCGCTCCTCCCCTCCAGGTGAGCGGGACTGATGGGCAGCCTCCTGGAAGCGCTTCTTCCTGAGTCTCGGGGCTGGTCCCAGGCGTCTTTTTTTCTGGGGGCTGTGATTCTTATTTGGTTAAATAACACATTTTAAAAAGCTGTTGTGATTCCATACTGAAGCTTCCCATATGGTTAATTGGAAGTGTTCTCACCAATATAGCAGGCTGTAAAAACTAATGAGGTAAATGGAAAATTTATCAAGTGCCACAGTTAGAAATTAACTTATTGCTTGATGCTGTGCTCATGACTAATGCAGCTCGAGGGGCCTCTTCACACGCAGAGCAAGGCGCAGGGGCTGGGCCGCCCTCGACATCGGGGGAACCCTCTCCTTTGCCCCTCTGCCCCTGTCTCCCCACCCCTCCCACGTCAAGTGTCAGACGAATACGGCAAACGAGCAGGCCCAGTCCAGCCACCAGGACGCGGTGCACGCATTCAGATGTGCATTCTGTCACCAACAACAGCAGTCGTTAGCATTCACTGATGCCTGGCGTTCTGTGTGCACTGTCTCACAGGCTTCTCCCACCATGGCTGCAGGGGGGGGCTGTGGTCACCCACACTTCACACCCCGGGAAACTGAGGCTCACACGATCCTAGGTGGTGAAGCCAAACCCAAGTCTGATTCCAATGTCCATACATGTTCCACTCAGCCATCCAGCCATCCTTCCATCCATCATCCACCCATCCATCCACTTATCCGTCCATCCAGCCATCTATCCATCTGCCCTTCCATCCACCCATCCACTCAAGTGGCAAAGGGGCACTGCCAGCCTGTGAAGTGTCAGGCCCCATGCTCTCCTGAAGATACCAGGATGCCCCTGGGTGGTGATCAAGGACCTGGGTGCAAATCCCACGCCCTCTGGCACTTGCTGGCTGTGGGCGGGCTGGCCCTTCCATCCGGGCCTCCAGGTTCACCTCACCCTTCTTTACTCTGCCCTGTGGCTGGGAGGCTGGCCTGACTGGCTCACATCTACAGGCTCCCCTTCCCTCTAGCTCCTGGTCTGTGGGGGGCACTGACTCCAGCCTATGAGGACCACGGGCCAGAAATGGGGCCCAGGAGGAGAGTGGGAGGTTTCTCCAGCTTCCTCCTTTTCCGGTTACCTCCCCTCGCTCCCCCCGCAAAGGGGAGGGAAGGACCGCTGTTCCCTGCACCCAGGTACACTGGAGAACTAACAGCTGGGTCCTCTTTCCTGCCCTTTGTCGCTCACCTGCTACCACCCTCTCCTACTCCCCCTGCACTGGTCGTTGGTGCTCTTCTCATTGCCATCGCCCCCCAGTTCAGTGCCCTCTGCGTGACCGCCTGCATCCAACATGGTGGGTGGCTCCCTTTGGCCAACAAATACCACCTGACACTCCTCTCCTCCCAAACTTCCGTCTGAGTCACAGCCTCTCCCTGACCATGGCCTTTTCCCGAGAAAGAACATGCTGGAGGCCGATGACCACATTCACCACTACGAGGGGCTGGCCAGCCAAGTCACCCCCACCTCTCTGCTCTGGCCTGTGGATTCCCCGGGAGAGGCGCCAGAAGTGGACCTGCAGGTGCCGGGATGCTCTCTCCCCAGTGGGTGCCCTGGGGCTGAGGCTGTGGCTGGGTGCTCGGAGGTCCGGGTGGGGTGCCGGCTCATTTGACACTTCTTGTGTGTTTGCTGAGAGAGTGAGATGAGGTGGAGCCGTCATTCAGTCAGTGAGGATGTGCGGGAGACACCCTGTGTGCGTGGTGCCAGGAACTCTTCATAAAAGAGGGGGAGACCCGCCCCCGGCCCTGGGAAGCTACCGGCTTTGTGGGGCAGAGAGCCTACATATGCAGACACATCGCTCCTGGTGGTCTCCATCCTCGAAGACCCGGCGCCATCCCCTTCTCCCGGGACCCCGGGGGCAGCTCAGCTCAGGGGTCCGTGCTGCCGGCCCCTCCTCAGTCCCTGCAGCATGTCAGCGAGAGTAGACTCCAGGCACGAAGACGGACCTCCCAAATATCAACATATCTCCATTTTTGGTGAGCAAACCACAAGCTGCCCACTTATGCTGAAGAAGGGATGTTCAAGGCCCTTCTTACCATCCAGCTTCTTCCCAGTTCACCCTGCACCCTCCCTCACGCAGCCGCATGGGACTACCCACCACCCCGGGACTGTGAAGGCCCATTCCTGCCCTTGACCCTCTGCTCACAGAGCTTCCTGTGCCTGGAGCACCACCCCCACCCCTCTCCACCATCACCCCCTCCTTGCCCGAGGAGCCCCATGGCAAACCCCACTGTCTCCAGAGGAGCTCCGGATTACACCTATGGCAAAGGACTTCTCCTATTTTAAAAATTTTATAGGACCGAAATTCTAAAAAATGATAGCGCCCGAAGTTGGCCAGCAGGCAGCAAGCAGGCAATCTCTTCAGTGGCTTGTAGTCTAAATTGATACAATCATTCAGAAGTCCAATTTGGTGTAAGTATCAGAAGATTTCAGAGTTTTCTCCTTTTTTTCCAATAAGTTCATTCAGAAGAATCCATCCTCTGGAAAAATCGGAGCTGCTCTCAGACACCCCTAGATGAGGAGAGACGCCACAGCGCTGCTTCTCTGGGCCCCAGATGACACCACCTGGTCCTGGACTCCAGCTGTCCGTCCGCAGAGGCGTGGCCCCGTCCGTCAGAACGAGGCTGCGGGACCCACACGCACCCTCTCACACACGGCACCCACTCAGGGTGCCCATGGAGCGGGTGCCCAGGGCCCCCACGCCCGCTTGTGCCGTAATATCTGAAGAGTGCAGGCGGTTTATAGAACAAATCCTTTTACGTATGTGCAAAGGCTGGAAGGAAACAGGTCAAAAGGTAGACTGTGATTATGTCTAGTTGGTACTTTATAGATTATTTAAAAGTTCTTCTTCATGTTCTTCGGTATTTTCCTAGTGTCCTGTCTGTATTGCTTTTATGATGGTAATGAATTCCTCTCTCTTCACAAGATGGGCCAGAGCTGTGTATGTCTCTTATGGAGGAATTCTCCTGCTATAATTTGTAATTTGGGGGGCTACCTGGCTCCATTTTCTTCTCAGACAATAAACCCCTAAAGGACATGGGCTGGCTTTTTTAGCTCACTTTTGGGGCCCCTAAAAGCCCAGTCCATCCTCGAACATAGTAGGACCTTGTTAACTAGTTAAAGGCATTAGGTTGGCTTTCTTTCAAATAGCCCCAGGCCCTTGGGGTCCCTGGGTCTCGGGAGGGTGGTGGCAGGAGGGCCTGGCATCAGCAACTTGCTGACAAAACACAGTGTCGCATACGGGCCACTGGTCCTTGGCAGGAACTCAATTCTGGTCATTGCATAAACTCATCTGGAAACGGTTCCGTGAACCGAGTACATGATGGCTGTTCAAAATCTTTTTGTTCTATAAGAACTTTTATTTTTGCTTAACCATCAATTTTTATTGCTCACTGATTTTGGGGGTCTATTTATCAACCCTGCTCTGCAGATTAAACTTCCACCTTTTTTTTTTTTTTTTGGTAAAACCCTCAAACGATCTTCTTCGCTTTGTCTTTCAGTTTTATATTTTTACGAAACGGATGGCTTCACCGCCCCGGAATCTGATGGACTCTGAAATTGAACGTGCAGAGGCAATCCTCCTTTGATGATGATGCGTTTTAAAGACATTTGCTCTTAAGAAAATTAAGATTCCTGTGGACTTGAATGGCTCTCTGCCCTCTGCTTGCCTTGTGGCTCTGCGTTCACGAGAAGAGCACCCCATCTCAGTTCGCTGAATTGGGTCCCAGCCACAGCCAAGTGGTCTTGGCTCGTTCTTCTCAATTCTGAAGGAAACGAGCCACCCTTGTGTCTCATTGTCCTTCCCCTCCTTCCCGCAGAGGCGGGCGACCAGAGAGCATGGCCGTCTGCCCTGGGGTCCCTCCATGTCGGGCCAGGAGCCCCACTCTGCCTTTTTCAACAGGCGGAAGGCCATTGGACCCCGAGTGTTCAGACTGGGGACAAATGGCTGATTTCTGTCCTGTTTCCAATGGTTACTTAACCAGGGCAGTTTCTCAATTAGATGATTCATTCATTCACTCACTCACTTCATCCATGTTTGTTGAGCACTTATTAGGTGCCAGGGGCTGCAGTGGGCGCTGGGGAAAGGCGAGGAGCCCTGGTGGAAAGCGCAGTCCTCCCCCTGATGGGGGAGGGGGGAGGGCACTTATCAAAACCACACATACACATGATGTTTTGAACTGTGGCAAGCCCTTCTCCAGGACCACGTGGGCCCAAGGTCAGCTCCGGTCCTGAGTTCAGCTCTGGAAGTGGGTGGTTCCGTCACTGCTTTTCCTCTGCGGAGCCCCCATCAGATGGGGACAGCGCGGCTGCTCTGAGGCAGGAGGGAGGCTCCAAGGATGGGAAAGGAGGCATTTTCATAATCCCTGTGTCCTTTTCTCTCCTCCCACCATACCCTGAGGACATCTGTGTCCCTGGATGGGGTCCATCTGTGTGGGCTGCAGGCCGGCTGAGATGGGTCCGGGCCTGGAGCCCCTGTTCCGAGCGAGCACAGCCCGAGACCTGTCTGGTGGAGGTGGAACTCAGCTATCCTGCGACTAGGAGTCAGAGCCGGGGGAGCAAGGCGCACTGAGGGAGGCCACCGCTACCGCTCATGGCCATGATCACAGCTGTCCCCGGAACCCAGGCAGCTCCAGGGTCAGCCACCTGAGCCCCTCATCTTTAGGCCTTGGGGAAAGGAGGCTTGTGGGCACACTCAACCTCAGGCCTGAGAGGCAGGCAGAGAGGGAGGGAGATGAGTGTCCATGTCCCCCCCCACCCCGCCCATGACCACGAGGCCATACGAGCCAGATCTGAGATTAGCGCGGGCAGGGTTCTGGCTCCCAGACACGCAGCCAAGCCTCAACCCCATGCTGCTTCTTGGCAAAGACCTTTCCACATTCCTCTCCCTCCGACCCGCCCCAGGTCATCGCCCGGAATACTGTAGCCGTCAGAGTCGTTGTTCTCATAACACCCGCGTCTGACTATCTATTAGGAAGGCATTGTTGACAGGAAACAATGTGTCGTCTATTTCCTGCCTCATTTTTCTCGGGAGGGCGCGAGTGGCTGGAGATAACAGCACATGGACGCAGAGAGAAAGAAGGGAGAGAGGTGGTGGGATGCGGGAGACGTCCGCCCCGCTGGGCTGCAAAGGTTTCTGCCAGGAAGCCCACGCTCGTTTCCTGCCCGCCAGCCTGCGCCTCGGCTGCGGCCTCCTCCCTCTGGCTCCTTGCTCCTCACGGGGGCCTGCTGGGGGGCACTGTGGTGGGGGGATTTTTTTAAAAATCCGGAAGAGAATGTGAAATGAAGTCTTCCTGATGCCACAATCAACAGGACCTACATGGAGGCTGGCAGAAGATGAGGCCACAAAGAACCTCGTTTTCCAGAAACGTCTTGCCCGCAGCATTTTCTCTTCCGATATTGAGTTGCAAACAGCATGGCTGGGGAGAAACTACTCACTGCGTATGCAAATACCAGGGGAGCGCCTGACATGAAAGTGGCCCCTTTCGGGGTGCCCGCGTCTGGGGCTGGGAATGATTCTGGGGTGCCTCCTTGTCAGTGGCCCTGACCACGATTCAGCCACGTCCCAGGACTTGCTGGTGAGGCTCTGGTTCTGCAGGGTTCTGAGTCCCTGAGGTGGTGAGGCTCAGACTTCCAGTCTGGATCTTCTCCTTTCCTGTTGCTTCTGATCCGGAAGTGTGGGGTGTAGCCACAGCTGGGAGCCGGGAAAGAGGGGGCAGACAGGGGGAGACGGGAGTGACCTCAGGTGAGCAGTTGGCCCAGTTTGCCCGTGTCCATCAGGGAGTTAGCACTGGGACCCCTCCGTCCCAGGAAAACCAGAGCAGCTTGTGGCCCTGCAAAGGCAAATGCCGTACTTCCTGCTCACCGCAAAGCGTTCTAACTCCGTGTCCCCGAGCCAGTTCCGGTGGTGAAGAGGTGGCATTGGAGGGAGGGACACACAGATAGTGATGCCAGTCACAGAATCTCCACTTCAACTGTCTGAGGCAGAAGGGGCTCAGATAGCTCACGTGGAGGCTTTCAGCTTCTTTCAGACACAGCTGGAGGGGGCAGGGGACAGATGGCGGTGAGGATAGCGCATCCCACCCCTTTGGAAGGGGATTGTCCTACAGCCTGCTTGACTGCTGGGCCTGGGTTGCCGGTTAGATCCAGGAGCAGTCAGCTCCACGCGGACTAAGGAACGGGGGGCGGGTCCCCAGGGATCACTGGGGTGCTCTCGGTGAGAGGGAGCCCACAGTGCGGCGCAGACAACGGGCACCTGGCTCACCTGTCACGGTTGTGCTTTCCCTCAACCCCTGCCCCGGTCCAACTCAGGCTGGGTAGGGTGTGCTCCTCTGTACCCCCATGCCACCTTGCCACCCCTTTGCAACATCTTCCCACGGGATTTTCACGGCCCCTCCCACCCCCTGAGTCCCCCAGAGGCGGGAGGGTGAGCACAGTGATGGGCCTTCCCCTCCCCTCCCCTCCCAGGAGGGCCTGAGCCCTGACCCCGGGTGTGTGGGGGGGCTGTCTGCAATGGCTGCGGTGAGTCTCTGTATATCCCCATATTTATCTGGCTTCTGCTTCCAGAGCTCAAATTCGAAAATTTCAGTGTTGCTTCTAAGGGATGCCAGCAGCCTGGGTGCTCTGGGAGACCAGTGGAGAGCAAACAGGGAGGTAAACAGTGACAACTGGGTCCCCGCGCTGGGCCACTGCGGGGCCCTGGGGTGGACAAGGCTGCTGGGCCCTCTGCCTCAGAACTGGGACAGGTGACCATCTGCACTTGCACCAGGGGCCCCATTCTCCCTGGTGACCTCGTGCTGGGGCCCCTGCAGGGAGGCTGGGGTTGGTGCCCCCCATGGGCTCCTGGGCCGGCCTGCACTCACTTCTTCTGGAGCAGGCCTGCCACCTGCGGCCTGTTACCCACCTGGCCCCCTTCCCCCACACCATGAAGGTGGGAATGAGCTTTGTTTGTTCACTGTCTAGCGCCAGAACTCAGTGCGGTCCCAGGCACATAGTAGGCACTTCATACATACGTAATTACCACTTACCAAGAGCTTCGGTTACGTTGTCATGCCCTGTGCTGAGCCCCCTCTGTGGGTTCCTCCACTTACTGTTCATGCTAACCCTGTGAGGTCGGGATTACAGTGGGGATGAGTGCACACGACACGGAGCTGACCACTTCAGCCCTGGGGCACGCATTTCAGTGGCATCGCGCACACTCACATTTTTGTGTACCTGTTACCACCACCCATCTCAGTGCTCTTTCACCTTCCCCAGCAGAAGCTCCGGCCCCACGACAGAACGACCCCCCCACTTGCCTCCCCAGCCCCTGGCAGCCGCCACTTTGCTTCCTGTCGGTCTGCCTACTGCAGAACCTCAGACCAGGGGAGTCACCCACTACTGGGCCTTCTGTATCTGGCTTATTTCACCAAACATAACGTCCTCAAGGCTCATCATCACGGTGTAGCCGGTGTCAGAATGCCTTTCCTTTTTGCGGCCGCGTAATATTCCACGGTGCACACAGGCCATGCTTCGTTTACCCAGTAATCTGCTGATGGGCTCCCCTCTTCACTCTTCCCAATAAGGGTCAGGGTTTTTAAAATCTTCATTTTCCAAAAAAGGGATAGGGATGCTGAAAATAAGCAGTTCTCCCTACGGCACCTGAAGTGGCAGAGCTGGTCAATGGCAGGGCAGGCCTTCACTCCAGGCTACACCCTGATTTCCTCCCGTCGTTCCTTGAATAAATGCACGGAGAACTGAATGCGTGAGACTGCAGGAAGGTACTCAATTACATTAGTGAGGATAGCACCAGTTGCTATAACAACCCACCTCTAAATTTCCATTGGCTTAGCAGTGAAAGGGAAGTTCCCATCTCGGTTTTGCTATGTGCAATGTGGATGCTCCTGGGTTGCGGAGCCATTTATCCACAGGGTGACTGGGGGCTCGAGGTTCTCGGGGTTGCCGTTCCAGCACCCTTTAGGGTCTGGGAACCCTCTGCCTTCAGGCATCGAAAGTGGAGAGAGATTGTGGGGAGAGCACAGCCGCTGCTAAAGCACCAGGGCCTGGAAGTGACCCCCTCACTCTTCCATCTGCATTTTCTTGGCATAGAGCGACCCCACAGTCACGCCCTGGGCGGGGGGTGCTGGGAAGTGTGGTCTCTGAGTAGGCATCTGTACCCAGCTCTCTCTCTCTACTTTCTGGGAAGGGGAGCATGAACTTTTCGTCGGATCACTTGTGAATCTGTCACACCAACGGGGGCTGTAAAGTTTTGCGTCAGTGATGTGCACAGAAAGCTAGAAAACACTGGTGTGTTTTGGAGGCCAAGGTGTCAGGGGTGAGCAGAAACAGTCTGGACGCAGACCTGTCTCCGGTGGTTGAGTGCACTTTCCAGTTCCCTGGTGCCCTGGGTTAGCTGGAAGGTTATTTCGTGCACCTGCCTTGGCGTGGAAGCACATTGCCAGAGACAGCTGATCAAGGTCTCTTCACGGTGCGTTGCTGGCGCTTCGTCATGAATAGCTCGTGCAAGGCTGCGCGGGGAGCCTGACAGGCCAGGCCCTCCAATGAGATTGGGGTGCAGCAGCGTACCCTTTTGTTGTGAATAAAGAAGAGTGACAGCACCCATCGCTTACACTGACATCGATGAGGTCTGCTTGCGGAGCTTCCCTGTCCATCCATTCATACGGCCTTTTATGACTTCAGCCTTTTAAACGCGGTGCCAGTCTGTTTTTCAAATGCTCCACCACTATCAGCTCAGGGAGCCATTCTTCAATATTTCACTTTCCTAAGGATATCTAGAGCATCTTAATTTTTATGAGGCTTCTCCAGGAGGTATGCTGTCAGGCGTGTCTTTAATGTGAGAAGGGGCAGGGGGAGCCATTGCCCGCTCACCAAACTCCTTGTGACGTCAGAGGACGTGCGTCCCTTTTTTGCCCTTCCTGGCATCCTCTCTAAATAGAGACCCCATAGGAGAGGTGGTCCCAAGCACTGTTGCCGCCTCTGAATGGGGCGGTCAGAGGACTGGGAGGGGGGAGTTATCACACAGTGGGGTCACCCTGTGGGTCCCCCTGACCTTGAGACACAGAAGCCCTTCGCGGCCTGGGAGCCCGCTCATGGTGAGGAAGGGGACTTCTCTCACTCCACCAAGGGCGCCAGGCCACGAAGCCTCCTCTCTGCTCCCCAGGGGACCCCAGTGGGATGAGAAGAACACTCTTGGTTCTCCAGGAAGCAACTGTGGCATCGCTTCCCGGTGTTTGGGCACTTTCCAGGTGCCCGGGAATCGCCCTCTGCCGCTGGCTCCTGGTTACTTCTTTGCCGCGATCTGGGGTTGGGCCCAGTCACGGTTGGATGTAGCCCTGGAGGATGGTGAACACCTGCGCCCCCATCCACTCCCATCAGCGGGCCCCTTGGACAGGCTGGGGCAGTGGAGATCCCTGAGGGGCTTTGGACAGGAGAGGCAATGATGGACGTCGATGGAGAGGAGTTGACCGACTAGCCTAGGCCTGCCCACTGCTGGCAAATGAGGGCAAGCTACAAACACGCTGGACACGCCAAGGATGAGGACACTTGGCCTAATTTAGCAACAACCTATCCTTTCCCTCACACACACTTCTCCAATTACAGATGAGACCCTGGTGGGCACGTCAAGGGTAAATAAAATTGATTCTCTCCACGTTGTGCTGGAGATGATAAATGCGTTCAAGAAAGGGCTTCAGAGGCTGCTTGCTGATTAGAAGAGGCAAAATAATTGTGTGATGGGGGCGAAGAGAAGGAAGGGATCCTGGCAGAGTCTCCTTGCAGAGTGTTCCTATGGTGTCATAGGTCTGGACCTTGTGAGTTCGTCACCATCAGATGTGTGCGTGTTTCACGGCTACCCTTTGGTTGCCGGGGACCTTTACGGGGGTCCTGGAGTCCACCCTGCTCCCGGTGGCCCTACCTTTCTGTCTAAAGCCTGTTTTTTTTTTTTTTCATGGCAATGCCTGTCTACCATTTATTTGTCCCCTGGTGTTGCAGGGTTCCTGGCACAGAGGAGGCGTGCTGTGGTCCTTTCCTATGGAATGCCTTTGGCCTGCTCCGCCTTGTAACCTAGAATCTTACTGTTAGCTGCCTCTGAGCACCTGGCCTCTGGGCACAGACCCTGGCTGGCCCAGGGGCCTTTCAGGGCCTGGGGCCAAAGCCTGGCTGCAAAGTCGGAATGAAGACAGGGACTTCTAAAGGGATAATCAGGGCTGAATTGCCTGACTTTGGAGTGGGGGAGGGTGGGCAGGGCCAACGGGGCCTTTAATGGGAAGTTCTGGCTCAGGGAGAGGCCCTTCTGGGAGGAGATACTGGAGGTGTGGAGGAAAGAAGGGGAAGGGGTGGGCTCCTTCCGATGGATTGGACTCTTTTTGAGATCACCTGCCATGCCCTTGACTTTAGTTCCAATCAAGGAGGAAGTATCTGGGGTGGAGCCAGTTGGTGTAAATGACTTAGGGAAAACACTGGAGTTGATGGTTTGGCCTTTTTCCAGCCACAGTTTATTGAGCACTTATTATGTGCCAGGCTCTGTGCTAAATTCTTAAGAGCAAGATCTCTCTTTTTTTTTTTCTCAGAACAGTGGTAGAAAGTGAGAGCTATTGTTTCCCTTTTACAGGCTAAGGCTCAGAGAAAGGAAGTGCTTTGCCAAGTTCACCGGCATGAGGCTGCAAGCCCAAGTCTGGCTGGGATGGGTGGGGAGGGCAGAGCTTCCTGCAGACTTCCAGCACTTGTGTCTTGCTCTCCGTGTGACCCCCTCCCTTGGAAAAATCACTGGAGGATCATGTTGGAGCCTGGCCTGCCCCTCCTCGAAGCATATTATCTTCCCCGGACACTCCGCTTAAATCTGACCTATCTTGTTGTGGGCACCTCAGTCATAATGGGCTCCTTCCTACCCCAGAGCATGCTGGGGGAAGCCATGTAAACAGTGGGAGTGGGGCATGCTTGGGGGCCAGGGTGGGGGCACAGACCAGAGAAGGGAGAGTGCGCTGGTTGCTGGAGGATCCGGGTTTGAATCTCAACTTATCTTACCACCGGGGTGACCTCTCTGAGAGGGTCTTACACGTTTTTCAAACCACACCTACCCTACAGTCGGTGTGGACCTGGTGGATGGCAGCCGGCTCCTGGAGTCAGGAGACGCTGTGGGTGTGATTGTAGGCTCTGCATCGATTAGTTATGTCTGTCAGGGCACAGCCAACCCTGCTGGAGGCTTCCTGTAGGGTTTCAACGTGGCGACGCCTGCGGAGGTCCCTCACACCCCGTTGGTGATCGGCAACTATCTGATATTTTCTTTTGGATCCTTCCGATGCCACCGATGACCGAGTTAGCCCCTTCACTGGGAAGTGCTCACCAAGTCAGAGCAGATGCTCAGTAAGACCCCAGAGTGGGGGCAGGATGAGAGGCGGTCCTAGTTTTCTCAGAGGGTGCGCTGACCCCTGCCTGGGGTCCCCTGACCCACACACCTGGCAGAGGTAACCAGCCCTGGACTGCAGGGCCGCCCAGGCAAAGAGATGACATCAAAATGGCAAAGGTATTAAGTTGGTGTATTTACATCCCCAAGTGCCTGGCTGTCAAGCCGGAGCAGCGCCTTCATGAGATATAAGTAATTTGTGCAGGCTGATCCGGGTTTCTCATTAATATGCAAATGAGGCATGCCAGTTGTTAGGTTAGAAGAAAGCTGTCATGTTTATTGTGACAGAGCTAATGGATGTGTTTGGATTGTGCACTGGATGTGTTTTCAAGAGCGTGTCTTATCTTTGTTTAGGCAGTAAATCAAAAATGTAAACAACAATTCATTAGCATCTGTCAGAAGCTCAAAGCCACATTGTCTCACTTGACAGTCTTCCCAGAGGTGGGGGAAACACCCCTCTATCTGACTTACTCCAGATTAGTTAGAAGTCGTGCGCTTTCCCCCTCTCTTGCTCCACAGTGTGTGTGTGAGTGGTCACACATGCCCAGGGGGTCTGCTCGGAGAGCAGAGAGCTGGCGGGTCATGAGGACGCAATCGGGGGATGGGGGGGTGGGGGGTGGGGGGGGAGGGGGATGGGGGGATGGAGAGTGGGGTGGAGGATGGGGAGGAAGCACCATCCCAGATGCACCTTCCCCTGGGAAAGCTCAGGCCTCCGGGCAACCCCCCGGGAGACAAGGCGTTCTGGGGAAGGGTCCCATTCACAACAAAATCACTGGTGACCGAGCAGCTTGAGGGTCAGCTCTCTGGTGATGCTGGCGGGACAAGTACCCTCAGAATCAGCCTGAGAGAGGGTAGCTTCCGGACTCGAGGTGCCCCAAACCCCTGAAGCAGGCGATCCAAGTTCCAGCACAGCCATCTCCATATTTTACAATTTGCCAAGGACAACCCTGCCGATTCAACCCTGCCATGCCCCTCGCTTCGGACAAACCGAGCCCGGTTTGCAGAAGGGGAAACTGAGGCTCAGGGGCTGGCAGCGGCATGCCTGGGGTGACTGGCTCCTTAGAAGCGGGCGGGGCGCGCTGCTCAGCGAGGCGGGAGGCAGGTCACCCCGCAGTCCCTGGGAGCCTCGGCGCCTGCTGGCGGTTTCTGACCATCCCGTCTGGGCGGTCCGAGCACTCGGAGTTGGCTCGGCTCCCCTGAAATTGGGACAGAGGGCCTTGCCACCCACATCGCAGGGACAGTGGGGTCCGTAGGTGGGAACCCCTTTAATGCTTGACCGCCTTTCTCTCTACCACCGTAACTGGGTTTTGAAGGGCATTTTGCACAGCTGCTGTCTACAGAACGCTAGTTTTCAGCAACAGGTGAGCGAGAAGAAGCCCTGGCTGGTCCAACAGGTTTGGACAATGCCGCCCCCCCCCACCCCCCGCCGCCCTGCCCGCAGCCCCTCCTGATAAACGTGCGCTCAAGTCTGGAGCAGGGACCTAACTCTCTGGGCGGCCCCTGTGCCCCCTGCTGACCTGCCCCCAGCCACACCAGCCCCCCAATCTCTGCTATTGGAGGAATAGGTGGAGCGCAGAACTGGGAAGTGCAGGGGAAAAGCTGGGCAGTCGAGGTTAGAAAGAGCCCAGAAACACTCAGAGTTGAGAAGAGTTGAGAAGGCTGGGCAGTGAGAGGCAAGCCCCCAGGGGATGAACTGGGATGAACCCTGAAGGTGGGGGAGGGCTTGTGGGTGGCAGGAGTGGGGGGGGGGGGGGGAGGGGGGAGGAAAGGCCTTGGAGGGGAGCAGCTGCAGGGGAGGGCTTAGCAGGGGGTGGGGAACAGGCTTTGTCTCACAGAGCGCCCCCCCATCACTTTGTGTGGGGAGTTAAATTCCTTCCTTCCTTCCTTCCTTCCTTCCTTCCTTCCCTCCTCTGTCCCTCCCTTCCTCCCTTTCTCTCTCCCTCCCATCCACCCATTATCCATGCTCCTTCCCTCTCTCCCTCCCTTCCCTTCCTCTTCTTTCCTCTTCCCTGTCAGACCACTGTTTCCGCTGGACTGTGACTGGCCCAGGGTGGTCTGATCCGGTCCTGAGCGTGATCCTTCTGCCACAAAGAACCTGTCTGGCTTTGTAACCCAGCCCTCTTCCCCTTGGCTGGCAACTGAACATGCGTCCTCACAGGCCCCAAGGACCACAATCTAAGAAATGCCAGTCTGGACTTGCCTTCCCGTCCTCCCGGCTGCAGTCACTGCCCACCCCACCCAGCTCTGCTACGGGCCCTGTGCCCTCCTGGGGCCTCCCTCCACCTCTGAACTCACCCACCTCCTTTTTCCTGGCTGCCCCTCCTGGCGCAAGGTCATGCCTCCTCCTTGGAAAGACCTCTCCTGCAGGGCCATTCCCTTCCTGCTCACACATGAGCTTGGAAGGACTTGTCTATACTCGCCGCTACTCTTGTCTACACTCCCAGCGTGCATGCCCCTCTGGGGTTTCTGAGCCCCCTTCTTCTGGCTGCCTGTCCGTACCCCCCCCCCCCGCCCCCTCCTCTCCCACCGCTGGGTCTTCCTGCCTCTGCCCTACAGCCTCCTCGTCATCCCGCCCTTTGCTCTCCTGGCGATAGGGCGGCGAGGCTCCTCCACACAGGTGAGCCCAGTTCCAGGGGCCCATCATCTCTTCTGAGACCCCACTGGTCTCCGCAGCACCCCCAGATCCCACTCCTCGGACTCCGCCCCCTCCTCTCTGAGTCTTCGTCCTGCTGGCAGCTCTGGAGCCTTTGATGTAACCCACTCCTCTTCCTTGTCCTCTTCCTTGTCCCCTTCTCAGCCTTTAGCTGGGGGCCACCACCCTGGAAGCCTCCCCCCACCTCGTGTTCGTGCCCTGTGTTCACCTCTACCTGAGCCTGGTCCTACCCTCAGGAACCCATACTTCTCACCGTCATTGCAACCTGGCCTGTGGTAGGCACCCAGTAACTGGGTGGTCGGGAGCCTCCAGCCTCCATTGCCCCCCCTCGACACACGAATGTCCCCTCCTTCCTCTGTTCAGCAGTCTTGTCCTCATGTCTAGCTGCCCCAAGCTTCTGTGCCTCAGCGTGGCAGGCAGAGCAGCAGATGGGGCAGGGAAGGCCATCAGCTGGGGTCTGGAGAGCCAGGGTGGACTTGAGGTGTGGGGGGGGCACTGGTGAGTGGCAGGTGGTGTGCCCCATTGGCTGCAGTCAGGGCAAGGGGGGCACCCTGTGCCGGCGGGGCAGGCTGGGCATTCTCTGCAAGGCCTTTGCGCTTCCTGAGCTCCTGGGCAGATGCTGAAGCTGCCTGAGGTGTCCCAAAGCGAAAGAGGTTCCCCAGCGCTGCCTTGTCCCTGACTGGCCTACCTGAGGAGTCAGGAAGTCATGTGGGCTTGGGGCCTGGGCCTGGGCCAGGGCCTGGAGAAGGACGTTAAGAACCTTCACTTCCAACTCTCACCAAGATTTAAACCAAAGCTAAAATAGTATGTTAACCTTCCAGCACCACTTGAAATCCAGCTCCCCATTTAGTGGGGATTAAAGTAATTGATGAACTGGTACTTGAGACATAGATGCACATAAATAAAGAGCAATGAGCTCTAAAAATAACACTCAGGTTTTTTTTTTTTTTAATAATAAGGTTAAGATCAACATGCAACACACCCCAGGACTCTCCACATCAAGCAATTAGGAAGCTGCAGAGAATGGGGAAATGAAAATGTTTATCCAAAAATCAATATATTTATCCTAGAAGGGGTCAGAGTGCCACGGGAGGAAAGTCCGGTCCTGCCACAGCCCTTAGACTCCCTCTGGTCCCAGGGAGACTCCAGGCAGTCAGGGGTTAAGATATGGATTTCAACTCAAAGTTGAAGGAAGACCCCTGGGTGAGCTTTTCATTGTGTCGACTAAAAACGTTTTAAAAATCAATACAATGGTGTATAAAAGGATCTCCCCAAGACTGAGCCAGCCTACCCACAGCCAGCAGGCTGCCGTGAGCAACTGGAGAGGCGGGTGGCAAACCCTCCCGGGCTTGCCGCTAATGAGGCGGGAGTCGTTGGGCGGGTCTGGAGGCAAGTGGACACTCTCTCTCCAAAGGGTTCTCATTGCTTCTGCAGGAACAGATACTAAAGAGCAGGACCTTCCCGTCGGCCGAGACAGTAATTGCACCCTCTCCCAGACCCCAAACAGCCCAACGGGTAGACCACGCAGTGACACGGTAACTACAGTAACAGAGGCTCATTCAGCGAACGATGAGCTCCTGCAGGGAGTGGGGACTGACTCTGGGCCACCGGGATGACTAGAGACCTCAGGTGGCCCGAGCTTTGCCCGCAGGAAGCTCAGACTCTGATATGGTGGCTTTCAAACATTTTAACTGTGACCTACCAGAAGAAATACTTATTATATTTAAAAAAGTGATTCAGGAGAAAAATACCACTGAGGGATTAGGGAGGAGGGGGAGGGGGCCCTCTGGCTGGGAAATCAAGGAGGGCCTCTTAGAGGAGGCAGCAGGAGCTGGGCCCTGAAGGATAGAGTGATGCTTGCCATTTAGATAGGCTGGGTTAGGAAGAGTAATTATATTTGTAGTAGGGTATAAATTATATTATTATTAATGTAATAGACAGTGCTATCCTTCTCAAGGGGCTTTCCCACCTGGAGCTTTACTGGGTCATTCTAACAAGTTGGCACCAAGTTAATCAAGATACTAGCTGCGTTTTATCAATAGGGAAACCAACAGAGTCATGGAGGTGAAGGATTTTTGCCCAAGGACCCGCAGCTGTACGTTTGAGCTTGGGTTGGCCTGGACCCAAGTCCCCTGGAGCCCCCACCAGAGGAAGCTCCAGGCCGGACCTGCCAGGGCTCTGTTCCTCCTCGCTGGCCTGTCGGGGCTCTTTCTCCCCTTCCCCAGAGCTCCTGCTTCTGGGGCCTCCCAGCCTGTCCCCTGGGCTCCGAGGGAAGAGCGTGAGGGCTGTGAGTCCTCCCAGAGACCCATCCGGCTCTCCTGAGTCACAACCAGGGGCCTCCTCTTCCGGGGGGGGGGTGGTGAGGGGGTGCTCTGATCTGGAGAAAAGAGCGTGGTGACTTCAAGCACCCCACCCAGACTGATGAAAAACTGCCCCTCAAGCCCCTCCTGAAACCTCCCTCGTTCTCTGCCAATCTAACCCCCGGGGCCGGAGGCCAGGGTGAAAGTCACGACCTTCTGTTCTCCGAGCACAAGACCTGCCCTCTCCCAGCCACCAGGCTGAATTCCCCGTTTCCTATCTTGAACTTCGCTTCTCTCAAGGAACTTACAATTTAATCAGGGGTCCCTAATAGTACACACATTCTAAATTGCAATCATTTACTGCATCTAGCCTGGGGCTTTTCTGTCTGTTAGAAATATCGGGGTTATTTCCTTCTTTTAAGAGTTTACGTTAAAAAAAACCAAACTTTACAAATAATGTTTGCTGTTTAATGTTCTCCTCCGAAATATCAATCTGCAAAAATAGAAATCCTTTTTTACAATTCATCTTAAGGATGGAGTTCCAGTTTCTTATAATGTAACGAATGCGCTGCCGATAATGGCCCGATAGTGCAAATGAAAGGCACATATAATCAAAATGATAATGGAGCGTATTGCGCTGCTTGTATAATAAAATCCATACCAATATGGAAATCATATCTCAAGGCAACATTCCTCTCTGTGATTTTTGTAATAATTGTACACGGAAGAGCAGGGCAGCGAAGAGTGCGGAGAACAAAGGCCTTTATTGCTTCATTAGGCAGCTGGCATTCTGCTGGCCCGGCCTGTCAGCAGCCATCCCTGAATTTCCAAGGGAAGCTTCTCCTTTTCCCGCAGAAATGATCGACCCTTCCCGTCAGCGCCCTCCTCAGCTCCGAGTCCCCGGGGACTGCCTGATGGCACTGTGGCCCGAACCTTCTGCCTCCCCGTGGCGAGGTCTCTGGGTTTGGATCACGAGGCAGCCAGGCCCTGGAAGCTCAGTGGCGTGGGAGAGGAGGACTCGGTGGAGCCTCGGGGATTGATTCTGCCCCGTCCCTGGATTCCTGTGTTCTGGCACAGGTCATCCTGCCGCGGTTCACCCAGCCTTTCGTGGGCTCTTCTGGATGCCAGGCACTGCGGGCGTGGGGTTGCCTCTGGGGGTTCTGAGGGAAATGGGCAGAGGCCTTGGCCACACCCCCTCCCAATCCAGATGGGTTAGTGCACACCAATGGGCTTGCACGCGTGTTGTACAGTTGATAGCTGGGGGGATCGTGGTTTATGCACGGTCTTGAGTATGACCTTGGCCTGTCTGGGCCACAGAGGAGTCCTGGAGCAGATCCAGGTCCCCAATACCATGTGCACTGCTCTTCCCACTACAGCCGGGGCTTGTCTCGAGGCATGCCCCCTGAGTGGGGGTAGAGGAGGACAGGGCAGGGGTCCAGAGGGAAATTCTGAACAGCAGCCTTCAGCGCTGGGCTCGGCTGCGTCTCAGTGGCTGGTAGGTTCCCTTGAGGTCTGCCCCTCCCCCCCTGGCCCTAGGCCCTTCTCAAGGGTTCTTCTGCTTTGCCTCCTGACCTTCCTTTGGTGTTCTCCCGTTCTGATGTAGATACGAGTCTCTGGCCTGTTATTGTCCTTCTCTCCAAAGAGCTTCTTTTAACATTTCTTGCAAGGCAGGTCTACAGGCAACGAATTTCCTTCATTTTTCTTTGAGAAAGCCTATTTTTTTCACTCTTGAAGGATAATTTCACAGGGCACAGAATTCCGGGTTGGTGGGTTTTTCCTCTCAATGCTTCGAACATATCTCCACTCTCTTCTTGTCTGCGGGGTTCTGAGAAACGGAGTGCGACTCTAGTCTGTTGGCCTGTTCCCTGCTCAGTGTCTCCTGGACTTCCTGGTTTTCTGGTTCGGTGTCTGATACTAACTTTGGGAAACATGCTCCAAATATCGGGCTGTTTCTTTTTCCTTCTGGTAGTCCAGTTCCGTGTTGCTACGCCTTTTGTAGTTGTCCCATGGTTCTCGAACAGTCTGCTCTATTTTTCTTTCCGTCTTTGCTCTCCTCGATTTTCAGTTTTGGAAGTTTCTGTTGTCCTATCGTCTAGCTCGGGGATTCTTTCCTCAGCGGAGTTCAGTCTCCTAGCAAGCCCATCCCAGGCGTTCTTCGTCTCTGTTACGGCGTTTCTGACCTCTAGCATTTCCTTCTGGTTCTTTCCTGGGATCGCCATCTCTGCTCGCGTTCACTGCCCATCTGTCCCTGCGTGCTGTCGACGTTCCCCGTGACAGCCCAGGGTATATTGATCATAGTTGTTTTAAATTCCCAGTCTGATAATCCCCAAATCCCTGCCATGTCTGGTTCTGATGCTTGGTCCATCTCTTCGAATTATGTTTTTGCCTGTTAGCGTGATTCATAATTTAAGATCGATATTCGGACATGATGTACCGAGTCAGAGGAACCGCTTGCTGTAAATGGGCTTTCAGTAAGGTGGCGGGGCGGGGCGGGGGGCAGGGCGTCCGAGTGAGCCTTGCTGCTGGGGCGTGAACTTCCTGAGTTTTCTGTGTGTTTTTCTCTCCCCGCTTCGGTGGGCCAGGATGGCAGGCTGACCTGGAGGGAGGTACTTCCCTCCCTGCGGGGCCGTTAGGCTCTGAGCGCGCCCGGGCAGGTGGTGTGCACTGTGAGGACCTGGCCGGGCTCCTGGAGGCAGAGCTCAAGCAGGTGTGGGGCCCTCCTTGGACGGGGGCCTCCCAGAGCTTTGACTTCCCACCTTGTCCTGGGTCTCCAGCTATTTGCCGGGAACAGCTCCAGGTTTCCTGCCAGGGCCTGGTTCCCATGGAGACCTGTGATTCTCCGTATCTGCCTGTCAGTCTCTCCAATTTCGGGAGCAGCAGTTTGCCCTTTAACCTCGCTTCTCTTACAAATCTAAGACAAGTTGTTGATAACTCAGTTTCTTTAGCTTTTTACTTGTAAGGATGGAGTGGTGACTTCCAACCTTCATACATATGAAACGGGAGGTCCTTTAGGTATTTTTGAAATATGGCATTCTGTCTTTTCTTACGGCGGTAAAATCTTCGTAGCTAGATTTCGCCGTTTCAAATGTCCAGCTCAGCAGCTTTCGCTGGACTCACACTGCTGTGTGGTCGTGACCACCACCATCTCTGGGACTCTACCTCGCAAAACTGACACTCCACACTCACTGGAGTCTGAGTCTCCACTCCCCCTCTCCCGTGCCTCCGCCCACCACCATTCTACCTTGGGTGTCTGTGAACTTGATTATGTAGGTTCTTCCCATACGTGGAATCATGCAGTATTTGTGACTGGCTTTCTTCTCTTCACATGACTGCGTGTTGTAGCAGACGTCAGAACTTCGGCCCTCTTTAAGGCTAAAATGGTGTCCACTCCAGGTACATGGCCTGGGGCAAGCCTCGGTTACAGATGCCCCACGGTGAATAATTGATAGGCTATTTATCGCGGTGGCTGATACGTAGGAATATGCGCACAAATTCTGTGTATAGTCTTGTGCATCTGCTTTGCCCCGCCCTGCGCATCGCATTTTGTGTATCTGTTCACTGGGTGGTTTCTGCCTTTCGACTTGTTGCAAGGTCTGAACCTGTGAATGCACGGATGTCTGTTTGAGACCCTACTTTTGGCTCTTTCCGGGTCGATCCCCAGAAGTGGAATTGCCAGGTCAGGTGGTAGTTCTGTTTGTTTTCTGAAGACCTGCCAGGCTGTTTTGCATGGTGGCCACTCGGTTTCATGTTCCCGCCTGCAACGCACAAGGGCTCCAATTGTCCCACCTCTTTGCCAATGCTTGTTATTTCTGTTTGCTTTTTTTTCTTTTTAATTTTTTTTAAAGATTTTATTTATTTATCTTAGAGGGGAAGGGAAGGAGAGAGAGAGAGAGAAATATCAATGTACGGTTGCCTCTTGTGCATCCCCCGCCAGGAACAAGGAACTGGCTTGCAACCTAGGCATGTGCCCTGACTGGGAATCGAACCGCGATCGTGTGGTTCGCAGGCCCACGCTCAATCCACTGAGCTACACCAGCCAGGGCTCCTGTTTGCTTTTTAAAAAAATTTTATAACAGCCCTCCAGTTGGGTGTGAAGTGGCCTCTCAGTGTGGTCACTTCAGGTCATTAAGGCCCATTCTTGAGCCCAGTTCTCCCATGGGCTGCTCCTGACACCGCCCCCCCATGCTGCCGGGCCCCACCCCCTGGAGCCAGTCTAGATAGAAGGTGCTGGCTCCTCTGACCAGCTTTTGCAGGAGCTCCACCTACTGCAATGCAAAGAGGGTGAGGGAAGGCCCGGTGAACTCTGTCCCTGGGACTGCTCCCGGCTCTCTCACCAAGAAGTGTGGCTGGCTTTCTGAGTGTCCACGTCCTTGTCCCCTCAGGCACGGCAGCCGTTCCCCTGGTGACTGCATTGTGCAAAACAGCCGATGGACACCCACAAATCTGAGGGTGTGTTTGGAGGGGTCTGACTTCACAGAGGCTATGGAGAGGACTGAAAACTTATTTAGGGGGCCCGTGGGGAGCCCCCCTCCGAAAACTGAGCAGTCAGCCTCTGGAAGAACGAAATCCAGGGTTTGGAGATCCCCGTAACCACTGCTAGAGAAAAGACCTCCCAGTTAGGACACTGTGGCCAGAAGATGTGCTTTTGACTATGAATGAGTGCTGAGTCCACACTCAGGGCAGAGCCAGCCAGCGGCCAACTGGCTGCTTCCCGCTGGGCCCCTTGGGGCCTCAGGTGGGTGTTCGAGGCTGTTGAGTGGGGTGGGTTTCATTAGGGAGGCTCCCAGCAGCCTCAAGTTGGGGTCCACCAGCCCACTGCTTCCCAGAAATGTAATGGGCCCACAAGCCACCAGGGATCTTGTTCAAGTACAGGTTCTAATTGAGCAGGTTGGGTGGGCATGAGAGTCTGTCACAGACAAGCTCCCAGGGGACGCTGCTGCTGCTGCTGATTGCTGCCCACCTTTGGGCCACGAGGACCCGGATGCCCTCTGAGATGCTCCCTCCCCCTGAATCCCCGCGGTCCCTCGGGACCTGGCCCTGCACCCACCTCCAAAACTGTTTCTGACGCTCTTCTCCCACGGCCCCAACGAAGAGCTTGGTATTGTGGTTCTGCTGCCCCTGCCACTCACCTGCTTCGTGGAGGACATTTTTGCTTAAGTGCATCGAGCTTTGCTCCCCAAGGACAGGTGTGCCTCACCAACCCTCTATCCTGTAGCGCACCTCGTGCGGGGGGAGGGGGGTGCAATTTGTCGAAGGAATAGTAATAACAGCCCTTCGTCTGCATGAAGACTTTACACTTCGCAAGCCCCTCAACTCATTATCCACCACTTCTGATGGAGCAAACGGTTCCTCCCGGCCTCTGCACTTGGTGTGAATTTTCTAATTTTCATCATCACAGCAATCCTGTGAGCTACCTGCCTGCGAGAAGGAGGACGTATTGTTTGGACAAGTGTTAAATGGGCTGCCCAGCAGATGACGGCGAGACCGGGATCTGTCCCCAGGTGCTGCCACCACCCCATGGGGGAGAGCTGGTACCCGCCAGCAGAAGCAGGCTGGCCAGTGTTTCTGAGTTCCAGCTCTCTGGAGCCTCTGATAGCCAGTCCCCAACCCCTCCCCCCCCCCGGGGTAGTGCTGCGGCACAGGTGACCATGACACCCGTAGAGGAGCTTCTTTCCTGTCCTCGGCACTGCAGGCCCTTGCCCCGCAGAGGAGAGCTCCGAGGAGCAGACGGATTCTGGTCCTGGCTGCATCCTCCTTACTGTGGGACTGTGTGCTAAGCACCGACCCACTGAGCTCTGGTTTCCTCTTCTGTAAAGTGGGGCCATGCCACCATGGCCGGGTGGCTCAGTTGGTTAGAGCATCGTCCTGCACACCAAAGGGTTGTGGGTTTGGTCCCCGGCCATGATGTGCATGGGAGGCAATCCGTCCAAGTTTCTCTCTCACATCACATCTCTCTCTCTGCCTTCCTCTTTCTCTAAAATTAATAAAAGCATATCCTTGAGTGAGGGTTAAAATTGTTTTAAAAAAGTGGGGCCACACTGTATGCCCAGCTGAGCCTCCGGGGCTGCCAGGAGCCCACACCAGCAATTCAAGGTGGAAATATTCTGTGCATTATGAAGAGACACGCATGCTCCTTAGTAATGAAGGCTGTGCGTTGTAAAACAGACTTGCTCCTCCATTTTTAAAGTCGGGGTGCTTACACGGAGGCACTCGCACGGGCAGGGTCCCTTCAGCTGTTTGTCTTGCCGTGTAAAAAAACCAGGGCGCGAGCCGCCGTGCCACTAGCCACCAGCAGGCTCCTCGCCGTTCGGGAAGCTGATTTCCTTTGTCAGCCCGATGTCTCCCCGGGGTCAGCCAGAGTCATCCAGCATTAGGACGGCAGCTTCGAGTTAAAAGTTAATTATTCTTCTTTATTCTATTGAGGATACTTAATTTTTTTAGGGATTTACTCTTCTTTGCGATTATAGCTGTGGTGATTAGAATGTCGTGTGTGCTACACCGCAGATTTTTAAAATATGATTTATCCCCATGGCTGGTGGAAAACTCTTCCTTTCTAAGTTTTTATCCCAATTCCTGCGAAGGTGTTCGGGGATTCCGGCTGGGCCCCGGGCCTCCACAGGGGCCGTTAGAGCCGCTGTGCACATATATAATTAAGGAATTTCAAAACACAAATTACCGCCTTTGGGGCCAATAGCCTGCTCTGTTACCATCGATCATGTCAGCTCTCGAGACAGCTCTGTGTGTGTTTGGTAAAGTAAATTAACATGCAACTTTGCTTAAAATAATGCTCAGATGTGATGTAGCAAGAAGCAGAAAAAACAAACAATAAAGGGACCCAGGGAGCATTGAAATCGCGTATTTAAATGAGGAGGAAATGAGGCACAAAGCTGTCTGAATGCTCGGAGCCCCTTCCTGTCCCCTGTCTTTGGGCTGAGCTTCTGCTGGGTTCAAATCACCTCTGAGCAGACCCGGCCTCGGGAGGGACCTTCGGGGCCTCGGCTACGGCCCGTCTTCTGTCCTTTATGGTAGAGAAGATGGAGTGGTACTTCAGAGTCTGGGAAACAGGAGGGAGGTCCCCTGTCACCCCTGTCAGGGCCGCCACTGAGGAGGTGCCAGCCCGGGGGGAGGCCTGCCCCTGGGGGCTTTTACATCCACGCTTGGGACTCGTGGCCTGGGAAGCTTCTGGTTTTGAAAGTTGGTCCCTTCCCAACATTATAGCATTACTTTTTTTTTTTTTGGTCATCAATAAAACCATGTTGAGGGCTAATATTAATGCTTTAAAAGTACAATCGTCCTTCGGAGCCCTGTGAACAGAAGCAAATTCTTTAAAACAGATGTGTTTGCGGACTAGGCAGTAGCTTCTTGGATGGCGTGGAAGTTTCCATATCTCCTAAGAAGGAAATGAAACGAGGGATTTTCGCCCAAAGTCAGCCGTGGCCGAGTTTCCCAGCGAGAGTCCCCAGTAATGCTCCGGGATGTCTTTGTAGACCTGCTCCGTGCGTGGTTTGTACGCAAAGATGAGTGTTTCAAAAAGTGAACTGGAAATAATCCTTTCGCCCTTTTTTTTCTCATTCACTCCACTCTTTTAATGCTTTGCCCAAGTCCGAGAATAGTTCCGCACCTGATTTCTAATGACTGTGGAAGATTACTACTCAGCAGAGACCCTTATTGCTGTGGTGTTTTCATTACTCGTGACGATTTTTTTTGTTTTTTGGGGGTTTTTTTGCTATTGAGACTGATGCTTCCACGAACATCCTCCTGCGTGCGCCTTTGTCCATGTCTGTCGTGATTTCTGTAAGATAAATTCTTAGCAATGGGGCTGCAGTGTCAAAGGTTAGGCACATGGACATTACCCCTTCCTGCTCTTAAAAACAGCATTTTCCTGGTAAAAGTAGCCAATTGCTTTAAGACAGTTCTGCTACACTTGTAGTATTCTCAGCAAGAAGAGCACCAGCCCCTCCCCCAGGAGACCAAGGGACCCAGAGTCACAGCTCCTGGGGGAGGCAACTGCAGGCAGTCCTCAGTCGGGGACCGATTCTCACCTGCCGAGGGTAACTGGGTTTGGAGCTTTGGAGAAGACATGGCTGGAGCTCTGGGCTGCAGTAGCCTTGTGGCTGGAAGCACGATCACAGAAGGTTCCAGAAGCTTCATTCAGTCAGGCAGGTTACGGATTGTCGAGTGTTCATGGAGTGGAATTCTGCACTAAGAGGTGGGTGTAATTACGCCTGAACCACCAGGTGTAATTCACTGGCTGCTTCTAACAGTGTATTCCCCGGTGGGCTGCCACCCCCATGGGAGGCGTGGCTTCCGCCCTCTCAGCATGCAGCCACCTGCCCTTTTTTTCTGGTGTCTTCTGGTGACAGCTCTCCAGTTTGTCCAAGGAGACCGAAATGCCCCCACTCTCGGTGCACGTGGTTTGGGTGGGCTTGGTCCCACCGTTGGGATCCGCAGACGACACGTCACCCAGACCAGTCAGAAGATGCCGTCTCCCTGACACTCGGCCCAGCAGCTCAAAATGAGCCTCAGCACTGCTGCTCGGGCAACTGTGGGAAGTGCTTCCTTTTCTTTTTCTTTGAAATCGCAGTGGGGAGGGACAGCAACACAGGGTACAAAAGCACGCTTTCCGAGCTGCGAAGTGAGTTCTTGATCCGCATGTAGGGAAAGGGGAGCTAACCCTGGAGTTCTCAGTTACCTGAACGTATTTTTTCATGTATATATATTTCATATATTATTTCTGAATATATGTACACATATATTTATTTTTCTTAAGCCAGTTTGATTTGGGATTCCACCACGTACGTGCAGATTCCTGATTGCTACAGCAACATGAAGTTTCGGTTTGATTCAGAGATCTAGCTGGGCCACTGCGGCTGCCGAGCCTGTGGGAACGGCCAAGTCCAACGCTCAGCACTGCAAGTGGGTGGGCAAGCCCCGGCCCTCCCTCTCGGGTCTCTCGAGGTACCTGTGGTGGGGGCAGGGGCACTGGGGTCACAGACAAGGCAGAGCAGGGTGGACGGTCAGGGAAGGGAAAGGTCACTGTCAGCGGGGAGGATGAGGACAGCATTCGTAGAAGAAGTGATATCTGTGATGAGCCTTGGGACAGGACCAAGAAGAATCTGACAGGCAGAACTGGCAGGGGATGGCATTTCTTGTAAAGAACCCCAGGAGCCGCCGCACACAGGGAGAGCAGAGTGCTTTCCCATGAGCGGGGAGCCAGGACAAACACAGGGGGAGAGCCACCGTTAAGGGGGTGTGGATTCTGAACTCCACAGTGAAGTCAAGCTTCATAAATGCTCCCACTTCCCCTCCTGTGTCTGATGGGAAAGCTGGTATCAGACCAGCAGAACCTTAGGGACAACTAGAAAATCCACACAAAATTAAATAAAAAAGGAAAATCTCAGAAACGTCCGTTTGGAGACACCGTGAAGCTGCCGAGATCAGCTGCGAGGGGCCGAGGCCTTGGAGTGAAGGGCCCGTTGAGGGCAGATCAGCATTCCGTGGGCCACTTTTACTAGGGGTACTTTACTGACAGCTGGCTGTGGCAAGAGGATGGAAACCTGGAAGGATTGCTTGCTAGGAGGCAGAGAAGCCAACAGAAATGTTGGCAATCTTGTAGGGCTGGGGAAGCAAAACCTGAAGTTTGGGGCTGCTTGGGCAGCTGGAACATAAAGGGTCCAGATGACAAAGAGAAATGAAAATAAGTGAACTCCATACTCGATGGTTTTCACCTTTAGGCACCTACCAAGAAAAAAGGAGGCTGAAATGATAGCATGTTACAGAAAGTTTTATGGTATTTAGGCAATAAACATTTGTATTTAGAAGCCAAGGGACCCTAGTAAGGAGTCCAAGCTCTGAATGGGACCCTAGAGGGCTATAGCCTCTAGGTGGGTAAACTAGAGCTTTACGAAGACTGTCATCCAGCCTCGGGCCAGCAGCACCCCAACTGGACGGGAGGGACACGCTCTGCTCACACTCCTGCCAGGTGATGGGGTTAGAGCTCCTCTGGAGGAAGATACCACTGTCTGGACCTTCTCCCCTTCCTCATCCAGCATGTCTGCCTCTCAGAAAAACACCCACAGTCACACCAAGAATCAGGATCCAAATGGAAAAGCAGACGATAGAAAGAGACCCAGAGGAGAGCCAGACACTGTGCTTTCTAGTTGTGGGCCTCGGCATAACCGTGGTGGATATGCCGAGAGGTAGATAACGTGATGGAGAATGTCTTCAGAGAACTTAAGTCCGTGAAAATAATCAAGTAAAAAATTTAGAACTGAAAAATACAAATAATTTTAATTAAGAACGTAATAGGTATGTTTAATGGCAGGTTTTCGCAACTAAGGAGGGGACTAATAAACCGGAAGGGAGCCCAGCAGAAAGTGTCCGGCCCAAAGCTTGGAGAGCAAACAGACTGTGATCCCGGACCAGGGTAAGCAGGAGTGAACTAGAAGCCAACTTTAAAGCTAAGCAGAAACTCTCCAAATGTTTGGAAGTAAAGTGGTATACTTCTACACAACCCAGAGGTAAAATGTAGGTAGTCACAATGGAAATGATCAAATATTTTGAACAAAGTGTAATGGAAATAAGACACACCAAAACTTGTGGCCTGCAACTAAAGCTGTGTCTAGGGGACATTTGTAAGGTTAGCATGGGTAAGAGAAGAAGAAAGGCTAAACATCAATGACCTAAATATCCACCTCAAGATGTTACAAAAGGAATAACAAAAGAAATCTCAAGGAAGTAGGAAGAAGGAAAGAAGAAGTGTGAGAGTAGAAGTTAAGAGAGAAAACAAATAATACAATACATTAATAAAGCTATATGCTTATTCTTTGGAAAAAAAGCTAATAAAATAGATAAAACCCTAGGGCGACTCAAAGAGAGAGCTCAAAGTGCCCAAATCTGGACTGAAAAAGTATCATTACAGACCCGACAGATATTAAGAACAATGTGATATTATAACCATCTTTATTCCTACATGTTTAAAATAGGCAAAACAGACACCATGGTAGAAAAATAACACTTATTACCAGTGACTCAGAAAGAAACAGACACTCCGAACAGCCCCGTGTCTGCCAGTGACAACTCCTTGGTCATTAAACCCTCCCACGGAGAGAGCCGCAGATGCAGGTGGCTTCACTGGTGACTCCTTTCAAATGTTCAAAAGAAGAAACGGCCAACCGGTCGTGTCAAAATTTAGAAAGAGAAGCCCTCCCCAACTTGCTTTACGAGGCTAGCACAATTTTACCAAAACTTGGTGATGACGTTATAAGCAAGAAAAACTATGAGCAAATTTCTGTCACAGACGTAACAAAAATCTTAAAGAAAATATTCTAACTAGAAATGTTGGGGTTTATGTAGAAATGCAAAGTTGGTGTAGCATTAAAAATTAATCACTTTAATCACAACATTAGCAGAATAAAGGAGGAAAACTAAATGTAATAAAAGCGCTTGGTTAAAAGTAAACACAAAGAGTAGAAATGGAAGGAAACTTCCTAACTTGGATAAAAATCCTATAGTAAAACATCACATTTAATGGTGAAATATCAAAAGTTTTCTCTCTGAAACAGAGAATGAAACAAGGATACTACTGTGACGACTACACTTTACTAGCTAATCAAAGGAGAAAAAGAGCGAAAATCACAAAAATTAAAAAGAAAGACACGAAACTGTCCTTATCCGTAGATGACATGACTATCTTGACAGGAAACACAAAATAATTGATAAGTTATTAGAAGTAATAAAGCAGGACATGATCCTCTATGTAGAAAATGTATAATCATAAATCATTAGAATTAATAAGTAAGTTTAGCAAGGTCTGGATTCAAGGTCTATATGTACAAACAAATTGTACTTCTTTATAGCAGTAACCCCCAAAAAATCACAAAATAAAGAAATTATTTCTAGTAGTACTGCTCCCCCCAAAACCCCAAGACAAATACAAAAATACCCCCAAACCCACATCATATATTTAGGAATTAATCTAATGAAGGACACGCAACTCTTTAACACTGAAAAGTACGACATTATTGAATGACATTAAAGATGACCTAAATAATGGAGGTATACTCCACCAACTAGAAAATTCAATACTGTAAAGTTATCGGATCTCCCTTGAATGAAAAAGTATAGAGTCAATGCAATCTGAAGCCAAATTCTAGGATGATTGTGGTGGACACTGCAGTCTGATTCTTACATTTAAATGAAACACGAAGAGCCTAGAAAAGCTAAGAGGACCTTAAAGAGGAGCCAAGCTGGAGGACATGAGATACCAAGGCTCTGGTGGCTGTCGCTCTCTGGCAGCCAGGCCCCCGTACAGCGGCAGCAGTTGAGAGCGATGCAGTAAACCAGGGACTCAGTGAAAGAGAACAGGGTCCAGAGACAGACCCGCGTGTGTAAGGTGAGCTGGGAGGCCCAAGGCGAGAGGCAGCGCAGGAGGGAGAGAGCAGCCTTGTCGGTGAGGGTCGCCTGGATACCCACGTGGGGACAAAGGATGCCGGCTCCTATCTCATTCGGCTCACACACCCACAGTCATCCGAACGTGAAAAATGGTCCACAAGGCGTCGGGGGGGGGGGGCGGGGGGGGAATGTAGAGAATGTCTCCCTAACCTTAGGGCTAGGCAAAGGTTTCTAAAACCGGACACTAAAGGGACTACTTACAAAGGACTGGATTAGTACATTGGACTACGTTAAAGTTTATAGTTTTGTCCACCACAAGACACCGTAAGAGAATAAGAAGGCATGCCTCGGAGTGGGAGAAGATATTTGCAGTGCTTGCACGTGTATGACTAAGGGCTCAACCAGAATGTGTTAAAAAACCCCACAAACCAATAAGAAAAAGACAAATAACCTGGCAGACAAATAGGCAAAAAACGTGAGTAAATGTTTAACAAAAGAGCAATAAATATCCAGATAACCAATACACATCTGAAAAGGTGCGCACCTCATTAGTCACCAGGAAAATGCATATTAGAGCCACAAATATTCATCTGAATGATTAAGGTCAAGAAGACCGCCACTGCGGGGGTGGGAGAGTGTGTGAAACAAGGGGGACCCTGATTACTGTTGGCGGGACTGTCAGCCGGGCATCCTCTTAGGAAAACCTTTGGGCATCGTCTGCTATAGTGAACCACACGTGCCCTGTGACCCCGTGCTTGGACTCCCAGGTTCGTGCTCAAAACAGATGAGTGCGTGGACTCATCAAGATTCTTGTACGAGAACATTCGGGCTGTGGATGTCCATCAACAGAAAGAAGATTATAACATGGAACTCCATAGTGATGAGAAAGAGCAACGTATAATTGTATACAATATAGATGAATCTCTCGAACCAGAAATTTGGAAAGAGCTCAGGCATGAAAAGGTGTATACTGTTTGGGTCCACTTATATGAAGTTCAGAGCTAAGCAAGAGTGACGTAGAGTGATAAGAAGCCACTATGGAGGTCCGTGGCCTCCCTGGAACTGTGAGCCATTAGCCCGTGTGAATGTGCGCTCTCCTGGGGAGAGGGCCACAGCTGCTTGCCCAATTTTTGAAGGCGTCTGGAGCTTAACAAGATTAAGGGTCCTTTGAGCGGTAATCTCTAAAGCGCCTACGGCTTGGCCTGTCGTGATCTTCTTGGCCACAGGAAACCTGGTGGGAGGCACAATTGGGTCTGGGTGTCACCGGGTCACGGGTCGAGGTGGAGTTAAGGCAGTATGTGGCAGGCAGAGGGTGGGTGGGCAGGGTGGCACTGGAAGGGAAGACGGGTCCGGTCTTCTCTCTGCTGTCATGGGGTGATGGCCTCTCGGGAATGAGCAGAGATGGGCGAGGGCTGCCCTGTCAGAACTACTGGGCTGTCTCTGTTCTCGGGCGGAACTGTCACAGCTACGACTCCTTTTTCCTGGTAGCATGCACTCCACCCCTTTGCAGGGAGAACTCCCAGTGGCTGTAATGCACAGCTTTGGGGGAACCAAGAAATTGTCACAGTGGATCAAGTCATCCGTGAGCACTGGGACAATGGGGGCTATGGGGCTCCGTCCCAAAAGGGCATCTGTTCTTTTAGGAAACAGGCCACACTGACCATGAGCATCAGGAAGAATTAGAGGCATTTGCTGAGGCCAGAACTTGGCCCGAGGATGGGCTGAACCCCTTCCTTTGGCTTGAGACGTAGAGTGATGTGATTTTTAGGGGGGCAAACTCTTGGTGTAGGTGATGGATAGAGACATTTTATTAGTATTGATTCATGGCACCATTCTGGAAGTTTTAGAAGGTTTCACATTTGCATGTTGAATGTGCTCATTTCTAAATGAAATTGGGCCCCCGGGGGGGTGCGGGGTTGGGGGCGGTACAGCCTGTTTTTTGCCATGAATTGGGACAAGTGGTCCACACCGCTGGTGGAGGCATCAGGTGTCAGCTGTGGTGACCCCTCTCTGTTGGGGACTTTTCAGACTCCTCTCTCTCTGTTCTACAAGGGGCTTTCCATTGAGTTCTTCAAGGAGAAACAAGTTTCAGGGTGTTTGAACCTACAGCTCACTAAGCCCTTTACTAAATGTGTGAATGTGAGCACATGGCTGAAGTCCTCGACGTCCTCATCTGCAAAATGATACAAATGACTTAGTAGCTCTGTGCAGTTATGGCCACATGGTGGTTGGCCACCAAGAGCGATCAGCAAGCGGTGGCCTTTCCCATCATCATCAAAAGCAGAATAAGGCGAGAACCTCCAGGACAGCCAGGCCCATGGGACCCAGGGAATCAGCAAAGTCCTCAGGGACAGGACATGGAGATGAACTTGGAGGGATAATAGGATTTTGGTGGAAGAGACAGAGAGAAGGCACTGGGGCAGAAGAAGACGTCTTGAGAACCCCTGCGGAAATGTGAGGATACGTTGTGTATTATGGGAAAACAGAGCTGCCTGGTGTGGCCAGAGCTGAGGGTGTGTGGACGGGTCAAGGAGAGGAGGGAGTGTGAAGGAGTGATGGCCAGAGGCCTCGATCTCTTGAGCCAGGAAGGCATTGCCAGTCTGAGCAGAGTCCCAGTTGTTCCAGTCATTCACCACGACAGCCCGGCTGGTTCACGCCCAGCGGCGTCTGGAGATGGGAAGCCTGGGTCCCCGCCTTCTCCGAGGGGCCCCGGGCCACTCCCCTGCTCCGTTTCCTCATTTTCTCCTGATGCTGAAGCAAAGGCTGAATTAAACTGCAAAGGTAAATATGCGCCGAGAAAGCCAGAAAATTAAAAATATAAGGGAGGGATTAAGTTGTTAATCATATTGCAGCGTTTCACAAAGAATGGGTTGAGTTTTCCAATGAAACGATGACTCCAGCATATAAATTAATCTTTCGTATGGGAAGAAATGAAAGTCATTAAATGTCATTGTCTTATTTTAAAAGCAGCAATATCCCGCCTGATTGCAAGTGCTCAGAGGAGGATGATTAAACAGAAACCTTATCTCCACTGTTCCAAGGAGGAAATTGGAGAAAAGTTATCCAATTATGGATGATAAAGCCTGGAAAAAAATCTGAGAAGAGGCGAACTTGGGTCAGCTGGTTGTGAGAAGAACGGTTCCCCTCGGTGCTGGGATCTCGTTGTGGTCAGCAGCTGGGGACGTGCAGAGCCACGAAAACGGCGGCTCCCTCTTAGCGTGCCGCCCAGCACCAGCGGTCGCTGTGCATTCTTTCTTTCTCTAATCCGCTTCCGGGCTCCTAGGACCGGTAAATGGATGACTATTTCGTTATTTGTCCCTATAGAATAAACTAAGGGCTTTCAAGCTCGCCCTGGGAATGTGGGGTTTATTGAGCACGGGGTTTATTGTCCCTGAAACTCAGTCTTCTTACCTGTAGGCTGGGTCTGCAGGGCATTACCGGTGGGCCTGTGCTGGGGGCCTGGGTTCTCGCCCTCACGCTGTTGGCTTTCCGGGCGGGATGTCTCTGGGTGGTGGGTGGGGGTGTCCTGTGCCTCGGAGCAGCAGCTCGGCCTCTACAGACTAGCAAGGCCCCCCACGCCTGACCCCAAGTGTGTGACATCCCAAAATGCCTCTAGATGTTGCCAGATATCCCCTGGGGCACACAGTCACTCGGGTTACGAAGCACTGGGGTGGGTAGAGCATCTGATTTCACAGGGTCTGTGCTCAGTCAGTAGTAGCTCCTCTCATTACTGTCATTATGTGGGATCTTTGAGCATTGCTCTCCGGTCCAGTGTCGCTGCAGCCTGTGCCCTGTGCCTGATGACTCAGGAATGACCCGATTTCTTTGGTCTGTGTGTGTGTGTGTGTGTGTGTGTGTATTTTTTTTTTTTTTTGCCAAATCAAAGTATTTGATTCCTAGCTTGAAAACCTATGGTTCTGGTAAAATAAAAGTGTTCTCCTCCAGGGGAATACAAATTTACCCTATGTTTCAGGTTGTACCTGTGGATACTATACTTCCCTGGTGAGTAAGAGGACGGGGCACAGAGCATCTCCCAAGTGGGGACCCTGTGAACATTTCTGGTAGAACAAAGAATTACTGAGCGTCACCACATAAAAGGCACCACGTGGTGTGTGACGACTCGGTGGGAACATGTATTTTATTAGCTACAATATTACAAATGCACACTTCAAGTAATTATCAGCCTGATCACATGGATGTGAAAACGGGACCAGGTCACAGAGCGACATCAACAAACAGGCAGAGAGATGCCGTTTCCAAATGTTCCCAGGCTAGCTTGTTGGGGTTCTGCTTCCTAGAGAAGTTTCCATTTTACTTACATAATTTTCATTCCCTTTGGACATACTTTGCCACAAAGGAGAAATTAGGAAAGAGGGAAAGAGGGGTTTTGTGTGGGTCGACTTAGAGAAAGTATCTGTAGTAATTTCCCAGGGATGCTGGGAAATTAACGAGCACGAACTGGGTGGCTTACAATGACAGAAATTTATTCTGTCGCAGTCCCGGAGGCCAGACGTCCACCAGGCTCCCTCTGTGGGGGAGAATCCTGGATCCTTGCAATTTCTTCCAGCTGCTGGCAGCCCCTGGGCATTCCCGGGCCTTCGGCCCTGTCCATCCCGTCTCCGCCTCCGTCTTCTCATGGCCTCCCCCTGAGTCTCAGTGCCTTTGGGGCCCAACCTGACCTGGGATGATCTCGTTGGGAGACCCTTTTCCCATAGATGGCCCACAGTTGAGGTTTTGGTGGACGTCTCTCTGGAAAGGGGCAGGACTCAACCCACTAAATCGTATTTTCCCAGATGGAGCGTTTGAAGGTTAACTCTGATGGCTGATCATCATTAACACTTCATTACACACCAACTCTTAGCAAATGGGGTCGTTCGGCTCCCTCCCGAGTGCCTTCGGCTTTCCTCTCAACACTGAGGGAGCTGACCCTGGCCCCTCCCTTCGGTTCACCCCTTCCCCGGGGCTGTGGGTGTGAGCGAGGCCCCTGTGCTGTGGGCTCAGCTCCACTAGAAATGCCAGAAATGTCAGCCTGAGGAGCCCTCAGTATGCCAGACTAGGCTGGAGAGAGAATATATTCTTCAAATCCCAGCACTTCTAAATTTGCTGACGGTGGCTAATGAACCCATCAAGAAGGAAACTTGAGAGATGGGTAGTTACCCTCAAAACTCGGAATATAAACAGAATGTGGAGTGTTTTTCTCCTGCTCTGAGTATGGGCCGGCGTCTGGTCTGGTCTGTGCCCATGCAGGTCTCCCTGTAAGCCTTCTCTCTTTGTGGGTGGCTCTTCGTTAGAAACTCTCCACAATGTGAGGATCTCAGTATTCTCAAAAGTAGAAATGCAGGGATCTGAGCTACATGATTTCCGAGGCCCTTTCCAGCTAGGAAACGTTTTGGCATTGTACACATTAAATGAAAATGGGACTCCTTCCTTTTAGTCAAAAGCTTGCCACTTCTCGTCAGTCCTAAATTGGCCATCACTGTTTCACCTACACCTCTTCTCCCATCCACCCACCCATGCACCCATCCATGCACCCATGCACCCATCTACCTATCCATCCACCCATCCATCCATTTACCTATCCATCTATCCCTCCATCCATTCCTCCATTTCACCTTCCTTCCATCCAACCATCCATCCATCCTCCCTTCCTCTATCCGGCTGTCTATCCACTCATATTTCCTCCCTTCCACCCACGCCTCTGGTACACAGAAGTGTCACCTCATGGTGGAGGGAGGCTCTGAGGACAGTGGTGAACAAGGTAGTTGAACAAGGAGGGCTCCAGGTTTACGCGCATGGAAGCAGTTTGGGGGCCCTCTCTAAAGACTACAGACTCACAAATACGAACTCACTCAAGCATTCCCATGGCTTCGGAAGGGGAGCACGCGAGCAAGGGACCCTGAAGTTCCAGATGCTGGTTTTTGTCAAGCCCCTTTTGCAGATGTGGCCCTGCCCTCTCAGAGCTCAGATTCTGGTGCCCGCTGGTGAGGGCTGGGCCTCTCTGTCAGGCAGGGGTTTAGGTGAACCCAGCCAAAGCCCCAAGACCATGCCTGTGAGAATCCCAAGTCTCCCTCAGCTCTGTCCCTCATGCCCCATCCAAATGTGCACGTTGCATTTGGCTCTTTCCCCTTCACTTGTACCCAAAGTTCAACCTCCTTCCACTTACACCGAGCACTTCACGTCAATTCTCTAAGTTACTTGAACAGCCACCTGGTACTTTGCACAGCCCACCCTGCAGGTGGGAGTCCCTCTGAGAGATTCCCCACGGGGGCTGCAGGGGAATATCTTCCCCACCTCCTTCGGCTGGGTCCCTGCCCGATCGATCGTGCTGTCAGGGTGAGACCCAGCCAGGAAAGGGGGCTCCGGTTCCAGCTCACCTCCCTTTCCCGTCCCCGAGAATGGGAGCTGTCCCGTGGGGTGGCGGGGGTGAGAACCACGGGGCCATGCGAAGCAGCCACGAGAGCAGCAGCGGGGCTTCTCCTCTCAGGTGCCCACCACACGGGGTGCCCAGGGCTCAGAGGGCCCTCAGCCCCGCTCCTGGGCTCCTGATGCTCTGTGAGCTCCCGGCTGTCTGCTGATTCCCGTCGCCAGGCTCAGAAGGGTCTGAGGCATCTGCACTCACTTTGCTGGTGTTTGTTTGGTTTTGTTTTGCTATTGTGCTGGAATCTTCCAGCTCCGCCGGGACAGGACTTTGTTCTCCCTATAAAGAGCCATCATCCACTGGGCCAGGAAGCATTGTTTGTGCAGCATTAAAGTCACAGCAGAAATAACTATAGAAACTTAGCTCCTAAGTAGCTCTTTTCATCATCAAAGCATTTTGAAAACACTAATTAACAAAGGAGACAGAATGTCATAGTCAATAAGTATATTTTGAGCAGAGCAGCCGCAGAGCTTCGAGGTGGGAGTCCTCGGCAAGTTTGCAGACGTCGTTGGGGGGTCTGGTCCAATGGCTACTGGATGGGCCGTGCCTGCCACTGGGCATGTGCGGCCAGTCTCTCCATGGAGCCCCACGTGGGACCCCTGCGCCTGTTTGTCCTGACTGCCAGAGCACACTTTTTCCAGCTCCTACAGTAAAAGTCGGAAGGTCCCAGATGGAGCCCCAAGGCCAGACTGGATGGGATGGGCTTTGGCTTGCCCCTAGGCCCAAGAGTCCCCAGCCTGAAACTCAGCAAGGGTGTGGCTCATCTGCCTGGTTGGGCTCAGCCCAGCACAGGTCTGTTTCTTCCCACCTTGATTTGTCTGTGACGGGTCCCATTGTCTTTGACATGTGATCTGGATGCAGCTTGAATGCCTTCCTGTCGCCTGGAATGACTGTTGCCGAAAGCCACATGCATGGCACGGACAGGTGGCCAGTGTCCCACAGCCAGGATGAGGGGGGAGGGGCTCGAGCCTCAGACACTGGTTCTCCTCCTTCAGTGACTGTTCCGGATAATGCTCCGTGATGACTGAGAACCTCACCCACTCTGTGCGGTCTGTGCAGTGTTCACACCAAAGCTACTGATCGATGTTGAGTGGCACATCTGCCTCTGTGGATGCGTCCCTCACCCCTCTCCCTGTTAATGAACAAAACTCTGAAGGCGGGCCTGCGCCACTGTCTGGACCATCCCTCTGCAGAGTCCCGCCCCTCCCTCAGCACCCAACCAAGAGTCCTCGGCCTTGATGCTGCAGCCCGATGTCACTGCGCTCTCTTCTGACCCCTCCCCCCCCCATTCTGCCACACCTGTCCCAGCCCTGACCACGCCCCCAGGAGTGGGCTGATTTGCACTCACTCAGGTGGCTTTTCCTAGACTGGGAGCCACCTGAGGGCCGAGTCCCCATCTTCTTCCTGTCACCCCGGCTCCAGCCCCTCACACAGGGGCCCAGGAAGGACGCGTCCTTGTCCCTACCCAGTTTCTGGCTCTCTTCACCCTCACCCACCCGGCTGGCCACTCCAACACCTGGGGCCATTCCATCTCTCAGGTCCTGGAGGGTGAGCTGCCGTTTCCATGACAACCCTGTGGCACACGGGTATTTGAGGTCATGCTTACACAAAGGTAGGAGCACATGGGCGACACTGACATGTTTTCTGCATCTTAACGCTGTGCAGATTTGTTGCCATAACATCGGAAAGTGCCTTTGCTGGTGCTCCAGCCCAAACCGCTTCTCTGCTCCTGACCCCTGGCCCCCGTGCAGAGGGTTTGTTCCGACTAATTTCTCATGTTCCCCTTTCCAGAACACTGAAGCTTGGTCTTTTAGATATCTCTGAATGTTTTTAAAAGATTTTTCTTAAGTCATCAGGGGAGCGAAGATTGGATGACACCTCCCTACCGTAGGGAGGTGAGACTCTACCTCTGAGTAATGTGTCCAGCTTTCCCATGAGCGCCCCTTCTTGCTCAGGACTGTGATGAGGCCGGCCGGCCATCGCCACCCAGGGGAGACTCAGTTTCCTCCCTCCCCACTGCTCCCCCCGCCCATACCAGCTGCCAGCTTCCCGACTGCACAAGTGCAGGTTTTTATTCTTTCTCATCTCGGCCAGTCTGCCAGAAAGGAGGCCTGGACAGCTTCAACAGCACATCTGTGTGGAACAAACGCCCAGTCTGGCCGTGGGTCACTGACGGGCTCCAGAAAGCCCCTTTTCCAGCCCGTGTGCCCTGTTCCCGCTTCTCACCAACCTCGGGTTGTGAATTAGCGATCTGCTTGTCTCCTTCCAAAGAGGAAAATTCCTGGCTGCATTTATAAATGTCGATGGTGGTTTTCAGGAGGAAATAAATTATGCAAATCTCCTAAAAGGCCTCTGGTTTGAAAGTCAGCTTGGGTCCTTACCCATGACTCACCCCCTGTTTCTTCTAGAACCTACAACTCCACTTCTCTCTGGGAACACACTGGGCTCCGCCCCGCCTCTGGGGCTCTTCCCCCACCCAGTTCTCAGCGCAGGGCTTGGACAGACGCTCAGCAGCTGCTTGCTAGGTGACAAGTGGGCTTCTCAGATTCTAAAGGGGCGCGTGGGGCACAGGAGAGCACAGAAATGCTTAGGAGTCCAAGACCTGGGTTCAAGTTCTGCTCTGCTGTGGGGCGCTGTTCTGCATGGCGTGCGCCCAGCTCCCACTCAGAGATGCACAGGACCCACGCCCACCGACAGGTTCTCCTGTGGGGAATCAGGCCTGCAATGTGCCTAGGCCACTTCGAGTCTTGCTGTTTGCTAAAAACTTTCTCACCCAGATTTGTGGCAAATATTCACTGCAAAGTAACTTTCTAAAATCCATGCCTAACCCTCCAAGGACCAGGGTAACTGGTCCAACCACTTTTGCCTTTTCATTTGCAAATATCCCTCTTCTGTGGTGTGATTAGTGGCATTGGCTCCTTTGTTTTCTGTAAAAGGGAACCACCCAAAGCAACCTGTGCATAGTGAATGAGGACCATCATGTAATGTGCGGAGAAACCCAATAAAGGCCAGTCCTGGCAAAGGCCATGGCTTTTTGCTCCCCTCGAGGGAAAAGCCATGCCCGCCCTTTTCCTCCACCGGAATCAGTAGTCCACGTGAATGTCTCATTTAGGGTGAGACAGCCCAGGAGGAAGGCGCGCAGGAGCATGGGCAGGAAGGTGGGACCGGAGGGCGTGCTGGGGGCTGGAGGGGAGCCACAGTTGCTGGGAGAGCAGGGTGCTGGGGTCTTGACAGAGGAGGAGTGAGATAACAGCTACCACCCCAGAGGGCACCCCCTGCATGGAGCCGGTTGATTCCAGGATGCTCAACGAGGGGGAGCCATGACCCCTCCCTCCCACCACACAGTGAGAACAGGGGCCCCTGCCTCAGGGTAAGTGGCCAGGCTGGGTGGGGATCCCAGTAAAGCTGAGAGCCAGCCCGGGGGAGCTAGGGCCGGACCCCGTTGCTGAACCCCTGCCCCCGTGTGGGGTGTTTGGAGGGCGGGCCTTTGAGAGATGATCACTGTTATATGAGTTCGTGAGGAGGGGGCCCCGGAAGGGATTAGTGACTTTGTAAGAAGAGGAGGAGAGGGAGATGGCGTTCTCTCTGCCACGTGAGGACGGACGGAGTGAGAAGGCAAACCAGGAAGGGGGCTCTCGCCAGGATCCAAAACGGCTGGCACCCTGATCTTGGACTTCAGAGCTTTTAGAAGGATGAGAAATAAATGTCTAACATCTGCTGGTTAAGCGCCCCCACCTGTTGACTGCAGCCTGAGCTGGTTAACACACGAGGTCTGCCTGAATGTGGAGACCCTCTCCACCCATCTGGGGCCACCCTAGGTGTGGGCCTGCAACAGGTGTCCCCAAGCTTCTTCACTGACGACCCCCAGAGAACAGCCACTCTCCCCCTTCTCAGAGGCACTAGGCTTTGGGGTCCCCCCATCTCGGACCCACCCCCTCAGACAATGCTGCGTATTTCTCCGTGGCGGAGTGGGGAGGCCGACCCGAGGCTGCAGAGCTCCCCCACCCCCACCAGCCCAGGGCGGGCTCCCCACGCAGGGAGCACACACTCTTTAAAAGAACCCTCTCTCCTTGTTACCTGCATGCCAAGGTTATCCACTCCAGTATGCACGGGGTAAATGAGGTTGTTTGGCTTATGGATACAAATAGACACTGCTTTTTTGACTTGCAAAATGAATTCTGCTGCAACTGGCTCAAACTTAAGTATGCTAATGCTCGATGAACCAGTTGTCTATTTATTTCTGTTTATGCCTGCAGACCCATTAGCAACTTTTTTTTCTTGTTTTCTTTTGGAATATTAAACGGTTCCCACATATTCTAAAAATTAGTTGATTAGCTAGTTAGGGCACATTTTAACTGCTAGCTCCGCTGAGCCAAAGGAGAAAATGAAGGTAATTTTGTTTGCAAGGAATGTGCGCTCCGGAGCTGACTGTTGAGAGATGTGCGCGTCAACGTAATGAGGGATCGTAATATCTCCGTTTGCATCAATATGGAAATAACCGCGCGCTGTGACAGCCCTGACGCTGAAGGCATCACCCGCCTGCTCATTATGCATTCCGGCTCTGATTATGAAAAATAGTGTGTTTTCTTTTAAAGAGAAACCGACATTATCAATCAAACCACACCAATTATTTCAGAAAGGGATCACAGTGGAGCAGACGAGAGGGCTTTTCAGCTCGAACGGCGCCTGATGGGCAGGCGGACTCGGAAAGGGTGTGATGTTTTCATTTCGTGACAGTTGTTAGTATTAATTAGGAGCACTGAGGAAGTGTTTTGTGCGGTGGCACCCAGACAACCTGCTTTCGCTGCTATCCTCTGGATCTTTATTATTTTCTTTTAATGAGCCCTGTCTTAATATCAGCGCCCTTCTGATGACAGCTCTCTTTCAGCTGACAGTCCAGCACCGGGCTAACAGGGGCGTCAGATCAGGGACAGGGGGTCGGAGTGAGGGGACGAAAGAGAGGCAACAGGGAAACCCTAGTCTGTGACGGGCAAGAACGAAACAGGCATGAGAACAAAATGATGTTCGGGGCAAAGGGAAGTGTGTGGTGTGGTGGGAGTGTGTGTGTGTGTGTGTGTGTGTGATGTAGCTGTAGCTCTGAGTGTGGCGTGTGTATTTGGCGATAACTCGCTTATTAGTTTTCCTCCAACCTTGCAGGTAGGTTGGAGGAACAACGAGAGGCCAGGACAGTGGCTCACCGGCCACCCTTAGGACGGGGTCACTTTGGGCTGCTCTTCCTGCTGCTCCCTCTGGACTGCCCAAGGCGTTGGGTCTCGTGCATGCCTGGAGGCCTTCCTGGCAGGTCATCCCAGGACCTGCTGGGCAGTCGGCTCTCAGGAACTGTTTGCTGAATGAGTGGCGGAGAGAAAGGGGCTCTCTCTCTCCAGTTTAAGACCTATGTCTGGATATACTCAGATGACATATGGAGACACACGTTTCCCTGAGCAAAGTGCAAAGATAGACGAATACAAGGCAGAGGGCACTGACTACGTGAGTGGGAGTTGGACAGACCTGGACACACTTCCGTGTGACCTTGGGCATGCTGTGTCATGCTTCAGAGACTCACTGTCCCGCAGGCGGGGTGGGGGTGTGAATTAGCGGAGCTATTTAGAAGGGGCCTGGCAGAGGAGGGCATTCCAGCCCCTGTGTGTCATTGGGCAGTAAGTCCTTGTGGGATGAATGAGTGAATGAATGAATGGGGGAAGGTCGCACACCTCTTGGTGACCTTCCCCTTGAGCACTCAGCACCGGGCACTGGGCCAGGGTGGCTGTGGTGGTTGCATTGTTTCAACCGTGGGCCTGCGGGTGAACCGGGGTGTGGGTGTGGATTTGCACGGACCTGCCTGCACCTTTCCTCCATGCTCCAGGACGAGTTCCAGAGAAAGCCAGGGTCCTTGGTTTCCCCATGGGACATCAGTACCCACTGTGCCCAAACCCACCTGCCCCTCCCTCCATGGTGGGCACCTACATGTCCCCAGGCTGCCGAGCTTCATCCTCCTCCTTAGAGCTTTGAAGCCAGCCTGTCCTGGCAACACTGTCACTATCGAAGAGGGAGAAGAGGTCAGCTCACTGGCTCCCTGGTGCTGCAGGGCCCCTGAAGTCTCCGGCAGTGGGGGCTGAGGGTGGGCCTGTCCTGGACGGAGGGCCTCCGCCTCGGTGCCCCAGGATTCCTGAGCCTAGGTCCTGGGAGAGGCCTTCCTTCCTTCCGCAGAGAGGAGGCCCCTCCCACCTGCTCTGGGGAGACTCCAGTGCTGTCAGGGGTCTTGGCTTCCTGCCGGGCCCCCTCAGGCCCACCTCGCCCCCACAGCTCCCTCCTGTTGGCTGTAAGCGGCACAGAGGTGGTACTAGATCGGGCCAGCGAATGCTGGAAGTCTACCGGGAGTCTATGCTCAGCTGTGGTGGAAATTTCTAAGTTGGAGGGATTTCTTTTAAGAAAAAGGTGGATTGGCATGGTCATTTTTCCTCACAAAATTCAAAAAGGCCGGACCCCGGATGAATCAAAATTTAAAAAGGTGGGACAAGGGAGGAACTGCAGAGCCAGCCTGACCAGCGTGTGTGTCCCCGACTCTGCTCAGCGGCCCTCTGACCTCAGGGCAAGCACTTGACCTCTGTGCCTGGCTCACAGCACACGACCAGCGTCTCACAGCGACGACTCTGCACGGTGTCAGGCACCTTGAAGACACTGACCCTTCAGTTCTCACGGCCACCCCGAGGTCATGCCCACTTTGCCACGAGGAAGCCGAAGGAGCGGTGCTCATGCTCCTTCGCCTTGTGAAGTGTGATCTGGTAGGAGGCACTGGCACCCATGCCAGTTCCCTTAAACAGGAGCGGGCTGCCACGCCATGTCAGAGGGCTGCAGGGGCTACAGAAGGTTCTGGGGGAGAAGAGGGGTGGGACCCACCTCATCTGGGATGGGCGGGAAGGCTGCACATCAGCAGTGGGTTTCAATGCACCTCTGAAGGAGCGGAAGGATGTCGCCGGGTGGAGGTGGGAGGAGTGTGTCTCAGACGGAACATAAACAATGGCAGGGCCAGGGGAGCCAGCGTGTGCGGGAGGGTTGGCGGGTCCTGCCCGGACGTAGCTGGGTGCGGGCTGTGCATGTGCACGTGTGTTTGTGTGTGCACACACGTGTACACATGTGGCATGTAGTGGCGGGGACAGAGGAGACTGAAAGTCTGGCCAAACCCTTTGAGCTTTACTCCATGGGAAGTGGAGTGATCTCCCAGGGGCAGGCTCCGCTCTCCACCACTTTTTAGTCCCTTGTTATCGAATCTGTCCATCTTTTTAAGTAACGTTTTTAATGGCAGCAGAAGCCTGCCCTTTCCAATCAAGATAAACCACCAGACCTGACACGCCACAGAACAAGTGGGGCCAGGTCTGCGAGGAAAGGCGGGCATGGCGAGCACACATGCTCACAGTGACAGTCCTGCAGCGGGTCCAGGGACGCACGCCTGGCCCCTGCTGCGGGGACGTGGCCGGGCCAGCTGAGTCTGTCTGCCGGCGCAGTCAAGGCGCTGTGAGCCAGCACGGCTGGCAGCGGGGCCCTGCCGGGAGGTTCCAGCTTCTCCGATGCTACGCCGACACATCACTCCCATCGGGAAGCCAAGGGGCACCTGTGGGAATGGCTGTGATAGAAGGTCAAGTGCGCTAGGTGTCCTGAAAGCTGCCTGGGAAGTGCTGTGGGCGGGATGGCCGTGTCCCTCTGAGGACTCAGGGCACATGGCTCTGTGGGGCAGGTGGTCCCACACCATCCAGGTGGTCACTCTAGTTGGTGGAAGCAGCTTGAGCTAGATTTGTGGGCCCAGCGGGGTGACTTTCTGGCCAAAGAGAGAGCCGGAGGCTGGAGACCCAGGCGGGGTGCTCGCCAGGGGATGGGCCCTGCCGCTCTGATCCAGGAGGGCAAAGCTTCATCCCAGCTTTCATTCACCAGGCTCTGAGGACCCTGGGAAAGGGAGGAGCAAGCAGGTGGAACAGGGTGCTCAGGTTACAAGCAACAGAAGCCAATTCTGGACCCAAGCAGAAACGATTTCATTAGGAAGTATCTGGACTCAGTGGGAACGCCGGCTCTGAAACAGGCAGACACTCTGGGGGCTTGTCGGGGGTGGGAGGGCGGAAGCAGAGCCACAGAAATGGCCTCACACCAGAATGCCGGGATCCATCCATTTCTGGACAACTGGTCTCCCTGCTCCAGATTCGCGCTCAGCAGGGGCTCGGCCACAGAGCCTGATGTGAGCCACCTGTCTGTCTCCGGGCTCGGGGAGGCAGGGCCCTACCTGCCGTCCCGCAGGTAAAGGACATTCTCACAAGGAGATGGGGACCCGGTTAGGAAGGGGAGTAGGAGTGGGTGGTCCTGAGCCACAGCAGAGCCCACCAGGACGCCTACTTGGTTAGTGAGTCTGTGGTCCATGTTGGTGCCCACAGTATTGTCTGCAAGGACAGATTGTCCTTTGCCCTTCAAGGGGACCCTCAGATTTGCCATGTGTCCCCCACTGGCTGGTGGCAGGGGGCCCTGAGCAAGGCTGTTCAAACGCCCTTACAGCATAGAAGCCTCCTGTCCCAGTCACAGCAGACCAAAGTCTAATGGGAGGGTACTGTTCCCCAGGCTTTGCAAGAACAAAGTCAGGCCAAAGTTTTAGCAGATTTAGAAAAGAACTTTCTGGCATAAGCTGTTATTCCACGAGAAATACATGTGCTACATGAAAACTGCAGTGAAAGCTGGGGAACGATGACGAGTTATGATAGACTGAGCCAGGCAAACAGGACAAGCCATGTGACAAGCTGGTGTTTTGGGGTTGGGGCTATAATTAGACATAATTATAGTATAACCGAGTACAGCTCCCTCCCCCCACGCTATCCCTCTACGCTGTGCTGCTGGGGTCTTGTATGTTGATGGGAGAGAAGGGGGGTCGTTGGGCTCTAATTTTAAGCCTTGTTCCTCTACCAGCTTCTTACAGAATGGTGTTGAATAGAGGTCATTACCACCGAGCCCTGGACTTGGGGCTCCTCCTGGCGACTGCAGCTGCAGCCCATGGTGCTGGCCATTTCTACCCGAGACTGGTTTGGAAGGCTGGTCTGCAGATGTTGGCAGACCACTTCCTCTGCCACTCGGGAACGACCATTTGGGAGGAGTCACCTGATGAACACGGGTACCTTGAGTTTGGCATCGTAGGTCCGATAGGTTAGGCTTTCCACAGCCATGGGAAGCTGGGAGAACACAGGGGACCCCAAATGCTGGTCCAAGGAAGCGTTCTCCATTCCTTCCCTCGAGCCTGTCAGCTGTGCTCCGATCCCCATTGGTGGAGCTCCACTCCGTGCCGGGGGCCAGCCTGGGGCTGAGGACAGAGGGTGACTGGGACACATGTCCCCCTCCAGAAGGTCATTGGAAACAAAACTGCTGGTTATCGGTGCGGAAGGCATTCTAACAAAGGCGTGTGCATGGGGTTCGGGAACTAGGGAGCAGGTTCCCGAGTCAGTGAGGAGTGGGCAGGGACCTGCGAGGGGGGTGGTGCTGAGCTGGGACCTGAAGGGTATGTGGGGTTAGCCAGAAAGGAAGCTGGCTCCAGGCAGCAGGGCTCCGTGGGTTGTGACCGGGGAGCAGGCAAGCAGATGTGAGTTTGGGAAACGGAATCAAGGCAAGGCCCTGTTTTAAACTCTAAAACAATTGTGCTTCTCCTACTATAGCAATCGTACTTATCTGTAGATAACTGTGGTTAAAATCCGGGCGTGCCTGAGCACCCTTCCCCTCCAGGTCTCCTCCTCTCCCCTCCCTCCTCCCTCAGTGGGCGTGGCTCCTTCTCTTTCATTAATCTCTGTCTCCAGAACTGGGATAAAACTGAACATAGAGTTTTTTGTCTTTTTATCATTTACTGATTATATTATAAACATTTCCCCCTCATTAAATATTTTTCAGAGATATTATTTTAGTATTTCACCGCCTGGACATACCCTCATTTTCTGAACGATTTCTCTATTGTTGGACATGAAGTTTGTTTTCAGTTTCTTGCCTTATAAATAACACTGGATGAACACCAAAATAAAAAGCTTTGTCCATATTTCTGATAATTTCTTAAGGATCATTTCTTAGACATCTAGAAGTGGAGTCCAAGGGTATGAATAGTTCTAAGGTTCATGGTCCCTATTGTTAATTGTTTTCTTTAAAAAACAAGTCTACACCAACTTCCAGGTATAACTGGAAAACTGAACTAATTTTACTCCCCTTCCCCCCGGGTAAAGTGAGAAGATTTTTATTTTTAAGGCATAAACTTGCAACGATGAGCGCGGAGGATAGCAGTGCATTCTGGGAATCTGGGAGACAGATGGGCAAGCGGGAACTGCCCCAGTGGGCTGGGGGAGACCGAGTTCCCAGCTGCGGTGGAGAAAACAGAAAGCCAACTCACCGTGCGCCGTGGAATCCTCCAAATACTCAGGGGTGGCTGGCACCGGGTGAGTCTTGGGGAGGCAGAGTTGCTCCAGAAGCAGCCAGATTCCTAGACGGCCCCCTACGCACTCTGTCAACGGGGTACAGAGAGACGCCCTGCACCGCTCTCCTCTACACACACTTGGACGTCACTCCCCGGAGAAGGCAAAACCGGGCACCTCTGCACTGGGCTGTCTGACACAGTGAGAGAGGGGTGCTTATCAACCCTGATGGGCTAGGTGGGCCTGGGCAGGGTGGCAGCCGGGGCACTGGCAGCCAGGTGGGCCTCCGAGCTGGAGAAGAAGGGGTTTTTTTCAGGGAGTTTGGTCAGCACCAGAGGAAAGACTGAAGATACTAACAAGCAGGTTTTCATACAAACATATAGGCAAGTTCACACTTGACCTTCCTTCCCCGCACACTCAGAATTTCTAAACAGATGTTCACTTCCTCGTGTTTAAGCCAGTGAAGGGAACCAAGGGTTACCAGACAGCTAAAGAAGTCTCTACCATGGAAGGCAGAGGCCAAAGCAAACCTACAGGCATGCCGACCCCTACCTCATACCGCACACACAGGTCAGCTGGGGTGGACTGCAGATCTAAAGGTAAAAGGTGGGTCAGTAAAGCTTCTGGAAGAAAGCGCAGAATATTGTCGTGACCCTAAGGAGAAAGCAAAGATTTCTTATACAAGACATGAAAGTCATTAACCTAAAATAAAAGATGAATTAATGGGAGTGCATTCAAACTGAGAATTTCTGCTGCTCAAAAGACACCATTTAGAGAATAAAAAGGTACGTCACAGAGTGGGACAAGGAATTTGCAACTCACCTACAAAGACAGAATTATAGGAAGAACTCCCACAAATCAATGATTAGAAACCAGTCAGTAAAAAAAAAAAAAAGATTGCTTTAGCTTCCTAGAAATAAAAAACCTAAGATGAGTATTTGAAGGTAAAGCTGAGGAATTTCACAAAAATAAGGCAAAAGACCAAGGAACGAAAATTTTAAAAAAAGGTTAGAAAAGTAGAGGACTAGTTCACAAAGTAGGAAGAAAGGAAACAGAAAGAAGAAAAGTGAATTAATTCAAGAAACTTTCCAAAATGAAAGGACATAGGTTTTAGATTGAACAGGCTCGTGAACTCACCACGAATCAAAATAGAACCACGTCATGAGATTTCAAGGCACTGAGGACAAATGAACTATAAGCTGTCACAGAAAAAAGAGATAAACAAAGCCTATACAAGAGAAAAAGCCAGTGCACAGGGACAAGTACTGAGCCTGCAAGCAGCCTGGGAGCTGAAGACAACGAGCCTTCAAACCCGGGAGGAAAGTGGTTTCCAACCCGGACTCTACCCAGTCGGAGTCAAATCAAGTCTGAGAGTACAGCCAGCTTATTTTCCGACGTGTAAAGTGTACAGAATTTATACCCCATGCGCCCATTTCTCAGGGAGCTGGTGTAGTTTGTATTTCACCAAAATCACAAAGTTAACATCAAAAAATATCAGGAGACAGGAAACCGGAGAGGCGACAAGGACCGAGGCGAAGGGACCCTCCGGGCTGATGCGAACGAAGGAGCTGTGGCCCCAGCTGAGCACTAGACTGGGAGGCAACACACTGAAGTGGTGGGGAAGGGGACGAGAGTCCAGGGTTGTCACCACCAAGAGGCCTTCTTTCATGATCCTTATTTTTCCAGTACTAAAGAATTTTAAAATTGTGGTATAATATATACAGCATGAAATTTGCCATCGTAACCATTTCAAGTGTACAATTCAGTGGCAGTCAGCACCTCCACAATGCTGTACAACCGTCACTGCTATCTGTCCCCAAGTTTTTCATCACCCTCAACAGAAATTCTGTGCCCACGGAGCAATAGCTCCCCATTTGCACCTCCCCCAGGCCCGGGAACCCTCCATACTGGCCATGAACTCACTCCTCCAGGTGACGACTCACATACTTGGAGCCATCCGGTGTCTGCCCTTCTCTGCCTGACTTCTTTCCACGGGCCCATCACTGTCCGGTTTCCCCATGGAGTGGAGCACGGGCCAGGACTGTGTTCCTCTCTAGGGCAGACTACCCACGATGCACAGCCCGTATGCACTCTGATCCTCCATTGCTCTACGGATGGCCCTCCGTGTAAACCCAGTGACACCTGGATGGCCCTTCCCATCTTTGGCTCCTCGGACCGTGTGCTCGGCGGTCTTCGCTGCTGCAGCAGACCACGGTTGTCCATTCACCTCACAGAGGTGTCCTGCTCTGATTTGTCCTTGACACTAGGGGTAGGTCATGGCGAGCTCACAGACAGAGGGCAGAGGGCAGCCCCCTCCCCAGGCCTATTCCTGCGGGATCCCCAATATGTGGAACCTCAAAACTCAAAATTAACAAACAAAACAGAAACAGACACAGGGGACAGGAGGATGGTTGCCAGAGGGGAGGAGGGTTGGCTGGTTGGAGGAAAAAGGCGAAGGGATTAAGAAGCACAAATTGGCAGTTAGGAAATAGTCACAGAGCAGTTCAGGGATGCAAAGTGCAGTACAGGAAACAGGGTCAATGACACGGTAATAACTGTGTATAGTGCCAGGGGGCACTGCATCTATTAGGGGAATCACTTCATAAGTTTTTCAAATGTCTAATCACTATGTTTCACACCTGAACCTGATATAATATTGTATGCCAGCTGTAATTAAAGAAAACACCATTGAGTATAATTCATGTGTCCAGCGGGGAAACAGCTAAGCTACGTCCCACCCCCTTGAAGGAATATTATATATACACTTGTTAAAGTTAGGTTTATGGGGAGTTTACAGTAAGATAGTTGGTAATAGATGGTAAATAAAGAGAAAGCAGGCCACACCACTGCACTCCTATGTTATCACAACCACAGGGAAGCAGCGGCGTGCGCATAGGGAGAGAAACCATCTGGAGAGGGCACGCGCAACACGGGACACTCCCGAGCTGTCCCGGGGGGCGGAACTGTGCGTGGGTGCCCTGCCCCCTTCTTTCCACGTCCTCAGTTATCTGTGCTGAGCAAATGGCCGCGTTTGTGCCGGTTCCACCTTCAGGAAAGCTGCTGGGGGCGGCAGCAGTCTCCCAGGAGCTGCCTCCCCTCCCAGCCCCGCTCTGCCGTCGTGCAGCTGTTGCGCAGACGTGTTTGAGGGCAAACCCTCCTTTGCCCCTGCTCCCACGTCAGACACCCGGCACTCAGCGCCACTTTGTGGAGCGCACGGTGGTCCTCGGTGAGGAGCCAGGCCCTCGGTGGTGGCATTCGGAGCACTGGGAGCATTTCTGTTTAGAAATGGGAGTTGTCCTCTGGAAGCCCAGCTGGCGCAGCCAGGCTTCTGGCGTTTCGACAGCAGAGGCGGACGTCACAGTGCAGTGAGCCCTGCTTCTACACTTGTTTAAAAGCCAGGAAAGGTGCGTGTGGCAGACTCATGGGTTCTCTCACGCTGCTGGCAGGAGCGCAAATTCGCACCATCTTTCCACGGGACAGCCTGGCCACACTCCAGAAAAACCTTCTCACTCTGCACGACCCTTGATGGCACGGTGGTGCTAACAGGGACTTCTTCTAAGGAAATAGTCCTGCTGTTTGTGAAAACAGAAGTGGTAAGATCCTCCGTCAGAGTTTATAATAACCAACAGTTGGGACCACAAGAGCGGGCTGGTTCAGTGAATCACGGTCCATTTGTGTGACGGCGTGTTATGTGTTTGAACAATACTGAGTACAATGGAAATTATTCCAACCACATTGTTATAAAATAATCTGATTATGCAGGGGTATAGAGCAACATGATCCATTTTGCACTGGAATACTCACGTGCTAATTAAAAATAATGAAAAATAAATACAAAAAATGGGTAGCTAGCACTCTGTTCCTGGATGGTGGAATTAGTGGTGATTTATTTACATGTTTCCTGATGGATTCCTTTGTTCATCCAACAAATACTGTTTTGCTCCAAGGCACGGCTTGCAGCCTGTGAGGTGTGGCCTGGGCGAGGCGTGTTCTGGGAGATGGGCCTGCTGAGCGGGCCTGTGAGCTGCTTGGAGCGGGCCTGGCCCGCTGAGAACCCTGTGGAGGCTCAGGGTGAGCAGGCGAGGCCTCGGTGACACGGCAGACTGGCCGGTGCTAAGGGTGGCTCTCTGCTCACTGTCAGGGTTTGGAGGGAAAAAGGAAGTCCTTGTCTGGCCTTCTTAAAAACAGTGTGCCCTGAAGACTCTTTTATTTTTTTAAAAATATTTATTTATTTATTTTTTAGAGAGAGAGGGGAGGGGAAGGAGCAAGAGTGGGAGAGAAACATCAATGTGTGGTTGCCTCTCATGTGTCCCCCACTGGTGACCTGGCCTACAACCCAGGCACACGCCCCGACTGGGAATCGAAGTGGCGATCCCCTGCTTCACAGGCCCATGCTCAATCCACTGAGCTACACTAGCCAGGGCCTGAAGACTCTTTTAAATCACATTTTCCCCCCGGTGGTCTTTCCATCCATCTACCCAACCATCCACCCACTCATCCATCTCCTCGTTCATCCACTTATTTACCTATCCATTCATCCATTCACCCACCAATCTATCATCCATACATTCATCCACCCACCCATCCATCAACCCATCTAACTGCCCACACATCTACTTATCTATGCATCTGTATCCATCCACTCACCCGCCCATCATTCATATATCCACCCACCTGAATGCTCATCCCTCCCATCCAGCTATTCACCCACCCACCTATCCATCCACTCACCCAGCCATGCACTCATCCATCCTCCGTCCATTTATCCAGACATCCTTTTGTTTCTTCATTCATTCCATAAACACTGGGGATCTACAACTTGCCAGACCCTGAACTTGGATGGTACTGAAGACACAGCCTGCCTTCAGGGAGCTGTCCCCGTCACTCACACAAAGAAGGGTGGTTGGCAGCTTTCGGGGGCAGGGGGAGGGGGGTGTGCCCGGGGAGGCGCGTGAAACTGCTCGTGCCCAAGCACCACAGGGGGAACTGCTGTCCTTCCTGGGCCCAGGAGCAGCACCACGGGGCCAACACGGTCTGGAGACAGATGGCCCTTCCAGAGAAGTCCTGGTTGGTGCCAGACCCCTTGGGCCCTCGGTGACTCTCAGAAGGGGGCAGAACTCTCAGAACATCTAAAACGGAACCACCTGCCAGCTCAGTCCACGGGGCGCTGACAAGTAACATTTCATTCAGGAAAATAAAAGAGGATGGTTCTTGAGGTTTTGTTGCTCGGACTAGAATCCTACCACCTATCCCTGTTTTCTCGGCATCTTTCTTGGTCTCAGAGGGTGATTCAACTAAAGGCCCAGGTCAAGGTGTGTTGGTGTTTTAAAGTTTGGTACATCTGCCTGGTGCCTTTGCAAAGAGGGAACAGCTCCCTCTCCCATCGGCTTCCCTGAACCCACAGTTTAGGTTTTGCTCTATGACGGGTTAAAAAGGCGTTGCGTCAGCCCGTGCGTCTCTGACGGGGACGAGCGGAGCGTCTTTCTGTGTTCAGTGTTCACGAGCGCCTTCTCTTCTGTGACTTGCTTGTTGCAGGTGCAGGCGAGTAGCCCACGGCCTCTCCCCATTTCTTGCCCGGGAAGCCTTTCTCAGTCATGACGTTTGGAACTAGATGTTCACTTCACGGGCGCCTGCAGTGAGCTAGGGCCGCGACCCCAGCACTTGGTTTTGAAAAGGGGAAGCGCGTGAATTTGTTCACTTCCTGCTTTCTCCCTCGAGGACGCGGGGCTCACCCCCTGCGGCGTTTGTGCATCCGTTTCTTCCACCAGACTGAACTTGGTGGTGGGGATGTGGCCCACTGAACTTGGTGCTTGCTCCTTCCACCCTTTAACCAGACACTCTGAACGACAGTCTCAAAACATTTCCCCACACCCAATATTTACTAATTGTAACTTTTTTTTTAAAGTACCCTTATAGTGGAGAAATTTGGCAGCAAGTGTCTTTACCAAGTAATCAGCGCCAACATCACCAAGAGGAGGAGGGTCTAGCACGTATCCGCCGGACCTGCTGCTCTTGTGTTGCGGTTCTGCCCAATATGCGTGGCCTGAATCTGACGACTCACCCAGCAGAGTCCAATGGAGGGACACGCCACAGAGCGTGGGAGAACTGGCCTGTTCTCTTCCGAGCTGTCCGCGCCACGGAAGGCAGACAGACTGTGACCTGGGCTCCCGTCCCTGTTGGGGGCAACAGGTGCCTGGGGGCTGGGTCCTGAGTCAGAAAGACGTTGTGCTAAGAGCCATTCTTGGGACAACTGGGAATTTGGGTACGGACTCTGCGACAGTAGCATTGTGTCAATGTTAAACGTCCTGAATTTGATCATTGTACTGTGGTTACATGAGAGAAATGTCTTGGTTCTTATGAACTCTATGCTAAAATATTTAAGGGTGACACATCGTGTTTCTGCAACCTATTCTCAATGAGGTCAGCCAAAAAAAAAAAACAAAACCCCTTTACACATGAGAGGGAGGGAGAGAAAGAGAGGAGAGAGCACCAATGCGGCCAAACTGATGAATCCAGGTGAAGTGGGCGAGTACTGCTGGGGCTGTTAGAACTCAGGTTTGGCATTTTGCAGAGAAGGTGGTATTTCTTTTGCTGTCAGGCTGTATTGAACCCAAGCATCCTTCTGGAGAGGTCTGGCGTTAGGGGACAGGGTCTAGCGCCTGCCGGAACAAAGTGCCCAGGACGTTAATGGAGGTTCATACAAACCTCCCCAAGTCGGTTTTCATGGGCTTCGTCGGAAAAGAGCATCCCGAATGCTTCCTGATACTTCTCTACTGTCATCTCACGTACTGTCTACCGAGCATGGATTCGTTCAGAAGCAAACCCAACCAAGAGGCTGGGGACACTTGGCCATTTCCCAGGAAATCTGATCAGCTCCAGTGGCTGTTCCAGAAGACACTGTCCCGGCTCCCAGACCAGCGTCACATACTGGTTCCGTTTTCAGTCACTCCCCGCAGATGTCCACGCAGATCAGATTCACCGAAGAATTCCTCTCCCCTTGTCCTGAGTTTGTAGACATGCTCCACAGAAAGGCTTGTGCTCGCCAGACGGGGACCACGATGAACGGAAGACGTGTGATTTACCGTGGCACCCAGTGTGCTGGGTGACTGACAGGTGACAAGTGACAGGTGAAGAAGCAGAAAGCCAGAAGCCACGTACATCTCTCTTTGGTGCGAGTTCGATACTCGCTGGGAACACACAGCACATTCACTCGCACATTTTCTTGGCTTGTTCGGGCTCTTTTTAAAACCAAGAGACTGTACTACGCCTTATGCATGGGAAAGGCAGCTGCCGTGGAGCAGAGAATTGGAGTGGATTCTCCCAACAGTCGGGGTGCTGGAGGGTGGCCAGGTGGGCTGAGGATCGCAGTGGGGCCAGGGCTGCTCGTGGGGCACCGAAAAGTGCATGTTTGGGGGGCTGAGTTGCAATGAGGCAGAGAGGGACCTGGGGTAACAGTGAGGTGCAGGGTAGGTGCGGTCCCCCAGAGCAGGCAAGTGGCCCCGGGGGCAGCGCTGCCTCAGGGTCCCCGCCCTGGGTGCAGCTCAGCGGGTGTTCTCACTCCCAAAGGGCTGATGAGGAAAACGTGGGGACTTCTCAGAAGAAAAGCAAAGGATGAATATGGAGGAAGGGCTGGAAAATAAGGACCAGGATCCACAGTCTCAGGCATGGAAGTATTTTGTTGGGAGTAAAGGGGCATGTGGGTTTCGTTTGGATAAACCCACACTGTGCGCCAAGGCTATTTGGGTGCGAGGGGACAAGGGTTTTGAGCCCTTGCCCTCAGGAGAGAGAGCGGGAGGTAGAGGAAGTCTCTCCTGCGGCTCAGGGGAGATCCGGTCAGTGCCTGTAGAAGCGCGGATTTCACAGTCTAGAAGATCACCAGCGCCAAGTGTTGGGCACTGACCTTGAATTGCCGCTTCCCTCTATGTCGGGAGGACATTAAAAAATCCAGATCTCACCTTCTGCCTCACTGTCCTTTTAGGAAACAGGGGCCTCCCCGCCACCAGGAAAGTGGGGAGCGGCAACCCCGGGTGGGAGCCCAGCACTTAGCACGGAGCATGTTTGGTCTGGCAGGAGCGCACATCCTTTCCTCTTGTCTTCTTTTGCTTCAAACCGATGCAGACTTTGCCCCACGCGGCAGGTGCCCAGGCCACGTGGCCACCTCGTCTCAGGTCTCCCGAGCCCGGGCTTCAATGGAGCAATTAACCTGAAGCCCCGATGCCTCTCACCTGTTAGCTCTTCAGCCACTGCCCCCCACGGAGGCCCCGGCCCTCTAATTAATGGGGACATGCACACCTCTGTCACATGCTATCAAAAGGACTGAGGTGACTGGATGCAGGTGACTCCTGGACTTAATGCGGTGATTTGATTCGTGACCTTTACTCCCCATTTTAAGCCGAAGAATGAACAACTATAATTGTGTACTGTGTTATTTTTTTCTGTAGTTAACCTTCAACATTAGCTCTGGGCGAAGGCCTGCCCTTCCCTGGGCCCCAGGAGAGGGCTCCTTGTTTACTCATTTAATTCTCAGCTCTAACCCCCATTCCTCAGCTGACATTTTCAGATGAAATGGAGGAAGGGAGAAAGAGGTGGGTAAGTCTTTAAGGTTCTCTGTTTCTCGATTCTACCCTGCAGACGGTCTCTCCTGTTGCAGAGGATCAGAGATATCCGGCCCGAAGTATTTTGAAATTTGGGCCTGTACCCTTGCATGTCAGGCAACGTGGGGGCTGAACCCCCTCACGGCACACAGCAGCAAGCAGTGTCGGGAACTGACTCAGGTCAAGGGCGGGCAAGACCAGGCAAAGACCAATGAGACTTGAGTCTTTCTGCAGCAATTCCTGAGAAAGTTCTTCCTCGCTTGTAACAGAGCCAGGATTCTTTTTCCCTCCGAACGTAAACAAAGACGCCTGTTGCTCTGAGTGCTGCCGTCAGCTGTGCTGTAACCAGGAGTGAGCCAGCTTGAGGAAGAAGCTGAGGATGAAGACAACAGCAACAGAGAGGCGGGGAGACCCCGGATTTTGGCGATATTATTGGGCTGTCTGGTCAACCATCCCGGCACCCTGTCTGCCTCGAGTTTGGTGTCCCGTCAGCCACGACTTCCTTCTGTGCAGGGGTTTTGATTCTTGCAGCCAAAACCTTGTAACTGATCCCACATCCACCCTTATTTAACTTGAACGGGCGTTCTTCTGCTTCTCACGAATTCCTCCTTTACCCCTTCCTGTGCTCTTTGGGGACCATGTGTTTGCGCCCAGGACAACCGAAAAACCGATGAGTGACTTGTCCCTTCTCCTTCCTGTGTCTCCCAACGTCTTCCTCTCAGTATTTGGGTTGTCTGAGCTCCATGTCCTGCAAGACCCAGTTCAGATGTCATCTTCTCTAAGGAGCCCTCCTGGTTCCCTGGGTCGGGGGGGGGGGTTACTCATACCCCCTTTATGCCTCCATCGTGCCCTGATGAAGGTGCCTGACCAGGCAGCTTCTGAGGGGTCAGCATAATTAGGATATGGTTTCACTCGCGTGTGACAGAGACCTAATACCAGCGGCTTAACCAAGGCAGGAATCTGGTTTCACCTACTTGAAACTGGGCTGGAGCGCAGTTCTGCTCCATGACGTGCCCGCGTCCGGCCCTCCCCGTTCCCCAGCACACGGCTCCACGGTCCCTGGCAGGGCGCCCGCTCGCGTGCTCCAAGATGACTGACCACCGTATCCTCATGGTAACCAGCAGAAAGGGGTAAAGGGAAGGAGGGGCCTGTCCCTTTCCTTTAAGATAGGCTCTTCTGCTCATATCCCATTGGCTAAAACTGATTGAGGAGCCTCAGCTAGCTGCAAAGGCATCTGGGAAATGGGTAGTCTTCATAGTCTCAGTGGTTGTGTGTCCACCTAAAAGCTGGAAGGAGGAAGGATCATAGGGGCAACTTGCAGTTTCTGAAGAATATCTTTAACGTCCATCACAGATGGACGCTAGCTGGTGCAGGTATCCGCACAGGGCATCTTGCCCAGCAGTGGAAACATACATGGCTTCCATTCCCAGCAAACACACAGCTGGAGCAGTGCCTACCCACTGGGCCACCCTGCACCTGGAAGAATCATCGAGGAGGTGCAGAGCGACCTCGGGCCCGTCCTCTGCTCCAGACCCACCAGGGATGGCCACCTGGACATCAGTGCCAGCCGCTGGTGGTTCCCAGCACACCAGCACCCTGAAAGCGAGCCAGTGCGTGGTGGGGTCCTATGCACTGTGAGTGAGATTTCCTTCATTTTCTACAACTTACACAGTCTAAAAGGACTCTACCCCCGAACACTTTCCTGGTTTGGTGAAGCATGGACCGAAACAGAAACAAAAATACACAAGACGACAACACGAGAAGTGTCCCGAGGGCAGCGAGACCTGGCTGAGAGCTCTCACATGCATCCCGAGTCAGACTCGGTCACCAAGTCTGTGTCCACGCAGACACCTCCATCCCCAACACGTGTGAGGGGCCAAGGCTCTGTAGTCCGGGGTCTCAAAGGTCCACTGAAGGGACGACTTAGCCGCATACACTGTGGCATCAGCTCGGTACCTGCGTCACGTTGCTTACTTCGACCAGTAAAAAAAGCTGTGTTATTCTTATTGATGGAAAGAGAACTTCCGCCCCCCTGATGGTGAACAGATGTGTGACTGTGCGTGGCTTTGAAGGGGGGCCAAGTCCTTAGCCTGCTCCTGGTTAAGCCGCATGTCTTTGTCGGGTCCGGATAGATTCTGGATTTTCACTATTAATGTCCCTCCCCCTACACCAACACACGCACTCAAACATTCTTGTGGCCAAGAATGTGCTTAAAATCTCAATGTCCCCAAATATCAGGAGCTGCTTGTGAAGCCCTGAGTAGTCAGAACACTGATCCGGGCTGGGCAGTCAGCAGAGGGTCTGGATGAAGGTTTTAGGGGTCATGTCCACTGGGGAAGTGGTGCCCGTGGCATTCACCACGTGGAAGTTCACACCCACATCTGAAGCCCGGAGGCCCTGGGAAGATCGCTGTAAACAACACAACCGAAACGTGTTCTCTGCAGTGTGTCCTGGACTTCCACAATCACACTTTGGGGGGTTATATTCTGGTTTCTTTTTTTTCTTTTTTTTTAAATATTTTATTTATTTATCTTTAGAGGGGAAGGGAAGGTGAGAGGGAGAGAAATACCAATGTATGGTTGCCTCTGCCGAGGACACACAATGTATCGTGTGTCCCCTGCCGGGAACTGGCCTGCAACCCACGCATGTGCCCTGACTGGGAATTGAACCGCGATCCTCTGGTTCACAGGCCCGTGCTCAATCCACTGAGCTACACCAGCCAGGGCTTCTACTGGTTTCTTAAAAAATATCACTGTGATGTATTTCAAGGATGCAGGAAGGAGAGAGGCTAGCACAGGAAGTGACCTTGTCCTATCTCCTTCTTACCGTTTGGTCAAACTATTTCAGAATTTGAACGCTTCCAACATACTGAGTTAGTGAGGCACCTACAGCGGGACATGCTGGCCTACTAAGAGGCGTCCCCCTTCAGACCTGGCCCCATAGGCATGCTCTGCACTGCGGCTAATTAGCCCTCCTGAAGCATTGCCATGGCAACGCCGTCTTCCCTCTCAGCACCTTCCCGGCTCCCCACTGCTCCCCAGGGACCTCGCCACTTCTCTTCCATTCACCCCGGGCTCTTATTCTCTGACCTCTAGAGAGACGCAGGGAACCTTCTAAGGATGGCCCCCACTGTCGCCAGGGCTCACAGCCTGCAGTGCCTGCACCACTCTCTCTGTTCCGCCTTGGCCAGTCTCTCGTGCCTCTGGAAAGCGTGCCCTGTGGCTAAGGCGCAGCTCAAATGCCACCTCCCCCAGGGCACTTTCCTTGACCATCTCAGCCTCTGTAGATGCGTCTGGTTCTCTGTCACTGTTGTATTCAAGCTCCAGGAGGCAGGGACTCTGTTTGCTGCAACTTGGCCTTCGGTAGCTCTTGGCACAGGGCGTAGCCTTGACAGATGGCGGCTGAATGAATGAAATGAGTGAATGACTGATTATATCAGGTTCCGTTTATGGATGGTCTTGAGTGCTAGCATTTGGAGAATGGGATGGAAGAAAAATCTGCAATGACCCCAGAAGTAGTGTTTCATGAAGACTTGGCCCCCACAGGGGTTTTCGCCTCGGAAGCTGGTGGAGGCGTGGCCATTGCCTGCAAGAGGACCGCCCACCGGGAATGCAGGGCTGGGGCAGCAAGGCCAGCTCGGGGCTTGCTGGCATGCCGTGACAGCAGGACTGCCACCGGGAGTAAAGCTGGGCACTGCCTCTGCCAGGGCAGACACAAGTGACTGGACTGGGGCTGTAAAAGAGGGCTCCGGGGTTCCTCTAAAAGTTAGACGCGGCACTGCCTCATGGCCCTGCGATCCCACCCCCAGGCGTGTACCCAGGAGAAGTGAATGCAGGTTTCCAACCGAAACCTGCACACCACGCTCACAGCAGCTCTGTCACAACAGTCAGACGGTAGGAGTGATTCAGACGTCCACACACAGATGACTGTGTAGAGAAAATGCAGTAAGAACATAGGATTCCACACCATTCAGCCACATACAGGATGGAAACGCTGACCCCTCCTACCACATGCAGGGGCCAGATACGAAGAGGCCAGACCCAAAGGCCGCAGAGTAGCGTGTAATTCCGTTTGCGTGAAGCACGCAGAACTGGTAAGACTGTGAGGGAGGAGAGTAGATACCAGTTGCCAGGGATCAGGGAGGGCAGCACGGGGAATGACTGCCTGACAGGTACGGAGTCTCCTTTGGGGAAGATGGAAACGCTCCGGAGCTGGACGGAGGCGGTGGTCACGCAACCCCGGGAGTGTGCTCAATAACCCACGCTCTAAAATTCTTCCCTTTATGCTACACACATTTCCCCCAGATGACAAGTAAGGAAAGGGGTGGAGTCCAAAAAACCTGCCTTGGATTTGATGGTGGCTCCTGCCAAGAGTGAAGTGACCAGGGATGTGGACATTACGGGGGTTCCAGAATGTGGGGCACAGGTGGCCAGAGGCAGAGGAGGCCTGAGGTTCAGTCCTGGGAGCTGGGAGGGAGGCAGGGGCAGTGAGTGAGTTTCCCCAGCACTTGCCATGGTGGGGCAGTTGGAGGAGGAGAAGCTGAGGAAGCGGGGGCTCTTGGTTCAATTCCCCACCACGTCTTCCCTGAGCCACGGCCATGCCAGGCTCCAGGCTGCTTACAGCAGTGGCCGTGCCTTTCGGGGAGGTGGCTCTAGCGAAGGGCGGGGGAGGGGAGCCAGGCCGTGGGTGCTGCCAGGGAGGAAGTGTGGAGAGGAAGTGGAGGCAACCTGCCCATAGGGACAGGGGGCTGGAGGTGGGACCGCATGGGGTCACAGGGCCAGGGGAGAAGGTCCAGGTGCAGTTGGCGGGTTGAGAGAATCTTTGAAGATGAGGGAGAAGACTCTACAAAGAGGAGAGTGGAGGAGCCAGAGACAAAAGGGTTAGTTTAGACGGAGTGCCTTGAAGGAAGAAACAAGCAGAGCCTTCCGACAGGCCCTGGGCCAGGGGGCTCTCCTTGCCTTCGCCACTGTGAGTGGCGGCAGTCACGGCTTTCCTGCTTTCTGGCCCATGGAGGGGGTGGCTCTGAGCAACGAGGCAGCCACTGCTCTCAGCGCCTTTGGACTATCCCATTCCTCTCCGCCAATTGTGAGCTCTCTCCCTAAATTATCCACCCCAGGGGCACCTGGCAGCCTGTGAGCATCCCCACCAGATCTCTGAGGGCCTCATGAAGCCCAAGGGTTTGAGGCATGGCACAACAGTTTCGATGTCTCCCTGTCACCGCACTGCTGGCCAACAAGCCTTGGCACACGCAGTTCCATTTTGCCCCAAACTAATTCAGTGCTTAAGAACGAGAGCGCTTCCCAAAGACCATCTGTTTTCTCTTCTGCTTAAGGAACGCCGCTCTGCTGCAGCCTCCCGGAATTGGATTCAATAAGTCCTGACACGGAGGGGTATTTTTTTGTGGGCCCAGAAATTGAATGTTTTCCAAATGGTACATTATTGATATTAAAACCAATTTGTGCATCGCCTGCCATCAAAGAAATATACTAAATAATATCTCCAGGAATGAAAGAAAAATTGAAGGGCTTGTCTATGCATATTTATCAACAAAAACACCAGCCTTGACTAGAAAACCCAGCGTGAGAGAAATCTATGGTCCTGTACGCAAACCGCAGCTCCTTAGGCTTATTCAGACTTAAATTCTCCCAAATCTACCTAGAAACACCTGACATCAAACGAGCCGTCCCAGGCAACTCTGGCTCCACTCCCGTCTCCCAGCTTGTGGCCACCTGGAAGGCCCTAGGGGAGGACTCAGGCCTGAGGGGGGCCTGGGTTGAAATCCTGGATCACCCCGATCCCCACCCCAGGTGCCCTCACAGGAGCTGGGTGTCATCTGGCGGAAGCGATTCGCCCCCAAAGCCTCTGTTCCTTCTGAGTTAAATGCCCCCCTCAGAACACTGGGGTGAGCGGCAAATGACGTGTGGCACCTGGCGAGTCGATGCAGCCCACTTTCATTTCCTTTTCCACCTCCTGCCCTGTGCCCCCCAGCATGTGCGTGGGCACCGAGAAGTGGGTTGGGGCCGGGGCCCCGGTGGCGTGTCCTACCTCCGCTGGGTTTGGTTCTCGCGTTTCCTGTTTGTGGTCTCGAATGACGTGATTCCCTAAAACGGAGCACTAAACAGAGCAGGGGATATTTAATCAACGTTTTGCCGAATGCGTAAGGATCACACCCACTATAATGCAGTGAGTAACTTAAGTAAAGCAGGGGCATAAATATTTCAAGACTCACTGAGGGTGCAGCTGTAATCTGTATTGATCGCTGCTGCATGTATTACGGAACGCTGTAAATTTCTGCACTGCAACCCGGGGAGAAGCGGGTCTGCCCTGGGTCTGAAGGTGGGCACGATCCCCACTGGGCACGGGGAGTGGTGTCTGCCCTCTGCCTTGCCACCGAGAGGGGTTTCCAGGTCAGGCAAGGACCTTTGGGTGGGCTCCCAAGGGGGATGACTACAGATTTCTTCTGAATATTATAAAGCTATTTAGATACCAAGACAGCGGTTTTCAAGCCAGTGTCACCAGTGGTCCATCGAATATTTACCTAAGTTTTACCTTTAGGATATATTAGTGACAAGTTTTTTAGAACTGTAATGAAAAAGTCCTCCACCATGTCCATTAAACGTGGTGTAGTCCCATCTTAACCGGGGCGATACCAGCCCAGTCCCACGGGCTGACCTGGTACCATTCCCGGGTGCCTGCAGAAACTGCCAATGAGTCACTTCACAGGGGGCAGCACAGCCTTCTTACACCCCAGTGTCTGTTAGCTCATTTTCAGTGTCTTCCCTCTCTGTACGCACCTTGCTTACTATGCCATTTGTTTCAGCCGTCCGTCCACAGGGCTTGGGGAGACCTAGGGAAACGCGTGGGTCAGAAGGGTGCCAACCCGCACAGGGGTGCTTTTCTCAAACTGAAGGCCTGGACAGTGCATCTATCCAGTGCACATGACCCATGTGATTTCTTTAAAGTATTTGTTTCTGCTCCACTTCAAGCATGCCCGTTGTCTAAACTATGCATCTTTATTTTCATTAGTCTCACATTCCAGGAGAGTGATTTTAATGTGTGAGAAGATGTTAGCTGTTGGCCAGTAATAAAGCGTGAGCCCAGCCCAGGCGGAGTGAAGTGCACCCGGCTTTGGGAGAGCTTGTTGGACCCAACCAAGGCCAGTAGGCCAGCAACCCTTCACACTTCGATAAGAAAGAGAGTCTGGCACTTTCTTAAACAGTGTTTTTGTTTTTGTTTTTGTTTTTTTAAATGTGGAAAAGGATGCAAGTAAAAGGAACTATCACAATTGGGGCAGAGAGAATTTCCACTTGCAATGAACGTCAAAATCCCAGCAAGGGGTTTCGTGGGGGGCCCCACACCTACTCTAACGGTTACTTAGAGAGGCGGAGCCCCACAGAGGCCAACACCGCACCGAAGGGGAAAGACAAAGTCAGAGGGGCGATGTTACCCGACTTCAAGACTTCCTCTAAAGCTGCAGTGATGGAGACGGCATGGTACTGGTGAAAGAGCAGACAGACAGATGGATGGAGCAGGACAGAGAGAGAAATAGAGGCGACAGATCCCTAGCCAAGGAGCAGAGGCAGCGCCATGGAGAAAGGATTGCCTTCTCAACATGCGGTGCTGGGACACGCGTGCCAAAGAGAAGAAACTTCTAGACGTCTGCAGTGGATGGAACCAGTCGCTGGGATGTCAGGCGGAGGAAATACTGAAGCAGAGGCCACAGCAGGGCTACCGAGCGGGAGGGCGTCTCTTCCGAAACCTCTAAGAAGAAGACACATCCTGTCCAACCAGGAAGGTCAACGCGGCCCGTGGCAGTGGCCGCAATGACCCAGGATTTCCCGTGTGCATCCGCCCGCCTGTGCTGTCCTTTCTTCATCGTGCCCAGGGGTGACACAGGGCCATCAAAAGTATCTGGGGCTTATCGCACCCAATCAGGGGCTCCTGCTCCGAGCAAACAGGAGTGCAGAATCAAGACTCATTGGCTTTGTCTGGCCTTATCTAAACAGGCTCTTTAGTGCTCACTTCCAAAAAAAGATATTTCACCTCTTTGAGTAGAGGAAAATCAATAATAATATTAGGTTATGTGAAGGTCATGCGGCTCAGCGCTCAGCTTCTCTCGCCCTCGAATTTAGAGGAAGCTCGGAAGGAGCACTACTTCTGATGACCCTGCATGCAAAATGCCTTGACTGAAATTCTTGGACTTCATAAAAGATTTATGGTGGAAATTCTGCAAGTAATATCTTGTTAAAATAACTTCCGCGCGAACCTCAAGTGACAAGTGATCGCTCAGACTTGTTCCCGTGGCTCCTGGGCCTTCACTTCAATCTTTTATTAGCTCCGTCCCCCAAACTCGAAATACAAGGGACAGCGATTGTTTTAATCCATTATCTTTGATATGAGTGTCTCTCTGCTGTATCCTGAGATGCGTCTTCTTTTTCTGAATTACAAATGAAGTAAATGTCACCATTTGATGGTAATGGATGGCATTTAAATACACACTGAATGTCGCACTGCTTAAAAGTCAAGACCCTTGCAAGCAATATTAAGTGATGGGCGGTGGGTGTTCCCTGGGAGAGAGAAGACAGCTCTGGAGGTGAGAGCCACAGGCGGTGCTTGTCCTTGGCTCGCCGGGGACTCTGTTGTACTAAGATCACTCTTTTATTGCCACCGTTACAAAATGGAAATAAAAGTGCAGGTGCGTGTGTCTATAAAGACTGGATATTTCAGAGGGGAACGGTAGCCAGAATTATCCCCCACAATCTGGTGTGGGCAGCCAGTCCTGATGGTCTATGGTTATGGACCGTGCTGTGTCCCCAACGAATTCCTGTGTTGAAGCCCTGACCCGCACCGCCCACAGCCCCCCCCCCGCCCGCCACAANCCCCCCCCCCCCCCCCCCGCCCGCCACAATGTGACTGTTATGGGGTTTTTGAGATGAGATAACGAAGGTTAGAGAGGTCAGGGGGTGGGGTCCTGATCCCATGGGACTGGTGTCCTTCTAAGAGGAGGGGAGGAGATACCAGGATCATGCACAGAGCAAAGGCCAGGTGAGGATGCAGCGAGGAGGTGCCGCCTGCAAGCCAGGGAGCCTGCTTGCAACCAGCAACCAACACTGCCAACACCTTGATCTTGGACTTCCAGTGCCTGCAACTGTGAGGAAATCAGTTTCTGGTGCTTATGGTCCCCAGACTGTGACATTTTGTTATGGCTGCCCTGGCCAACTAACGTATCTACCCATCACAGATTTCAGCTGACCCTCGGTGGCTCAGGCACCGGCAAGTGACCCAATCCCAGCCCCTGAGAGATAAAGGGATGTCTGCTGAGGGATTCTGGGAAAGACCTTCCTCTTAATACAGGAGAGAGGCAGGGAGAGGGACAGGGACAGGGAGAGAGGCAGGTGAGGAGAGCCCCTCACATTTCTCTTCTGGGTTTCCAGTGTTGCCATGGTGGGACAGAAACCCAGAGCTGTTCAACGTATCTTAAGGGCCTTGAGGGAGGGTTAAGGGAGTCACCCAGTAGTGGTCCAAAGCCCTGACACTTGGAGCCAGTGGACCTGTGCTGGGGATGCGGGACAGTAACCCCTGCATCTCAGCCACTTCTGCCTGAATGTAAGCGCTGGGGTTGATAGCATGCAAGTGATACAACGATTGAGTAAAAAGCAAAGGAAGTCTATGGCAAAGTCTGTCCTTCCATGTGACACCAGAGCAGACAGAGAAGTTGTCCCATCCTAGAGGACCCTAATTAACACAGGCCATCGGAAAGCTGAGTCTTCTCGCTGCTGATGTCACCTGTGGGCCATGAGCAGTGATGACGTGGTGCGAGTCTGATGTAACAGGTATGGATCGACCCTCGGTCGTCTCCGGTGGGGCTTCAATGTCCTCCCCAAAGACGCTAGGCTCGCCCCCCTTTCCTCCTCTCTGCCGTGGGCTCCGCAGCGCATTGTCTTTTCCTTGTTCTGTTCCCATGGTGCGTCTCCCTTACTCATTTAGCTTCTACTCACACATTTTCCAAGTCAAAGCCACACAGACACATGGTTAGAAAACACAGTTGTACAGAGGGATTTATAATGGGTCCCTTGCCTCAATCCCCCCTCAATCCTGGTCCTTGGAGACAATCACTTTAACCATCAGTCATCACTTATTAACTTTATACTCCCCTCACTCACATACAATTATGTCATTATTTTTAGTTTTTCTAAGAATAGTTTCTCTCTCTGTCTCTGCACGCGCTCTTATGTCATTATTTTTAGTTTTTCTAAGAATAGTTTCTCTCTCTGTCTCTGCACGCGCTCGCGCGCGCACACACACACACACACACACTGACTCAATTACCTATAGTCTGGCAGCTGCTTAAAAAGTTAACCATAAATTCATTATGTGTTCCAGGAAGTCATCCTTAGGTGTCCACCCAAGAGAGACAACATGTGTGTCCACACAGAGAGTTGCACGAGAGTCGTCACAGCAGCATTGCTCATCGTCCCCGAAAGGAGGAAACAGCCCAAAGGGGTTTCAGCTCACGAATGGATGAGGAACCAGTGCTGAGTCCCAAATATTATTCACCAATCAAAGGGAAGCAAGCACCAATATGTGCTGCAATGTGAGTGCACCTTAAAGACATCACGCCAGGTGAAAGAAGCCAGACACACAAAAACCACACATTAAATGATTCCATGTATGCAAAATGTCCAGAAAAGGCAAATCTATAGAGAGAAATATTAGCAGTTGCCGGGAGCGGAGGGTAGGAACTGGGAGCAATGGCAAATGGGCAGGAAGGTGGCTCCTGGGGTGGGAGTGTGTCTTGTGGTACGTAAATTACACCTGGAGGAAGCTGTTAAAATACAAAAGGCATAGTTCTCCATCTTCCTTTCATCAAGCAGAGGCTGTGGAAGTTGAGACTGTTGGTGTCTATCTCTGCCCAGCCCCCACCCGGATTTCCAACATCTCTGAGTTGTGTATTTACTTTTGTTTTGCCAAGAATTCCGACATTTTAGTCTGTTTATCTATAAATAAACTCAAGGACGGAAATCAATAAACAGCACTTCCATGGACACGGTTATAGCAAATCTCTTCCACAGAAGGACTCCGTCTTGTCCTGTGACCATATGTCCTTCTCTGAACTTCCAGTGTGCCTTCTCCCGCACCACCCAGAAGGGAGCGATTGCATGGATTCCCCAAGTTTGCTCCCGTCAGCTCCTGACAGCCACATTGCATTTCTCTTCATCTCTGAGCGATGCCTCTCTCATCCTTTTGCGCCCATCCCCCTCCCTGGAGTGAAAAGAAATCATCTGTTTTAGAACAGTTTTTGGTTTGCAGAGACGTGACGAAGACAATACAGAGCATTCCCACGTGTTGTTTTTGCTGATACTGCGTATCTTTTCGACGTCATACCCATAAAGTCACCGCAAAGACCAATGTCAAGGACCTCTTTCCCTATATTTTCTTCTAGGGGTTTGATGGTCTTAAAGTGAAGCCTTTAAGCCATTTTAAGTTACTTTTTGTGAGTGGCATAAGACGGGGATTCAGTTTCATTCTGAACGAGAACGTCCAGTCTCCGAGGCACAATTGATGGAAGAGTCGGTCTTCTCTCCACTGAAGACTCTTGGTTTCCTCGTTAAATCTTAGTTGATCATGTATGTGAAGGCTTATTTCTGGGCCCTCAATTCTGTTCCGCTGGTCCATGTAGCTGTAGGGCTGAATGGCGGCGAGGGGACCATTGTCGCTGTCTGTCGTTTTTTTGCTGGGACCACGCTGCTCTCATGACAATGGCCTGTGGTTGGCAATCAGGAAGTGTGTTGCCTGTGGCTTTGTTCTTCTTTTTCAGAAACGCACTGGCCGTTCAGTATCTTGGAGGCTCCACATAATTTTAGGGTTTTTTCCTATTTCTGTAAGAAATGTCATGGAAATTTACAGTGATAGAACGTTTAAATTTTTTATATTGACAAAATCTTCACTATTCTTTGACAGAATAAATGGTAGAGAGTAGTCAAATGCGTATGAGAGAGGAGCTTCATGCGGAGACATTTGTCTTATCTGGTACCAGATCATAGAGTAAAAGGTAATGTAGTCTGCAATAGAATCAATATGGTATTTATATCAGAAGAGACGAATAGGTTAGTGCCACAGAATAGTGGGTCTGAAATTAGAGCAAGGAGAAGATTTAATAAATGATAAAAGTGATGGTTTGCTTCAGTGGGGAAAGGAGAGATCATTTAACATATTTTGCTTGTATTTGTTACCATACATCTACAGGAAAATAAAAGGGAATTCTTAGCTTATACCCTATTCAATAAGAAATTACAGGTTTATTATAGAACTAAATACAAGCAGCAAAACCTAGCAAACTCCATGTATAATTTGGGAGTGGGGAGACCTTTGTTATGCGCTGACAATGCAAAAGCTTTAAAAGAAAAGACAGACACATTTGAATACATCAAAATCAAAAGCCTTCGTTTGGTGAATGACATTATAAACAGGTGACAAACAATAGATTTGAAAATACATTTAATGGAGATGACAATGGCGATGCCTATCTGTTACACACCAGGAGCTCTTATGGGTGGATGACAGAAAGCTGACAGAAGCACCCCAGAAGAAAAATGGGTAAAAAAACATGAATGGGGAGTTCAAGTGCAGATCAGAAAGGCCGGCAGATGCTGGGAAGGAGCCTCAAAGTTACCAGTGGTAATGAAACTGCAAATTCAGGTAACAACGTGAGTGTTTAACATTAAAATAATACAGCCCTGGCTGGTGTGGTTCAGTGGATTGAGCATGGGCCTGTGAAGCAAAGGGTCACAGGTTCGATTCCCCGTCAGGGCACATGCCTGGGTTGCGGGCTAGTTCCCAGTAGGGGACACATGAGAGGCAACCACACATTGATGTTTCTCTCCTGCTCTTTCTCCTTCCCTTCTCCTCTCTCTAAAAATAAATAAATAAAATATTTTAAAAAATTAAAATAATACGATGTGTGTAAAACAGGTCATGTGTAAATATTTACAAGTATACACAGGTGTGCATAATTATACTGGCATGCAAGTTCACGTGCATGAGGCAAGAAAGGCCTGGTTCCTAAGGAGACACGGGCTGCCTGGAGTCAGTGCCAAGGGGTGGATGCGCGGTGGGAAGGAAAAGTGAGTCAAGCAAGAAAGGAAAACAAAGAAAAGACTCAAAAAGCACTGATGACATGAGTACATTTGTACATTTATGTGAAATTATATAAGTGAGTTATATACCTACACTGGTGTTTTCACAAAGAAACTTCCCACAGAGTCTTGAGGACACCAACTCGTTGTTACCCGCACCCCGCCACCACCCCACCCCCCGCTGGTGTGATAAATTTTGAGAAAGCCTATACCATGGAAATAACAGTACGATAGACACCTGGCTGCTCTTTCTCCCGGGCTCAGGCACTGGTGGCGGGTCGGTGTGCGCACCAGCGCTCCCTGCCCCGGCCCGTGCCTGCGGGCCTATCTGCAGTCACCCGCGGCCTGCGCTTCCTGAGCGGTTTGAAGGTGGGGCAACTGAGAGTAAGGACGGTCCCCAAATTGACCGCCACACTGCCATCACGCCAAAGAATGTTAACACGCGCTTCACAGCGCATGCAGCATCCTCTCCACGGCAGCGTTCCTGCGTGTTCCGACGTTACCTGTGTGCAGGTCCACTGCTTGGCTTTTCGAGAACGAGGATCCAGTCAAGCCCTGTGCTGCTCTGTCAGTCCTCTTCGGGTTCTAGACGCCCCCCGGCCTCCCGAGCTGACCTGTGGAAGAGGCCCACGCTTTCCTGCATGCCTCCCACCTGCGCTGGTGAACGCCCCTCCTCTCGTTTGACCACGTGTTTCTCTCCAGAGTTGCCTGGAGCAGAATACTGACCTGTAGTCAAAGCTGCAGACTGCACGAAATTTTCTTTTTTGGGTGGCTATTTTTCTGTCCCTCCCTCCATCACACAGTGTTTCTCGTGCTCGGGCATCTGGGGTCCTCGGAGGTGAACAGCCCTCCCTGTCCCCCTCAAGTTGAGCTCCCTGCGGCAGCTCTCTCAGTTGGGCCTCGGCAGTTCCCACCCCGCCACCTGTCCTCTCTCCTCGGTGGGTTTTTGTCCTGGTCTGGGCTAAGCAGAGGCCCGGGCCCACGAGCTGCCACTTTACTAGGAGTGTCGGTGCCAGGTGCAGGGCAGTGACCCTGAGGAGGAGCGTCAGTAGGAGGATGTGCAGGCCGTCGAGTACAATGGATCGCCCTGGCCGGGTGGTTCAGTTGGTTGGAGTCCCCGGGCATAGTTTCACAAGTACTGCTCACCTCATTTCATTACTGATATTGATTGAATGCTGTTGCTTAGAAATAACAGAAAACCCAACCAGGAGTGACTTAAACAAAAGAATATGTATTATCTCATGCACCAAGAATGCTGGAGGCCCGCTGGTTCAAGACGGGCTAATTAAACAGCTCAGATATCATCGGATACTTCCACTTTTTCCACCTTTACCCTCATGTTACCCATTGTCCGTAGGCTTGTTCCCCGGCGCCGCGCATGGGTGCCCAGCACCCATCTCCTTGAACAGGCACAACGACGTGGTCGTCAGAGGAGCGGCCATCTCCTTGCATGTTTCCTTTCATCAGCAAAGAAAACCTGGCTTTGGAGCTTTCTAAAAATTTCCCCTCTGTCTCCCAGGCCAGAATGTCATCCTACGCCCCCTTGTACCTAATCAGTTGGAAAGATAATAGATTTACCACGAATGGTTCAGAGTAATATTGAACCTTCTTGGCTGTCTTTCCGAAGCCATGTTAGATCGAAGAACACTGGGGTTTGCTAGCGGGGCAAGTGGGGAGAAAGGGGTGCAGGGCAGGCAGCCAGCGGCCCAGCTGCCCAGCGGCCCAGCGGCCCCCACGCCCGGATGGCAGTTTCTGTTTGGGTCTGCTCTAGGTTGCAGGCAGTTTCCTTGGCTGACTGTGTCGACCAGGGATCAGCAAACCACAGCCCACAGGGTGTCGCTGGTCCCCAGAGCCCGTTTCCTGTTGTATGGCTGGCAAGCTAAGAATGGATTTTATACTTCAAATGGTGGGGAAAAACAATATTTCAAGGAAGGTGAAAATGATAGGAAATTCAAATATCAATGTTCATAAGTAAACTTTTATAGAAGCACAGCCTCGCCCATTCATTCACTTGTCATCTCCGGTTGCTTCAGGCTACAATGGCGGCATTAAGAGGTTGAGACAGAGGCTGTACGGCTCCCAGCACCTAAAACATCACATTCTCTTCAGCAGCGTCCAAGACCCGGTCGTTCCCAATCCTCACCAGCACTTAGTGTGGTCTTTTCAATTCCAGCTATTCTGGTAGAAATGCATTCATATTCAGGGTGGTTCCAGTCTCTGTTTCCATAACAACCAACGAGTTTGGGAACGCTGGGGCCAAGGCGGATACAGGTGACCCATTTCGAGGTTAGGTGCCATGTTTGCCACCTGCCATGTAACTGGGACCACGACACGGAAGGGAGTAGGTAAGATGTGATCTGATTCTGCAAATGCCTATTTTCTAATGTGTTATAAACACTTCCAAAAATTAAAAAAATTAGTCTTTTCTCTTGAACAACGGGCTCCATTTCCCTGCTTCTTCGTATGTTGAGCAATTTTGGATTGCACTGCGCACGCTCGGTTGTCGAGATGCTGGGTTTCATTATATTTCTCTGAAGAGTGCTTTTTTTTTTATAAGTGGCATTTAACTTAGTTAGACTCTGATTGTAAAGTGTCTGCAGGCTATTAAAATATCAGTTTAGTTTTTCAGCCTGAGCTGGGCCCCTGGAATTTGCTGCTTTCATGCCTGGTTTGGGGACAGCCAGAGATTTGGGTTGAGTTCCCCCCAGAATTTGGGGGCATCACTCTCTCCTTTCCAACCATTCTTTCCTCATTTGCTATCAGACATGGTGGCCTTGACCTCTCCCAGTTCTTCAGACCATGAAGACTAACAGTTTCCGACTGGACGTGGAACTGCCCCGTGGGCTGAACATGGAAACCGCGCCTGGAATAACACCCACGAAAGTGGGAAACTCGCTCTTCTTCCACGTCTTCACGCCCCTCCAGAATCTGCCTGCTCTGCGATGCTCTTCAATGAGATAAACTGTAGACTTTGGATAAAATTTTACATTTTATTATCTGCGCATGGGTATATTTGATGGCCATATCTCGGCAATAACCATTGCTGGATATATTTTGAAGTCAGAATATGAGGCTTGAGAGAAATTCAAGTTTTCTCTAAGGAGTCAAGTGGAAATTTATAAAAAGAGAGTTAGTCTCAGTTGAGTTGGGGTAGTCCGGGATGGTGTGGAGTCTGGGGGGAGATCAGAAGTTCAATTTGGACATGCCGAGTTTGAGGGGTTGGTGGAGCAGGCCGTTGGCCATGCGTGTGCTCAGCTTAGGAGATACGCCTGGGAAACACACGTATCTGGAGAACCGTCAGCGTACTCATCCTATCGCAAGTCAGGAGCCTGGGCGAGGTCATCTAGAGCACGGGTGTGGGCGCAGAGGAGAAGGCTGAGAACTGAGTCCCGGGCACACCAAACTAGGCTGGGAACAGTGCCAGCAGAAGACCAGAAAGGAGCCATGGACCCAGGAGGGAAAGCATGAGAGAACAGTGTCCTCCAGGCCACACAAGGAAGACGTGTCGAGCAAGAGGACATGCACGACAGGAGCTGAGGACACGCCTAGCGGGGCCCTGCCAACCCAGACTGGAGCATCTTCAGTGGGGCGGGGGCGGAGGCTCAGTGACAGTGGGCTTACGAGAGAATGGAGTTAGAAGTGGGGGTCCTGCGGGGCTTGTTTGGAAGCTGTTCATCAGCAAGTGTGCTGTAAGAACAAGGGCAAAGGCATCATCAAGGTGGCACTTCGAAGCTGTGAGGCCTGGAACAGTCAGGAATGGAATGGAAGCCAGAAAGACACTCGTGGCGAAAGCCCAAGTGGACTCCACGGTTCCTGACTCTGGAAGAACCTAAGAGGGGGCACGGGGCCAGGAGGAGGCGTGGTGACTGTGGTCAGAGGGAGGTGCCCCGGTGGCTGGTAGTGTCCATCCTGAGCACGGCAGTGGGCGAGGGTGCAGAGATGGGCAGAGGTGGGCAGAAGTTGCAAGAGGTCACGTGGGTAGTGGAGTCATCCAGCATGCTGGAAAGGTCGCGGGAGTGGTGGAGGGGACAGGAAGCTGGGATCCCTGGGTCCCGTGGTTGGCCCTGGAAGGCCGTGGGGAAGTGAGTGGGAGAGGACACAGCAAGGAGACGGGGTAGGGGCTGGTCCCCCGATGGTAACTGCCCCACGAGAGGGGGTGACGTGACGGTAAAGGAGTGCTGGTTTTGAAGGGTCACTCCACCTTCCTTGTCCCTGTGGCATGGACACGGGGAATGAATATTCCTGGGAGATTGGGGCTTTGGGGAGAGCCGAGCTTCCGCTTCATTACTCTTAAACACATGAGGGGGGTTGTTCCTACCCCCCTATTCGAGCCTTCGATAAAAACGGCCAATACCAGACACCCGTGGGCCCAGAGCTGTCACTGTTTGGCACCCTGTGCTCGTCGCGTCCTTGCAAATTAATGTTCTGTTTCTTCATTAACTTCAGCGTGAGTGGTAAGCCAGTGAACAAATGTGTTCTTTGGCCAGTTGGTTCCAAGCTTTACTACCTCCCCTCCTCCCTGGCCCCTCTCCCCTGGCCCCTCTCCTGTCCCCTGGCTCCTGTCCCCTGGCGCTCAGCTCTCTCCCCAGGGCTCAGGGCTCTAATGCCAGTGTCCTGGATAACTCCCACCCCCGCTCCCCAATCTGTCCTTTGTTTCAGGGCTCTCTCCTTTCTCTTCATAAACTAGCCCCAGTTCATTATTTATATGTTTCCTCTTCAAAGAATCTCTTTCTCTGGTTAGAATGTAACCTCACTAGGAACAGTGTCATTGGCCAGAGCGACTGGTGCAGAGCAGGCGCTGGAGGGCGCTTTGCTGGGCAGGTATTTGCATCTCCAAAATGACAAGATTTTGTCTATAATGTCAGAGAAAGTGGCAGTGCCTGGATTCCGGTCTAGGGCATCCAACCATCCCATTGCCATCATCCCTCTTGGAATCAGGAAACGGTTTATTCTCCCAGGCACGGCAGTGGGTCAAAGTGGCCACAAGTTCCTTACCACACTCTCTAGCGAGGGCGGTCCACCCCTGGGCTCCGGGCTGACCCCGAGACGGAACTGACCCAAAGGATTCGGAACGGAGCCTGTGTCCAGGCTTGGCCCCTAAGGGGACTGGCAGGCCCCTGAACAGCCACGTGTGATGGGCTCTTCCTTCTGAAGAGACCACAGGGCAGGACAGAGGCCTGGCTGTCCCAGCACTTCTGCAGGACCCCCAGAGGACACAGCCCGAGCTGCCACTGGCCGGCAACGTCACTCAATCATACGTGAGACCAGGAGAAGCGCCCGGTTGAGCCTTCTAACCTGCAGCACCAGCTGGGCATTAAAATGTGGTTGTCTTGAGGAGGGTGGGGACTAGATGAGGAAGAACACACGCACTGCCGGGCACACGGGTGCCTGCTGCACCTTGAGAGTGAGAGTGGGCCACCTTACACCTGCCCCTGGGGGGCCCCAGCCTCACCCAGGCCTGGACCCTGGCTTTCAGCCGTTAGGTTGGTGGGGTTCACGCAGCGCAGGAGAACCAGCGCTCACACACAGCGGGCTCTCGGAGACCCATGCCTGATGGCATCTGTCGGCATGAGACTTACAACTTCGAAATGAGGCTCTTTCCACAGGGCTCCCTGGCCCGGGGACCTCTGTATAGAGCATCCTTCACCACCTCTCTCCTGTATGTTTCCCAGGCATCTACACTCCGGCATTTTCTCCCCTTCCGCAAACGTGTGCTGACCCTCCACTTCAGGCTCAGCACCATCTGGGGCACTCAGCGATGTGGGGGGGGAGGGCAGGGGCCACGCAGACGAGTGTGATGTGGTGTCTGCCTTCCAGCAGCCACTGCGGATGGTGAGACAGCAGAGAGATGGCATGGGGCAGGTGATGGGGGCTGTGGAAGGTAACTAGGGGAACAGGAGGGACTTCGGAGGCAGCAGGTTGGTGCTGAGCCTGAAGAATGAACAGCAGGGTTCTGACCAGCAGCCTTGAGGGGACAGAATAGACAGAATACCGTGCGCACAGCCATGACCTTGACAAACGGTGCTACTCACATCCCCCTTGCCCCCGCCCCCATCCCACCCCCTTTGTATGGACCAAGCAAAATGCCTGTTTTGCCTCGGGAGCCCTTACCTCCATGGTAGCTGATCCGGACTCCACGGGCTGCTGTCTTTCTGCAGTGACATTTCCCAGGGAATGAAGGCTCTGTCGCCCCTGGTCCAGCTCCACTGTCCTTCAGTGAAACGACTGAGGGGACTGGGCCCACTGCTCCTATTTACAGAGGTTCTATAGAACCCAACCCTTTGAAAGTAAGTACACGGGAAGCTTCTGGGCGGGTGAAGCGCCGGCACTGAAACCGGGTTCAGAGCCTGGGCTGGGCCCTGCTGTCAGGGTCCCGGTCTGGGAAAGTGAAGGGGGTGGGCAGCGTTCAGCAGAACCCGGTTTTGTGCTGTTGCTTCCACAGAGCACGTGCCTCTTCTGCAGAAAAGAGCAGCTGTCTGCAAACAGCAACCCTGTCTGTAGGTTAAACATTTACCTTCTGTACCACTAACACGGTTAATTTGCAGAGTAAACCCCTCTCAGGGTGCAGAGGCAGATTCCAGTGTGACCTTCTCAGAATGCAGTCTGCACTCTGCGGACGCCGTGGGCAGGGGCGGAAGGAGACACGTGGTCCCAGCCGGCGGCCTGGATGGGGCCGGGAGGAAAGGTTCAGAATGCTCCTCGCAGGTTCACGGCCCACGCACGGGGCCCACAAGGTCCCCTGGAAAAGAACCCCCATGTTCTGTAGGCTCTGTGGAAATCCATGGATGTATCAGCACGTGCTCTATGGTGTCAGCATGTAAGCCACACATCTACGTTCTTATCTTCACGTAAACATTCTTTTTGTGAGCTCGCATGTCTGAAGTTTGACCCCGGAGTTAATGAGGAATCCAGCTGGCTGACTCTCCTGTTCATGGATTTGGGAGATGGTGTCCCTGGCTTTTCCCCTCCCAGCTTCCTTTGCCCTGTGCAGGGATTACAACCCGATTGTCTCAGGGGCCGGGCCATAAATACGGGCGCAGGGGCAGGTGGGCCTGTGGCCAAGGAGAACCCCAGCTCCCGCTGAAGGGGGACATGACTCAGCAGATTCCAGTAGGTGAGAGACAGAGGCCCAGTGTCCTGTGTGGTTGTGTCTTAATAAGAGAAGACGGACGTCTGAATTTTTCCCTGGACTTGGCAGGAGAACATTGAGAGATGAAACAAAACGTGTCTGTATTCCCTGTTGGGTGGGTGAGGGGAGGGCAGGGGGCATCGGGGAGGGAGGAGGGCAGGGAGGGGACTCGGCCATCTGGATTCCAGTTCCCTCGAGCCACTGCCTGTGTGACGCTGGCTGAGGCACGTTCCCACTCTGGAGAGGGGTGAGTCTGGGAGATTTCACCTCCAAGTTGTTCAACTTCGGTTGTTCGCCCTGTACACAGTGCGACACATGCTTTACTAGGTGGTCAATAAATTGATGTTGAATGAATAAAGGAATGAATTATTCATCTGCCTTTTTGCAAAGATAATCGGCTTCGGAGGAAAGCTTGACACCGGTCCCTCCTTTTTCTTAACAAATTCTCCGTTGCTAAAATCTTCCTCTGACGCAGTTTGCCTTTAATTCTCAGTTAATTTTTTTCCATGAAACCTCAGCTTTTGGAAAAGCAGGCCCAGATAACTCCAATATGGGAGCCCAGGGGTGGGCTGGCCACTCTGTCCTCCGCAAAGCTTCTCGGGTGGATCCGATGTCCTCTCGTGGCCCTTTCCGTGGCAGGTGGGTGCGGGTCTCTGACAGCTGGATCCCCCCAAGGACACCCACAGCCCACAAGGACGCTGGGGCTGCGGGGAAGCACGGACGGGCTCACCTGTGGCTGTGGGGGCACAGGTGATTGGCCCAAGCGTCTCCAGTCCAGGTGACTGCATGACACCTGCACCTCCTCCTCATGTAGCCCCTACCTGTGCAAATGAAGTCAGCCCCCCCCCCCCAGGATAGGACCCAAATATGTCACGGATGAAGCTGGGGTCTTCTGTCTCTACGGAGTCTCAGAATTTTAAATTGAGGGAACTGGAGGAGAAAGAACAATTGGAGAGCGAGATGAACCTACTGTGTGCCAGTCACTCTTCTGAGAGCTTTATTTCACTCAGTTCTCAGAGTAAATGAGGCATTAGTATACACTTTATCACGGTGAGAAAAAGAACCTCCCCAGGATCATGCAAGTGGTATGTCGCAGAGCCAAGTTCTCATTCTGACTTTCTGACTTCCAAGTCCTCATTCCTCCCGATGGGAACGTACAGGCGGCCTCCCAGGGTAGGGGGACAGACATGGCCCATAGAGCTCGATGGCTTTGCCAAGGTCAAGAGTGAGCATGTTGAGCAGCCAGGGCTGCTCCTGCTTCCTACGTTGGGTTGTGGCCCACTGGAGTCCTTCAGTGACGTGTCCAGCTCCGAGTGACACCAGGCTGGTGGAGGCAGGGCCCCAAGCCCCAGGCTTAGAAACCTCGTGCCACTGTCCCTCTTTATGTACCTCCATTCCAAGAGTCACTTTTATTTACACCAGGCCTCAGTCCAAAAGAAGCCACTGCATGGTCAGCAAAGGCCACCCTGAATGTGAGTTGACGCAGAGCTTGCAGGCTGTGGTCCCCAGTGGGGCCTCGCCCGCAGAACCCCTTCCCTGTTGAGTGTCCTCTGGTCCTCTTGTCTCACCTTGAGTGCGGGCTTGTGCCCCAGGGACTTCAAGTGGGGCCACACCACGGTGGCAGTGAGGAGAGTGACCCAGTTCTTCGGTGCCAGCTCTCCCGCCTCCGCCATCCGCCCAGGCCTGCGAGGTTTCTGTGAGCCTCCCGGTCCCCAGCAGCCAGCCACCACAGGTTCGTCTCAGCCTGGTGAGTCCTCCTGTCGCCGAGCCACCTGCCAGCTGACACCTCCCACACCAGATGGCCGCCCCTCCCGCCCCTCGCGGCAGTCCAGCCAAGCCCAGGCCCAGCATGGCCAACAGAGGAGCCGGGTGGCTGCGGCCAAGGTCAAAGTGTCCATCTGGACGCAGGTTTCCGCAGAGCTGAGGCGCTGCCACAGAAGCAACGTTGGCCAGAGGGATAGTCCCGGGCCGCAGCTCCCGGCGCATGCCGCCTAGCCTCAACATCGCGAGTGGCCCAAGGAGGCACCGCTGCCCCAGCAGGCAGGCGGAGCCCGGAGAAGGCCTGCAGGAGGGCCTCCTCAGTCGCGGGGGGGCTGCCTTCCGCGGCTCTCAAGGGCGAATCACCCCGTTTCTTTGTCAGAGAGAAGCGTGACCACAGATGGCCCCCCTCTGCTTGTCCAGGGTCCCCTCCTCCCCAGCTCCCCTCCCGAAGTTCCCCCCTCCCTGGACAGCCTTGAATTCTGACCTTGCCCCTGTGCTGTCCCCTCTCACAGGCTTCCATGTATTCCCCTGACTTGACCTCAAATGGTGGTTCAGTCAAATGGGAGGCAGTATCATCGTACAGATTTTCACAAACTAGAACACTGAAGAGGACACTCCATGTGTTTCCTGAGCAGCGAAACCCGAAACAGACCTGCTTCTGCTCAGGTCTCCCGTTTTTCCGTGTGCGCGTTGGAAGCCATTGAGACGGCCTTGTAAGGATCTTGTTTTCACCTTGAGCCAGGCCCTCTCCCTTTGAATCCCAATGGGAGGGAATATGTTCTGAATTAAAAAAAAAATCTCACCATGTTCTGAGTTTCCAAGCCAGCATAGCCCGTCCCTTACTCTAAACAAGCGAACAGACATTTGCTCCAAGGGTCCTGGTATCAGGGTTAAAGGAGATATTTCAGAAAACAAGGTGGAAACCCAGCATCCAAGCCTGGCCGGGGCGGCTGTACGCATTAGCTGGTCATTGCAGAGCACCCGGACTCTCCCTTACATCGTGTGTTTTCTATTTTTCCCAAGTGGAAGCCTCGGGACGGCATCTTGGTTGTCGTTGAAGTTTGGCTCACGGTAAGCTCAGACACATCTCTTAGATTTCCCCGGTAAATGGAAACCACAGGACGGCTCATCGCCTTCGTGGAGACAGGCCTGAGCAGGGCAGTCTTGCTCCCGTCGAGCTGGCCTGCCAGGCCAGGTGGGTTTGGGGGAAATGGACCCAGTGTTGGGCCTGGGGGGTCTATGGGTGGCAGACAGGCAGCTCTGCTGACGGCACACCGGTTTGCTGGAACATCGAGCTGCCCTCTCTGCCCCCCGACTCCTGCCATCTCTTCCACGTGCTTCTCTCTCGACGGGCAAGTAACCCGACAGTCGCCACCTGGGGGAAGCTGGCCTTGCCCGTTCTTCCTGGGCTGTCATCTGAGGCCTGCTGCCGCTTGCCAGACTCACTTACCCGGTGCCAGTTCCGGGGGGAAATTGAATCTAATTCGAGCACCGTTTTATCTGCTTCTTTTACACACAGATGTGAGCGTGTTTCTCTCTACGTTACACAAGTGTTTCATTCCAACTGTTTTCAGCACTTACTATTGACACACAGCCCAACAGACACCCCTGCAGAACCAGAAACACGTGTTCCTGGAGGTGGTTCTCCGAAGACGATCAGAAATAGGATGCTATGCAATGACGCAAGGCTGGAGGAGGGGACATAAGTCGTCAGAAATTCCCGAGGTCTCTCTGAACAGTGTCATGTCTTCAGGAGTTTGTGCTGGCAAGTGGTGGGCCGGACGTCTTCTGTCTTCCCGGTTGGGGCTGCTCCAAATGCAATATTGTTGCTGTCACGACCGCCACACTTGGCAACCTGGAACTGCTTCCACGACTAAGTTGTGCTTCCAAACACGCCTGTCTTCGTGGCAGGTTCACGGGGCCATGGTTTGTGCGACGTGGCAGGTGTGCACTCCCCAGGCACACAAGCCCATCGGGGGGTGACTGGAACCCACAAGGACTATTTGTTCACCCAAATGAAGGCCCACCAGGAAAAATGAATGAAGTGCTCCATCAGCAAACCTTGTGCCTCTGGTCAGGGCTGTCACCTCACTTGGCTGGGCGACCCCAGGTGTCAGTGACTTACTGTCGGTGCCCAGGACGCCAGTGGGCATAAGGCACCATTTGTAAGGGTGCAGAACCTGTACCTGGGTGCCTACAAGTTTGGCGAACATCAGTGGTTATTCTGGGGGGCCTGGTGGAGCAGACCACAGTGTGCTGTTGGAGGTTCAGGGCAGCAGGCAGACCCAGGCAGGATGAGAATGCGTGTGCTGAACACTGTAGTTTAGTAGTTCAAACACTGTAGTTCGAACACATCCGAATAGTTTTCTCGGTGGAATGTTCGAGCTTAATGCAAAATTGGATGCAGAGTCCTTGCTCCACTCGCTCAGTCATTTTGAATGTGACGGCCACACAGTACACATGCTCACTCAACGGCGTCTCCCGCCCCCACTGATTAGCCCAGTGAAGCCATCCTTGTTCTCACACATGCACTCCAGTCCCCCCTCCCTGGCCGCCAGGTGACAGCGCTGTCCTGCAATCTGTTCTGGTTATACTAACAGTGTTTGGGCTTTTTCCAGACGGACCCCGTATACCTGGGTGCCTTCCTGGAGCTTGGCTTTCTCGTGTGTAAAATGAAAATAATAACAAAACCGCAACCTCTGGGGTCATCATGCGTGTTACCCTGATTATGCAGGTAAAGGCCTTGGCACAGCCCGGCTCACAGAAAAGCCTCAAACAGTAGCCATGACCCGCGCACAGGTGTGGCGAGCTGCAGGTCGTGTTGGTGAGCTACTTTGAAGATTGTGCTTACTGGGAGCTCATCCCTGTGTGCTGTACTGTAATAGACTCCAGGGCCGGTGCATGGAGAGTCATTGGCTTTGATACACGTGTGTCTTATACTGGTCCCCGAAGGGGCCATCGCAGGGAGTGATGGCTGGGTGGGTGAGGTGGACAGCATCTTATCCCTGTGCCCGAACCTGCTCCCCTTCACTTGCTCACAGGTGTTGTTCCCAGCACGCTCACCAACAGACCTCCCGAGAGGTGGGCGGTCTGCGGCCCGGGGTCTCGCCAGACCCCACCATGCCGGCCCCCTGGTGTCGGACTTCCAGCCTCCCGGAAGGTGATAAATGGATACCTGTTGTTTGTAAGCCACCCCGTCTTTGACGTTTTGATACAGCTGCCCAGACAATGCTTGTCACCGAAAGCCAGTGGAATTTATTACAACTGGTCCAGACCAACCACAGTTCACTCTCTGAGGCTGCAAGGGCTGTTCTTTCCCGAGGTCACACATCTTCGCTGCCACCTCAGCCCCCAGACTGGGGCGCTGTAAACAGGGAAGAGGGTGGGGTGGCCTCGTTTGGCCCCTCCCTAGGTGTGCGTGCCTGCACCCTTCCAATTCCTGCAATATTATTTTAACAGGGTCCCAGGAGCAAGGAGGATACAGGGGCTCAGCTGCAACCTGGAGAGCTGCTGGTGGGGTCTGTGGGTGTTGCTGTTTTTAGAGCTTCATTGCTTTAAAAACACATGTCTCTTTTTAATTGTGGTGAAGTACACGTAACACGAAATTTACCGTCTCGCCGTTTTCAACGGCGCGGCTCCATAGTGGAGAGAGCACCCACGCTGCCGAGCAGCCGGCCCCACGGCTGCGCCCCGACTCTCTTCCCCTCACAGGGCCCCCCACTCCCGCCTCCGGGTCAGCATCGTCCTACTGTCTGCCTCGTGAATTGGACCGCGCGGGGTCTCGCCCAGCAGGGGTCTCGTCGTGCGTGGCTGGCCAGTCTCACTCAGCAAACGCCCTTCACGTCACGCCACGTTTTAGCAGGTGTCAGTTTCCTCTTTCTAAGTCACTGTCACATTCCACTGTGTGTGTGCAATGCACGTTGTTTATCCGTTTACCCCTCAGGGGACACTTGTGCTGTTTCCGCCTTTTAGCTGTCGTGAATAATGCTTCTCTGCACGTGGCCGGACAGCTACGGTTGGGTTTCGAAAGAGCTGCATCGTGAGAGACCCTGGCCACGGGGCCCGGAACAGACGGGCCTGTGTGCAGACTTCCCACCGCACCGGGGTAGAATCGTCATTGGCGTCACCATCACGCGGTCACCCGAGCATTAGCCCAGTGTCTGCAGTTTTACGCGGCACCTTCCTTCCAGGTGCGTCATCGTAGCCCGTGCGGCGCTGCCGAGAAGTTCGGTCTGGATGGAAGAGGAGGGGGAGACCGAGTGAATTGCACAGTCGGGAACCGGTGGTTCGTGGGTGGAGCGAGGTGTATGAAAGGAAGAGGTGAGAAGTGACCAGAGGCAAAATGAAGGAGGAATTGCTATCGGCCCGGAAGGCCTGGTTGGACTGCTTTGTTTTCCTAGACTCTGTTGTGGTGGGCTGACTAGTCGGACACGGCTGTAGAGTGGTTATCTCTGATCTAGCAACTTTGATGCAAATTCTCCTAACCGGTGAGACAGGTTGACATCGTAAATTTTATGGGGGGGAGGAGGGGAAGGAATCTGTCTGAGGCTCTGCCAGCTAAGATAAGACAGAATATTGGATAAAATTTAACTATTAAAATTATCAAGCTCCCTTCCCCTTTATTGTCCATGGAGGGGAGCACGGTAAACGGGGTGGGGTGGTTGGCACGGTTTCTCCCGTCTGTATCTTCCTTTTAAACACGAACATTTCGTTGTTTATTCGTCTGTTAGTGACAGCTGATTATCAGCCCATAAATGTACATGTTGGATCAGGTGCTTTGTGAGCGTCAAGCCTCAGACAGTGATATTTGTGGGTATTTAGAGAAGTCTACAGCTTCATCCCAACCACTATCTGGCTTGTCAGTTTTCTGCGGAATTATCTTCTCCCCTGCGCCGTCAGCTGAATCGTGTATTAGGCAGAAAGCAGCTTTCCCCTCCATTATTGCTATTTTTTCCCTTCCTGTCAGTAAACACACTTTAAAAAAAGAAAGAAAGAAGCACAACTGTCCTGTGTAATCTAGGGTACAGATACCACATTTTCTCTATGTCTTTTTGGAAAATAGAAAATGTGATTTCTTAAGGCTTTTCATTTTCCAGTCATTTCGGGAACACTAGCAAACGCGTACGCATGCAGCGCATCTGTACCGTACGCTGGAGAAAGTAACAGATATGAAGGTGCCAAGTTCAAATCAAAGGGCCTTCATCCTCTAGCCCTAAAGTCTCAGGGCACTTATTTAAAATTTAAAAGTATTTGGGCCCTAGCGGTTTGCTCCCTGAGTGCCAGGATACATTTATCTATTTTCTAAGTCTAGTGAGAGTAGCCTGGTGTTTAAGCTGGACAGCATGCCAACACAGGCTGGAGAGACACACCGCTCCCCAGGGGACAGCCAGGAGCCCCTGAGAACTTTTCTTAAAATGTCTTCACTGATCCACTCACCCGGAAGGCAGTGACTCATGCTGGGGGCACTCAGCTCTGGGGACACAGAGGTGTCCCTGCTGGAGGTTTGCAAGGCCTCAGAAGGAAAGGCAACATGGCCGGACAGAGAGGGCCTGGTCAGAACCCCAGCCTGGCTCCTCGCCAAGGGCGTGGCCTTCACCTCCCCATGCCCGTTCTCTGCCAGGGATGGACACACTGCTGCATGGAGCTGGGACCTAACTGGGTGACCTGCAGAGGCCCAGAGCTGCAGCCCTCAGGACACTCCCGGGTAATTTCCACTGTTTTCACTCCCCTGGGTCCCTCCCAATTTGATCTCTATCCCGTGTACTCTACCCACAATGCTTTCTTGTCTTCCTCCAATTCTGCCTTGGACCCTGCTGACCCCTGGGCTCTGCCCTTCCTTTCCCTCTCCCTCTTCTTAGGTCTCTAGACCAGTGGGTCTCCAAAGGTAGGGGGCGTTAGAATTCCCCAGGGGCTTGTTGAGACAGATTTCTGGGCCCCGCCCCCAGAGTTCCTAACTCCGCAGGTCTGGGTGGGCTGGCGAGGTGCTCTTGCAGCAAGTTCTCAGGTGCGCGGGGCGCCGCTGGTCTAGACAGAGGCCACTCACGAGGGCAGCTGTGTGTGCCCCCCACTGCCCGCCCGTCGAGGCGCAGAGTCAGTTCCTGTGAGCTTGTTTGTGTCAGCTGTGCTAGTTATTGTCACCAGGTAGTTTAATTAAATGTTGAACGAACTGAGGAATATGAGACAGCAGAGAAAAGGAATTATGTCTCCACAATGATAATTGTCCATTAGAAAGACTCAGGGCAGATGAGCCATTGAAAAATTGCTATGGGATTAGGAGTGGTCATGACGATTGTCAAAAGCCACAATAACTGAAAAGTGAAAGGCCACAAAACTCTAGAAGACTATTCAAAAAGATTATTTGTAAGCGTCTTTAAGTTCTTGCTTTATTATACAGTGTCTCAAGCATAAAAATGGATGCCAACGTATGAATGAGGCAATCCATGTTGAAAATACATCTGAAATGCTTTTCACTACTTTACACTAAAAAAGAGGCCTTGCACCTGTTAGAATATTGTCAAATACATGTGAACATATTCGTTTTAATGTAAATATGAAGTTTAAGCTGTTTGCGAATTTTTTACCGATTCTCCTATTGAACCGTTTGATCAGCTGACCTGATCCGACCTGACCCGACCCGACCGAACAAGGCAACCTCCTAGCACCCCCCAAATCTCTCTGCCCTAAAACCCTTTTTCCCCCAAGCCTGAAGCTGGCAGCTAGGAATCTCAATGAGGACCCTTCAGTGTCCCATATGGTATTTTCTTATCAGAGAATGCCAATTTAGTGTTTTAAATTGTACAAAATTATACATTTTATACATTGCTGCCAATCTGTTTGAATCACTGCCCTGCCCCTAGGCATGCGCAGAATGAAATCCAAGCCCTAGGGGTGGCATTCAGGGCTCTCTGACCAGCTCAACATCTGTCTCTCACTCCCCATCCCATCTCACTTCTTCCCTTCATATACCTGGAGCCACGCATGTATTCCTGATTATACAACTTGAGCCTTTTTAAATAAGCTCCTTCTCTGGCCGTTCATCTAGAGAACTCCTATTTATCCTTCAAAGCCCAGCCCAAATGTTCCATCTCTGGGAAGCCTTCCCCCAGTTCCTGCTTTATTCTAATAGCTCCAGGTGCATGGTCTTTGGTAAGACTTATCAAACTGCTTTGGATTTTTTTTTTTTGCTGTGGTTTCAGTGAAACCCATGGGATCTTAACTTTTAACATAGAATCTAACTTTTGCACTTAATAACTCAGAAAGTGTAGGGATGGAGCCCAAGGAACATTTGTAATATTTTACCACATTTTACCACCTCACCCAGGCTTTGCTGTAGACCTGATGCCTGGTCGGGGCTTAGTGACACTGATGAAAATGTGAATGAATGAGTAGACACTGATGACCTCTTACATCTCTGGTACTTCTTACTCAACCATCTGTAGACATGAACACTCACTGTAATTTCCACGACAGCTTAAGTATAATATATATCAACATAAATTACTCACATCACTCACCCTTTCAATGCTTAGCAATTTCTCCTCATGTTCATAAACAAAACCCATTCTAGTTCTAGAAACTGTTTTAAAAGTGCAGGAGTGAGGCTTGGATTAGTGAATAGACAGCTTTATAAACTGTGATAGCTTCCGCCTTCCACAGATTCAAGCAGAGAACCTTCTCGGCTGCGAGAGCAGGAGGCTCCTTGGCTGTCAAATGGGGCCAGTTATGGAACTGACCCCCCGGGGCATGGGGAGTGTTTAGGGAGGCTGCATGTGGAAACTCTCCAAACACGGGAGAGACCCACGGAATTAACTGACGGCATGTACCTGTGGATTGAACTGACTTCACTTCCATTCAATGGAGTTTAAACATAGGAACTACATAGCCATGGAGACAGAGCTAAGCACGTGCATACCCTAACATCCAGGAATCCCACTCCCAGCTGTTTCCCCCAAAGGACGCTCACACAGGGGCATCGAAGACGGGGCAAGCCTAGTGACGGCATCCGGTCTCATCATAGTCCCCAGGGGGAAACAAGCCGGGTGTCGGCGTTAGCGTGGAACAGTACCTGTGTCACACTCACACCGTGAACTGTCGCACACCGACAGAGCCAGCAGAGAGGTGGACCGTGGGAAACGTGGCCAGATCTCACGCACAACACAAGGGAGCAAGTCAGATGCAAACGAGGAGGAGCCGGCGTGTCCAATTGATGGGGACACCAGCGAGCGAGCGAGTCTGTGGTGGTGGACGAGGCCAGTGGCTGCCCCTGGGCTGGACCCTGGGTGGGGGGATGGGCAAGGACTTGGGGATGCTGTGACTCTGGGTCTTGAGCTGGGGAGGTTCCCTGGGTGTGTTCCCTTTGTAAAACTTCATAAGGCTGTGTACGATCTGTGGGCTTTTCTGTGCAGTTGGCACACTTGCATTGAAAACATCATTAGAGAGACACAAGAGCAAAATGGCTGGGCGATTGGGAGGAAGGATGGGACAAAGATGGTGACTCGGAATTCCTGGGGTTTGAAGGCAGAGCAGGGGAGCAGGGAGAGAACGCATCAGGAACGTGCCCCCCGTCCCGTGTGTGTGTGGAGGGATGGAAGGCAGAACCACTGCCGGTCACAGCTGGCTGACTTCTCCGAGGGACCAGCAAACATGCTCATCCCCTGGTGATGGGGCAAGAGAGCAGCCATTGGGGAAAATGACATGAAGCTCATCCTGTTCGTCAGGCTAGATCTAAAGAATCAAAGATTTATGCGTCCAACAGAAAAACCGTACGTTTACTAGAAGAATAACGGGGGAAGTCCTGTTCCATCTTGGAGTGGAGAAGCCTTTTCTAGTTGCGACAGCAAAGTGGGAGACTGGTGGATCTGACGACAGGGTCACAGCAGCTTCTCATCTAAAACAGGCCGCACTGCGGGCAGACCAGAGCGCGAACCAAAAGACCAGCAAGGCTGAAAGACCGACGGAAAGCAAACAGCTAAACTGCACTTCAGGTCGCGGAGAGAGGAGTAAGCTTCCTACTGTGTGAAGAGCTCCTAGAAATGAGCAGGAGAACAAAAACCTGTGAGCAGATAGTTTACAGAAAAGGAAACAGAAATTGCTCGTTAGCATGTAAGAGATGTGTAACCCCCCTCACGATAAGAGAAAGGCAAGTAAAAGTGGAGACTCCGCCCTTCACTGACTGGCTTGGAGGAGAAACACCTTGGTGATACTCTGTTGGGGGAGCTTTGGGAAGTAGGACTGTTTATCCGTCGCCATGGGGCCCGTGAACCCACGCTACCCTTCTGGAGGCTACCTGGGCATATCCCTGAGTTCTGGCTCTGGGGACTGGTCCTACGGATTCACTAGCCCACATGCAAGATGAGGTAGGCACCGGGGTGTTCACAGCAGCGCCCTCATGGGAGGATTCCGGAGACAGCCCCATTCCATCAGCAGATGGCTGCTGAAATGAGTGATGTGCTCACACGGTCTCTGTGTGGGGGAAGGTCTCCAAGACAGCATTATGCAGAAAAAGACTAAGACAAAACAGTGTCTATAGTAGGTTACTTGTGTGTAAGGTGTGTATGGTGGGTGGGCACGAGAGAAGGGTCTGTATCCCTGTTTGCTCGATTTGTGCAAAGAAGCCTGGAGGAACGTCTTAGATGGCCCCAAACAGAGGTTCTGGACCTGAGTGGAGTGGTGGGGATGGGCACAAACCGCGTGGGTAGCAGGCTTTTTTTTCCCCTGTGAAATGCTGTTTGATCTTTGTGAATAGGTTAGTCATTCAAACAGTTTAAATAAAACGAGCCGATGACCACATCTGAGCTGGCACGGTGGGTATCATTTTTGGGGTGGAACGCCCCGCCTCCTTTTTAAGCTGCTGACTTGGCAAAGTAAGATGAGAGAGAGAGAGAGAGAATTTGTGTTCTTCTGTGGTTTTAGTCTTTTCATGAATAAAAGGACAAACAGAAGTCACGTGCTCTTCCACAGTCCCCTGTTCTTGTAATGGCTTTCAGTGAAGGGAGGGGACTTCTGTGGCGGCCCAGCCCAGTTCTGAGACTCTCTGGAAAGGACTGAGTGTTGGAGGCATGCGCCTGGGCGAAGAGGCTCAACCGGAGGGGGGCGGTGTTTTTGGATCGCCCACACTAGCTTCAAAGCAAGAGATGAGGGCCAGCCAAGCTGGTGGCCAGTTGCAGGGTTCCGCAAAAATTTAGGGAACTCCAATTTCACTCGATGACCTACCTGGACATTTCAAACAGAAGTGGCTTTCAGGTAAAAAGAATTCCAGGCATATTATGCGATTTTTTTACTTTTACTGTATGCAACTTGACCCAGATGCCTGGCTCCAAATCCATGGCCCACCCGTGCCAGGATTCCACAGCCCCTCTCACCCCAGCAGACTCACTGCTCTTCTCCATCCACATGCATGTCCTGAGCGAATGGTGGGATTAAGCGTCTGTGTTTCTGTCGCTTGGGCAGAACTCGCCCAGCACAGCCAGCAAGGTGAAAAGGAATTAACGCGCACGCAGAGTGCCTCTCCATTAATTAAAGGGGATGAGAGAACAGGAGGTGACTGCAAGTCACAGACTCTGAGAAATTGTCTCAATCCAGGGGCACTTCATCCGGCCTTCTGCAAAAGCCAATCGATAAGTTAGTTGGCTGAGGACGGGGACGTGAAGGGAGAAAGAATCAGGGTCAGGAGCTGGGTCTGTGTACTAACAGGGTGGCAGTGAGAAGCCAGGAGGGGGAAGGGAGCGGACCCATTCACACAGGGTAACGCAATAAAGTGGAATGGGAAGCTGCTCCAACCCCAGTGCGCCATTTCCCTGTGACACATAAACTCGCTGATCGAGTTAGTGTGGTTAGCCTTGGGAGCCGGGGACAGGGGGAAGGGGGGCCGATTGTCACAGACCCAGGTCAGCTAGTTCCCCTGTGTGACAGGCTCCATCAGGACTGAGGGGCGAGGCCACCCCACCGAGAAGATGTCCTGGGCCCTGTTATTCTGCTCACTGCTGCAGTGCAAGTGACGCTGAGAGGTGTCTTGGCAGAGCCCGGCCCAGGCTGGGGGTGGGGGTTGGGGGGACCACAGAGCTCCATCACCTAGCAGTGGGCAGGGGTGGGGGACACGATGGGCTCCCAGCTGGCCTTGTAAAACTTGAGTCAAGGGGACAGAATTGTTCCCATTGTCATTTACGCCGCACCTTCCCTGCGACATTTGCTGTCATTTAGCATCTTTCTGTCATCCACAAAGCCCCTCCCTGATGTTGGTTCATTATTTCTCACTCCCCTGAGGCTCTCTGTTCTCCCTCCCTGTCTGGAGGGGAGGGGGTAGGGAGAGACGGGGGACTCTGTCCCAGTCAGCCACCCCTCCCCACAGCCCCCTGCACAGGCAGGTGCCTCCACGATCCACCTGTCAGGTGAGTGCGTCAGGGTGGGAAACAGGGCCCGGAGTCTGGCCCCCTCTCCCTGCTGTTCCGTTTTATGGTCCGGAGCAAATCTGTCCGTGTGTGTCCTGAGCCATGAAACACGGTGAGCTGTGGTGGCCTTCTTCTCCCCCCACAATGAGAGATGCCCGATCTTCTATTTCTCCCTAAGGTCATGGATCTGACGGCCCAAATGTGGTAACCAAGAAGCAACTTCACCCAGTTCTGAAGAACAGTAGGTTCCTACGCTCTCCTATTGGGAAGGTGTCCCCAGACCCTCTCCCCCCATTTCCTGAGTTCAGCTCATGTCCTGTCCTTCCTGTGCTCAAAACCCTGCCAGCGGCCCCACTCCACTCAGAGTTACTGTGGGTCCCCAGAGCGACCCTCTGCAATTTGCCCCCTCCCCATCCCTTACGGCTCAGATCCCTCTCCCTGGCTCCGGCCACACGCCTCCTTGCTGCTCTTGGATACACACCTGCACCGGTGTTTCTGACTCTCGGCTCTCACCAGCACACAGCGCCACACGGCCAGCCCCTCATGTTTTGGGCCCAGGTGCCCACCATGTTTTGGGGCCCACCTCAGAGGGGCACCACTCTGAGGTGCCCCTCTCATGGAGGCCTTGCCCCACCATCCTTGGCACCCCAGCCTTATTCCCCGAGCACTCACCCCTCAGCCAGCAGGCTCAGCACCTGACCTATGTATGGGTCTGCTTGTGTCTCGTGTCTCTGTTTAGACAAGACCGCGAACCCCGGAAGGGCAGGCATTTTGCTGCTTTGATTTGTTCTGTGTCTTTAATAACCCCATCCGTGCCTGGCTCAAGGTAGACAACACGTATTTACTGTAGTGAAGCCCTCCCCGATGGGATGGATGGGACGGAGCACTGAAGACCACTGAAGACCCCAGGGGAGAGATGAGATAGGAAAGAGGAGAGTGTCCTCCAGAGTGGGTGTCATTCCCAAGTGACTCCCAAGGGAAGCCAGGGGAGGGGCTGCAGAGGCCCGAGGAAAGGGACAGTGTCCGACCAGGAGCTGGAGGCAGGATGCCTTGCAGACAGCCATTTTCAACCCCCAGAACCTGGGGCCGGATGTGGAAGACTGAATCGCCCCTCTGTGAACTCGGCTAATGACCAAGCTGCTGGATGAGGGGCTCTTCCACCCCTTCCCCCGAGAGGACAGCAGTGGGACTTTGTTTCCTTCCAATAAGATCCAAATAAGGGAAAATGATAACAATGAAGATAATAGATGGGCGTGGACAACGCTGTGGTATATCTGTTAGAAATGAACAAAAATGTTCTGTGCGCCACACTTAGAGCTTTGTAAAATGAATGCACGCTGACAGGAACTGGAAGGAAGAGGTAAAGAATAAAACGCTGGGCACATGGTCACCGTAGTCGTTAAGGTACCACCGGCAACTGTGACAGAGAACCCTGAGGTTTCGTGGCTGAACGCCCTAGAAGAGGAGTCGTGCCGGAGTCTCATACAGTGTTCAGGGCTCCTTCCAGCTCACAGCGACCTCTAGGGCTGTGCAGTAACAAGCCATGTCCTCACCCACTTCGGTGGGAGGGGGCAGTCTAGTCCCACTCACAGGTAACTGGCCCCCACCATGCCAGTTACATGCCCCAACCTGGATGCAAGGAGGGCGGGGCAATGTGGCCCAACCTGGGCTGCCGCTTCCAGACAGGAGCCCACCTTAGGAAAGGGGGCTCAGTACTGTAGCACGTTAACTCCTTCAGTGCTTGGTCACCTGTATCTGTCACTGTGACAGTCCTTCTTTAAACTTTTTGTTCGTTTAACTAGATGTATTCTTTAAAAATAGATACAGCTGGAAGACTCCTGTGTTCTTTTTCACTCCAGGAAAGGGGACAGGGGCGCACAAACTTAAGAGGCCACGACAACCTGGGAGGGGGCGCTGGCAGCCAGCACAGCCACCAAGGTTAACCTGCGCGGCAGCGTTCTCTCTCGTTTCCCAGCTTTTGCCAGAATATTGCCTTTGGTGGGCTAAGTTGTGTCCCCCCCCCAAATTCCTATGTCAAAACCTTGTCTCTCAGTGTGCTCACATCTGGACACAGGGACTTTAAAGAGGTGATTAAGGTTGAATAAGGTCATAAGGTTGGGGCCCCAATCCATAAGAACTGGGGTCCTTATTAGAACATAGTAATTGTGAGAAAGAATGAGATAGAAATTCTGGATTTGACAAGCACGTGATTGAAATAAAAAGTTAACTGGAGGGGCTCGATCACAGATTTGAGCAGGCAGAGAGAAGAACCAGACGGCTTGGAGGTAGGTCAGCCAAGATCTTCTGATCTCAGAGCAGAAAGAAAAGAGAAGGAAGAAAAATGAACAGAGATCTATGGGACTCCCCCAGACACACCAGCACGCCTACACCAACAGTCCCAAAGAGAGATGAGAGAAAGGGGCGGGAAGAATATCTGAAGAAATAATGGTCAAAATGCCCCCAGATTTGGTGAGAAACACTAATCTACACACGCGAGAAGCTCGATGAATTTCGAACAGGACAAACGCAGAGGAGCACGCCATAATCAAACTGTTGAAAGATGAATATAAAGAGAGAATCTTAAAAACAGCCAGAGAGAAGCAGCGCGCTGTGCGCAGGGGATCCTGAATACACGTGACTGACCCTCGAGTTCCCATCAGGAGCTGCAGAGACCACGAGGGCGTGGGACGGCATACTCACAGGGCCCAGAGAAAAAGACCTTTGAACAAGGATTAGATCCAGAAAATTATCCTTTGAAAATGAAGATGCTTAAGTATTGTTGGAGAGCCCTGACTGGTGTAGCTTGGTTGGTTGCGTATCATCGCCAGACTGAAAGGTCACTGGTTCAATTTCCTGTCAGGGCACATGCCTGGGTCACAGGCCAGGTCCCCGGTTGGGGTGCATGCGAGAGGCAATCAATCTGATCGATGTTTTTCTTACTCTCTTTCTCCCTCCTTTTCCCCCTCTCTAAAAATGAATAAACAAAATCTTGAAAAGACGTTATTCTCCGAGTAACTTAGTTGCTAACAGATCTACCCCATAAGAAATACTCCAGGCCAAAGCGAGGACACGGTGGGGGGAGCTTGGATGCAGTTGAAGAGACGAAGCCCCCCAGGGAAGGGAGCTGCACGGGTGGACGGCATCACTGCACTTCTATGTGCGACTTTCCTTTTCTCCCACTTTATCTGAAAGACAGCTGCATAAAGCAATGCTTGTAAATTCCATTAATTGACATATAATGTATAAACATGTAATTTGTATGCCAATAATGGCACAAAAGTGGGGAGGCAATGGAACGCTCTAGGAGCGTAGTTTTTGTATAATACTGAAATTAAGTTGGTATTAATCTATATTGTATTGTTGTAAATTAAAAGGCTATTTAAAAGTGTTTGGGGCAACCACTAAGAAAATAAATACATAGAAAAAGCAAAACCAAAATAAATAACGAAGGAATTAAACTGGTACTAAATATCTAACATGAAAAAAGTGATAATGAAGGAATAGAGAAATAAGGCATAAATAAAGCAAATATAAAAATGGCTAATATAAATCCTATCTTATCAGTAACTACATAAAATGCAAATAGATTAAAACCCCAATTAAAAAGCAGATATTAGTAACATAGAATAAAAATGATTCAACTATATACTGTCTATAAGAGACATATTTTAGATTCAAAGACACAAATAGATTAAGAACCAAGGGTTAGAAAAAGATATATCATGCAAGGAGTAAACAAACAAACAAAAAACACAATAGAGAAAATCAATGAAAACCAACAGGATAAAAAATTGGAAAATCTTTAGACTGACCAGAAAAGGAGAAAGTGTAATTACTAAAATCAGAATTAAAAGAAGGGGCATTATTAATAAATAAAAAGGATGAGAAGTAGTATTTTGAATAAATGTGCAAATCAGATAATCTAGATGAAATGGGCAAATTTCTATAAAGACAGAAATGACCAAAACTGACTTAAAAAACAGAAAATCTGAATATAAGTAAAGAGAGAAAGTTAGAATAAAAAAACTTCCCATAAAGCAAAGCCCAGGACCAGGTATCTTCACTGGTGATTTGTATCAGACCTGAAAGGAGAATCAACACAAATTCTTCACTAAATCTTCCGAACACCGCAGATGGGTGCCCACTCGCCAAGTCATCCTAGCTGCCACCATTACCCTGAGACTGAAACCACACGATGACCCCCCTAGGCCGATGTGCCCTATGAGCACATGCATGAAAATTCCCGACAAAATCCTAGTGCATTGAATCCACTAACACAGGAAAAGGACTGCATATCGTGATCCGATTTATCCTAGGATTTATCCAAGGCATGCAAGGTTGGTTCGACACATAAAGATCAATCGATGTACGATGCACGGCATTAAGAGAAAAAGGGCAAACCCCACACCATCACCTCAATAGCTGCAGAGACCCTGTGTGCAGACACTCTCTCGGCCCCTCGCTGACTCGACTGTCTTGAGCGAGTGCCCTGACAACTCTGAGCCTCCGCGTCCTTGATAGTAAAGGATGAGATCAGATACTGTAACTGGCATGATCAATGCATGCCAGTCACTCCTGGTTAGGACGTGAGAGATTCCGATGGTAGGTTCAGGTATGTGCATGTGCATTTCACTAAGTTTTAACTGAAAAACACATGTGTTAGTCTAAATAAAATTCTATAGATGCATTTGATAAAACTCTCCTCCCTGGTGGTGACAGTGGCAGACACTTTCTGGGTGTGAACACTTTCCCACTCTTGTGCCATGGGCGTGCCATGGGCTGTCAGCTGGGAGCCAGCCAGGTGTGCCTAGGCTGAGACTCCTGAGTGGGTGAGACACCCTGGCTCATAGGAAGTGTCCAGTGAATTTGACCTCTGCCTCTCAAATTTCTTATGCTTCTGGCATGATTATAATGGAGGCTGTTATTATTCATATTGTTATGAACTGTATGCTTTTTCATCTGAAGTCACTCATAAACTCCTTGGGTGGAGGGGCCTCTCTTTGGCCCCTTCTGTGCTTACTACAAGGTCGTGTGCATAGCAGTTGTGTAGATTTGCTTTTTAAGAACATGTGGTTAGAACATACTAGAACTGATAAGCTAAATGAAACAGTGTGCTTTTACGTTGATTTGTAGTAAAGTCACTGGAAATGAATGTTATAATTGAGCAACAATGCACTAGATACACCGTTTGCCACAGTGGCCATGCTTGGGACACGGCACAGCACTAAGCACATAGGTGCTCACACAACTGTTGAGTTCACGAAATAGCGCTGAAATACGGGCTCGTTGATACTGATGAGAGAGCAAAATGAACATAGAACCTATTTAAGACATGAAATATGGTAATGGCAGGGTGAGTCATGAGCTCTTACCTGGACCAAATGTGCAAAGCAGGGTTCTAGAGTTGAAAACAAAAGGTTACTCTGAAGGCAATCAGTTTGCTTTAACTGTAACATGGCCACATTTGTGCCGAGTTGATGAGCGTTTCCTCGTCAGCTTGGCAACTGTGACGCAGCTAGAACCTTTGGCACAGCGTTGACTTTTAGGAGTCAGCTGTTGTGCCAACGTCGATGAACGATCTAGATGAAATCTTTAACCCCCCCAACCACTTTGTGATTGTTTCAATGGGATTTTCATCAAAGGAATAATCTTTCTTGGTGAAAAGAACAATATCTAAAGTACTGGAGAGCATGTTGAACATCAGAGAGCAGGGGACGCATCTGAGGCGTGTGGAAGGTGGAGACCCTGGGGATTAAAGACAAACCGCTCCCTGGAGAATCTGCCACCATGGTTTTCTTTCCCACTTTGACTTCGCCTGTTCATGTGGATCAGGGACTCTCTGTTAAAATGATTAGATACTTTTTACGCAACTGTGTTATTGCCGGCTGCAGGGTACAAAGCCTCTTTAATGTGACTAATGTACTCCCCGATTCCTGCCCGGGGCACAGTTTCTCACAGGGGGGCCTTCTGCAAACCATCTTTTTAAAAGTGGAACAGAGAGAGAGATAAATGCCCAAGAGATACAGCAAGGCTCATGGCCGAGATGGGGGACGAACTCCTTGTTCAAACAGCCAGCCGAGGTGGCAGGGAACTAAAAGGTCCTCTGCTTTCAAACTCATCTCCTCGCTGGGTTCCTGTCTTGTGATAAGGTTACACTGAATGGGGCTGGCACCCTTCAGGGTTAGTGTTCCAGAAAATATTTGCAAATAATGTGACGAGCTGTCAGCTAGCGGCTGCAGTGAATTCTCATAATTCAACATGCTAATGTGGTTTCATGCCTTAAGCTATAAATAAGTTGGGTATGCAAAAGTTTCTGTAATGTTTATTTAAGAATGTTTTAAAAAATAAATCTTGATTATTCCATCGGGCTCCGGAGGAAATCTGCCACTCTGATGGCTGTCTGGGACCTCAGGCAGTTTGTTCCCTCCTTTGTCTCGTTTGATATCATGAAAGAAACACGCTGCTCTTCTCAGGCTTTTGGAAGTCGCACGCTGGTGCTTCTGCCTACACGTTCCCCAGCCAAGTCTCTGCTCGTTAAATGACTGAACTCGTTCACATTGAACAAGCCCAGCGGGATGGCGCCTCCATGGACAGAGAACCTTGGGAAGGGGCCATGGGAAGGTGGAGCGGGCACTCGGGGACCTTCACCCCGGCTCAGAGAAGACCGATCGTGTTATAGGATCACTGACCCTCGATTTTAAGAGAATGCATAAGGAATCACTGATCAGCTGGCGGAGGAGGTGGCCCTGATTGGGACCTGGGAAGACGTATAGAAGATGTCACTGGGCAGAGGGGCAGGAGCCAGGATGCGGGCAGACCCCCACCTGCACGAAGACACAGGCGCGGAAAGAACGGGGTTCATTAAAGGGAGACAAACTGCAACGGTGGTGATTGTTACACTGCTAAGTTTCCAGAATGAGGTCATTTAGATTGCGGATCCGTGGTGTGTATCTGCTGGCCCAGGTGTGCCTTGCAGGAGGCCTCCGGGAGCTTCATGAAGCTGGTGTTGAAGGGAACACAGTCCTGGGGAGCTGACGGACATCTGTCCGAGTGGGGGGGCCTGAGAGCCCTTCCCCTGGGGTTGCAGCCACCTGTGCTGCGGGAGCCCCGCACTGACATCGAGGCAGCTGAAGAGATGACCATGCCTGACTGACGTGTGCACGCCCGTGTGCTCCACGCTCGCACGAGGATGGAGTGGGGGGTGCTGCGGAGTGGCAGGAGTGGGAGGGGGGAGCACCTTGGTGGCTTCACCTTGTCCCCAGGGCTGTCCCTAGAGTCAGGCAAGCGCAGCCTTTGGGGAATGTAGCCAAGCACACAGAGGCGGCCAGTGCTCAGGGGACAGCTGGTGAGGAGTTAGGTTAGCGGCCACCCATGGAGGGCAGGCGGTGTGACTTCTCAAGTCACTGTGTCTAGTGTTAAAAAAAACTTTATTGAAATATAATTCACATACCGTACAATCTGCCCATTTCAACTGTACCATTCAATCGGTTTACGTTCCTGGAGTTGGACGTCTACCACAACAATCGGTTCTAAAACATTTCCCTGGCCCCACCCCCGTCTCTCCACCCCTGTGTCCCTCCACCCACCCAGCCCCAGGCAGCCACTGACCTACTTCCTGTCTTTGTGGATTTGCCTCTCCCGGACATTTTGAATACATGGGATGGGAATATGCGGTCTTTTGTGCTGGATTCTGCCATTCAGCATAATGTTTTCTAGGTCCATCTATGCCGTAGCCGGACTATAAAACCTCCCTAAGCAGCTGGCACATAGTAGGAGCTAAAATACACGTGTTGAATGAAACAGCACGGATTACAGAAGTGGCAGGGCATTGGTGGCCCTGGACCGGCCATTTGAAGACCCGGTTCCCTCCCAGCCCAGCTCAGCCCGGTGATGCCAGACTACCTTGCCTCCCTTTGGTTCTCCTCTGTGCCGCCGGGAACAGGGTCTCTGGTTCCTGGACGCTTCAGTAACTCAGAGATCGGAAATGCATTTTATAAATCTTAATGTGCTATCTAAATTTAAGGAAATATTATGCACAGAGCAGCTGACGAGCACAAAACTTCCAGCCCTGAGGGCAGAGCAAGTTCAGCAGTGGCCAGTGGCCCAGCAGCACAGACAACGATTTTGTGAAGGACTTCCTTTCCCTCTCCTTCCCCTCCCCCACACTCAAATATACGGGTAAAGCAACGGTTAAATCAGGCTCGCTCCAGCATATTTTTGTTGCCTTTCAAGCATACAAAATCGGGGGGCGGGGGGGGGGAGAGAATTTACTTATTGTAGTTATACTCCACTAAGCAGAAATATATCTACAGCTAAGATTTCTTTTATATTTTAAATACCCAGACTAGCTTTTCTCTCCCCTTTCAAAGTTGTGTTTATTTTAAATTTACATCCTGTCTGCTTGAAAAAGGAATTTGAGGCGGCCAGGAAAATCATAAGCTATAAAATGAGCAAGCTCCATTTTACACTAATAAAATAAAAGTTGGGGTCTCATCAGCGGAACAACTTCCCTTTGTGCTATACTGTGTGCAAATATTTGGATTACTAAAGTGAATTTATGAAGCAATTACTTTTAATGCTATAAGAGGAAATTAAGTACTCATTGATTCTTGATTTATAAGCTAGAGCTAAAGATCATGAAAAAGCAAATATAACTTAATTAAATGTCCCTTGGCTTTGCTACTATTGAGGTCTTCACTCATAAAGTTAGTAAAACAAACCATTCCTAGGACATAAATGCATATTGGTTCTTCCAGTTGGGAAGGCAAATAATTTACTGGCTAAATATATTCAGCAAAGTTAACCCAAGTGAGAGATTTTGCCAGTGCCCTCTGGGGCCCGACAAGATGAAAGCTTTTGTTGCAGTTTTGAGGAAACCAGTGTCCTGGGGATGAAAGGTACTAACGAGGGGTAAACAAAGAGCCATCTCATTTTTTCTCTATTAGAAAATATATTTTAATATGTTCGCAAAATAGACTATAGATCTGTGAAAAGAAATAGAGCTTCATAGTCTGTTCATTGGCTGTTCACTTGTGGTTATTCATTGCTGCCTGTGAGCACATTAACCTGGGATAATTTAATTGAATCTCCTAGTAATGTTGCTATTTTTCTACTCTGAAGTGTAAATGATTTTTAAAAATTGGGTTCTAAAATGCAACACTTCAGCCAATGTACATAGCAAATCAAGGGGCCGGTGAAAGTCTGCATTTGTGCTCCGGGAGTTATTGATCAGGAGAGGAGTCAAGAGAGGAAAAATAAAACAGAGGAAACACAGCCGACTGCAGCCCGCAGGGAGGGACCTCCATTCCTCCAGGTCCCAGCCGAGTTGTGGGAGGGCTTCTTCGTGAGCATGCAGAGGCTCTAAGTTCCTTGTGGAAAATGGGGGTTTTGAGAACTTCCTTCTCTGTCCGTGGGGTGGGCTGCTGTCCGTCCTCAGCGCCCCATCCAGCTGGTCCGTGGAGGGAAGCAGCTAGGGGGCGGCTCTTTCCATCAATGGGTCGGGGGCTGGGAGGACGGTAGTTTTGGTCCAGGGAACACGCCGACGTCGGGAAGATGGAGTCCCCCCCAGTGGGCCTGGACTTTGGGGTGTTTTCTGGGAAGGCCTGATGGGCTAGCTGACTTGCTCCTGGATTGACTGGCCTTGTGACCAGGCAGACACTTTTGTCTGGTGGCTCCCTGGAGTTGGGGGAACTCTGCAGGGACAGAGATGGTTCTCTCCTGTAGTCCCCACTGTGACTGAGTCCGTGACCTTGGCCTCATTGGCAAAGAATTCTAATCACAGGTGCTAATCAGCCCCGTTGGCACACTGGGTGCAGTAACAGTATGTTAAGAATGTAAGAATGTAAGAATGTCAGGGTAAAAAATAGATTAGTTTGCTAGGACTTCCATAACAAGCACCACAGAATTGGCAGCTTAATACTCATCATTCTGTTTTTCATTTTTTAAGTTCAGTTTGTTTATTTTTCTTATTTTTATTTTTATTTTTTCATTTTGGACATTTACAGTACTTGTGTAAGGTTTTTTTTAATTCTTATTCAAGTACAGTTTTCTGTTTTATATTCCCTGCCCTGCCCCCCCAGTGCTCCCCACCTCCCTCCCATTTCCGCCCCCCACCTTAATTATTGTCCATGTGTCCTTTATACTTATTCATGTGAGTCCCTCCCCTTTTCCCCTATGATTCTCTCCCCTCTCCTCTCTGGACCCTGTCAGCCTGCTCTGTATTTGAGTGTCATTGGTCATATTTTGCTTGCTTATTTGTTTTGTTGTTTAGATTCCTGTTAAAGGTGAGATCATATGGTATTTGTCTTTCACCGCCTGGCTTATTTCACTCAGCATAATGTTCTCCAGTTCCATCCATGATGTTGCAAAAGGTAGGAGCTCCTTCTTGCTCAGTCATTAATTATAGTTTCTTATCCTTCAGTCCTATTTTTATTCATTTGTTTTATTTCTCTAAACATTTAACTCTTCATTTTGTACCCCCTACATGTTCCTTTAACAACCAAAGTATGTGGGATTTGTTTTCTTGAGCTGGGGCGTGGGTACATGATGATTGAATTGCTATTAATTACCTCTTAAATGTAATTCATTGTCTTTGGTGTGTTTTCAACATTTGATTATAAAAGCAACACATTTTGAAAAGGAAAAGGAGAAAGTATAACCATCGAACGCTTGCCGTTTTCGATAACCCCAACAACACCCCAGAGGCCCAGGCCCTGGCCCACTGAGCCCTCTTTTGGGGGGCCCGAAGCTTGTCGATCCTCACGTTTCCCCCCAGGAGCGCTGCACACAGAAGGTGTTCCGCACACGCTGTTGTGATTGAATTTATAAAAAAGAAGTTATAACTATCAGTGGGCCAACTATACTTAGAAATTAAAGGTATACTCTTTATTTTTCATCAATTAATTTAAATCAAGCGTTTTTCATGGCGAAGCTTAAAATAGTGTCTTCCATCTCTTCAGAGGGCTGTCTTGGTCCGGGTTCCCCTGGAAGCAGGGCCAGATAAGGACTCAAGGGATGAGGAGTTTATTTGGGAGGTGATCCCAGGGAACACAGGCAGAGCCGTGGGAAGGGGTACAGAGGAGGGCAGGGGGCCAGACCAGGGTGAATGGCAGGAGCAAGTTGAGGGGGTGGACTCGCTCCCCTGGGGGTCCACATGGGAAACGAGCAGCGGGCCTCAGAATTGACTCACCATGCCAGGCACCTGTCAAAACGTCCCTGGAAGTAGGTGAACTGTCCCCTGGGCATTCCTGCCTCAACCGTCCAACTTGTCCCAGGCACAGCCCAGCCCTGACCCGGCTGGAGGGGAAGCCCGTGGGCAGGGAGCTGCAGTGTCTGGAGGAGCCTCCCTCAGCTCGCAGAGGTGAGAGAAAACCTGGGACACAGGCAGGGCGCCCACTGCATCTGCGGAGCCCGGGAGGCCTCGGGTGGAGCGCTGAGACAGGGGAGCACGGGCGGCAGTGGTGGGGTTCAGCTGGGAGGGAATGAAGTAGAGAAAGGTGGACCTGAGACTGTAAGAGGGGATGCAGACCCCGGGCAGCTGCAATGAGGACAGTGGGCTCGGTGGCAGTGAGCAGTCAGAGGTGCCTGGGCACACAGATGGGACGGTGACAGCTGTGACAGTAACTGGGGCTTGTCCAAACACGGAGGTGGAGACTCAGGGCATCGCACATATGGGCATTGTGACAAGACAGCAGTGAGTGCTGGTGTTACCCTGAAAATAGGTTAACTTTTTGTGCAGGGCAGACGTGTGGAGTGTTCAGGTCCATCGTTGCACGGGGCTGAGTGAACGTATGTGGCTCCGTTCCTAAAGGAAGTGAATAGATAAATATACTGAATCACTTGGTAAGTTATATAACATCCAACCACTAGGTCACACACCTGAAACCAATATAGTATTGTATGTCAGCTGTAGTTGGAAAAATATTAAAAAGCATGATATATATAGAATAGGCAAAGACACGCCAAGAAGAATGAACAACAGCAAAAAGCGGGCTGCCGTCTGAAAATCCAGTAGGGGCAAATCCAGGGGCAGAGGAGGGGATTGAAGCTCCCGGAAGGCAGTGAGTGGGCAGCTGGTTGCGCTTCCAGAACCCACCCCGACAGTGTCATTCTGATTCCCTCTTGAGGAATTTACCATGTGTCTTAAAGGGGTAATGACCCACTTTCAGCTCTGGGATGGGCACCGAAAAATACAGATACCCAAAAAGGCAGAATAGAAAGAGGGACAGAAACCAGGATCTCGGTGGCAGAGGTTGGGGCTGCCGGACCAGGCCCCACCCCAAACTCACCTGTCAGTCACAAGAACCAGTGCGTCCCATTCACCGTCCACGCACGCGGGTTTGAGCTGGGCTTTCCACCGCTTTGCCATGGAAAGACTGCTCACTAACACAAAAGGTGTGGTATGCGGTTCGGGCAAAACTGTCATAGTGTTTGTTAACTAAATAAAATCTATCATTGCAACATATGAAGAAAAAACCCTCAAGAAATGAGGGAGAAAACATAAAGGAATAATATTGTGATGGAAGGCTTTAAAACTCCTCCAGGAGCCGAAGAGGAACCGGGAGTGAATACCTGGGAATCCGAACGATGGACTGAGCCAGGAGGGTGTGATGGACCTACCCACTCTGCATGGCACGGTTACGCGGGTCCGCAATTAAAACCCAACAACCTGATGTGCCTTTTCTAAAGAAGAAAAATCACAACCTCTGCCGACCAAACATTCTAGGAGCTAAAAACAAAAAAGAACAGGAAGCAAACCCCCAAACCTCCAAGCCAAATAAAAGCCCTTCTTCCTCACCCATGTTTTGAGTCTAAAAAGAAATAAAACTGGTAACTGGAGAGAGTGTCTAGGAAATAACTACAATAAAAATACGGCTTTAAAACCTTTGAGATATAGCTATAGTGGGACTCACCGGGCATTTTCTATTAAACACTTTATTACATAAAACAGAAAAAAATTCATAACTCAAATTCTAATTCCAGTAATAAAAGTAATATGCATTTTATGCTTAATTTTGCTGTGAACCTGAAACTGTTCTGAAAAATAAAGTTTGTTTAAGAGAGAGAGAGAGAACGAGAGAGAGAGTGTTCAGCCCTGACTAGCATGGTTCTGTTGGTTGGGCACCGTCTGCAGAGTGAAAGGTTGCCAGTTCGATTCCCGGTCAGGGCACATGCCTGGGTTGCAGGCTGGGACCCCTAGTCAGGGTACATATGAGAGGCAACTGATCAATGTTTCTCTCTCACATCGATGTTTCTCACCCTCTCTTTCTCCTTCCCTTCTCCTCTCTCTAAAAATAAATAAGCAAAATCTTTTAAAAAAGAGTTCATAAGCTTAGAAAAATAGACGGAAAAAAACAGCCATGGAATTAAATATTAATAAATTAGAAAATGGTATAACTCATAAATAAATACAAGAGATAGTTCTTTGGGGGATGGGTGGGAATCAATGCATCCTGTCAATCTAAGAGAGGACTAAGAGAGGAAGCCCAAATATAAGAAACTAGGATTCACACAGGGGCCCTAAGCAAAGATACTGATAAAACTGGGAGGATTCTAAGATAGTACTTGGCTTAATGTTATGCTAATCAACTGAAATACAAGAATGAAACAAATGAGTTCCTGGGAAAACACCCAAGACCAAGATCAAAGGAAAGATAGCCAGAGAGCCTGCGGACAGTCATGGAAGGGGCGAGGGAATTTGCTTAAGGAGTCGTAGTTCCCAGCCCCAGAGGGTGTCCCGGGCAGTTCACTCAAACCTTCAAGGAGCGGATAACGCCTTCCTTCTGGACGCAGACGAGGAAAGCCCCTGAGAACGTGGTAGGAGTCGGGGAAGAGAGCGCACAACAAGCCGACCCGTGCACGGACAGACAAACAGCAGGGCACCCTCGCTCAGCACCCAGGAAAAAATCGGACCCCTCTGTTGAAACCCAGTCTATGGGAGATTGAAGGATTTGTGACCAAGAGGAGTTCTTAGTAGAGTAAAGATGGTTTGATATTAAGATGTCTATTCATATATTTCATCATATAACATCCATAGATACCAAAAATTCGTTTAATATGTTTCAATACCCTAATTTTTTAAAGTTTTTTTGGAGAGCTTTCTTTTATTTTTTAAAAGATTTTATGTATTTATCTTTAGAGGGGAAGGGAAGGAGAGAGGGAGAGAAATACCAATGTATGGTTGCCTCTGCCGAGGACACGCAATGTATTGTGTGTCCCCTGCTGGGAACTGGCCTGCAACCCAGGCATGTGCCCTGACTGGGAATTGAACCGCGATTCTCTGGTTCGCAGGCCTGTGCTCAATCCACTGAGCTACACCAGCCAGGGCTTACTATTGTAATTTGATAGTTATCACCAAATTCTCCTACAAGGCTTCAGCAGTTTCTCCTCTCACTACTGAATGTGAATGTGTCTGTGACCTACACTCGTGTCTACACTTCGTGTCGTCGCCCTCGTACTTTTCTGCCAACCATTTCCTTAATGGCCAACCATTAACGACCATTTCCTTAAGTGTCAGTGAGCTAAATTTTTACATGGTGAGAGCCATTTGTACTTTTGTGAACGACGTACTATTCAAGTCCTTTGCCCATTTTTCCGTTCGATGTTCTTCGATTTGCTGTATCTGTGAATTAACCATATTAACCCTTCGTCACAGATCCCGTCAATATCTTTATTGGTTTGTCTTTGATCTTGTGGATGGTGTCTTTTGACACGGAGAAATGGAAGTGCTTTTATATAATAAACTATTCAATCTTACCTCTCAGGTTGTCTGGCCTTGGTGTTTGTGTGGAGAAAGGCTCTGTTCCAAGTGTATAAAAACACCCCTCGCTGTTTTACTTAAACAGTTTTACAGTTGCAGTTACAGTTTTACACTGAGCCCTCTGACCCACCTGTAGTTTATTCGGTGGAAGGACTAACTGGGGATCTACGTGCTGTCAAGCTCCCCCATGTCTGGTTGCTAAGTAACCCGTCTTTCCCTGATTGGTGCAGGCACCCTCCTTAAATACTATTTTCTTTTGCAGCCTCAGGTTTGCCTGAGCACATTCTGTTCTGTCTCGCTCGTCTGATTACCGCTCTGCTGGTACATATTGTTTTGGAAACCGGCATCATAGGTGCTGATATTTTCCAGGCAAGTTTTTCTTGTTACCCTCACAAGTTAGTTCTTCCGCATGAGCTGTAGAATTATTTTGTCAAGTTTCCAAAAAAGTTCTCTCAGCATTATGACAGAGACTCAGTTGAACGCTAGTTCAATTTAGAAAGAAACACTGTTTCTACCTGAGAATAAAATATGTTTCTCTCTCTTAAAAATTGCTTTCATGTCCCTCAGTGGAGTTTTGTAATTTCATTCTCCTGCATTCCTCACTAACTATTTTTTAGGGGCATTATATTTTTGGTACTACTGTGGATTTTCCATTATATTTCTTCCAATCACATTGTAAAACTGGTTCCTGACCATTATGGTCAAAGCTATCAGTATATTAATTTTAATTGATAACCTACATGGTAATATAAATAATACATAAAGATAACTATATTCTAAAACTATTGGAGTGAATCGAGTGAGCTTGCTTTACCTTTTTTGCACATCTCTCTAGTGTCTGGGTTAATGTAGGACAGCTTCTCTCATCTGCTCCTGTGTTTACTTTAGCGCATCATCACCTACCCCGCAGCCTCGGGAGAGCTGTGCTATTTGCTAGGAATAGAAATGACAGCGAAAAAGATCCAATACATGTTGACATTAGTCTAATATTCTCGGGGACCTCCAGGGGTCCCCAACATACACTTTGGGAGCCACTATAATTAATACTATTTAAACGGGCTATACAACATAATTTAAAAAGAACTCTCCTGTTTGTTGAATGCGCACTTTGTGCTAGACCCTCCATTTGTTAATTCCTTGGGACGACCTTTCAGGGCAAGCACAGCCGTCTCCCGCCACTTCTGCCTCCGGGGACTTAGGGATGGGCAGACTGAGTCAGCGAGACTCAACCTTTCCCTGCACCTCGCACACGGGTGGATCCTGGGGCCAGGATTCGAACCCACGCGTATCTGACATCAAAGCTCCAACTCTGCCCATCGTCCCTGTCCAGAAACACCTTTCATTAAAAACGCGAGATGAAGGTGAGTTAAGCGGCAGCAATGTCTTTGGCCTCCTCACCGAGTACTGTGTTTCAACAGAACATGCTTCCGAGGCCCTTGGTGCGGCCGGGCCTATGCAGCCTGAGTCCTGGCGGGACCACAGTCCGGGCGGGTGGGGCACCCAAAGCCTCTCCACGTGCTAGGGTGCTATTAATGCTGACGAATGGCTCAGAGCATGCTTTTAACATGTTGTACCACACGCTTGGGCGTGAGGATAGTTATTCTGCGATAAGTGAAAGGCTCAGATCCAGTCTCAAAGAACAGGCAGCAGTGGAGATCAGTGTCTTAAAAAAGATTTTCTCTTTAATTCTGTCAAGGGGTCAGCTCTAGGATAATGTAGCACACAGATAATAAAGGTGAAATACAGGAGACTTTGCAGATAACTGCCATCCACCTTCTTTCACCTGACAGGTATGGAGGGAGAGGAAAGCGCACACATCTGATAAGACCCAGAGGAAACCCTCTGTGCGTGTGCCTTCGGTGACAGGGACCAGTGAGAGGAGAGCAGAAAAGACACAGGAAAGTGTTAGGAGGATGAGGGAACACCGGACGGTCCTGGGTTGCAGGGGCGGTTTCTGAGGCCTGCACATCTGTGCGCAGAATCCGAGCCTCTCCTGTCCCCTCTGGGGCCCTTGCTGGGTGGCAAGCTTCCGGGACAGGGTCCCGTGGCACGTGAATTCCACGGTTTTGTCTTCATTCACAGTACACGTCTGCAAATAACCACTGGGATTTGGACTAGGAAGCAGCAGACTAGTCCTGGCTATGGGTCTGAATGGAATTAGAATGCTGGTCTCTTCTGAGGTCATCCCCGACCACTCTCTTTACCGCTGGGCTCACCCTTTCCCACCGAAATGGCTCTTCCCGCGTGTAGGGTTATCAACAGTGAAGAAAGATGACGAAGATACTGGAGTGAGACTTCCCAGAATTCACTATGCTAACATCGTCCATAGAAAAGTAGGGGGACAATGGCCACAAAAATGTGAAAGAGAAAGAAAAAAAGGAAAAAAAACCCAATTGCTTCGCACTCCCGCCCGCACTGGCCCAGCCCGGAGGACACGGTGAAAGTCCTTTAGGAGTGGCCGTGAGTAATGGTGCACAGATCCAACTTTCAGACAAAAATGTAGCATTTCAAGGTTGAACGTTAAGGTTTCTGTAAAGACAATTCCAAATATCAAAGCGCTGCAGGAGCCCTTCGCCCTGGCCACGCACGGGAACAGAGGCGTCTCTCACTGCTGACTGAGCTCGCCAGGACACAGGTGTGCCGGGCTACAACCCCGAAGGGGCTCCAAGGTGGTCATCACTGATGGACTGACCAAGGTCTGGGTCAGTTCAAAGATCTGGGAATTATCTGGATTCATTTAAGTTCAAGTAAAAATTTGTTATTTTTCTGTATTTATTTGTAAATGATCAGTATATACTGTTTGAAAGAAAGGTGAATGATAGATATAAAAAATGATAAAACAGAACACATGAAAATACATATACATATAACCATAAATATCATGTCCTTCCAAAACATGTGTTTAATGTTAGACATTTTCCTCTGACGACTACTTCTTTAACTCCAAACCCAAAAGTTTCATGTGTTGTATTTTCATCATCATTCTGTTTGAAATATTTTCTCATTTCTCGTGTGACTATTTTTGTCTTGAGTCATGTAGTTTAATTTCTAACTGTTTAAACACTTTAAAATATAATTTATATTGATTTCTAGTATAATTTTACAATGAGCAGAGAACATACTATGTATAATTCCAAATTTAGCAACAGTCCTTTAGGTGAGATGTCTCAGGTCCACTTGTATTTGAAAGTTGCTGGACAAAGTTGGTCATAAATATTCATTAAGTTTGTTAATAATGCTATTTGCTACTTATCTGACTTTTTGTCTATTATTCCATCAATTACTGAAAGTGGAATGTTAAAATCACTAACTGCACTTTTGTCCTACTTCTCCCTAGAGTTGCTGTATTTTTTAATGTGTTCCTATGCTCTATGACTGGGTGCAAACACATTTAGGACTGTTGTTTTCTTGTAGTGAACTCTTTCATCGTTAAAAAAATCTGTCTTTATCTCTTTTACTGTACATCTTTAACTCTATGTCTGATATGAATAGAGCCAGAGCAATTTTTCTCTAATTTGTAATGTATGAGGTTTGTCCAGAAGGTATTCATCCAAGTAATATGAAACTAGAGACATTTATTGGAGAAGATACAAGATGCAAGAAACACTGTACACAGGATAATGATGTTTCAGGCCCCTTCAAAGCAGGTACCTTGGGACCTCATACAGTTCTTCCAGTCACCAGCAGCTGCCCCATCTTATTTTCTCAAAACTCATTGACAGCCTGAAATCTGTTCCCTTTCCAAGGCAATTTAAGTACCAGGATAAGCCAGAAGTTGCAGGGTGCCAAATCTGGGCTGTTGGGGGCTGAGTCACCTGGGTGATTTGATGTTTTGCCAAAAACTCTGCAAGAGACATGATGCATGAGTGGGTGTGTTATTGTGTTGAAGCCGCCAACCACCAGTTACCTATAGCTGCAGCCTTCTGAATCATCTGAACAGTTTCCACAGAGAAATGTTCAAGCTTAACGCAAAATTTGATGCAGATTCACTGCTCTGCTTACTCAGTCATTTTAAATGTGATGGCCACACAGTACACATGCTCACTCCATGGCACCTATCACCCCCCACTGACTAGTGCAATGAAGTCATAATTGTTCACGCATGTGCATTCCAGTCCCCTTGGATACCAGGTTACATCGATGTCACACAAACCACTCTATTAGCAATGGCTAGACTTTTTCCAGACAGACATCATATAGCTAAGATTGGTACATCTTTTCCCATCCTTTTAGCTGTAACCTACTAGGGCCTTTAAACTCTCTATGTCTAAGGTGAAACTCTTGTAAAGAGTACAGGTCTTGCTCTTGTTGTTTTGACCCAGTGGAATTAGGCTAAAGAGAGTCAACTTCGAATAGAGAATACATCACACCAAGATGGGTTCAGGGAATGACCCAGAAGTGGGAATTGCTTTAGTAACCCAGAAGGGAGGACACTTAGCAACCATTGGGAAAGAACGTTTTAAATCCAATTATCCAGGTGGCTTAAGTTTACTAAGCTCTTTCTTTCTTTTTTAGAAATTTATTTATCTTTAGAGAGGAAGGGAAGGAGAGAGGAAGAGAAACATCAATGTATGGTTGCTTCTCGTGCATCCCCTGCCGGGAACAGGCCCCTGCCAGGAACTGGCCTGCAACCCAGGCATGTGCCCTGACTGGGAATCGAACCTCGATCCTCTGGTTCACAGGCCCGCGCTCAATCCACTGAGCTACACCAGCCAGGGCTCCTAAGCTCTTTCTTAACCCCTAGTATTGTCATGGCTTGACAGCCCTGATTCAAGAATATATACAGGAGGAGGAAGGCACTGAATTTCAACTTCTTGGGGGGATAAACAAGCAAAAAAAATCAAATTGGAAATTTTTGATTGTTCCTTTTTTGCACCACTGAAGAGGTGCTCACCGGGTAATTAAGTACTCTATAATAATCAGGGGCATTCAGTCCCAGAACAGAAAGGCGAGGTTTCATTATTTTCCAAGAACCCATAGTCTTCAGGCTGTGGAGCTCCTCAGATCGATACTTTTATCGCTGTGAGGGCCACGCACATCCATTTCGTCTCACATCTAGCATTTCCAAGGAGGGTCTTGTTTCACACCAATAGTCGACCCAGTACTTTGTTTTCATAATGAATTCTCCTCCAAGAGGCATAAAGGACTTGGAAAATTGCAAGCTCCTCTTTTAAGCAGCGTGATTTCCAGCAGGTTTAATGAGTGTTTTTTTTAAAGGAAAAACAGTCACCCGGAAGACAAACGGTTGTGTTTATCATCTTCTCTGCAGAGTAGTCAAGACCCGACTGTTCTTCAGATAATCGATTTCCATGAATTACTAATAACAGTTATAGGACTGATTATGTCTCCCTGTGTCAGCAACTCAACAGTTGTGCGCAAGCTATAATTTGCATTAAAAACAGTCATTTCACAATACAAATCCCGGGACTGTCTGCTAACTTTTATGCAAGAGATATGATTTGTGATATACACAATGCGTGCTATTCTATAAGAAACCTAATTGCACAATTAAGGCTTGTCACGGAATTCTTATCTATCAAACATTTTAATTTCACCTCCAGATTTGGTTTCTCAGCTCTCGACCTACTGTAGAAATAATGTTTTTAAAATTCACAGTGGTAACATAGTGCACACTGACCTTTTTGAAGGAGTCTGATGAGTGATTAGAAGAATACAAATGTTAAACTCAGGCTTCAAGAAACACATTGGATCATAAATCAAATTATAGTTTATGAAACTCCCTGAATGGGGTTAAAGTTTTCTACTCGAAATAGGTTCTCGGCCACACTTTCACTGAAGTCTGAAAAAGGGGGACTTATCTTCCACACCCCTGTGTGTTTCTGTGCCTTTGACTTTGCTCACTGTGCTCTGTGCGTGTGAACAGTGGAAGGCCATATTTATGGGACAATTGTATGACAATGGCCGAGGTCCCTCTTGGTAGCTGAACATCTGGATCAGGAACCGAGATGGAGAAAGATGTCATTCCATAAACGTGTGAGGTGTCCTGAAGCCGAGAGATCTAGCATGTTGGCCTGATTGCTCAGGTGCTGGGGGCAGCCTTTCTCCTGAAACTCTGAGGGTCCCAGTCCTGGTCCCCTTCTGGCAAGGAGACTTCTGCATGGAATCCCTCCCTGCCCAGGACTGTTCTCTTTCTGGCTGTGCAGCCAAAAAATCGCCCATGGGAAGTGAAAGACAAGGAAGCATCATTTAACTTGTACAAAGACAAACCTCTCGCAGTCGATTCCACCTACGACCGACCGACCGGATCTCTTCCACGGCCATGGGCGAGGCTGGGGACACTCCCGTGGGAGATTGATGTTCAGATGTGGTTTTGGTTTAGGAGCGAACCACGCTTTCTCTCTCCTCTGTAAAATTTCCCCTTTTGCTATCGGGTATGAATACAAATCAGAGGTCAGGGCTGAAAGTCGGGGCTCAGAATAACTTCTGCAGCCCCACGCAATGCCCGCCTCCCAAACACTCAAGCACTTTGAGATACAGCATGTGTGGCATGAATGTTTAAAGCTTGCCTTCCATGAAAACGATTACATATTATACCAAATAACTACAAGGTATGGTTCTCTGGGGAAACGGGAGGAGTCAAACTATTTCACGAAGTCGGATTTTGCATGGTCATCAACGGGCCGCGGGAGCTCTGCTGACGGGTGGGAAGGGTGCCCGCCAACCCCTAGTACGTACCGTGGCCGTAAGTGCCTTTATGAGCATTCTGCCCACTCCAGTATCCGGGCCTGTCTTCCCAACTCGACCATAGCAAGGCTGGGGGAATACACGGGACCCATCGCTTAGCTACATCGGGGGAGGGGCTACGCTGCCACCACTTGCTTTTGAGAATGTGTAGGCCAGCATCTATCAGGGAGGTGGAGGTGGGATACGGGGAGTCTTCTGGACAAATAAATTGTAGAAGAAAAAAACTGGCTAAACAGAGAGAAAGACAGACAGACCAGTCCTCTGTATTCTGAAGAAAGATCGACTCTGCTTTGCTTCTCATTAGTAAGTGTTGGGTGTAACGGTTGTAATTCTGATGAACTTTCAACAAATATTTTTCTGTCGGTTAACTTCGCAGCCCTGAAATGTGAGAGCAGAGAGGGGTGCCTGGGGCCGTGGAGCCCCGAGCTCCCCTTGGGGCGGGAACTCCTCACTGGGCGCCTCCGCCAGGCCGCCACCCAGGTGCCCCGAGACTTCTTTTTTTCTCTTTAAACTACTTGATTGTTTATGCTATCAGTGGTCCCACTTTTTCCCGGGGGGGGGGCCGCCTCCTGTGGACCTGCACCTCTCTCCCTTCTCAGGTGGCACTCGCAACTGCCCCTGCTGGGAAAGCCTTCCTCATTTGGAACGGAAGTGCCGTCTCTGGGACACACGCTCCTCCCTGTGACCATGTCCCCCTTAACCGCAGAGTGCCGATTGTCACAGATGGCCCTTCAACTCTGAAAGAGCTCCCGGGACCCGCTTCAGCCTTGGGGGAAGGGGTGTCAGAGCCTGCAAGCCCCCCCGCCCCACCCACTTCCCCAGGCTGCAGAGTGTCTCACACCATTCCCCTTAGAAAGCCCACGGGTGTCAGCAAACTGGTCCTCCACCTTTTCTGAGCAATTGCTCGCTTGGAAATTCAGATGCCAGCCAGCAACCCTGTTCTCTTCCCACAGAAGAGAGAAACTGCCCAGGGCCCTGGAAGGGACGCACCCTCAGCGATGGCAGGTCTTCGGCTGGAGAAGGCTGGGTCTCGGGGGGCGGTCCTGTCCTCATGCGGAGCATCCAAGCTGATGACAGGCCTGGGCACAGAGACCTGAGTGGGAGGGATAAGTGGAGGGAGCACTGGGCACAGGGAGTCACAGGAACGTCTGTTTTCATTTTAAAGTGATCAGCATTGGGGTGTTTGAAAAACCCAATGCAAATGAATTCTAGTCAGCTGAAGGCTGGGCATGTGTGGAGGGTTCTTCCGTGGCAGTGCGACCACTGCAGTGTCCTGTTTTCCTGGAGGGCCCTCACACAGCCAACGTCATGCGTGGACTNATTCGGAACGGAAGTGCCGTCTCTGGGACACACGCTCCTCCCTGTGACCATGTCCCCCTTAACCGCAGAGTGCCGATTGTCACAGATGGCCCTTCAACTCTGAAAGAGCTCCCGGGACCCGCTTCAGCCTTGGGGGAAGGAGCGTCAGAGCCTGCAAGCCCCCCCGCCCCGCCCACTTCCCCAGGCTGCAGAGTGTCTCACACCATTCCCCTTAGAAAGCCCACGGATGTCAGCAAACTGGTCCTCCACCTTTTCTGAGCAATTGCTCGCTTGGAAATTCAGATGCCAGCCAGCAACCCTGTTCTCTTCCCACAGAAGAGAGAAACTGCCCAGGGCCCTGGAAGGGACGCACCCTCAGCGATGGCAGGTCTGCGGCTGGAGAAGGCTGGGTCTCGGGGGGCGGTCCTGTCCTCATGCGGAGCATCCAAGCTGATGACAGGCCTGGGCACAGAGACCTGAGTGGGAGGGATAAGTGGAGGGAGCACTGGGCACAGGGAGTCACAGGAACGTCTGTTTTCATTTTAAAGTGATCAGCATTGGGGTGTTTGAAAAACCCAATGCAAATGAATTCTAGTCAGCTGAAGGCTGGGCATGTGTGGAGGGTTCTTCCGTGGCAGTGCGACCACTGCAGTGTCTTGTTTTCCTGGAGGGCCCTCACACAGCCAACGTCATGCGTGGACTGGGCAGGAGACCCCGGTGGCGGGCCCTCTGTCCTTCCTGGAACCACCTGGCTTCCCCATGGTCGTCACCATTGGAAGGCCTGCCTGCCAATCTCTCATCTATGCACTGCCGTACACTCTAGAATGAGCTGTGATGATGCTGGGGAATCCTAGTAATCAGCAAAGGAGTGATCTTATCCTTATTTTTCAGATGGGAAAACCCAGGTCCGAGAAAAGGAAAGACTTGCTCAGGGCCATACGGGTGGGCGTTTCCAGGGCCCAGCTGGTGGACTCAGTGTCACCCCACTCCCTAACCCAGAGGGCTGAACAATAAGCTCATTGAAACAGAAGGAGAGTCAGTCACCTGCCAGGCTTCCCGGACACCACTTGTCTCAGGCGGTATCTTCACATACCGGTGGGTTTGGAGTCCCAGGAGCGAGTCCTTCGCTGCTGCTCCCAGAAGGGCTATGGGCGAGGGAAGGGGAGGGGCTCAGGAAAGGAGGCGACGCTGTACCCTGGTGGGGACAGGGGAGGGGGACAGTTTGCTTGCCTCTCAGCTTTGGGAGAACAGTGGCCTTCCCTGAGATTTTGTTCAGGGTCCAAGAATGGAAACCCCACCTCTGGGTGCCGTGAGCCCTTAGACTGGGCCTGGATAACATCTGACAGGAGACAGATTTGCCCCCGGCCCCACACGACAAGAGTGAGGAGGCGCACCAGCTCTGGAGGTGCCACCGAGGAAAAGCCACAGGAGACGCGACAGGCTGGAGAGCAGCTGTGTGTGGCCAGTCTCTGTTTTTGGGTGCCTGGCACTGTGTCTGTCTGGCTCCAGCAGGGCCTGCTCCGTGCCGACGCCCTCGCTTTCCTATCTGACCTTGAACATGCACAGGAACATTTGCCTCTGCTCTGCTCTGAGCTTCCGAGGTGAAGTCCGTTCAGGGCGAGGAGGCAGGACCAGCCACTCAGGCTTTGTGCTGGGAAGCCCTGTGGCAAATCAAGTCCCCTCCGGATCCGGATCTGAGAGAGAAGGCGCGTCCAACAGAGGCCCCCAGGGCTCCCAGAGGGTGGAAGTAAGGGCCCTGGGCGCACTCTCCAAATCACCAGTGTACTGGTCTGGGCGAGGCAGGCACTCTTAGGGGAATGTCCAAAACGATTGTTTTTAAAAAGTTGGACGGAGCACACCACCTGATCGCAGGACTTACTGAAAAGCTGCAGTCACCAGCGTGACATTGCCATAGACACGGACCAATGGAACAGAGCAGAGTCTAGAAATCAACCCATGCTTGTGGTCGGTGGCTTTTCAAGAAGGGGATTTCAATGGGAACAAGGCAGTTTAACGGGAAAAGGCTTGTGGTGCTGGAGCAACTGGTTTTGGTGTGAACAAAACGAGCCCCAGTCCTTCCCTCCCACCAGATACAAGAATGAATACGACACAGATCATAGACCGAAATGCCAGAACTGAGGCCATAAAACCCCTAGGCCCTTCGCATTTCCACGTAGAGTTTGGAGTCAGTTTCCCAGTTTCGACGTGTCTTCCTGCATGACGCTGGTCTAGGCGTGTTCCGTTTACTTGGGCCCCTGGGGAGAGTGGCGAGCTCAGCCCCTCGGCTGCATCAAGCCGTGCGCAGGGAAGATGCCCTGTGTGTCTCTCTCTCTTGCCCTGCCCCCTCTTACCCCTGGTTTCTTTAATTATTCAAGAAATACTTCTGGCAATTAAAATTCCCGTGACACAGTCGCAGCCCCTGTCAAGCACGTCTTCATGGCGGAATGTCTTCCTCTTCTCTGGACGCCAGTGCGGGCCTGCTGGCGGGGACAAAGACCTCGGAGCATGTATTTGAATGGGCAGGAGCCTCCCTGGTACGTTTTGAGTAGCTTGTGCTACCGTCACGCAGAACTGGATCAATGTCTGTCTTATCAGTGAGACCCAAATGCTGTCACTTTGTCTGCCAAGGGCGACAGCGGCGGAGCCGGTTACCTCTCTGCTGTGTTTGGTGGCATTGTCTTTGCGGAAGTATTGGGAAAGGACCCTAAGTGACTGGGTCCAAGGGGGCCTCTCTCGTAGCCCAGAGCAAACAAACACGGAACCGATCCGCACCGGCCCTACTGGGCGAGGGGCGGGGCCTGCAGTTTACACGCGAGCTGCCTGGAACACAAAACTGAAGAGCCAGCGGCGGCCCCTGAGTATGAACGTCACAGGGAAGCTTCGCCCAGGGACCCTCACTCTCTGCACCCCAGTCCCGGCCCCACAGCACAGCCAGCCGGGGTGTTTCGAAAGCTGCAGCGCATCTTCGTCATCAGGACCCTCGCTTCAGCCCGGGGTCACGCATTTCCTCTATTGCCCCCATTTCACAGACAGGAAAATGGAGGCCTACAGAGAGGCTGAGCCATTTGGCTGAGGTCTTACAGCCAAGAAGTGCAAAAGCCAGGATTTGAACCCGGGCGGCCAGTGCCCAAACATTTGCGGAGAATTTTGTTTGTTTGTTAAATGGACTCCTGTGGAACATCGAGTGGAACAATTTCCTGTTTTTATTTGAAATGTTTCACTACTTAAGTTTAGGCGTATTGAAAAGGGGCAGCTCAGCTCGTCCACACTTTCCCTCCGGCAGGGCACACGCACCGATGGCTGTAACGCTCGTGTCGCCCACGGGCCTGCAGTGGGACCGGTGCCCTCTGCCCTCACCAGCGTTCGTGGAACTGAGTGAGACTCTACCGGCCACAGTCACACCCGCCAGCTCCCTGCGCCGTAGGGCAGACAATGGAATTCTTATTATGCGCTCAGAACCTGCAAAGCCATTTCCATGGAAACTCTGTTTTCATGTCATATCTTTAATGAACAGGTAATGAAAGAACACCGCATTTACAACTTCATTACCAGTTTAAAAAAAAAACAAAAGTGCACACTCACACACACATAAACCCAGCTATAAATCTGAATCACGGCTGCGGGCACGTTTTGGAACACGGGGACCGTCGTGGAAGAATCGCTGGGACCGTCGTGGCTGCCTGAGTGGAGAGGACAAACCGATCAACCAGCCCTCCCCGCCGTGCAGGCAACTCCAAGGTCAGGCTTGCTCTGCACCTCCCGTGACTTCAGTAATTCTGGCAGAGAATGACCCCCACCCTCAGGAACAAGCGCGTTTGGGCGTGCAGAAGGGGGATTTTCGGCGAACTCCTTGTTTCCCTCCAGGGAACTCCTGGCTGACCCGCCTCTTCTGTTTTTTGAGAGAATATGTGCAAAATGGTTGCCTTCTTCGAGACTTTCTTACCACAAGCAGGTTGGCAGGAGAGGGCTCTGATTCGCGGTCGGGGGATTGCTTCCTTGAATATCACAGGAAGACTGTCTAATCATGGCCTCTAATCACCGAGGGGAATTAATTCTCGCAGCATCAGTGCAAGTGTCTGGAAAAGAACTTGTGCAAGAATTATCAGCAAAGAACTACGTCGCCTCCATCCTGACGGTCTGAGGGGACAGCGGTGGAGCCACGGAACGACACGGAAGAGGAAGAGGCCGTGACGCGGTCTCCACGTACATAGCCACCCCCCACCTTTCAGAATGTTCCCCTGCAAACAAGTGGACTGGTCCCTGCTACTGCCCACGCCCCCTCCACCCCATGCCAGGGATGGAATGTGCCTTCGGCCGCTCGACGGGCACAGAAAAACATGCAAAACCGTGTTCCCACTCCATCAGTGCGTCCTGTCCCCCACCCTCGCCCAGGTCAGGTGTCTGACTGCGTAGGAAGTGTCACAGGCTTCCAGCACAGTGAGGTCCTTGTGCCCTGCACGGTGACATCCGGTCAGCTCCTGAGGCAGGCAGCAGACCCTTACTCACCAGACCCGTCCCTCCCTCCGGGTTGCAACGACGGGAACCGGGGTGGGCTGCGGCTCCCCTTTGTCCACTCCCTGGGGGCTGCACTGAGAAAGCCTTGGGGAGAGACAGCTGCCGGGGAAGACAGTGGGTGCTTGCAGGTGCCTGGGAGGGAACGTGCCCGTTTGTCTGTGAAACCTGAGGTGCCTATTCATTCAGGTTCCCCCCTAAGAGCTTTGGACGGCTGGTACGGTTTATTCAGGGCAGCTCTAAGTACTTAGAACAAGAGAGGCCCATTTCTTTAATAACATGCCCCGGTCGGGAGGCATTGCTGCGATAGAGGAAACGGCTGTGCAGCCCTGAGGAGTTCACGTCCCCCGGGCCCTGGAGTCCTTAGCGGGACATCGAGCGAGTGGAGTTGATCTCGGGTCCTCAGGCATCGATACTGTAGGAATTCATGTGCCTTCCGCCAAAGCCCACCCGGCACCAGGCTGAAGCACAGACCGGCCAGCGGGACGGACCCACCTGGTGCTGCCCCTGGAAGCGTCCTCAGGGTGCTGAGCTGCCCCGAGCCCGCTGGCTGTCTGTCCATGGTGCCCCTGCAGGCCTCACCCACCCAGCCTCCCGCCAGACCTCGGCTCCAGCCACCATGGAGAACGCTGGCCCGTGTCTGGGAGGCACCTGACGGGAGCTCACGTGGGCTGCACCGCTGGTGCGTTGCCTGACCCCGCCTCTAATGTCACCTGCACACCCAGAAACGACCCAGGCAGCCATTTCCCTGTGATGTGGAGACAAACACGGAGACGGACTTGAGCGCTGACTCTGGGCAGGGGTGGGAGGAGGCCTGGGGAATGCGGGGCGGCACGGGGCTTGCAGTCGGGCCTTCTGGGTTTGGGGTCCGGCTGTGGGACCCTGGGCTAGTGGCGCCGAGCTCCCGCTGTCTGCAACGAGAACAGTAGTGCCCACCACTGAGAAGCTCCCTGCATGGGCCTGAAGACCACCCAAGCGGATGTGGTTAAACGGACGTATAAACTGTAATGTGCAATACACGTGTTACTGAGAACCCCAAGCAGACACAACCCCCCTTTCTATGAGCTCCACAGGTGTCCTTGCCCCATCGGCCCCACCGCAGACCCCGCTGAGTCCTGGGACCTGTCAGCTCACACGGCACCCCAGTCAGGCCTCGGTCACACCCAGCCCCCTTGCTCGCCTTTCTTACCAATGAATTTTGTCCTTCCCCATTTGCACCCCTAGCACCTCCCGCCGTGGTGGACGGGAAGGACTCAGTAACGATAGCACTGTCCACACGTTCAGGTCGTGTGAAAGTGAACAGTCACAGAACCTACAAAAAACAAAGGGTTTTCCCTAGAGATGAGTCATCTTCCGAGGGATAAAAAATGCTTTTTACCACCATTTTGAAATGCATAAAAAGCTTGATGTGTAAAGCTGGCTGCTGAAGAGTTGTCTATAATGGGGAGAAGATGTAATTAATGTAAACGTCCAAAATAGGGTAGAGGGGTAGCTGGGAACAGGCAGACACCAACGGTACCCTGGGGAACGTGTAGATGAGGGGAATGCCAGGTGGTGAGAGAGCTGCGGAGAGGATGGTGAGAGAGAGAGAAGGGACCAGCCCTCAGGGAGAGCTTCTCTGTGGAAGTGCCGTTTTTTAAAAAGATTTTATTTATTTATTTATCCTTAGAGGGGAAGGAGAGAGGGAGAGAAACATCAATGTATGGTTGCCTTTCGTGCATCCCCTGCTGGGAGTTGGCCTCCAGGGAACTGGCCTGCAACCCAGGCATGTGCCCTGACTGGGAATTGATCCTCGATCCTCTGGTTCGCAGGCCCGTGCTCAATCCACTGAGCTACGCCAGCCAGGGCTGGAAGTGCCGTTTTTGCTGAGGTCTGAGCCACAAGGTGGCAACACCCGTGCCCCCATCAGCAGGAGAGTGCCCCAGTGCCGCAGAGGAAAGAGCCAGTGCAACGGTCTTTCGGTGGCGAAAAGGGTGGCTTGTTTGGGGGACAGACAGAAGGGCAGTGTGGGTCACACACAATGGCCTAAGGGGACAGTTAAAAGAGAAAGCTGGGAAGAAAGTCACAGCCAGATGCCAAGGCCTGATATATAAGGGAAGTCAGCCAGGAGGTGAAGAGGAAGACAGAAGGGGCCCTGGGAGAGCGGTCTGTGGGACCCCAGGAACAAGGACAGGGTCCTTGGCCTGCCATGCACAGGGGGTCAGAAAGGTGGCACTTTCATGAAAGTGGGAAAATATTTATAGATTCTCAGAAGAAAGAAATACGGAGGCGAAGGCGAGGGGAGTCGCGGCTCCCTGTATGTCTGGTGCTTTTATCTGCCAGGGTTTCTCAGAGACATTCCAGAAAAACATTCCAATCAGCTTTTTAAAAATTAACTTTTTGTTTTGGGTAATTTGAGATGTAAAGAAAAATTGCAGAGATAGTATGGAGTTTCCATATATCCTTCACCCATATTCCATAAATTGACGTCTTACATAAATGTGTGACATTTGCCAAAACTAAGAAGTTCCCACTGCCTTCCTGTGAACCGGGTCACAGACTGAAATTGGATGTCACTAACATCCTCCTCTCCTTCCAGGATCTAATCCAGGATAGCACATTGCTTTTAGCCAATTAGCTCTAAAAGATTTCTTGGCCAGTGTACAAAAATTGTTAATTTTATCTACCGCGTCGGGTCAGTGTGAGAATTAACTGAAAAGTCTATAGGAAAAAGCTTTGGAAACCAAAAGTGCTGCAGCGTCATGGGTGGCGATGACACAGACTTCTGTCATCTGGGGCCAGGCCCGTGGGCCACAGGAAAGGGGACATGGTAAGAGAAACATGCGTTTGTGTCCCGCATTGTGCTGGGTGGCCGTTTAGTTTTTTCTGTAAAATAAAAGACACAATTTTCTTTTTCACCATGACTTCATTGATTTAGATACTTGGAGGATGTCGGCTCTCTCCCATGCGGTATAACATTGACTGTTCTCAGTTAATGTCTTAACTGGATCACTACCAACTCCCGCTGGCCCACCCGACCGGGGAGCACCGTCCAGGGAGGATTCTCCAGCAGAAACTTTGCAAACTACTTCTGACAAATTCGATCAGTCACAGCAGCTTCTCCACACACGGCACAAATCTTTTTTTTTTTTTTTTTTGCATTTCAGTTGTGTTTTTACCTTTCTTGAAATGATAAAGCATCATATGCCAAAATGTTGCATGTTTTCTTCCATCTTCAATATTGAAATGGATGCACAAAAATTTACCAACTTCGATTAAGTGTCTTGAATGCACGCTGGTATGATAGGTGTCACAATACAGTCTAACAAAATTGTTTCGAATGGAGTTAAAGACGACTAGACACGAACACGGCCACCTTGTGGAAAAAATCAAACGGACTTTTGGCCAACCCAGTACTTCTGTATGTGATTGCGTGTCTCATCTGATGACCAAAGCTGCTGTCTATTACACATGCCGGGCGCTGGGGTAACTGGGGCAGTTGTAAAAAACTGTCACGTACTAGGAGGCTTAAAAGCAGCAGAAACGAGCTGCCTCACAGTTTGGGGGGCTGGGAATCCAAAGCAGAGGAGTGGGGGAGCCTGCGTCAGCCCCTTCTCTGAGTCTGAGGGAAGAGCTGTGCCCTGCCCCCACCCTAGCTTCTGCGGGGCGCCAGCAGCCCAGACATTGTGCGGCTTGGAGGCCCATCACTCCCATGGCCACAGCTGTGCCTGGCACTCTCCACCTCACTCTCTCGCTATGGTCCCACTCCTTATAGGGACACCAGGCCCTGGACCGGCGCCCACCGCCCACCATGACCCAGAATGGTGCAACTTCGCTCAGCGATGTTGGCAAAGACCCTCTTTCCAAACGAGAAAGCATTCATAGGTTCTGGGGCGGGGCGCTGGATTTTGGGGGGACTCTAGTCAACCCAGTATAAGGCTCTAATTAATTTCAAATGATTCATCAACCTTATGAGATACTTTTTTAAAAAATGATTTTTTAAATTTATTTTTAAGACTTTTATTCATTTATTTTTAGAAAGAGGGGAAGGAAGGGAGGAAGAGATGGAGAGAAACATCAGTGTGTGGTTGCCTCTCATGCGCTCCCTACTGAGGACCTGGCCTGCAACCCAGGCATGTGCCCTGACTGGGAATCGAACCAGTGACTCTGTTTCACAGGCCAGCACTCAATCCCCCAAGCCACATCAGCCAGGGCGAGGCAGATACTTTCATCAACCCCAATGTACAGTCAGAAAAACTGAGGCTTAGAGAGGAAAATAACTTACCCAAAGTCCATTAGCTTTAAGTGGCTGTGCTCAAACCTGGCCCCCAGCCCCAAACACTTCACCACTATTCCAGTGTTTCTCGAACTGGGTGGGGTTCAAGGTCATACTCTCAGGATGCCTCTAAGTCCAACAATAATTTCAAACTTTTGTTCTCTTATGCTGACAATGGTCTTCTAAAAGTCCACGTTAGCATATTTCAGAACCTTCCATGTGACCAGATATGGCTGCCCATCCCAGGGCCCACCCTGTAACTCCAGCTAGGATGAAGTTGGGGTCAAGGCCAACTACGAGCAAACACAGAGGTCTGCACATGTAAAGAACAACTCTCACCAAATGAGGCTAAATCACGTCACTGCATGCCGGTCAAACGCCGGATCCCCGGGAGTTGACCTGAGAGACATTCTCCAGACAAAGGAAGGTGAAGAGAGCGTCACGGTGAGAAGCCGAGGCTCTTGGAACTCCCCAGGCTCAGTGGGGAGGAGAGCCACGTGTGAGGGACAATTGAATGCTGTCATAGCAACATCATCTGTCACTTCAGATCCACGCTTCTAATTGGACCTTTATAGGTTTGATGGTTATGTCTGCATTTGATCTTTAAGTTTGCTTCGGCTTTAATAGATGTATGAGAGCCCTAAACAGAAGGAAATTATGCCCAATTTATGTTTGCACTATTTGAGTGACGCTGTCATGGAATTAAGGTCAGCCCGGGGAGCTCACGGCATCTTGCGCTGATGGAGACCACCCTCTGCTCACTTCTGCTCTCAGCCTTTCTTTCTCCTGCTGGCGGCTGCGGCGTTGGCTGAGCTGAGCTCTCTGCGGGAGGGGGTGAGGGACAGGATCGTGGGGGAGGCAGGTCACTTCCCAAGTGGGATCTCAGTCTGTGGGACAGCTGAGAGGTCCCACCCCTCAGTCAGGACTCTGAGCTAGAGTCTAGGGGCAGAAGACTCAGTTCACGTCAGCTGAAACCTCAAAGGGAGCTTATTGGTACGTGTTACTGAATAGGTGAGGGGTAAAACTTACTCTTGGCTGGTTTTTGAACAGGGGTCCAGATAAGTGACCAGGATTTGGGTTATCTTTTCCTTTTAGCACCCTAACCCCCTCCCCTGTCTCAGGTCAGTTCTTCCCTAGGGTCCCAAGATGGCCACCAGAAGCTCCCAGGACTTGGTGCTTCTTTATTCAAGTTCAGCGGGGACACAGCAGCCCAGAGGTAACCCCCAGGTATCCCCTTGGCTCCAACTGGGCTTTATGCCCCTCTCCTGAGCATCCCTGGACCCAGGGAGAGAGGAGAGCAAGTTGATGTGTTGGTCATGTGCTCACCCCAGGGCTCGGGGTATAGCCAAGGCCACCGGAAGTGCTCATCTGGGGGTGGTGTTCTCCAGAAGGGACATGGGAGAGAGCTGAGAAAAGTGGATGGGGGGACACCCACATGACAGAGGTCTAGGAGACACCCCAGCGGCTGAGGTTGCAAGCTCCCCTGAGCTCTCATCTGTGTTGCCTCGTAACTGCTCGGCTCCCTGATGCCCTCGGCTGCCCAGTGGGGACCAGAAAATATCTACGAGGCCCGTCCAGAGGTATGCAGCCAGGTAACATGGAGATAGAGGCATTTAATAAAGAAGATACAAGATACAAGAAACCTTGTGTGTAGGACAGTGACGCCTCAGTCCCCTTCAAAGTGGGCGCCTTGGGGCCTCACGCAGTTCTCCCAGTCACCAGGAGCTGCCCCGTTGTATTTTCCTCAATCTCATCGATGGTCTGACATCTCTTCCCTCTCCAAGGTGATTTTAGTTTTGGGAAAAGCCAGAATTTGCAGGGCACCAAATCTGGACTGCAGAGGGGCTGAGTCACCTGGGTGATTTGATATTTTGCCATAAAACTCTTGCATGAGACATGATGCCTGAGTGGGTGTGTTGTTGTGATGAAGCTGCCAATCACCAGTTGCCCGTAGCTGTGGCCTTCTGAATCATCCGAATAGTTTCTGTGGAGGAATGCTTAAGCTTAACACAGAATTTGATGTGGATTCATTGCTCTACTCATTCTGTCATTTTGAATGCGATGGCCACACAGTACACATGCTTGCTCAACAGCGTCTACGGCCCCACTGACTAGTACAGTGAAGTCGTCATTGTTCATGCATGTGCATTCCAGTCCACTCTCCTAGGCTGCCAGGTTGCATCAGTGTTGTGCAAACTGTTCTTGTTATATTAACAATGGCTGGACTTTTTCTGGACAGATGTCGTATGTCAGAGCGTTCTGGGTTTTTCTGGGGGCAAAATCTAAATCAGATACAGTGATTAGCCCAGCATCGGGGACACTGATGACCACACTAAGTGTTCGTTGCTATTCATAGCAGTGTAACTGGATTCTAACACAGAGGCCGAGCAAGAGCCTGGACAATCGTCACTGAGCAGTGAGAAAATTAAAAACTATCACTGTCCTAAAAAGCTCTCCTTCGCTCTGCCGCTCCCGATGACTGCAGACTTTGCCTTCCTCCTTCCTTTCACATCCAGCCTCTCGAGGTTTCCACGTGTGCCATCGCTCTGTGACCCTTGTTCTTCACGGTACCTTGATCTCGCTCCTGGCTCCATGGAGGGCACGCCCCTGGGGCACACGGACAACCTCCTGGATTTGAATCCCCTTCGGGCCTAGTCAGCTGGGGCTGCCTCACAAAGAACCACAGCCCGGGTGGCTGAGCCACAGACATTGATGTCCTCACCGTCCAAGATCAAGGGGCTGGCAGGTCTGGTTTCTGGTGAGACCTGTCTTCCTGGCTTGCTGGTGGTCACCTTCCACTATGTCCTCACACGTCCTGGCCTCTTACATGTGCATTCTTGGTGTATCTTTCTCTTCGTATGTGGACACCCGTCCTGAAAGACCAGGCTCCTGCCCTTATGACGTTTAACCTTAAGTACCTCCTTAAAGTCCCATCTCCAAACACAGTCACACTGAAGGTTGGGCTTCAACATGTGGGGTTGGGGTGGGGGGTGGGAAACCCTTCAGTCCGCAACACCATCCTACCTATAGCAGCAACTGCGTGCCCACCATCTTGCCCCTGGCTTCTGTGCCTGCCTCTCTGATAGTTCTTCGCTTTTACACCTTTTAAATTTGCTTCCTAAAGGGCCAGGCTCCTGGGCCCTCCCCTCATCTCATTCTGAGTGACGTCATCCACCTCCGGAGAGCTGTGTGCTGACGATGCCAACACCTCTGCCTCGCACCCCGCCCTCCTCTTCCCAGCGCCTGTACCGTAATTCTTCTTTCCTATGCCTGTCACTCCTAGCTGCAGGCATTTCCTCCTCCCGGGGGACAGTTGGCAACGTCTGGAGGTCAACACAACTGTGTTTGGGGGTGGCATCTAGTCACTCCTGCTAAGCACCCTGCAACGCACAGGACAGAACCATCCAGCCCCGAAAGTCGATAGTACTGAGGCTGAGGAACCCTGAGAGATGACCACTGGCGACAGTTTGGAGCACATTGTTTCAGCTATTTTTCTTAAAAGATAGGATTGTAAGGACATGTGTACTTTTAAAAATAAAACAGGGTTGTACTACATGTATTATTCTGCAAATAGCTTTTATCCCTTACAAATATCATTTTCTCAGTTGGTACACAGAATTCTTCTCCATTCTCTTTTGACAGTTGTATAGTATTTCCATTACCTGGACACACTATTCTGCTCTTGTAATACTGTGACACTTTGCAATGTAAGGTAACGTGTGTATAACGAGTACTAATACATTATTATTTTTTAAATTTCACTTATTTACTTTTAGAGAGAAGGGAAGGGAGTAAGAAAGAGAAGGAGGGAAACATGAATGTGTGAGAGATACATCCACCAGTTACCCCTCACACTTCCCCCTGCTGGGGACCTGGCCTGCAAACTAGGCATGTGCCCTGACTGGGAATCAAACCAGAGAACTTTTGGTTCACAGGCCAGTGCTCAATCCACTGAGCCACACTACCCAGGGCTAAGACATTATTTTGAAGGAACTATATCCCCAATAAACTATGGAGCTAAACCATTGGCTAAGTCAAAAAATGTGAAAATGCATTGTCATTCACAGAAGGTGATTTGCAACTTAAATAAAATCTCCCTCCCCTCATGAGATTACTGTGATATTTTTACATTTATCAGTGAAGTTCACAAAAGCACAGAATAAGAGATATCCTTCCTCAGAGAGCCTACTAGAGAGAAGGCACCCCCCCCTCATTCCCAGCCTAGGACCCCTGAATGTGACCCGGCCTTCAGTGCTCCAGGAAGAAAGTAGTTTGAGAAGGCTGGAGGTTGGCTGTGTGCATTGTTCAGAAATTTTTCGGTTTTGAGTCCCTAACGGGGACAAATACTACAAAGAATATCAAACAAGCAGTAAGTGCTCAGAATTGTTTGCCTCCGGGTGTACTTGCTGGTACACAATTGGATTCGGCAGAACTATAGAAGTGACATTTCGCTCGATTCCACTGAATGCAACAAGAAGTCTGGTGGGATGGAGAAGTCCTTGCTGCGTATAGAAAGTAACAAAAGCTCGGTGTCCCACAGCACCAGGCTTTCTTAGCACAGTTTCAGGAGGTCGTGGTGTTTATGGCAAGAACATGCGACTCTTGGTTCATTTATAAAGGCAGCTAACCCACGGCCATGAGAAAAACAATAGCACACAGAGTTTCAATACTGAATTTCTTTTTTGGACGATCCGTGGGTGTTTTTGAACATCAGCGACCAAGTCGAGCAGATTAACTGACCGCATCTACCACACCCAGAACAAGTGAGTACCCAGGGAATTTGGGCGTCGGTGGCATCAGCAGGGTCTTCCTGGCCAGCCTCCCTTCCCCTCACCTGTCTTCCTACACTATGTGGGTAACTGAAGCTGCAGGCACTTTGCTGTGAGTGGTGTGAAAACGGAAGGGACTGCCAGTTAGGGTAGAATCTCTTCATCAGAAACGGCACTGTGCAGGGTCAGGCTATCATTAAGACATCAGGGGACCACCTGAGGTCTTTCCTGACCCCGAGGGCCTCCAGGCTGGTTCACAGTTATTCAGGGGTCACCTGTTCCCACCTCCTTGGCCGGACTCAGCCCGTGGGGAGTCCCAGAGCCAGGGCGGCAGTCGGCAGCAGGGTCCTGTGCTCAGAGGCAGAAATGAGGCCAGATGTGGGGTCCCTGGAGGCAAGTCCAGGGTTCATGAGAAGTCAGGACTGGACTTGGCAGAGCGGCTGGATGTTTAGGGGACCACGATGCATTTCGGGATTCACAGAAGGAGGAATCCCGAACCCTGAGCATGGACTGTGCCCAAACGCTTGGCCAGTTGCTGAACAATGGGAGGGTATTCCTCTCACATGCAAAGGTCGCTGCATGGCTGCCAGGTGCTGCTGCAGCTGGTACCTGCTGTCGCTGACTGAGTGGCTCACCTTGTGGATGGGACAGGCAGCAGCCAGGCACGCGGCATCTTCTGCTGCTGCCTGGTCCCTGCAGCTCCTCTGATGCCTGGTTCAAGGCCACCATGAGATGCAGAAATAGCAAACAGGCATGAGCTGTCTGATGAGCTCCCAGAGTCACGCCGAGTCCAGCCATGTAGATAACTGTGTATTCTCTGTCGTTCTTAGGTATTGTCGTTGTTTTAAAGTCCTACCTTGACCGATACACCAGCCAAACAGCATCTGAAAGCTGGAGTGACTATATTAATATCAGACGACAGTAAACCTTAGGTCAAGGGGAATTACTAGATGGGTAATCCATAATTCAGAGGATTATTATTACAGCAGGGTGATACAATTATAGGTGTAGGTTCGTGTGATAACAGAGTTACAAAATACGTGAAGCCAAATGTACAGAATTAAAAGAAGGAATAGAGTAATCCATAATTATAGTTGGAGATTTCAGAATTCATTGTGGTATTAACTTTAAAGATTAGTAAAGATACATATATATGACTCATTGAGCACCATCAACCAACTGGACCCAGTCATTTATTCCACCCAATGGGAGCACATTTTTTCCAAGGGCATGTGGAACATTTACTAAAAAACCCATATGCTGGGCCATAAAACAAGTCTTAATAAATTTTATCTTATTATTTTATTTTTAAGATTTTATTTATTTATTTTAGAGAGATGGGGAAGGGGGGAGAGAGGGAGAGAAATGTCAGTGTATGGTTGCCTCTAGCACACCCCCTACTGGGGACCCGACCTGCAACCCAGGCATGTGCCCTGACTGGGAATCGAACCAGGGATGCTTTGGTTCAAAGGCCTGCATTCAATCCACTGAGCTACACCAGCCAGGGCCTAATTTTATTTTATTTTATTTTAAATATATTTTATTGATTATACCATTACAGTTGTTCTATTTCCTCCTTCATTCCCCTCCACCCTGCACACCCCTCCCCCACCCTCCCCCCCTTAGTTTATAACCACGTGTCTCAAGTTCTTTAGATTCTATATTTCCCCCACTATTCTTGCCCTCCCCCCTATCTATTTTCTACCTACCATCTATGCTACTTATTTTCTGTATCTTCTCCCCAATTCTCCTCCTCCCACTCCCCTGTTGCTAACCCTCCATGTGTTCTTCATTTCTATGGTTCCACTCCTGATCTAGCTGTCCTCTTGGTTTGCTTTTGTTTTAGGTGTGGTTGTTAGTAACTGTGAGTTTGCTGTCCTTCCACTGTTCCTATTTTTTATCTTCTTTTTCTTAGATAAGTCCCTTTAACATTTCATATAATAAGGGCTTGGTGATGATGAACTCCTTGAACTTGACCTTATCTGAGAAGCACTTTATCTGTCCTTCCATTCTAAATGAAAGCTTTGCTGGATAAAGCAATCTTGGCTGTAGGTCTTTGGATTTCATGACTTGGAATACTTCTTTCCAGCCCCTTCTTGCCTGTAAGGTCTCTTGAGAAATCTGCTGACAGTCTGATGGGAACTCCTTTATAGGTGACTGTCCCCTTATCCCTTGCTGCTTCTAGGATTCTCTCCTTCATTTTAATCTTGGCAAGTGTAATTATGATGTGCCTTAGTGTGTTCCTTCTTGGGTCCAACTTCTTTGGGACTCTCTGAGCTTCCTGGATTTCCTGGAAGTCTATTTCCTTTGCCAGACTGGGGAAGTTCTCCTTTATTATTTGTTCAAATAAATTTTCCACTCGTGGCTGTTTCTTTTCCCCTTCTGCTACCCCTATAATTCAGATGTCGGAACGTTTAAAGATGTCCTGGAGGTTCCTAAGCCTCTCCTCATTTTTTTGAATTCTCATTTCTTCGTTCTTTTCTGGTTGGATGTTGTGTTCTTCCTTCTGGTCCACCCCCTTGATTTGAGTCCCTGTTTCCTTTCCATCATTATTTGTTTCCTGTGCATTTCCCTTCATTTCAATTAGTTTAGCCTTCATATGTTCCTCTAATTTGTGGCTAAAATCAACCAGTTCTGTGAGCACCCTGATTACCAGTGTCTTGAATTGTGCATCTGAGAGGTTCGCTATTTCCTGGTCACTTCGAGTTATCAGCTCTGGGGCTTTGAGTTCTTCTTGAGCCATATTTTGGACTGTTCATGCCTGTTACGTATGAGGAGCAGAACCCTAGGTGCTAACCAGGGCCGGGCGACCCAGTCGCTGGGTTGTGATGCTGTATATGGGGGCGGGGCCAAAGGAAAGCAATGGTGGGCACCCTTTGCTTCCTCTCGCTGCCACCCCGGGCCTCGCAATTGGTCTTGAACGTGTGACCATGGTCAGCCGCTGCTGGGTTCATTGCTGGGGGCTGCGCAGTCCATCTTACTTCTCACTCCCGCCGTCTCGAGCCCTCACTGGGTCCGCCCGACGCTACTCCGGATGCCTGGGCGCCTGGGGTCGGGGGATCTTTCCTGCCCGACCCTGCTCTGCTGCTGGCTCTGCCCCTCTTACCCATCCGGTAGAAAGGTTTGTTGTTTTCAGACTTCTGTATAGTTCAATTTTCTGTTCTTTGGCTGCATCTTTGTTCTCCAGACCTTTGTTGTATTCAAACTTGGTTGTGGGAGAAGGCACAGTGTTTCCACCTACGCCTCCATCTTGGCGGAAGTCACCAGGGCCTAATTTTAAAAGGTTGAAACAATATGCATTATGTTTTAATTCTAATAGTAACAGAGTTAAATTAGCAATCAATGACAGAATGATCTCTGAAATATCCTCAAATATTTGGAAATTAAATAGACACTCCTCAACAGCCCATGAATCAAGGAAGAAATTTCGAGATAAATTGGAAAATATTTTGAACTGAATGAGAATGGAGACACAACTTACCAAAACCAGTTCAATGCAGTTAAAGCAGTGCTTACAGGAAAATGAATATCTTTAAATGTTTATATTAGAAAAACACAATGTTCTCCTCCTAGTAATAGAAGCTTCCACATTACAAAGCTGGGACTAGATGAACAAATTAAACCTGAAGTAAGTAGGAAGCAGGACATCACAAAGAGTGGGAATCAATGAAACAGAAAACAAAAAATCAGACTAAGTAGTTGAAACCAAAAGGTGTTTTTTGAAAATATTAATCAATTCAATAAAGTTCTGTGTTGACTGATCAAAGATGGGGAAAGACAAAACACACCGTTGTCACGGAGAATGAGAGAAGACACATTATTAGGAATTCGACAGGTGTCAGAAATCAGTAAAGAGTTATTGTTAACAACTTTATGCCAATGAACGTGACAACTTAGATGACATGTCCATATTCCTTGAAAGACACAGGTTACCAAAATGAAGAAGAAATAAAAACATGAATAAAGAAGCCAAATTCTCAATTTAAATCAGTCCTGCCAAGAATGTGTGAGGCACACATTACTCTACTGGTGGATGCTATGAAATATTTAAGAAAGAAATACTACCAATTCCATAGAAAGTCTTTCAGAAAGTACAGGAAGAAGTAAGCCTTCTGACTTGTCTTATGAAGCCAGAATTATTCTTATACCAATGCTAGACAAAGACATTAAAGGGAAAAATGGAATCTATGAGCCAGTATGATGAATGCACACAGAAGCGAAAATCCTAAACAAATATTAGAAAATCAAATCCAATTAAAAAAAAAAACTCACACACCAGAAATGCAAGGTTGGTTTATCATTAGACATCAATCACCATAAATCATTACAGTAACGGAGAAGACCACGTGATCAGCTCCACAGAAGCAGAAAAGGTGTTTGGTCAAATTCAACACCTGTTCTTGAAAACTCTCTGCAAGCCAGTGGTGGAGTGAAACCTCCTCAAACTGACAGAGAATTTGTGGAAAAGCTACACCTCATACCAGACTTGAAGGTGAAACAGCCCCTTCCTCCCTGAGGTCAGGAACGGCCAAAGGGTTTCTCTCTCACCACTTCCACTTCACATCCTGCTGGAAACCCTAGTGCTTACTGTGGGCTACATACATGCGTGCACACACATGCAGAGTGGAGACGATGAAGTGCAGCCAGTTCTAGTCTCAGAACACATGGTTGTGTACATACAAAATGGACCTAAGGCCCTGGCTGTAGCTCAGTGGATTGAGCACAGGCCTGTGAAGCAAAGGGTCACTGGTTCGATTCCCAGTCAGGGCACATGCCTGGATTGCAGGCCAGGTCCCCAGTAGGGGACACATAAGAGGCAACCACACATTGATGTTTCTCTCCCACTCTTTCTCCTTCCCTTCCCCTCTCTCTAAAAATAAATAAAAAAATATTTTTACAAAGTGGACCTAAGGAATCTCTAAAAAGGTATTAATATTAATCAATGATTTTCATAAGATCCTCAAATGTAAGGTCAGTACAAAATCAGTGACATTATGCATTAGCAAAGTGACAAAATCTATTAGCATAAATACATTTGTGTATTAGCAAAGTAAAACTGGAAAAGGAAATTTTAATATATCACTTATAGCAGTATACAATATAAATTATTTAGGAATAAATTTAGTAAAATATGTGTGAAGTATGTACACTACAGAATATTGCTGAGATAAATTTTAAGACATAAAAGAAAGGGGAACTATAATATACGCAGGGGTCAGAAGATTCAGTACGATGAAGATGTCAGTGTTCCCTCAATTAATCTATAGGATCAACAGAATTCTGGTCAAAATCTTACTAGGTCTTTTTGGTAGAAACTGACAAGCTGATTCTAAAATTTACATGGAAGTTCAAAGAACCTAGAACAGCCAAAATAATTATTTTAAAAATAACAAAGTTGGAGGACTCAGAGTGCTGGATCTCAAGTCTTGACATAAAGTCACAGTAATCGAGAATGTACAGTGTTGCCGTGGAGACTGACATAGAGACCGAGATTCTTATTAATAAGGTGAATTGTTTTCTGCAGATCAGTGGCTTGCTTCTTTTCATTGCTGTGTAATATTCTATTTAATGGATGGGCCAGAACATGGATACAGCTCAAAAACATCATCCAGTCAGATATAGAAGCCTACAGGGTACATGATTCCATTGATACAACATTCTAGAAAAGGCAAAACTATGGCAACGAAAAGTCAGCAGCTGGGGACAGGGCCAGGCAGGGGAGGGACAAGGGAACGTGTGGGGTGACACAAATGTCCAGTTGTGATGGTGGTGGAGGTCATGTGACTGCACATTTGCCCCAACTCATCCAGCTGTGTACTTAACACAGGTCACTTTTATTGTGTTACGTTATATTCTTCAAATGTGTTCCCCAAAGAGCAAGAATGACTCTAGACACAGGGTGGCCTGGGGCTGTTCACCAGACCTCCCCGTCCCAGGCAGCAGGGGAGGCTGCCTTCTCCCTCTCTTCTCCAGACCTGGGGGACCTCGGCTTAGAAGGGGCCACGTGCCTGCATCTCCTCCCTCTCGTCTAGCATGTCGCTTTCCGGCAGGACCAACCCAAGGAGACTGTTTTATTTTAGCAGCTTCCCATGTGGTCTGATTTCACCACAATTCCTCCCTATTTCCTCTGAGTCCCTCACGCCTCTACTGTCTCTCCCGTGCTTCCTTTCCTTCCCAGAAATCCAGGGAAGCACATTGCCATCTTCTATAAAACAACCTTTCCAGCCCCCGAGGAGGACCCTTCCATCCTCCTCCACCCTTGCACACTGAGATGAATGCCCCTTACGCTGGTGCTTTTGTGTTCCCCTGGGTTTTTCCCCAGAGCGAGGCTCTCTGGGCCTCTGGTGGAGAGTGCAGCTGGGGAAAGGCACTGAGCTCTAGGAGCTATCGTTCCAGAACGTGGGCAACGGCTCTGCTACTTGTTCACGGTCTACCTGTGGGTCAGGAGGCCTCTCTGAACCTCAGTCTCCTCCTCTAATTGTGGGGCATCGTGCCATCCATGAGAAGTGCTGATGAGAAGCAGATGCTGACCTCACCTCCTCTACCCTTCCTCTCCAATCCAAAAACCTGTGAGCTCCCTCGTCCCTGGGGAAATGCTCCTTGGAAAGAGCTGTGACTGAATGCTACTTATCTTGGTGGATTAAGATATTGCTTAGACACCCTAGTTTTGAAAATTAATGAAGCAAGATAATCATACCCGGTATGGATACAGTCTTTGGTCTGTTATCTTAATTATGCTTTATGAAGCCACTATAAAACTGTTAAATGAGACCACTGCAAATTAATTAATATTTATTATACTCCTGGAAGCAGAGGACAGCCTTTATAAATCAGGTGTGATGAACTCAGGAGAGTTCTTCGAGAGCTGGCTGGACCCAGTACGCCAGCGCTGTTGATCTGCAGCTAAGTCGACCCCCTGTTTGCAGCCCACACCGGCGCGGTCAGCAGGGACCCTCAGGTACGAGACCTGGCGTGAACTAACAACTAAGGAGAATTAAGAATTCATCGAGGACCTTCACCCGCTGAAAAGTACAGTGCTTGAGATAATGCCTTAAAAGTGACAATAGCTGTCCTTGTTTTCTTTTTATTCTCTTACTTAGTTCTTTTCATCTTGTTACCATCTTCCTAATTCGTCGTCTGTCCGTTAGCACGCATTCTTTCGGGGGGAGTGAGGGGAGCGGGTGGTCACTGGTACAGAGGGAGCAAAAGATGTGGGAATCCTGGTCCCAAAGTAGCTACTGATCTGTCAATCAAACTGGGGTGTCCTGTGCCAATGTTCCACTTCCCTGTCCTTGGTTTACACTGTGTGACCTGGTGGTACCTGTGATGTCCTCGGTGACTTGATCAGCGAGTGCTAATACTCGGTGTCTGTAATTCCCATGATCTTGTAGCTGTTCCATAAAATGTAAATACACTTCACCTGGGGGGTCCCTGTCACGTGTCATCACAGGTTTGCTATTCAAGTCTGTTTCAGAATGGGTTTGCATTCAGTTCTGCGGTGGGATATCTTGGCCCATTCAATAGCAATATCTTGGTTACCTTGTATCGATCGAAAGGCCTACCCTGAGCTTAGCATAGGCATATGTATGCTTACATGTGCAGCCGGATGCAAATATTTACACAGCACCATATGTAAAAGCCGTATTTCTAGCATTTGTTTAGGTGCTGGGATCTGCCTACTGCGTGGTGCCAGGGAAAGAGTACGACATTTAGCGAAACAGCCCCGGGAGCAAATCCCGGCTCCAACACCTACTCGCTGTGGAGTGTTGGGGACCCGTTGCCTCAGTCTCCTCGTCTTTAAAGTCAGAACAGTAGCAACACAGTAATAGTAACGCCACCTCCAACTGTATCTCCTGTTGTATTTCCCAGGCATGCAAACCATGCATTCAAAAGTGCTTTGTAAACTGTGAAATTCTGCCCAAGGCTAGTTATAGCTCCTAGATTTTGTGGTAACCCAGCTAGCCAGACTCTTGGACTAGAATTCAGTATGGTGCCATCTGAACAAAAAAACTGCTCTACTGAGTTTAAAAGACGTAAATCCCATGCTTTGCCACAACAGGTTTCACTGAACACCCATCAGGTTGGCTATTGTGCATGTGTGTATAGTACATGTATGTACATATACACATATCATATGTTTCAAAAAATTAAACATAGGTGTGTCAATTCCATTTCTGGGTATATAACCAAAACATTGAAAGCAAGGGCCTGACTGATATTTTTACACTCGTGACCATCACAGCCAACAGCCAAAGGTGCAAACAATTCGAGCGTCTATCAGTGGATAAACAGAACGTTGTAGACATGTACAACAGAATATTATTCCACCTTAAAAAAGCAGGAAATTCTGACGCCTGTCTCTCAGCAGGAATGATCTTGAAGACATTATGCTAAGTGAAGCAAGCCAGACGCAAAAGGACCAATATTTCATGATTCCACTTATGGAAGTAACTGGAAGTCAAGTTCATAGGGACAGACAGTAGGACAGAGGTTGCCAGGGACCAGGAGAGGGGTCACTGTGTAATGGGTAACAAACGTTCCAGTTTGGGATGCTGAAAAGCTCTGGAGATGGATGGCGGTGATGGTCACACAACAGTGTGAACGTACTTACGCCACTGGACTACACACTTAAAAACGGTTAAAATCATAAATTTTTAACATGTTCATGGACTCCTGGCCAAGAGGGAGGCGTAGGTAGATACACTTGGCCTCCTTGCACAACCCAAAGAAGGACAACGACAAATTAAAAAACACATAATAACCAGAACTTCCAGGAAACCGAACTGCACGGCAGTCTTATACACAAGGAGTTAAAGAAGAAACATTCATCCAGACTGCAACACCGTGCAGTGGGCTGCCCGGCCCTGGCAAACACCTAAGGCTCTGCCCTTTACAACTATTTGGGCCGAAACAAATAAATATGGCCCAAATAAAAGAACAGATCAAAACTCCAGAAATAGAACTAAGCTACGAAGAGATAGCCAACCTATCAGACGCAGAGTTCAAAATGCTGGTGATCAGGATGCTCACAGATACGGTTGAGTGTGGTCACAAAATGGAGGAAAAAGTGAAGGCTAGGCAAAGTGAAATTAAAAAAAATATATATATATATATAGGGAACCAAGTGTGAAGGGAAGGAAACTGGGACTTAAATCAATGATTTGGAGTAGAAAGAAGAAATAAAATTCAACTGAAGAGAATGAAGAAACAAGAATTCAAAAAATGAGGAGAGGCTTATGAACCTCCAGGACAATTTTGAATGTCCCAACATCCAAATCATAGAGGTGCCCGAAGGAGAAGAGGAAGACCAAAAAAGTGAAAACTTATTTGAAAAAATAATGAAGGAAAACTTTTCCAATCTGGGAAAGGACATAAACTTTCAGGAAGTCCAGGAAGCCCAGAGAGTCCCAAAGAAGTTGGACCCAAGGAAGCACACACCAAGGCACATCATAATTACATCACCCAAGATTAAAGATAAGGAGAAAATCTTAAAAGCAGCAAGAGAAAAGGAGACAGTTACCTACAAAGGAGTTCTCATTAGACTATCAGCTGATTTCTCAAAAGAAACCTTGCAGGCAAGAAGAGGCTATAAAGAAATATTCATGGTCATGAAAGGCAGGGACCTACATCCAAGATGACTCTATCCAGCAAAGCTTTCATTTAGAATGGAAGGGGAGAAAAAGTGCTTCCCAGATAAGGTCAAGTTAAAGGAGTTAGTTCATAATCACCCAGCCCTTATTATATGAAATGTTAAAGGGACTTATCTAAGAAAAAGAAGATGATAAAAAATAAGAACAATAGAATAACAACAAACTCACAACTATCAAGAACTGAACTTAAAGAAAGAAAAACAAAAACAAACTAAGCAAACAATTAGAACGAACAGATTCACAGGAATAGAGATCACGGGGAGGGTTATCAGCAGGGAGGGCGTGGGGGAGAATGGGGAAAAGGCACAGAGAATGAGAAGCATAAATGGCAGGTACAAAATAGACAGGGGGAGGTTAAGAATAGTATAGGAAATGGAGAAACCAAAGAACTTATATGTACGACCCATGGACATGAACTAAGTGGGGGGAATGCTGGTGGGAGGTGGGGGCAGGATGGAGGGGGATCAAGGGGAGAAAAAAATGGGACAACTGTAACAGCATAATCAATAAAATATACTTAAATTTTTTTAATAATAATAAATTTTATGTTACACATATTTTACCACAATAAAATATTTCCCATGCTTTTCTCCCTAATTTAGAGTATTTTGCCATGTATAATACACACCCCTGTTTTCGTACACATTACACATGGGATCATTGCACCCGTTATTGTACCCATGGTATGTAATCATTGTACCCATGTATAACGCGCATCTTTATTTTCCCCTCAAGGATTTGGGCCGAGTGCGCACTGTACACAGCATGAAATGGTAGCTACTTTGATTTAACTATCGGCATTCTATACATCAAATTTCAAAGTTACCCGGCTCAAATGGCCCAATAGAAAACCGGTTGACAAACAAACTATGAGGGTGTGACCTTGGCCCTGTCACCTCACTTGTCCCCTGTTGTGTGAAATGCTGTTGCTTGGCTGTGGTAGCTCTTATTTTAATACATAACCATAGTTCAAGTTCATATACACATACCTCCCATTCCATCATGTTATCTGCACCTCAGTCCAGGCCTTTTTCAAAAGAGTCCATTTGCTGTTGCTTTTGTCCGTCTTCCTGGGGGCCCGGCCCTGGCTCCCGGAGTCCCTGGGTTCATTTACAGCATACCCATTAAACACAGCCCTCACCCCAGGCTTGTTTTCAGACGCTCTCCGATCTGTCTGGGTTTCTTCTGACTCACCAGCTGCCTACATCTCAGCCGTGTCTCCTCCGTCTCTTCTACCAGAGACACGTCTCCCTCAACCGAGACCTTTTGCACAGTGAGTCCCTTGTCACCCTCTGTGATGGGACGTTTCCCTCTGTCTCCGACTCTGGCCTGGAACGTGGTGCCCTTCCAACACTGTCTCTCAGGCTGAACACCCCAGGGCGCTGTCGGAATCAGGACCATCTTCTTCTCTGTCTTCCCCTGCTCAGGATGTTTCTCTGCCAGGCATCCTGCCTCTTCTCAAGTTCATTTTCATCTCCCGCTGCTGGTGCTGGCCCTTCACATCATATTTCTAAATAGGACACTGGAAATTTAAGGATATGTTCTATGTTCTTTTTTTCTAAATGATATTATAGCCTGAAGCACATCTAATTCCAAAGAAAACCTTGGAATTTTAGGACGGTTCTCCTCCACGGCTGAGCTAAATCCACTGTCTTTTCTTTGCCGTGGCATTTAATGACGGCAGTCTCTTGTTCTGTGAGGTGATTTCAGGCTCTGCCTGGCCTGTTACTGGCTCCAGTCTCCAGCAGCCTCCTTGGGACTGGATTTGATCCCGGTGGCCCGCCACACCCTGGCCAGGGAGGCAGCTGACAAGGTGTGAGGGCGTGGACCCGACACCCACCACCTGCTGGGCTGTGGCGATAGCTCTGGGAACTGGGGCTGGTCACTCGACCTCCGTGGGCCTCTGTCCCCTCGTCTGTAACACGCAGGGTTTTACGTATCTAACTGGCTGTGGGAACTGATGAGCTAACGCACAGGAAGGCCTTGTAGCGAGTTGGCAATTATTCGATGTCTGGACCACACACCCCACTTGGACAGGACCTCGCCTCCCCGGCCTTGTCCCCGGGCCCGCACCCTGCCCGGCTGGCTGAGTGGAGTGTTTAGGGAGGCAGGAGGGAGATTAAGAGAGGTGATGCTCCGGCGCCATGCCTGTCCCAGGGGACTGCAGCACCAGCTCTCAGGGCCTCGGCTCTGTGCCGCCGGGCTCCCTGGTCCTGTGCCCACACCAAGAACACACGGTCTCTTGCTTCCCAGGCTCCTGCCCCCCCATCCCAGCCACTCCTCATGTTCAGGCTCCTCACCTTTCCTCACCTGGGGGCCCCCATCCTTGAAGGTGTGCCTCCTCCCCACCCCAGATCTGCTCAGCAACGCCTTGTTCTTCTTGTGCCTTTTCTGTACCCCTGGCGTCTGTCCAGGAGAGAAAACCCGGGACCTGCCTGCTTTCACTTCCGTAGCTTGGGAACCGTGTCAGCCTTTCTAATGAATGCCCTGTGCATTTTTATAACCTGATCTTCCTTCCGGTCTTGGAGGGAAACCTTTTCCCTTTTTAAAACTCGCCTTCGCCACTGCCCTTCCTGCTGAAGTCACATCCGAGTGGAGGCTGTCTCGTGGGCAGCTTGGGTTTGACCCCAGCTCTCCTACTTTCTAGCTGTGCAACCCTGTCGACTTACCTAACCTCTCTGTGCCTCCTCTGTATAATAGGGATAAGGACAGCTTCTCCACTGCAGAGTTCCTGTGGGGATTAAATGAGATAACGCCTGCAAAATGCCTAGTGTCTGCGACTTAGCAATGTTTCCACTACAAACGTTGATTAGACTCCTACCACAAGTAGTCTTCCCGTGGTTTCTCATTTCTGCTTTTTGCTCAGGCTAAGCCAAGCGGAAACCCCCAGGAGACACTGTGTGGGGCCGGCTCTCGTCCAGCCCCGCCCTGCTCCGCACGCACGTTCCTCCTCCCCATCCCAGCATCCGCTCTTTGGGTGTTCGCGCAGGTGCCGGGAGCACTGGGGGATGGCGTTGGGAGGCGCTTCCTCTGGGGTCCACGAAGCGCTGACTCACTTCCTGCTCTTGTGCCTCCAGCAATGCGGCTTCGGTCCCTCCACCCGCACTGTGAGCCAGGCACAGGGCCGGGTGACACGCGGGTACTCCCCAGAACCCTGGTGGCCTGTTGGTGACAGATACACACACAGAGCCTCAGAAACTGACATAGAGGCTCAGCAAGTGGGATAGGACTAGGGCCAGGCAGGTGGCCCTCCTGGTGAAAAGGAAGAAGTGGGGGCCACAGAGGTCCCTGAAGGAGGTGATGCTCAGCGAGGCCTTAGGGGAGAGCAGGGCGGGCCCCTGAGGGGCCAGGGGCAGCACATTCCAGGCAGAGGAGGCGGCTTAAGCTGGGGAGTGGCGGCCAGCCTGGAACTGAATGCCGTTGAGCGTTTTGGGGCAGCGAAGGGACAGGACTCTGTGGCCTGACCGAAGGTGCTCCGAGCACCGGCTTGACTGTCAACGAGCCCTCTGGGGATTTCAGCTCGGTCCTCAGCCCCAGGCTGGCACCCGACTCAGCCCTCACATGAACGCCCCTCCCTGGACTACTGACCCCCTTCTCAGGGCAGCACCTGCCCGGTGCCACACCATGTCACCGGGCGAGCAGAGGAACTCGGACAGAGAGACAGAACCAGAGGGCCACTGAGCCTGCTCAGGTCCTTCTCTCAACTCGCCCGCATGATGCACTGACGCCCCTGCTCGCCACGTGGAAGTGACTTCTCTCCCAGGGAACCTGTGCACCGGGACAAGTGGGCCCCTGCCGCGGCGTGGCCTACCATCCCCCACTGTGCTGCACTCTGGCTCCCCTCAGGGGTGTGGGGGGCACAGGGCTCACCTCCCTGTGAGCTCTTGCCTACCCCTTCCTGCCCCGGGTCCCAGGACCCTGACTGCAGGGCCCACTGCCACGGGCCGGTGCAGACAGGCGTGTATCATGCTGCTTGGACCAACCCATGAGTCAGAACTTTATAAAGAAAACCAAAAAATGCACGGAGGCAGCTTAAAGGCACCTCAAACCCAAGACCCTTCTCCACAACCGTCGCCTTCCAGCAGGGCCCGTTGTCAGTAAATGGTTGCGCAGCCCTGACAGCTCCTGTCCCCAAGAGTCCATTACCAAGTCCGGCCCAGCCTATCCCCAAACATTGTCCTGTCCTTCCAACCTTTCCTCCTTCCCACGAAGCCCCAAGCCCAAGCTGCCAGCATTCCCTCCTCGGGCCCCTGAAAGGGCCTCCTAGCGGGGGCTGCCCACACACCATCTTGAACATTCCCAGTCCGTTTCCCTGGGTGCTCGTTTTCAACCCGGAAATCTGGTCGTGTCTCCACCATCTATTCCCTTCTCGCTGCCCTGTGCTCCTGGGAAGAAGATCCGGTACTCACCAGCACCGATGGGGGTGCTGTGTGACCCCCGCCTCCAGCCGCCCCTGGCCCCATCACCCCTTCCCCCACACCCCTCCCTGATCCTCCTACCCAGGCAGTTCCACACCCTCACACTCCACTCCGAGGCATCCTTCAGAACTCGGCCCTGTGGCGTCCCCTCAGCAAGGCCTTCCCTGACACTCAGGGTGGCCTCAGGCCCCTGGCCGTGTGCCCTAGGAGCTCCGTGTTCCTGCCTGGCCCTTACCACGGCTGGCGATGCCTAGGATCTGCCACCCTTGGGGTCATCCTGTCTCTTTCACCAGCACATAGGTCCTCCGAGGATTGTTCCACCTCCTAGCAGTCTCCCCAGGGCCTCGGACCATAGTTGAAACACAAGACGCATTAATGAACTCCTCATTATTAATTTAGAGGCCACCATGCAGAGCCTGTGCCTGTAAGGAATGGGCTCCTTAAGTGTGGAATTAATACCAAATTCTATGGAATTTTAAACAATCCTCTTACTAAAATTTGGGAGAAATGTCACAATGAGAGCCACATGGGGGGTACATTTTGCACATATTTGCAGAAGTGGAGATGTGTGCAAATGAAATTCTCTGGAGGAATTCCCAGACTATTGATGTTAACCGAGGATTAAAACTGCAAGGCATTTCCTCCTGGGGCTGCACCAGGCCGCAGAGCCACCCAGGAGGTGTGGCATCACCTCAGAGACCTCGGGGCTCTTCCTCCCTTTGCGAACGAGGAAAGAAACTTCTCGAAGTAAGCAGGGGTGAGATGGCCGCTGGGTCTGCAGCGGCTGCTCCGGCAAATCCATCTGCGGCTGGTTATAAGATGGTGCCGCACAGACACGAAATCCGTGGCGTCTGTTGTTAGGGTGCTAATGAGAAACCATCACACACACATCACCTGGAAGCTGCAATTGGAGGAATCACGGGAAGAAGCTAGAAATGGAATGATCAACATCCACAGAATCTATTGTTCCCAGGTTGCAAAATGGAGGGATTATTTCTACTGCAAGTGAGAATGAAACCTGTTTACATTTGTCAGCAGAATGATCACCTTTTACAGCGTTAACATTTGGCAAGACGGAGCACCCGCCATTAGCTAATCTGCAGATGCCCAACCAGGGGTTCGGGGAGACAAAGAGCCGGCTGTGCCGACTCGTCCCTGCTGAGCCCAGACGGTGAGCGAAGGCTGCACCGGGGTCACGATGCAGGTGAGGCTGCAGCCTGGGGGGCAGAATGGAATGGCTCATTAAAACAGTCCAGGACGTGGTGACTGCCGGGAAATATGTCGCCAGGATGCACCGAATGTCAGGAGGGACTCAGGCAGGGACCGCTGGCACATTAAGATATGCACAGGGCAGCCATAAAGGCTAAGGACATGGCAGTAAATAAAATAAACACCCCTCATTAACTTTCATGTCAAGGATGGTGAGTCGGGGCTGCGTACTGGGCTTTCACGTCCTTGCTTGAGTCCAAACGGCTGGGCTGGGGCCCCTCCCCTTCCTCCGCCTGGGCATTCTCTGGGGTTGTGGCCACGTGACCACCTCCTCTAGTCTTCACCCTTCTTGGCGAAACCTGGCAAATGGGTCCCCAGCTTCACCAGCCTCCATGTACCCAGCTGTCCTTCCTGGCTCAAAACTCACTGGTCATCTGGGAACTGAGGCGCACAGAGACCGCCCGCCCCCTGGTGACTGGACATTGTCCCCAGGGAGAGAAGCCCTCATGTTGGAAAGCAACGCTTGCCTGGCATGGGGACAGATGTGGCCGAACACTGAACCCAAAACCCTGGATGCAGAGGGCGCAGCTAACGCCTTGCTGGAGATTGTCCAGCGCGCCCAGCAACAGTGCCAAAATGGAGTGCTAGCCATGCTTTGGGACATAAACACAGAAGCTTTGTTAAGAGAATCGTCGTCCAGAAGTTGCGCTGATGGTGCACAGTGGGTGCTCAGGTGTTTACTGAACGAATGAATGAATGAATGAGTGAATGAATGAACAACGAACGAATGAATAACTGAGTGCATGAGAGCCGACCCCACGAACGTTCTTGCCACCGCGGGGAGAGCAAAAGCGTTCTGTCCGGGTACTCGAACTGACCTTCCAAGCAGAGGTGTGGCAAACACCAACCCACACGAAGCGAGCGCACACGGGCTCTGCGAGCTGAGCTGCCACGAGTGTTTGTTTCATGCACGAAGATTAGTGACTGTGGGGACGGCGATTGTAACCGTGCAAACAGCCCTCCGTCAGCAAGCGGGGCCAGGGGACACACGCACTAGCAGGACAGCTCGCAAGGGTCACAGCTGGGCCAGCCTCCACCCAGGGGTCTCCTAGCGTGACCCCTGGTGCATGACCCCTGATGCTGTGACGAAACGCCACATCGGTCTGAGCTGTGGGCCATGGCAGTGCCAGGCTGCACCTATCTTCGTGGTGTTTTGAAGGTGTACTTTTATCCATCATTTTGTTCCTGGGTAGAGGGGGGCAGACATAGTCCTCTGTTGTAAAACTGGCAAAGTGCACTCCAGGAAAGCCCCTGCTTGCCCTCAGTGGCCTAGGGGTCAAGGCTGAGCTGGACAGAAGCCTCATGCTCCTCCTCTGGGCTCCACCTGAACCGTGCTGGGGGCCCAACTCTCCCCACTCTGGCCACTTGTCCATAGGTCACCTCTGCTCCTCACACTCAGAGGTGGACAATGCTCATCCCGCTTCATGTCTCAGCGCTACCTTGGTCTTTATGCCCCAACCCTGGCCTCTGCTCTCCGCTCTGTCCACGCCAATGCCCGTTCTCCTTGGCAGCCGGTCCCGACGTGGGCACTGTGGGCAGCCTGGGCAGTGGCTGGAGAAGGGAGCAGGGCTTTCCCCTCCTTCTTGCTGGCTCTTCCCGCCAATTTCCCTAGCAGTTTCCAGGGATCATCTCTTCTTGCTGCAACTCTAGAAGTTCTTACCGAGAGGTTGGGGTCTGCAGGGTCTCTCCACCAACGACCCAAGTTCTGTGAGTAATAAAACAGAGACGGACCCCAGGAGCCCCCGGCCCTCGCCGGGTGGCTGGTGGATGCTGCCTGCAGTTGCTGTCTGTGTGACCTCACGTGTCCCTTCCCTCGCCACCCTCCTGTTTGACGCTGCGTGGTTAACTGATTTCTTGTCGAAGACGACGGCTTCAGTCCCCGCTGGTAGCCTCAACTTCAGCCACCCTCATCATGGTGAACATGGGTGGGTGACACACCAAACATCGTTCTGAGTGTTGGGTGGGAAGCCTCCCGGTCCTCCCAACCCGGTAGAACCAGGGTTCTGAGGTAGGTACCCGGGATTCCCGGAGAGCTACTGGGCGTCGCCTAGGATTTGGGAGCTAATAAGAGCTGGACACTTCTGAGTGAATGAATGCATCACCAGTCAAGGACCAACGGCCTTGGTCTAGCACCACAGGCATGGGCCCCGCGGTGGGCCGGCCCCGGGTCCACCCTCTGTTGTTGCCCCCCACCCCGCCCCAGCTCAGAGGCCCTTCGATTTGGGTCCGTCTCCAGCCGAATGTTTCTGGGCACTGCTGCTTAGCTCGTTCTCAGAGACAGGCCTGGATGAGACAAGAGCTCCCCTGGCCAAATCTCAGTCAGTCTGTTTCAGCCTCTGTGTTTGTCACACCGCAGCCAGGAACGACCTGGGTGACACCTGTCATCGCATGCCCCCTGTGCTGCTCTTTCCTCTGCCCCGCAGGACCCTGAGGGATGCCAGGAAAGGCAGGCTGCTTACTGGGGACGTAATTTAGAGCGATGAAGCTTCAGCAGGTGGGTGGATGACCAACGCTCTGGAGGAAATCTGCTCCCGGAGTGGCGGTTGGGGCAGCTNACCTGCGATTCCCGGAGAGCTACTGGGCGTCGCCTAGGATTTGGGAGCTAATAAGAGCTGGACACTTCTGAGTGAATGAATGTATCACCAGTCAAGGACCAACGGCCTTGGTCTAGCACCACAGGCATGGGCCCCGCAGTGGGCCGGCCCCGGGTCCACCCTCTGTTGCTGCCCCCCACCCCGCCCCAGCTCAGAGGCCCTTCGATTTGGGTCCGTCTCCAGCCGAATGTTTCTGGGCACTGCTGCTTAGCTCGTTCTCAGAGACAGGCCTGGATGAGACAAGAGCTCCCCTGGCCAAATCTCAGTCAGTCTGTTTCAGCCTCTGTGTTTGTCACACCGCAGCCAGGAACGACCTGGGTGACACCTGTCATCGCATGCCCCCTGTGCTGCTCTTTCCTCTGCCCCGCAGGACCCTGAGGGATGCCAGGAAAGGCAGGCTGCTTACTGGGGACGTAATTTAGAGCGATGAAGCTTCAGCAGGTGGGTGGATGACCAACGCTCTGGAGGAAATCTGCTCCCGGAGTGGCGGTTGGGGCAGCTGCCTGGCCGCACTGGGGCAGAGGTTGCGTGGGAACCCAAGAGGCTTTCCTTCGTTCCGCTGGGCAATTGCTCCAATCTCCCCCACTCATGTGGTCATTCAATGTTCTAGCACTGCCTTTGGGCCCAGGACAAAGATCCTTCCGGAGCTCGTTATCAAGGTCCTGAGAGTGGAAAGCATGATTTCAGGACAAAGAGCTAAAATAGTGTTTGCCAGGGTTTTATTTTTGTGTTGGGAAGCAGGGACGCTAAGCAGTGGTTGTCTCTCTCTCTCTCTGGAGTTCGGTGCACTGGGACAGACGTGCTCTAGAAACAGCGGAAGCAGAACCAAAATCGGTGGGAGAGTAGGAGGGCTCCTTCCTCCCCAGCACCTTTTTCGGTCATGGCGCCCTTTGTGGAGAGGGACAGGAGACAGGTGCAGAGGTGGGACCAGCTCACCTCGCCTGGGGGCTCCTGTGTAGCAGGCTGGCCCCTGCTGGCCCCCGCATGCACTCACTTCATGCATCTGCAAGCTCATCAGCATTCGGCCCTCCAGTAACCAGCTGAACTTCCAACGCAGTGCATTGTCTCCGCAGCTTGGCTGAGCACTCGCTCACGCCACCCCATTCTCTGGGCCTGCAGGCTGCCAGATGGTTTGGGACCCAGTTTCTTGGTATCCAGACTGAGAGTTTGGACAAGTCTTACCCCAGGGCCAGGGGCAGCTCAATTTACACACCTACCTGGAAACAGGCAACGGCCGTGGCTTCCCCCTCTCCAGAGTCCACTCGCTATGCACCTCACATTGCTGACTACAGGCTCCACACTGGCGGATACCCAGTCACTGTGGTGTGGGTGTTGGGCTCCCCAGTCCTGCCTTTGCCCAAGGAGCCCGAGAATGCTACACAGCCTGTCCTGTCCCAACAACCCCTCGGTGTAGGACACGGGTGCCAGGCACACCACTGACTTGCAGTGGCCGCACTTATCATTAGCACAGGAAGCTCTCCCTCGGAGACTTACTCAGAAACTCCTTTTGAAACTATACTCCAGAAAGGTGATTTAAATTTTACACAAATACACTGAATGCACCAGATAGTGCCCTCTGAACAAGGCCACAAGGCAGAGAATGCGGGAGTTGGTACTGACGTCCACCTAGGTACTCCAGTGCCCGTCCCCAGACCCCTGCACTGTGGGCTGGACGAACTGGAGGCTGTCCAGGAACTTTCTAGGGGTGCAGAGGCTGGTGCAGAAGTCTCTCCTTCAGTGCACAGGCCCCGGGAAGAGCAGGGCTGGCTGCGCCCAGGAGGGCGCGCCCTGAGCAGATGTGCGCTTCCGTCACATGTGCCATGTCACAGACGAACATGTGAGGTGCCCAGGTATCCCAGTCCCCTCCGGAGAAGCTCCCCAGCTCCTGGCCGCCCTCCTCCCTGCCCCCTCCACCCCCAGCACCTCCCCCGCACACGCCGAAAGCTTTATTTCATCCACTTAATGCGCTCTGCTCTGTGCTCAGGTACTTAAAATCTCCCATCACTATCACCCGGGCTCTTTCACGGCGTTTTTTATTTGCGCCATCATTTCACAGTCCAGTTGCTCTTTTCGGTCAGGTGGACTATAAAATACTCCAATAACAAGTTCACAGTGGGAGCCGACGGAGGCCCGATCCGTAAGGACTGCAGACTCTCCACGTCCGGAATCGACGCTTTCAGGGAGCCGCACCGCCTCCCCCCCCCCAGAGGGCGAACGTTTCCCACCCTCCGGCGGCCTGCTCTGAGACCCCCTTTCTTGCTGACAATTTTTCTTTTAAATGGTCCTTACTTTTTCACCCTGGCTTCTTAATGATCTCTCTTCTCTAAAGGTGCTTCAATCTATTGCTATGCATTTAATATTATTTCTCTCTATGTCCATGTTTATAAGTAGGAAACAAAATCAATGACGTAGCTCATCACTCGCAGTTACCTTTGTCCATATCTCCAGAGTACACCAGCCTGCCTGTGGGTTCACCTCACACTACCTCTTCCATGGCCTTGAGCTTCTCGAGGTCTTGGTTTCCCATTTCATCTGCAATAATGATCATTCCTTCCTCAGGAGGTACTCGGGGTACTCGGGGATCCCGCAGATAAGACCCGGGTGCATACAGACCTTCAAGGTAGGGAGGGTCGTCAGCTCCTTCCACAGGGGCCCATTTCATATAAATAACACAGTCCTTGCCCTGGCCGGTGTGGCTCAGTGGATTAAGCACTGGCCTGTGAACCAAGAAGTCACAGGTTTGATTCCCGGTCAGGGTGCATGCCTGGGTTGAGGGCCAGGTTCCCTGTGGGGAGTGTGTGAAGGGCAAGCAATGTTTCTCTCCTTCTCTTTTTTTGTCCCCCTCTCTCTAAAAATATATAAGTAAAATCTTTTAAGAAGAAGAAGAAAAGGAAAAATATAGTCCTTGCCAATCCTGTTCTTACCTCCATCTCAAGCCTCAACCAGTAATGGCCCAGCCAAAATTCAAAACCCACCACTGTGGCTGGGCAGGTCAAGGCCAAACCTGGATCAGCCACACACGGCTGGCCCTGCATCGTTGTCCTCTGCATGAGAAAGTGTGGGCGTTCAGTCACTAATTCAGATCCAATACAATACCAGTAGGTATCAATATCGATATCTGGAACCAACTGAGCCAAATTCAAGAGTATGTTTTATCACCATCTTTCTTCAAAAGTTTTGAAATTACATATTAGCTGTACACCAGGCTATGATGCTCAGCAAGTAAATGCTCGTAACTTGTAAAACCCTGCACAGCGGGTGTTCTTTTCACCCACTTTACAGACACGGAAACTGAGGCTGAGAGAGGCTAGAAGTCTTTGCAAAGTCCCGGAGCTAGAAGGCAAGTGGCAGGTGGATGTAAGGTGGAGCTTGCCTGGCTCCCTCCCACACCTGCCGTCGGGGAGATGGCTGCGTCTCCGGAGCTCCCCCGACCCAACGTGGGCCCCCCCAGGCTGGCCCCTCACCTTGCAGCCGCCTGGAGCCTAGTGCTGTCATACGGCAGCCCTGCGTATGAAGGACGGAGGGTTGATCGTCTGTAATCATTCTTCCCATTGACTCCCTGCCACACCGATCACTGGCTGGGACATAATAGGACTCTATGTAATGAGAGCAGTACATTCGTATCACATAAATCTCACTCCGCATAAAATTTGGAAACTTCTCCTTCTCCATTCATCCAACTAAAAATAATGACCTAAAATTGAGACGCTTCTCTTTTCCATCTTATTTTTCTCCCACGCATTTTATCCTTTTCTGGATAGAAACACCTTGAAAATAAGATGAATGGATTAATTTATCAGCAGGATGTGAAATCTACCTACTACTCCAGATAAGGACATTTACTTCGAATGCACCCCCATCCATTTCTACAAATTATCTGAGGTGACTTACGGTAACAAATATTCAGATGCCAAGATCTTTAAGACAAGTAAAAAGAATTAAAGGCCGCAGAGATGGAGAGGAACGCGGTATTCAGCCAAACGAGGTGCTCCCAAGTGCGATGTACAGTGGAGATGAGTTTTAATGGTATCGGCCATTACCTCTGCCGTTGGTTAGTACGTGCTCTGTTCCAGTTGCTCTGTGTACAGTATCATCAAAGCCTTGCAGCCCTTCCTTAGAGACGGGCAGACTCGGGTTTGCATCCAGAGGCGTGACCTGCAGGTAGGCATCACGGCCCCTGGTTTCGAGACAGAGGGGCGGGCCAGTGATGACGGCGATTTGCCTAGAATGTTCCGGGTGCCCACGGGATTGGCTCGCCCGGGCTGCACGAAACTCTACTCTGCAGCCGCCTGCCCCTCACGTCCCAGGAAATCGCTCTTTCCTGACACTGCCGCTCGGATCACTCGCTCCCTGCCTGTGCCTGTGCTACCCCGTTCCCCCAGCTGTCCTGCTCTCTTCTCTCACTCCTCTGGTCCTGCCGTATTTCCATCTGCCACGCTCCCAGCCCAGCCGGGCTCCAGAAGCTGGTGTTGGCTCCTCTGGCCATGGGGCCGGCCACCAGCCCCTCCCACCCTCTCCCTGAGCAGCGCTGCCTGCCGGCACTCAGCCCACCCTCCTGTTGGCCCCCCAGGGCAGGTCTTGATCTAATCTTTAACCCTCGGCCAGCCACAGCCTGACCTTAGGGACCAAATGTGCCTCACGCCCACGTTCACGTGACAAAATGTGACAGTGACAGGAAGAGGGGTCTTTGGGAGTGATTAGGTCACGAGGGAGGAGTCCTCTAGAATGGGGTTAAAGGGACGTGGAGAGCTCCCTCGCCCTGTGTGGACACAGAGAGAGAATGGCTGTCTGCAGCCTGGAAGAGGGCCCTCGCCAGACCCTGTCCTGCTGGCGCCCTGACCTTGGACTTCCAGCCCCCAGAACCATGAGCCGTACATATTCTGTTGTTTACAAGTCCCCCAGTCTGTGGTATTTTGGTACAGCAGCCTGAACGGAGTAACACTCCCGCCGACCCGTCCTCCCTCCATTGGGGCCACCAGCTGGCCACAGTTGCCTTCGGCGACTTGTTTACTGGGGGGCCCGGAGAACATATGGTGAGTAACCGAATGGGCCACTATGTGATGGACAGACAAATGGATGACAGCACATCAGACCCCCAGGAACACATCTTTGGATGCAAACCCAAGTCTGCCCGTCTCTAAAGTGCGGGCTCTTTTCCCTGTGCCTGGCCCCCGCAGCAGGCCATGGCCTTGGGTGGTACACAAACGCAGCCCCAGGCCCCTGCTCCTCCTGGACCCCACAGGGACGCTGCCCCTGGAGCTGGGTGATGCTGCAGCCCTGCCCTGCCTTTACCACCTGCGTGTCCTGCAAGGGCGCCCTGAGAGCAGGGAAGGGTAACCGCTGGGGTTCTAGGAGGCTGGACACACCCCGGTGCCCTGAGCCCTACAAGGACATATCGTAGCGAGGCACCCCCTGCCAGCCCTCAGCGGGAGGCCACGGGGCTTGGGGGAGGGCCACACTTGACCCTCCCCACCGCTGAGGGTCTGCAGCTGTCTCTGCCCTGGACAGTCACGATGGAATATTCCATGACAGTCACACTTGGCTACCTTATGATGCCCACTCGATACACTGTTTTGATGGAAACATCACAAATCCATTTTGTGAAAAGCCAATGATATTTGCACCCAAGAATTCAATAATAGGACATGGAACTCGGGGAAAGAAATAATCAAATTGTCCACCCAGAGTGGAGTTAAAATTGTCATAAACATTGATCCTTCGTTGTAGGGAACAGAAATAATAAACAGTTGCCGAAATTGCATGGCTGCAGAGATTTCATTCCCTAATTGTCAAAAAGCGTTAAACGTCAACTCTTTATTTTGCAGCGGAGGAGAGGTGAGAACAGACTTCAGTGCCTCCCTTCGCCAGAGGTTGTCCCTAATTGCCATGCATAGATTGCGACAGAGGTTGCTGAGAAAAACTGTTTGCATTTATTAATCAAAAGGAGTCAAAGGCACACAAGATATCATCAGGGCTCCCTTGTACTGGGGGTGGGCTGGCAGCTAACATTCCTGATGAAGTGTTTGCGGAGTGTTTGCAATCTGTTCGGAGCCTTTTCTCTTTGCAGGTGCAAACCTTTCTGTCTGCAACAGCAGAGAAACAATCGAAAATTAAACACGGTAAACATCGCGATGCAGGTTTCAATCTTCCATTTTTTAAGACAATGGGAGAGGTATAATTAATTTCAAAGCGATAGCGGTGCTCTTTCAAAATTCATTTGTGACATTAGCCTTCCATCACTCCCACAGAAAGCACCGAGGCTCCTCTCCCCGTCGCTTCTGCCCCTTTTGTTTTTTTAAAAATTGGAAAGTGGAACTACTCCGAGATGCCTTTTGCTTCCAAGCATCCAAGCATAGACAATTATCTTGCTCAGCCCGTTTGATCAGTAGAATAAGTCAGAACTGCTGGGGAGGCCAGGCGGCAGAGAACAGATTAAGGCAGAAAATTCCTTTCTGATGGCGCTCAGAACTTCAGAAACAAATACGGCCCCGCTAAATATGCCTTAGATGCCCATGGTGGGTGCCTTGGGGTAGGCCGACTTTCTCGAATTTCTTCTCCCCACCTCCGCTCCACTTACGTTTAAACGCATCTCCGCGAAAGGTAGCAAGTGAGAATACAACCAGCATATATTATTTTATGCGACATCTTAAATTTTCCTTATATTTCATTTTTAATCAATATTTGGCCTCTGGGTATTCGAGTCAACTGGCGATATTTCCTGCAACTTCTGAGTTAGAGGCTAATGACCTTGCTGTTTAAGGCCCGTTAATTTTGTGCCTCCTGGACGGGAGATTGGCAGTCTCAAACAGCACACAAAGCCACTGTTGTTAATAAAAACAGACCCCTTTGCTGTGCCCCATAAGATGACACAGTTTAACACGAATTCTGTGGTTATTAGTATGTTCTGATACATAATAATGCTTAAGATGTTGACTGTAACTATTTATTGAGGAATAGGAGTTACTCCATTATGTTGTTCCTTATTTAAGGATAATATTCATAATTATTCTATTTGCACTTAAAATCCTAGTTTGTGCAGAATGGGGAATTCAGCCTGGGAGAGCACATGGGCCTTGATCTGGGCGCACTGCCAAAGCCCCACCTCCGGGGGCACTGCATCGATGCTTGCCCCGTGTACGTAGGTGCACAACTGGAAAGCCAAATGCATTTTGTCTGGGACTGCTACCGTGTCCACTGGGCCCTGAGAATGGCAGGAGAAATAGATGGTGGCAAATACTCTGCAAAGTGTTATTTCACCAAGAACCATCGAAGTGGCCCAGAGGCCGCCTAGATCCTCAGTCACAGCCCTGGAGATGCGTCTCGTAGCACACCGCTGGGTTTGGGATGGGCTCTGTCTCTGCGACGACCGTGGCCTTCAGCGGGGCTTCCATCACAGAGATCCTTAACCACAGGGTTCTTTAGCAGCCTGGCAGATTCGTAGTTTAACCTCCTACCCCAGGAAGAAGAGAAGGAAGGCACAACTGGCCACCAGTCCGCCCCGTCCTTGCTTTAAATCGGGCCCATTTCTTTGGGTTGAGAATACTGATCACATCCAAACAGGAATAAGGGAAGGTGTTTTGGTCATTACGACCGCATGGAACGTTTCAGGGTTCTCCGCCTTATTGAGACAGGCAATGACTTTGAGGGGTTTTCTTTTTAAAAACCAAAAACAAGGTTTGAGTTTTTCCCGAGGGGGGGAGTAAAAACTGCCCCCATTCTGTTGTCGCCTCTGCTCTCCCTGTGACCTTCACTGTCCAGCCCCACGCCCTTCAAATGGCATCAGGAACGCGGAGGGAACCGGTGGTGAAACTGGAATTGTGTTCCCTTGCTGAAGCTCACTTTATCACGGTACCGTGACTCCTGATGGCTGAGAGCCAGCCGGGGTCCCCCCAAACCACAGACAGCCCTGTGGGCAAAATCTTCAGCGGAGTAATTTCCTGGGCCCGTGGGGTCCCCTCAGCTGTGTGTGTCAGCCCCGTGTCCCCTGTGTGACTGTCTGGGTACCCCCCGCGATCTCTCTGCGGGCTCCTTGCACATGGAGCTGCAGGGCTCTCCATTTGCCGTTGTGCTGACACATCGCACGTCCTCTGCACACTGTCAGCCTCTCTCAAGCACATAGTTGTTACAGAACACCAGTAATTTACTTGTTCGACACGTGCTGCAGGCTGCCTGGGTGCCGGAGACAGGCAGGGAGCCGGAGTCGCCGCTGAAGGCCTGCCCTCCAGGGGCTGGAAGCTGGAAGGGCACGACACCCCCTGAGGCTTCCCAGACGGCAGGCCGTGCGGGCGTCGTGCGCCCCCTATTGAAGGTTAAGTCTAGGGTAGCTGTGAGTATTGGCTAGGTCAACAATTTCAACGACTTCCTTTCGGAGAGGACAGAAGTGGCTCCGCCCAGACGTGGAGCTGAAGTGTCTTCGGCGAGAAACCCTGTGTTTGCCTTCTGAGAGCGGAGGGCCCCGTACTGCTCAAGAAGCACAAATCCCGTTGTACAGGGAGCTTGGTGATGTGAACTGTGAGGAAAGCTCAGCACGTAGCGCTCCCCCAAATCCTGAATGCCTACTGAGACTCAAACGCTACCAAATTCCGGAGAGATGAGGATGCTCTACTTCGGTCAATGAAAGGAACCCAGCCGTCTTTTCTTTTCTTTTTATGGCTCTAAAATGACTTGCAGGGCAATCAAAGCAGAAGGTGTTCATTCATAGGTTCATTCGCTTGTTTCATAGGTAATAGTCACTGAGTACCTACTATGTGACGAGTCTGAGCTAATTTCTCCATGTGAGGATGAAACCCAGGGTCCTCCTCCTTAAGGGGCACGAGTCTAGGGGGGCGCACTGCATCAGGAAGACTGTGCATTTATGACAAGTGTCAGTTCAGTTGATGTCCCTACCCCGCTGTAGTCCTCTCACCTCTGAATGTGAGACGCCAGCAGTTGAGCTGCCCCAAGTCTTCACAGAATCCCACTGGAGCCGCCCACCCCCTCCCCTGATCCCTCCCCGAGAGCCCCCCCAACATAATCATCTCCCCCTGTTGAGATATTCCCACAGTTCCTTGGGGAGACACCCGCCCACGCTACATCAAGCTGCAGGGACCTAGACCTAATTTTGTTGACTACAGATGTGTCCTTGGTGGTTTAGGGCTGGTGCCTCCCATACACCCAGGGGACAGCATTTGTCACCCTGTCACCCTGAGAAGGGTGACACGCAGTGTGGAAAGGCCAGCCAGACCTGAGTCCAATTCTGTCACTTGCTAGCTGGGGATCTCTGGGTGAGTTAGTTGACCTCTCTGAACTGCAGCCTCCCGTCATCCTTACAACGGGACACTGCCCCCACGCGGTGGTGTGAGTGGTCAGGGCAGACTGCCCTGATGCGCAGAAAGAGGTCAGCGCGTGGCTCCCGGGGAGGAGGCCACTCTCAGGAAGTGGCAGTTACGGATGTCGTGCTGGAAGCGCCTTCAGACTCCCTGGGATTCTGAAATTAGATGCGTAACAGATACAGTCAGGGGTTTTTCCAAGGGCTGGTTTGGAGACGGCATAGGTGGAATTTTCTGGAAGCCTGGGCGCTCTTCACCACAAGAGGCTTACCTTTAAGACACATACTGGAAAGAGTCAAGAAGAGAGAGAGAAGGTTGTTTTCGTCCGGCGTGGGAAACAAAGAGCTACACATTAAGGCGACGCCTTTTTAAAAAATGGCCGGATTCCTCAATGATCAGTCACTGCTGCCTGGAAATCCCTTCCAGGTGGCGTCACGTGCCTTCAGACGAGTGGCCGCGTCCGTGAAAAGCTACATCTGTCTGGGTGCACATGGCAGGGGACACTGTGAGAGCTCAGTGTGAGCCGACACAGGCTCGCGCTCGCCCCCAAACAGCCAAAGTGAGAAGAGGGTCAAGCCTCCTGGAGCCCTGACCCCGCTGGCGGTCCGTGGCGCCAATGAACGGCGCTGTGCCCCCTGGGGGGCGGGGGGCCACAGTCCTCAGCCTGCCAAAAGCTGGCGTGCGCAGCAGCCCAGGTGAGGTGCCTGGAGAGGCCAGAAGCACCGTCAACATGCAGCTGACTCACGGCTTCTTGGGGGACAGTCTCTGTTTTGAACTATATATAGGGGCCTCCCCCGACAAGTCGTAACCCCAGGGGGTTATGTGATGGTGACAGGAGGCGAGGCCTCCGGGAGGTGATTAGGTCGCTGACTCACCACTGGGCTGTGCTCTTCTGAAGGGACCCCCGAGAGCTCCCGTGGCCCTTTAACCACGTGAGGGCACAGCAAGAACACGCCGTCCGTGGGCCAGGAAGCATGTCCTCGCCAGACCCTGAGTCTGTGGGCCCCTCGGTCTTACACCTCTCCACCCTCGGAACCGTGAGGCCAAGTGCCTGTTGGCCCGTGGTTCTGTCCCAGCAGCCTCAGCCAGGGAAGACAGGCCCCTCCAGGGCCGAGACCCAACAGAGACACTTCACAATCAGGGTGTCCGAACCTCGTGTCTCCCTCCCACCCCATATTAGGTCACAGTTAAAATGGCCAGTGGTGCTGCCCACAGACACGCATGGCCCTTGGAGTCCCCTACTCCTAGAAGTGTTCACGGTGTCGCCATGTCGGGGTGGCCATGGTTGAAGCCGCACAGTACTGGGATTCCAAACGTCAAGTCCTATTTCCAGCAGGTTCTGGGGCCTGTGAGATGGCGTCTCTGCAGTGACGTCCCAGGTATGAAGACAGGCAGCTTCAGAGGCGGCCAGGCAGATGGAGAGTGCGCCTCGAGTCTCGTTCGCCGAGCCCCCCGGGGGCTGTTTTGCAAAAGGTGTCATTACTTCCAGATTTCCATTTGCTCCTTACAGACATGTTTTTGGAATAAAGTGCATTATTTTCTTCCTCATGAAATAAATCCCTCATTATCGAAGACTTGAAATATACAGTGAAATAGCCGTCTGTTCCTCCCAGGCCAGCAGCCAAGGGGCTGAAATGTGCTCGGGGATGGCGCTGCGTCCTCGGAACCAGCGCCGATGTGACCTGATGGTGCCTGTGGCCTTGCCCGGCGCCTCACCTTTCCTGTCTCCCAGATAACAGTTTCCTTCTTCCTCAGCCCCTCAGCGGCCTTCCCCAGTCCCTGTGGGCTACGCCCTCCATGCCCCTGACCTCGGCGACCGCACATTCCCACTCGCTGATAGTATTCTGGCTACACTTGTTTTTCTTCTGTTCCTGAAATGCACGGGGCTCCTAACTGCCTCCTAGTTCCCTGAGAAAAGAGCAGTTGTCTTGTTCCCATCGCCCTCCCCCCATCGCCCCCCCTGTCTCCAGCGTGCTGCGCGGGTCCCCACACTCTGAGCCTCCCCTCTCAGTCCAAGAAGGCCAGGTCCTGGCTCCAACCCAGAGCAGCTCTCCTCCTCACTCCAGCCTGGCAGGCCTTCTGGCTTCCTTATGTAATTGCTCTCCCTCCTCGCCCAGGTGCCAGCCTCCCTCTCCACCTTGGTGAACATGTCAGCATGTCTGAGTATCTTCTACGGCAGATGCCACCACCCTACTCCGGACCCCTTGCTCTGCTCCCATCGCATTAAAGCTTCTTGGAAGTTCTGCCGCGTACACCCCCTCCTCCCACCCATCCTCTCCTGGCCGTCCCCCCACCTGGGCTCTTGCTCCAGCATGCCATGAAAGCTGTTCCTGTCAGGGTCACCAGTGACCTTACAAGAGCCTTCCTCTGCCCTGAGTTTATTTCACCTGTTAGCCGCATTTGAGAGCTAACCACGCTCCCCGGCCTCACACAGAGAACAGGAGTGACGGCCCAGGCACACTGGTTGGTCAAGGCCCGAGTCCAGCTCTGACTCAGAGCTTGGGCCACTTCACAACTATGAGATTTTTGACTCTCATCCCGGTGATGGTTAATTTCATGTGACAAATTAGCCGGGCCACAATGCCCACAGATTTGGTCAATCATTATTCTGGATGTTTCTGTACGTTTTTCAGATGAGATTAACACTGAAACCGGTAGCCTTTGAATAAAGCAGATTGCTCTCCCTCATGCGGTGGGCCTCACCCAACCAGCTGCAGGCCTTAACAAACAAAGACTGACCTCCCCAGCTGAGAGGGGGTTCTGTCAGCTGACCACCTTCGGACTCCAGGTGCGTCTCTGCCCTGTGCCTCCAGCTTGCCGGCCTGTCCCATCTGAAGGGAAAGAGGATTTGAACTCTAGGTTAGTAGAATTTTAGAGCCTATACTTTTTCCACTGGGCCGGGGTGCTTCCCAGATCAAAAGGAAGACATGGCTACATGAACAAGAGAGACAGAAAGATCCGTAGAGTCCCAAGCAAGGAGTGAATCCGTCTTGCCTGGGCGGCAGGGACCAGGACCAGACTCTGCCCTTCCGAGGACCCGATACACCGGTCAAGTTCGTGACAAGAGGGCGCCCGGGCCTGCTAAAGACGGATTATTAATTTCCGGGAAGCAGATGGGTAAAAATAAATCTTGCCCAAATCAGGAGGGTTTTAAAACTCCAGATCATGAGCTGATGACTCTGACATCACAGTCCCCCATGAGTCCCCAGCAGAGTCCGGGAAACCATATGCCCAGACCGCGACAAGTGAGCAGGGCTTGGGGCTCATTGGGCAAAAGGGGGCTTTGAAGAGGTCGCTGTCCCTCAAAGCCCCAGTGGGTGCAGATGTGGCCGGGGGCGCTTGGTTGAGAAGTTTGGAGTATACACTTAATCCATTTAGTAACTTAAGCCCTTAATATGCTATTATGTCCAAAAACGCTTTTAAATTGCCATGTTTTTAATAGAAAAATGAAAACAGAGATATTGTATTAAATATCTCATTAATAAACACAAGATGATCGTTGTTTTTTATTTTGAATTAACTTTTCCATTTGGGTTCAATGCACATTCCACAGACATATTCTTGTCTCTTGATGTGAGGGAACTTAATTACAGGAGCACAATTGGACTTCGACTCTGCATGAAAAGAAAGCAGATGAAATTGCTTCCCCCGCCCCCCCAAAGGTTGTTGTTACAAAGAAACACGATTGAATATGACAGTTCTCTGCCAGCCATTGTTTTGGGATAAAGTTTGGGGATTATATGCAATTATGCTATAGTAAATTATCCATGACCATTCACGTTCAAGGATTTGTATTAAAAATAAAATGAATGCCTAAGGACAGACTAACATGAACCATGACCCCTAGGGCCCGTCACACCTCTGTCACATCGGTGTGACAGGTGGCGTTGGAGCTGCCAGAAATCAGCATAAGGAAAAGTGTGCCGCGGACAGCAAGCAAACCGGCCAGACCGGTCTGTTGGAAAACACCACTGCGGGGCACGGCATCCGTTTACTTCTCCTTTTCTGTGCGGACATCCACCCCTGCACCCCCCCCCCCCCGCCCCCCGCCGTCATGCGCTTTTTCCTTCCTCACCCTGTGGCCAGGTGAGGCAGAGTGAAAGGAGCGGCCGTGGTGTCTGGCAACCTGGCGCTGGGCAACCCGTGGATGGAGGGACGCTGCTGGCTTCCGGCTTGCCTGCCCGCCCCCCAGTTCCCAGCAATCAGGGCTGCAGATGGCTTCCCTCGGCAAGGACCTCGGCCCAGGCACGCTGCCTGAAGCCTCATGGGCTGTGCGCTGAGTGACGGCGGGGGGTGGGGGGGGGACAAAAGGCACAGGCCGCTGTGGGAATGGGGCCCCTGGACCTGTGAGATGCGGCGGCATGCCCCCCTCTCCAAACCAACCCCACAGAGGCAGGGTTGGCCTCTGGGACCTGGCCTCCTGCCGCCTCACCCCCGCTGACCCCAGTGGGATTAGGGTCCTCTATAGCATCCAGCCCCTGAGCTTTCTGAACCTGAGCTGAACTCTGGGTTTGTGTGGCTCCCGACCCACTTTGGTTGGTTCAGGGCCCCTGAACAGGCTTCCGATTCAGCTTCCCTACTTAGCGACAGCGGACTGCCTGGCTCCATGGCCTGGCCCCTCACTCCAGGGTGGGCCCGGGCCAGCCTGCCTTACCCGTCCCCTGCTAGACTCACCCCTTCCACAGGGGTGAGTCCTGCCCTAACCCTAGCCTGGAGCTCACGGCCAGGTGTTCTGGAATGATGGCCGCCGCCTCCAGACCTCTGCTCTGTCTCTGCTGGGTACCGTCATGCGGGCTGAGTAGCCCGAGATTCCAAAATCAGGGGTGAGCTTGAATAACGGCCCCTCAGACACAACATTCGGGGCTCTCTCTGCAGATCCCTCCGACTGCCCCCCAGCACTCCTGCAGTGGGCTCTTTGACTTGGCTTGGTCTCATTCAGGAAGTGAGCAGGTCTCCAGCAAATCCGGTAAGATGCCCGTCTGTGGCAAGTGTCCCTTGAGAAACATTTCAGGAAAGAATTTTATCTGATCACTACAGGCAAAGATCAAAGACAACTAATTCACTGTGTTTGTTACAACATCAGTGAAAGAAGTCAAGAGTATAGCCTCAGAAAGAGCATAAAACATGCAATAAAGGCCAATACATAATTAATGAACATCGTGTCTCTAATACAGAGCTCTTCAAACTCAGCACAAGATGTATAATTACTCCTCACATCGTCATAAAGCAAGGAGCGGGCAGATGCTAGCTGCCTCTTGTAAATAAGGCAACGGGAGAAAAGCCAAACAATTTTTCCAAAGGAAACCATCGCAGAAAGTGCAATGAAACCCAATACTCTTGAAACGCAGTTGTGAGGCACATACAATGTCAGCATTCATCTCTAGCCAAATTCCCACCGAGCGGGGGCAAGCCCCTGGCGTATCTGTTTTTACACACTCTGCTGCAGAGAATCCCCGCACAATCCCCCGTCTGAACTGGGTCACGAGAGACACACACACACACGCCAGGCTCGTTATGACAAGTGGCCCCGCAATGCAGAGGGTGAGGGCCGTGTTTGGCTGCTCCTGCTCCTGCCCGGATCCTGCTGCGACTTACCCAGCTCTGCACGAGGCTTAGTGTAGTTGATAGCTGACATTTTAATTAATAGTTGACGGTGGTTTAATGAATAGATGCGCCTGGCCGATGGTGAGCTCTGTCGAAGCAGTAACTCTTACTATTACATTATGTTCACATTTCATTTTGACCCTGAAAGGGAATGAATTACTCCCCATGACCATCCCTGTTATTCATCACATTTGATTGGAAAGATCTCTGTCTTAAAAAAAATCAAAGGTATCCTCTAGGTTAGGTAAGTTGAATCTATTCCACGAGAGGGTTCTACAAGTTCTAAAGGCGACAGAGGCATCGTTCGAATGTCCTGAAGGGGCCAGAGATTCAAATGTCTCCGGGCAGGTGAGACGAAAGTGAGGAGTAACAGGGGTTTAGACAATAGGAGGAACTTTCAAAGGGCTGTTGGCCAGCAAAGCACACCCCCCAGACCGTGGTTTCATGTGTTTATTTGCCCCCTTTTGGTGTCTTTATCAAGACACTGCTTCCCTCTGACACGCAGAAGAGAAAGTTTTCACGTATTAAACTACATTCCACGGGCCCTTCTTTCACCTTTAAAAGACCCTAAAATGGACTCTCCGGTGGAGCTGGATTTACAGAATAGCCCCCCACCTCGTTTGAATGCCTCCCGTTATTTCAGCAGTTCCTCTGCCTGTGCTCAGTGAGATGGGTCTGTGCCTGTGTATGTGAATCTAGTTGGCGTCCCTGGGAATTTGGGGTTTTGTCTGTTTCTCTTTTCACCAGAGTGAAAATTCCTCCAGTGAAAGCACGGCATTTCTACTCCATAATAATCAAACGAGTGCCTACTCGCATCCGGTGCAGAGCAGGGCACAGGAGCAGCTCTGGGAGCTTGGCCTGGCCTCTCCTCCTCGTAGCCGCAGAGGTGGCTCCCGCCCTGAGCACTCCACGGAGCCCTGCCTCTCTCGGAGGAGTACCTGGGGCGGGGTTGTGTGGGCCATATCTCTTCTAAGTGCTTTATGCCTGTGATTTCATTTGACCCATGCACAGCCCTCTAAGGCCATTCCTGTTATCATCGCTGTTTTACTCACCAGGAAACCGAGACTGAAGACCCTGCCGAGGACACACAGTGGGTCAGGGCACCCTGAGGAGGAGAGCCGAGCTCTCACTGCCAGCGCCTCCACCGTGCCGCGTGCATGCGCCGCGGAGCTGCAGTGGATGCCAGGCGCCTGCAAGTCCTGGGCAGACCTCCGTGCCTGGCCCAGGCACTTTCTAGAACGCGGACATTTGGGCACATGCCGTAACACAAGGGCCGGCTAACTGGGTGTGGGTATCTATTCTTCCTCCTGTCTGCAAGCCCTAGACATCGTAGGAAAAATATTTGTAAGTGTTAAGTCTATAATATTGAAAAGAAAAAGAAACATTAGCAGTTTCCTGGGCGAAAGGAAGCAGATGGGGTAGGATTTGCGGAGAAACGAGAGTGGGGTAGAATCGTGGCCGCAGTAGAACCTTCTCAGAAACTCGCAGATCGAAGAGAAGCCGTGAGATATTGGAACAGCGCCGTTTATGAGCTTGCTCTAATAGCTGTATAGAATTTTCCAAAGCAAAATGGAGAATAATCATTCGCTTCAAATATCCATAAGGCATTCACAAAGACTCACCATGAATCATGCTGAAAATAAAATCTCGACAAATTCCAAAAAGCATGGGATCTTAGTGGCAGGGAGGGCAGGGCAGTTTCAGGAGGGGCGTGGATGGAGATGGGGAGACCGAACGGGCCGAGGAGCTGGTTAGAAGTGAATGGACAGGACTGGAAAACAGACTGGCCTGGTCCGCCGCCAGCCCCTTACTGTCCGGGGTCCAGCCCAGCTTCACCCGAGGGACAGCCTGTCCAGCGGCTTCACACTGGACCCCAGGGACTAGCGCAGACAGACCAGGACCCAAGCCAATGGGTTCATATATTTTTGCCAAAAATTCTAGTTAAGGTCTGTGCACTCAGCACGTAACCCCACCGAACAGGGCCACTGCCATTCTGTGACAACCCTCTCCCACCTCCAGCAAATGCCAGGCCTGGCCAAGCTCTAAGAGGTACCTACTCTGCGAATGACGTAACTCCTCAATGTAAATTTTCTAGTTTTGATCCTTACAACATGATTGCTGTTCCCATTTTTCAGATGCTGAAACTGAAGCCCAGCTTGTCCAAGGTCGCACGCAGCTGGCAAGTGGCAGAACTAAGGGCTGGGCTTAGCTTTTCTAAATGATCATTGAAGAGTCTATGAAAATATGCAAACAGCCTATCCCTACTATGTGCCAAGCAACTATGCTGGTGCTTTGAAAAATTACCTTTTTTTGTCCTCACATAGACTTTGCGAGGTGTTTATAATCTATATCTATTTTCCACCTGAGAAAAACAGACAGGAAGGTGCCCAAGGTCATAAGCAGCGGAGCCAGAATTTGAACCCATGTCCTGGGTTCAACGCTCCTTTGGAAGGCACGCTGCCCCTCGTCTGTCCTCTTGGTACCAGCCTAACCATTGTCAGGGCGTGGGTAAACATGTCAAAGCAATTTAATTCTGGTCTGGACCTCCTCTCAAGAAGGATGCTGCTTTTGTAAGATGAAAGTGATGTTTCATAGAAGGAAACGGAGGAACTGTTTGAGAAAGCAAAACGCTATTGATTACTTAATGGCCACAGCATACATCACCCTGGACACAAATCATCTGTTACTCTTTAAGGAGCAGGAACCCAATATCTGGGAGAAGCCGAACGGATGATGTCACAGCGCATGTTAGAATCCAGCTGGAAAGACCCACAACGAAGGAGGTTTTAAAATATTTCGGCTCAGTGGTTACTTGTCCCATAGTTCGAGTTTTCATGACCGTCACTGTCAGCTGTTTTGAGGAGACTCTCTGGAAGAGAAGCGTAAGTTCTGATAGGTAACCACAGCAATGTTGTAAACGCACAGGTCGCCTGGATTAATTTTATGTGAACTGTAGTCTAAAAGATATCAGTTTATTGATTGAAGAAGTAGGTCTGGAGACAAAAGCAATTCTCGGAGGCCTCCGTACGGCGAAATGAATAGCTCTCCTGGACTGTGACGCCCACTTGGTGTCGGCCACAGAGTCCGGAGACGTACATTTTAGAGCTACTTAGCCTGCCGTTTTTAAAGTGTTCTGCAGTTTGGGTCGATGCGCAGCCGCACAAGAGTCTCGTCCTGAAAGAGTAAACGAAACATTCACAATTTTCAGAGGGAAATGAAAACACTGAGAATTTATGTTAGGGCATGTGACAGGTAACTGGATCCTTTCATTCTCTTACTCACTCATCATTTCAAGGAGTATTTTGGGGGATTGATAGTAGGTACCTTAATTGTTTTTGAGGAGGAGGTAAGGTACATGTGAGCGGGACATAGTATACTTCACGGATTAGTGTCCCTTTAAAAAGCTTTATTGAGATATAGTTGACATACAATAAGCTGCGTGTGTTCAAAGTGAACAGTTTGATAAGTTGTGACGTATATACCCCTGTGAAACTGTCACAGGTTTCCTGTTGCCTTTCAGCAGGAGGTCCACCGAGTTCTTCGCCCGACCGTTCAAAGGTCTGAACTCCCCTCTCGCTGCTGCTTTCATATCAGTCCTATCTGTCCTTGGTTCTCCTTTTCTTCCGTTTGGGCCTTCTTCTGGATGAATTCATTGTTTTTTACAGTTGCATTTTATTAGCTTTGTTGGCTTATTAGCTGTTACTCATTACAATGGGTCTGTTAGTGTTTGCTTGAGGGTTCACATATCACGTATTTAACTCACCACAGTCTACCTTCCGGCGATATTCCACTCCACCAGCACCTCGTACGAAAGGTACTTGCGATCCTCTCCTCCCAGCCTTCTGCTTCTGTTCTCGTACATCTGTCATTTGCAGGTGTCAGGAGTCGCATGATACTTTGTTGCTTTTACCTTAACTAGTAGATTATCTCTTCAAGAGATTAAAGTAGTAAGAAAACGTCATGTTTATCTAGGTGGTTACCCTTTCTGATACTCTTCATTACTTGCAGTAGATCCATATTTTCATCTTTTTAAAATATTTTATTTATTTTCTTTAGAGGGGAAGGGAAGGAGAGAGGAAGAGAAACATCAATGTATGGTTGCTTCTCGTGCATCCCCAACTGAGAACTGGCCCCTGGGGGGAACTGGCCTGCAACCCAGGCATGTGCGCTGACTGGGAATCGAACCGCGGTCGTCTGGTTCACAGGCCCATGCTCAATCCACTGTGCTACACCAGCCAGGGCCATATTTTCATCTTTTTTAAAAATATTTTGCTTATTAATTTTTAGAGAGAGGGGAAGGGAGGGAGAAAGAGAGAGAGGAACATCAATGTGTGATTGCCTCTCACATGGCCCCTACTGGGGACCTGACCTGCAACCCAGGCATGTGCCCTGACTGGGAATCGAACCAGCAACCCTTTGGTTTGCAGTCTGCACTCAATCCACCAGCCAGAACCACATTTTCATCTTGAATTGCCTTTCTCCTGCCCGAACGACTCCTGCGAACATTTCTCGTGGTTCAGGTCTGCTGGTGATGAGTTGTTGTAGCTTTTGTACTTATTGTGTGTGTTGCCTTTGTTTTGAAAGATATTTTTGCTGAGTGAAGAATCCCAGGTTGAGGGTTTTTTTTTCTCCCCCCGCGCCCCCCCCACACTCTGGACTTGAAAGATGTTGTTTCATTGTCTTAAAACTTGTATTGTTTCCCTCAAGCAATCAGCTCTTAACGGTCTCTTTGTTCCTCTGTGTGTGATGTCTTTTTTCTGTTTCTTATTAAAGTTTCTTTCATCACTCATTTTAAATGATTCGATCATGATGTGTGTCTGTGGAGTTTTAAGTTTCCCAAGTTTCGGTGTGTTGAGCTTCTGTGGGTTTACAGTTTTCCTCATGTTGGAAAGATTTGGGTCCTTATTGCTCCAAACAGCCCCCCTCCCCCACTCTTCCCTCTCCCTGAGAGGCTCCAACCACAAGCGAATTAAACCACCTGCGTTTGTCCCACGGCTCACTGGGGCTCTACTGGTTTCTCCGTCTGTGTGTTTAATTTTCGACAATTTCCACGGCTGCTTTCAAGTTCACTAAATCTTTTGATGTCTAATCAGTCCCATCTAGCATACACTTTGGTCCGTGGTATTGTGGTTTGCAGCCCTAGAGGTGTGACTTCTGTCCTTTTTTTATGTCTTCTGTGTGACACATGCAGCGTGTCTTGCACCCTGTTCGTACGGAATACGGAACGCCGTCACCATCATGACATTGCTGTGCTTGTCGACTAGTTCTCTCCTTGGTGGCATTGCTCGGTCACTTTCAGTGAACTCACTTTTCTCTTCATTATGGCTTGCATCTTTCAGCTTTGTTGTATGCCTGGTCATTCTTTAAAATTATTTATTCATTCCTAACAATATTCTTGAGCTTTGAAATGGGATCCAGTTAAATTATCTGAAAACAGTTGGACTTTTTGGATCTTGCTTTTGAAGTCTGTTGGTTGGACTGAGAGGGGGCTTTAATCTAGGGCTGCAGAGGCCACTACTGAGGGGGGACCCTTCGTGCACTCTAAGAGACACGCCAGGGATTGCGAGGCATCCCCACCCCCGTTACTGGGAATAGGCTCTGCCCTCTGCTCTCTGACCTGCTGGGCGACTCCCCCTTGAACTTGGGCAGTTTCCTCACATGGATGCCCTGATCAGTTCTCTCCCAAACACCAAAGTGGGGGCTGCTGTAGATCCCCAGAGCTCTCTTTTTGGGCAGCCGTCTCTTCGGCAGCGCTCCTCCTGTCGTCTTCCAGCGGCCTTGGCACCCCAGGACCCCCGCTCTGTCCCCTCTGTCCACTGCACTGCGCCTGGATGTCCCCTCCCTCTGCGGTGGTCCTGGACCCTTCCTCCAGGAGGCACACTGGGGCTATCACAGGGTTCCCCACACTGGTTCCCCATCTCTTGCCTTCACTGACTGATGTCCAGTGTCTTCAGAGCCATTGTTTTTGATGGTTTGTCTTACTTTTTAGCTGTTTCTGGTAGAACCGTAAATCTGTAAAGCCCGTCACTTCATCCTGGCTGGAAGCAGACGTCTGACTCACATTCTTCTGAAGAGGGTTTCGTTACGACCCTTTATTCACTACCCTCTACAGGCAAAGCACTGTGCCTACCACATGCATGGTCCCGTGGTTTTGTTTTGTCGTTTTATTTTGCTGTTGTTGTGTGAGGAGGGGCTGACATGATAAGGCAGGCTCACCCCCGCGGGAACTCAGAATCCAGCTGGGAAGACCCGGGGTATTCACCGAGTAAAGGCAGCGGCCCAGAGAAGAGGGGAGGGCCCAGGAGTGTTTGTCCAGTGAGTGCATACGTGTCGGGAGCCCACCCTCACATCTGTGACGCAGTATGTGACCCACACAGACACGATCCTCCCCTCCCCCCCCCAGAGCTTACTTATCAGTGGGAAGACAGGTAGTAAGCAGATAAATAAATGGCTGCAATAAGCAGTGAAGGATGATTTCACAAGAGAAGGGAACAGAGAATGATGGAGGCGCTGCTTCAAAAAGGAAAGACTTTCTGACACAGGGCCATCGGTGTGGAGACTTGAATTCAATGATGCAAGTATTGGGGACAAGTGACCCATCATTTCTAAAGAAGAGATTCTCCTTCCGACGGGGTGGTCAAGCAATAGTCATGAAGGTTACATTTGCGTTTCCATGGGACTTTAATAAGGAATGACCGCAGCTGTGGGGACGGGGACAAGACAGGAAAATGGGCGGGAAAGGCGTGTTTATAAGGCACGATGAAGACGCTCGCCTGCAGCTGAGCGTTCCGGGAAGCGGACAGATGACAGAAGGGGCGAATCTCGGGGCCCCGCTGCAGAAAGCTTGAGTGGGTCGGCTGGAGCGTCCGATCTTTGTTCTGCTGGAATCGTGCAGGAAGGGAGGCAGCCAGCGTTGTGGGCTGACCCCTCAGGTCTCCGCGTTCGCAGGATAAACTAGGAGCACGGAGTGAGAGTGGAAGACGCACAGGCAGGACACAGAATAGGTGCGTGGGTGGACGTGCTGGGCCTGGGGCCTGGACGGGAAGGACGGGACAGCTCAGAGGAAGAATCCACATAGGCCGGATGCCTGGGGGGATGTGGGGCAGCCACGGGGGGGGGAGGGGTCCCCGATGTCCCCTGTGTTCAAACTCATTGTAAAGGCTTGACCTCGGGGGCCATGGAGCGAGCTGGTGACCGAGTCTTTCCACAAAGCAAGGCCCAACTGCAAAGTGTCAGGCAGTTGATTTTAAACTCGTTTTCTGCCGTGCCTTTTCTCAGTCCACTGATAGGAAGACAGTGATGCCTTCGTGCTAGAATAGACTGGGCTTTCGTGTGAATGGTTCAGATCCACCACCTTTGGAATCTGAACTGTCTCCCACTGCCTGACAACTAAAGGCATCACACGAAAAAAAAATGACCATTTTTAGAAAGACTTTAGTTTTTCAATCGAGACAAAGATTTCGGAAAAGACAGAGATGAGCTTCTTTAGACACTGTAGAAAGCAAACTGTGCTCGGGGGACCGTAACAAACGAAGGGGTGCAGCGGCCAATGCAACGAACAATGGTCATATTCCAAAGGGTGAGTCAAAAGTTGAAATGGGTTGAACTTCACAGAAGTCTGTGATGGTGGAAATAATGATCTCAGGGCAAGAGATACTTCATGATTTGCACGTTTCGTGCAAAATAGATATTCATCCATGCCCAACTGGTAACTTTCGAGTTCTAACCATTTTGTGTGGCTGGGAGTGTTACCTGGAACCGCGGGGGCACTTCATTAAGCTAGAGGGGGAACGATTCCTCTTCATTTCAATTTCAATACCACCGCACAATGCGGTGCCACACTAGGCACACAAGTGATGCGCCAAAGGGCATCTTCTTTACATTCCGGAGCAACTCGCAGTTCAGGCAGGACGGTTCTCTTCCTGGAATTGTTCACAAAGCAGCCTATTATACGGTGAGAGGTACCCTCTGGGCACCATTGAAATTGTTATGAAAGAAACAATCAAGAGTGCCAAGTGCAGCGCACAGAACGCAGGTAGGTGGTGGAAGGCAGATAAGCAGCCTGGGAGGTTTAAGTTGTGGAATCTGAAGCTGCAGAAAGATGTGTTATACAATTTACAATACAGCCAGTCACGACGCCAGTATGGGTGATGAAAAGCTCGTATGGTTAAGTATTGAGCCCATAAACACACACACACACACACACACACACACACACACACACACACACAGAGCTTAGCCGCAGCAGGAACTAACTGATGGGTGAATAGGCAAAGGAGATGATCAGAGAGCCAGAAAAGCAAGCCAGATTCCCTTCCACAAAATTCCCCTGGTTTTGGCAACTTCATGGGCACGACACACGGAATGCTAGCTGTACTTTTGGATTGCTTCAAAAGAGGGTTTCTCAACCTGGGAACCGGAACCATTTGGGGCCAGGAAATTCTTTGCTGTGGGGCTGTCCAGGGGGTCACGGATGCCCAGCAGCACTCTGCCCACCAGATGCCAGTGACACCTACTCGGCCAGCTGTGCAACCCGAGCCGCCTCCAGACCTTCCCCAAGTCCCCAGGGGGACTTGTCCCCATGTCAGAACCACCACCTTAAAGCAGCCGTTTTCACCCCTTTTCGCCTCATGGCACACAAACGAATTACTAAAAAAACTCTGTGGCACACCAAAAAAATACATTTTTTGCCGATCTGACAACAAAACATAGGTATAATTTTGATTCATTCCCATCAGATGGCTATTGTTGCGTTGGCTGTTGTTATTTTTTTATTTGTCAGTCTAAGGGAAAAGAGGTCAGTGCCCCTGACTAAACAGCCAGCGACTGCATGTTTCAGAGGCTTGCAGCGCACGGTTGAAAATCACTGCCTGAAGGAGAGCAACAGCATCGACTTCTTCAGTGAACGATCTCCCCTGGTAACCACGTGCGCTTCGCCCTTTGAAGGGTGCAGATTAGGGAAAAGCCACCAACTGTGCTCAGAAGGTCACACTGCGCACCCAACTGATCTGCCTTTCCTACTATGAGGACAACCTCACAGTAGCTTTGAGCAGCCAGTTCACACGAGCTCTACACACTCTCTTTGCTGCTTTTTCCTCCGACCTCCCTTAGAGAACCTGGAAGAAGGGTTTGGTCTGCCCACTTGTGCACTGAGTGACACTCTCTTTGAGACAAAACCACAGACCGACACTCTCCTAAGAGACAGTGGCAACATAGTGTAGTTCAACACTCTCTCCTGGTGAAGATCTGTAAGAAAGAAAATCCAGGGGTATTTGTAAGAGAGCTTTACATCGACCGTGAGACCCCGAAACAGCTGGAACGGGCTGCTGGTCATTACGCTGTCGGACATGAAGGAGTCCTTTTGATTTTTTCCTAGCAGTTTCCTCTTTACAGTGCACGCTGGCTGCGTGGCTACTGCTGTAAGGTGAGCTGTTCCCACTGTGGCTTTTTCTAACTAGAAGCAGAGCCAGAGGGCTCACTCCATGGGGACCATGTCACGTGTACCTCTCATCGCTGTGTCCATATACAGTGCTGGCCTACAGCGAGCAGGCAGTGAATGGTTCATGGATGAACATGAATGAATGAATGAGGAAAGAAAGGCTGACCCTGAAGCAAATAGATTAGGACGTCGGCTCCTCAATGACTCTGTGGTTGGCAGTCAGCACATAGTAGGTGGTCGATGAATGTTTGTGGGACTCATCTGAGTGTGAGGGCTCTGCTTGCGTCCAAGGCCTGTCCAATGGAGGCCATGGCCAGGGTGCTGCCTGCATCTGGTGACCAGGCTCGTCTGCTCGGTGGCGTCCAAGTATCATACAGGCCAAGTTCCACCATTCAGACCCAACTCAGACATCCTGTGTGGAGAGAGTTCAATACACGCTTTGCAAAAGGACAACGTCCCCGCCTTCGACAGGTGAGGAGGCACCTTTTGCCCTTCAGTGCCACGATCCTGTTGCTGCAGGATTTCTGAAGTGCCCCCAGCAGCCCCCCACACGCAGGACGCAGCAGGACCGGCTGCGCTGCAGCCTAGGCGAGGGCTTGGGAACGCACTGTGCAGATCAAATCCTCACAGACAGCAAGGAGTTCATCCTCATCTTAAATGGCATTCTTTAAGGCTCATCCTGAAACTGTAACGACTCGTCTCAAATGAAAAATTAAAAGTGTGCCAAAAGGCAGAGCTGCTGTGGGAGTAATGACGCGGCTCCTGGGGAGGGCACTGAGATTCCCTCTAAGAACAGAGGGCTTGTGAGGGGTGCGCTGGGCTGTGCTGTGGGTTGGCAGAACGACGGTGCCCAGAAGGTCCTGCGAGTGGCAATGACAGGCAAAAAACGCCCCTTTAGAATCCAGCGAAAAATAAAGACAGGAGATTGTAGCAACGCTCCAATAGCCAACCGTTAGCTGATTAGCATAGGCGTGGGGGAAAAACACAGCTAAAAAGGAGTCAGTCACACCAAATGTTTGCAGGGGACTGAGGCCAGTGAAAATCGAATAGAAGCAAGGTGTGTTTATGTCAATTGGCAGTTTGAAAAAACATTGAGAAATGCAGTGCAACACCGTTTCAAGGATTTTAATCTCCAGCTTAAGAAAAAAATGAATGAGCCCTTCCTCAAGACGAAGAATATACATTTCTTCTCCATTCTCGCTCCACCCCCTCACCCCGTGTTACTAGGAGATGTCATATTCGGGGAGATGATTCCGGGACTGGATCGCAGACTGCGACACACATCTACGCAATTTGCGTTGCGCTAGGTTATACAATGCATTTGGCAGGCCTCTTGAATTAATTGCATTCAGTGTTTCCCATTATTGAAAGAAGATTCATGACTCAGAGAGGCCATAAATGAAATATGGCATATAGGTAGTAATTACTCGAATTGCATTCTTGGGCCTTTGAAGATAAATTAGCCAACAATGAGAATCTGATAGCTAATGTTGCAATTAGTTACAGATGCGACGAGGTGACCTACATAACTTACTTTTTTTTTTTAATCTAAAATTTACCCAGGTTAATAGCATAAAAGATTCTTCACCGTTACTCGTGGTAGAGGTGCAGTTCCACAAACACACTGGCGTGGCCTTCTTATAATAACTGCTTAGCTCTTCAACTAGAGGTGGAATTCCTCATGTTAATTCTTTGACTAGGAGAGGATCGTATTAAAGCAACATTCTCCGAGCACTACTGTGTGGTAGGCACTCAGACAAATGAGACCTCCTCCTCTCTCCAGCGTTCCCGTGTGGTTAGATGCCCTCTCATCCCACAGTGGGGGGATGGGGGTGGGGTGGTGACGTGCTTTCCAAGGCCACGTGGAGCTGCCCTTCGTGCCCGCTCGTCACTGGGCTAGGGGTGGGGTGTGCCACAAGGAGACGCCCAGCAAAGCCTTCCTGCTGAGTCAGAAGTTGGGATCGGTCTACAGGATATGGAGTTTTGCTTGCCAAGCACCATTTCTCCTGAGAACCAGCTCTCACCTTAGTCCCTGATGACCTGGCTGGCTCTATGGGGTTTGAGTAGAGCCGGCCCCTGCCTCCCAGCCCAGGAAGAAACACGTGACCCAGGCTGGCCACACAGAGCCGAAGGTGAGGCTGGGTCAGTTGGAGAACCCATTCCCTGGGCCCTCCAGCCCATACGGCCTCCTGGGCCTGTGCTGCAGCAGAGACAGGTGGGACGGAGGGAGACACACGGTTGCCAACGTCACTTTAATTGTACCCTGGAGCCTTTGGTGGTTGTTAACTGCATTCTCCAGTGTTGGGGAGTACCGTTCAGGTATTTTTTGGTATAACCATCAGCTTTGGTTCATCTGGTCCTTTTCTCACGGTAAAACTGGGATCGAGGTTTTGGAGAGGAAGACCACGGAGGTTACACACGATCCTCATCACATTACATCATGGGTACATGATTTATCATTGATGATCACATGTGTAGTTAAGCATGTAAGGTGTGTAACTCCCTGCAGAGAGGGGGAACACACACCTCGGGCCCCTGTGGGTGTCTCAGTAAGTAGGCGGGTGTCAGAAGGACCTATCACAGGCTTCGGGTTTTGGTGGGTGATTTGGGGGCAGGTCTGAGAGTCAGGGGTTTCCTCTAGAAGGAAAAAGATTTCCTCTTGCTGTCTGGAAGCAGGGCAATCTTGTGACTGATATCTCAGCAAATTTCGTCTACAGGGGAGGGGACTAGTAGCCCAAGCTTCCCCACCCCTATAATCAAGACATGCGTATCTTGTAAAACCTGGCATAGTTACCTTACCTGGTTAGACTAACTGGAATTACTGGGCGAATGCGGCCGTCTGTGGCTGAGCATGAATTCGGGGAGGCGGGTGGGTGACCAGGGCTGCCTTGCTCCAAACACACCTCCTTTGCCGGGTCCAGCTTTTCTTCCTGGGGACCGTCACACCTGCTCCCCACCCCACCCAGAGAGCCGCGGTATGAGCCTGGTGGGGACCCTGGTGTCTGTGAGGCAACCTGGACGTTTTTGGTCTGTAAAATCAGAATGTGGGTTTTGAACTCGCTGTTTCTTTTTAGGCTGTTTAATTTCCTTTCCGAGGAGGGACAGAGCAAATCTCCAGCCCAAGGCGAGTCGATCCTTATCAGTATTTGTCTCCCTGCGCTGGACGGACAACACTAAGTCTTATCTGCCGGGAGGTGAGCCTGGCGAGGGAGAGATGAGGTGCCGCCGCTCACTGTGGCGGAGAAAGGGAGTGTGTGGTGTTTCGTGGGTGGCAGAGTGACCTCGTTTTTGTCTGTGCTGAGACAGAAGGGTAAAGCGACCTCGCTTTGTCTCATTTTGTCACGGTCTCAGGGAGGCTTTGAGCTTGGTATGGTGGGGCGTCTAATCAGAGAACAGGAGGCTCTACGGAGAGAGCCAGACCGACTCCTGCAGGTCAAGGGCGTGTCTCCCTCGGTGCTGGCCCCGATCGCCCAAGGCTGCCAGTCCCTCCACTGTCCAGCTCCTTTCCTGCCCCTTCCACACTCCACTCTTTGAAAGGGAGCCAGCACGTGGGGTGGGTGTCATGCTCCATCCACCTTCTAAATTCTTTTTCACTGAAGCCAGAACGAGTTGGGTAGAGGACAGCCGAACCCAAGCAGGTCTAACGGGTAAGCTCAGTCCTTAGGGTCTTTCTTTCTAGTAGGACTGTGGTGCTAATTTCATATCCTCTTACTTATTAAAACTTTGTAACAAAGTCACCAAGGAGATGTTTTTGAAAACGGTATGTCCAGAAGAAGGCAGTATGTCCAGACTGATGAATTGGATGCCAGATTTTTCCAGGTACCCATTAGGGGGTTCTGTGTATCAGCTAAGAACACAACGTATTTCTGGGAGCCTGGAGTGTCCTCCACGCCCGGGACCGAAACTCGGTCTGAGCGTCTGAGCTGAACAGAAGCCCGAGTGCCACTCGGTGCACCTGAGCAAGAGCAGTCAGGGGCCACACCAGTGGGAGGAGGGTTGCTCACGAAGGGGTGGGGCGGCACTCCACCCTGAGCTGATCTGAAGAACACAGGTGGCTCTTATACAAAATAAATAAATAAATAAAAGAATAAGAGCTTTTGTCTGCACTGCAGCAGATAGAGTCCTTTTGCTTCCATGGCCAGTTTCCCCACAAGCGTTCTCCTCGCAGGAAAATCAATAAAGGCAATAAATAAATGGCAATCCCATCGAGGGCTGCTTACTAGGTGATTAAATGCTTCAAACCCCAAATACTTGCCTGCTTCAGGGATACAAATCTGAATGAACATATGTAAATGGAATTAATGCTCAAATAATTTTCCAGTTGCTTCGCACAAATGTGCAGTTATTTATGCTGCCATAATTTATGTTTGAATATTTACCCCTGTTTTCCTGAGCATGAGACCTTTAATCTACTTTTCTGACAGAATTTGAAAATAGACATGGGAGTCTTCCCAAATCCACGAGGACTGGCACTGGGACACCAGTTTACGTTTTCCTCACTGTTTGCAAGAACCTGGACTGTGCAAACAAGGGTTTATGCAGGTCATTTATAAGGAAGTTTCTTTGCATTATCACGAGGCACCTAGAAGAGGGACATGTTGCAAACGTGATGGATCTGGGTCTTCTGACCCGTTAAGGTGGACAGGAACGTCCACACCCGAGCCAAGGGGCTGCTTTCCCTTTGCCCTTGACCCCCTCCTTACTGTGCACAGAGCGGCCCTGGCGGCCCCCTTCCCCGGCGGGCTGCACCCTGCCTGGCTCCTGCAGGCGTCCGTGTCCCTTCTCGCCTGCAGCCACAGAGCCTCGGCCTGAACGCCGCGCAGCTGTCCATGCTGCCCAGGTGTTTCCCAGGCTTGGCCGCGGGGCAGAAGAGCCTCCACGCCCCACTCCTGCCCCTCTGCCGTCCACCCTGGAAGGGAAACAAGCAGATGCCAAGAAAGATCGACAAGACGGCAGAGTGGTCTCTCATCCCCGCTTGCTTTTTCTGAGAAGGAAGGCTTGGAACTGAGTTCCAGTTCTGCCCCTCACTCACTGGGTGATTTCAGAACCTCGATTTCACTACCTGTTACAGAAGGGAGAAAGGAGGGGTTGCGGGAGGGTGGCTGGGAGGACGGGAGAGGGGGACACGGAGGGGAGAAGGAAGGAAGGGAGGCGGGGAGGGAAGGAACGAAAGGAGTAAGCTGGAGACTCTCTAAAATTTCCTTCTAAACTTTAAAAAATGGGCATGTTTTGACTCTCGCCATCTGTATTTGTCATATCAGAAGTGCACGTACTGAGCTTACAACGTGCCAAGCTCTGATGTAAACAAAGCCTTTGTAAGTATGAACTCACCTGATGCTCATCTGTCTTGTGGTTTATCAAAGGTACCCTAAAGAGAGACTCGGTTTATTTGGTCAGTAGTTCTCGAGGGGGTTGTACCACCCCCTAGGGGGCATTTTGGAAATTTGCAGTGGGTTTGTTTTGTTGTTGTTTTGGTGACTGATGGGCACCACTAGTAAGTATTTGGTTAAGAGGTCCTACCGCGGATGGGACGGTCCTTTGTGACAAAGCATTATCCCGTCTTCAGTGTGACTGCTAAATGTCCCACTGCAGACTCAGGGAAGTAACACCTGTTTATGTCAACATGTATGTTTATGTCAACAATGCTGTGCGCATGGCTCTCTCACACACTGAAGCCCCCAGGAATGTGACAGGGATGTACACTGCGGGAAGACCGTTCCACTGGGTGCTGTGTCCTGATTTCAGACCGTTGCATTGCTGGCAGCCGTTCCTCCTGTGGGACTTGAGTCATTCACGCATCACACCTGGTCGGAGCAGACCCTGTCCTCGCTGGTCCATCCGTCCCCATCACCAAGAGGCTCGGGCTCACTTTCTCTCTAACTGAGACTTGATATCAAGAGACGTGGGGACGAGTGTCAGGATGTGCTTCCAAACACCCGCACCACTCTTTCAGTCAACAGACACCGGTGACAACCAAAAACAAAAGTCACCTGGGAACTGCGGGGTGGGCACGGCTGTTATCTCAGGACTCACGCTGCACCGGGCTTGACCCTGCGAGAGCCTTGCCTCGGGGCAAGTGGGAGCCTAGAATTTGGTATGGGCTGGACTGCGCTGGGCCAGGGCATAAAAGGGGGCAGGGCTGGTTAAGTCTATGTCTCTGGAACAGCTGGCCCGATTAATCTCCCTCAGGAAGAGAGAAGGGCCCAAACACCCAGAGAGGGTGGATTGGGAAACGAGGGAACAGTGACCTGAACAGGTACTTGGCGAAAGGGGAGGGCAGGGACCTCTCTTATAACTTGATGGGGAGCCAGGGAATGAGAGGAAGCTTCAGGGTGCCCTGGCACCCTGGGACCAGCCTGGGGTAGCAACCTGCCACCAGGAATGCCCAGGACCCCTCTGTGCATCGTGAAAGCCAAGGGGAAAGACTTCGCAGCCTGGCTCTGTGCTATGATGGTGACTTGATTACCTTCTGCCGCCTGGACGACACCCTGCCTGAACTTTGCCCAGCAGTGGAGATAAAGGAAACAAACTTTTAACATCAAAGGACTTAGACAGTGTGTTAATGGACTCTTTAGGGATTTAGATGTCGATGGGCCATCTCCCAGGACTTTGTGCGCACTTTCAGTAGATTTAATCCCAAACACAGGACCGTTTTCCTTTCGTGTAATACCGAAGACGACCCACAGGATGGAGAAGGACTGTGTGGGGCACAAGCACTTCAAGGAGCAACTCTGCAGTGGTCCTACTGTGCACCAATGTTTTGCCTAATAAAAGTAAAAATGTCATAATTGCATATAACTTCTGGTTAACTGCACACACTGTTGGGGTTAATAATCAGTGTTTGCCTTCAAGACAGTTGGAAAGTTCTTCCAGCTAAGCAAGTTACGCGCCCCACCCCCCCAGACCTCCATCTTCCCGTCTCTTCTTTCTTCGTGGATCCAATTCAGTTATGGTGACACCACCCACCGAGTTTCCTGTCTCACAGCCCACGTCTGATTTAGTGCTGAATCCCAAACTCCTTCCTCCAAGCCTGTTCTATCTATTCCTTCCCTGACGTCCTCGCCGCACCTTTCCAACGCGGGGTCTCACTGATCTTTCCCCGCCTTGTCTCCCCTCCTAGACATTGCTGACCGATTAATCTCCCCGGACAGTGTTCGTCAGTTGCTCTTCCATTCAAATACACTCCCCCCCCCCCGCCGACTCCTCTATCAAGACTGAGTCTTCTGCTCCTTTTCAACTTCTCCTGAATCTATTTCTACATTTTTTCTCACTCTCCCATCTTTTATCCCCATATCAGTCCATGACCAAGTTCCATTGATGTTACTGCCAAAATAGCTTCCAAATCCATCCTCTTTTTCTCTCTTTCCTCCGCCATCACTCCGGTCCACACCCCCATAACTCCTCCCTTGGGTCTACATCCCAGCAGGCACAGTCGCTTTCTTATTGTCCTCTCCAGACCAGCCTCAGTTTCTCCAGGGTGAGTTCTTGCCAGTAGCCCTTTGGTCATGTCCCTTCTTAAAAGCTTTCAGTGGATTCTTACTGAACTTAAAACAAAACATGGCTCCTTATCACACAATGGTCGGTCCCCTACTTAACCCTCAAGCCTCACATCCTGCCGTTGTCTCCCCCATTCGCCACGTTCCAGCGGGGTGAGCAACCACCCCTTCTACCCGTGTTCCCTGAGCGTTCGCTCCCCTTGGCCTTGGACAGTCTTCGAAGTTCACCTGGTGGGTGCTTTCTGAGCCTTTAGGCCTCAGCTTAATTGACAGCATCCGAAGTACAAACATTCTCAAGGACATTAGCTAAAACGGAATCCCCGTGAAACTCAGGATCAAGAGTGAGATGATGAAACACAAGAATAATCTGAAAAGAGAGTCAGAACACCGAGGCAACAAATGGAGAAGTGCCCGATCCATTGCGGACGATAGGAAGAAAAGTCAGCTTTGCTGAGACGTGAAGAAAGATTTGAGCGAGGCAGACAGAATGCAAAAAGAAACAAGACCGAGAGAAGCAGGATGACAGATACAGAGATGAGATGGCAGAGACCCAGTTACAAGCAATCAATGTCCTGGAACAGAGAATGTTCAAAAGGGGGCAGGAAATACATTCAAAGGATAATAGGAAATTTTTTTTCTTGAAAAAATGGCATCTGCCCGTATTAGGTTCTTCAGAGAAGAGGGATGGCCAGGGTGCAGCGCTAGGGGTAGAAACACAGCCATATGTGAGGTTTATTGTTGGAAGCGATTCCAGTGCATACGGAGGCTGAGAAGTTCCGTGATCTGCTGTCCGCAGTCTGGAGAACCAGGCGAGCTAGCAGTGTACACTTGACCCTTGAACTCAGGGGTTAGGGGCACGGCTCCCCCATGCAACCAAAAATCTGCTCATAACTTTGCCTTCCCCAAAACTTAGCTACTAACAGCCGACTGTTGACTGGAAGCCTTATGACAGTCAGTTAACACAGCTTTTGTGTGCGTATGCATTACATGCTATATCCTTACAATGAAGTAAGCCAGAGAAAAGAAAATGTTATTAAGAAAATCAGAAAGAACAAAGAATACATTTGCAGTAGTTATTGAAAACGCTCTGTGTCTAAGTCCAAATCTTTGTTGTTTAAGAGTCAACTAATTCAGTCCAACGGATTCCTGAGAATCAGGGCAGAGGGTGTCAGTCCCGGCCTCAGTCCAGAGGCACAAGTCCCAGGGGCACCGATGGCCAGGGGCAGGGGGAGACGGCTGTCCCAGCTCAAGTCCACAGAACCAATTTACCTTTGTCCACCTTTTTGCTCTCTCGAGCCCTCAGCAGACGGCGGATGGCAACTGGCATTGGTATGGGCATCTGGGCATCTGCTTCACTCAGTCTGCTGACTCAGGTGCTGATCTCTTCCTTGCAGACACACCCAGGGACCGTGTTCCCCAGCGACCTGGGCATCCTCAGCCCAGACAAGCTGACAGGTAAGTAACGATAGCAGTCATGCTATTCAAAATAGAATGCAAATTTATATGCAAAAAATCTGTAAAAACTTATTCCAAGTAGAATGTAAATGTTTCATGCAAAATAAAAACATAATGATAACAGACTGGAATTAAAAAAAATACGGTATATACCAATGAAACAGACCCCAAAATGCCAATTAAAATTAAGAAGAAAGGGAGTGGAGCAAGCAAAAGAAATGTAATTCCTCAAAATGTTTCATTTATTTATCATGTTCCATTTCCTAACTGATTAACGGAGAAAGGATTTAAAATATTATTTAAAGTTGTAAAGGTAGCAGCTGGTTAAAAAGGAAAAACCGATGCATCTTTCATACGCCTCCCAAGGCAATAAACCATCAAATCAAGCGAAAGTACCTGGTGAAAGAAAGAACACAAAGAAAAAAATCAAGAAAACAAGAAAGCCAGAAGATATTCAATAGCATTACAAAACTGAAATGAAGCACAGCTATTACAAAAATCAATGCAAACGGGATCAAAAACTAAAGCTATCTGTATATGCTCCCAGGGACAAACTTGAAAGGGAAACAATGACCAAAGATGCACCAGGCAGCTGCAGATGGAAAGCAAACAGGGCCTGCAACATTAATTTGCAAACCAAGGTAAGAAAAACATAAGGACAAAAATGCAAAATGAGAAACAAGAATAGAAACATAATACAGACATACAAAGGGAGTTTAAAGAACCCAGAGCAATATTTTGCAAAATTCTAGCCGATACATTTGAGGACCTGGATGAAAAGTCATCCATTGTATTCCTGTCTTCCAGGTTCCAGCCTCCCCTGACGAGGGGGCATCTGCTGGGGCGGCAGGAGGCTTTTGGGGAGAGTGTCTGCATTGTAGCTAAAGGACAGACTCGGACACCCTGGCCCCTCCTCTGTCTTAAACACACATGTGGGTCTTCCCAAGCTGCTAGAGTCTCCTCGCAACTTTGAGAGAGAGGATCCTGGAGGCTCACAGACCCATGGCCTGGTTGAGCCCCTGAATGAGCTAACACCCCCACCCTCCAGCCGCCTTCTTATTGGAGAAAAAGAAGCTGCTTGTTTGGATCTCTGTTACCAAAGTTTTCTATTACTTGTGACGAGATGCATTTCTTCCTGGAGCACACGCTTGTTACCATGACAAAGCCAATGCCTTGCACTCATTTTAAAAGCGGGCACAACGCAAAGGTGCCTCTACTGCTGCTTCGTCTCTCGCTGTGCTAGAAATCTTGACCAATGCAACTAGACAAGAGAACCAAACCAGAAATACAAACAATAAAAAGGAGAAAGCAAATTGTTGTTAATTTAGGTGCTATGACTGCTAGAATACCCAAATAAATGAATTAAAACTAATATTAAAAATATAATTTCATCTGGCTGGTGTAGCTCAGTGGATTGAGCTCGGGCCTGCGAACCACACGATCGCGGTTCGATGCCTAGTCAGGGCACATGCCTGGGTTGCAGGCCAGTTCCTAGCAGGGGATGCACAAGAGGCAACCATACCTTGATATTTCTCTCCTTCCCTTCCCCTCTAAAGATAAATAAATAAAATCCTTAAAAATATATATAATTTCATGAAATGGCAGACAACAAAATTAATACACACAAGTACATGTCTTAACTATGTAAATATGGTCATTAATTAGTGAGTATAACAGGAGAAAAGATCCCATTTATAATAGCAACAGATTGATAAAATCACTAGGAGCACATGTGGAAAAAAGAAGACTTAAAACTATAAAAATTTACTCATTCTGAAAAGGTAGTGCTTAATATTTCATGTAAGATTTTTCTCTATGAATTATATATAAATTCAATACAACCTTAAAAAAGGGGAAACCAGAGGGGCGATGCTAGAGTAAACCGAAACAGCAGTCACGAAGAAAAATATTAAGTGGAACAAAGAGAATCATTTAATCTTGTTCAGGAAGCAATCTACAAACAAGATAAAGTAGTTATAAATTTTTGTTTTAAACTGTCTAATGCAAAAACTATTAGAAAATCAAAGCAATACTAACAGAAACAAAACAGTGAAATAATTTAACACAATTCTCCCAGAAATTGACAGATAAATGAAGACTCAAGGAATTTCAATAATAACAAATAGCCCTATTTGTTCGTTACATGCGGAGGTGTCATAGAAAACAGTCATTCTACTCTAAACCATGTATCATTTTAAAATATACAATATACCATAAAAAATCTCAGTTCCCAAAGGTAGAAATCATAAATACCATTTCTTTAATTCAATTAAACTAGAAATTAATAACTCTAAAACTTTGGGCACTAAAAATTATCTTCTACATAACATTTAAATTAAAAAGAAAATAAAAATTAAGTCGTAGAATATTTAGAAACTGACAAAAATCAAGGCACTACTAATCAAAGTTATTGAGATGTGGCCAAAATACTGATAAAAGGAAAATGTATCACTTCAAATGCATTTGTTAGAAAACAATGATGACCAAAATGAATAAATGACTAAGCATTCAACTCAAAAAGTTAGAATAAGCACAATAACATAAAATAAAAGGAAAGACTAATTTATATCTTATCTGCAGAGTAAAATGAGCAATTACTGATCTGGGAAGCATAAAGGTAAACTTACTCAACATAATCCATAGTTGGTTCTTCAAAATAGCCAATAAGATAGGTGTAACTCTGGCAATTCTAACTATGCAAAAAAAGGAAAAATATAAAAATATTGGAAAAGAAACATTTACTGAGAGAATAATCGCGTACTTTCTCTCTTCTAGGAAGATGTTCCCATAACTCGTAAACGATGTCAATGACATGGAGCTGTTCCTGGGCAGGTGGGCAGACAGGTGCCCGCCGTCATCGCCCCCGCCTGGCAGACCCCCGCTTTGCTTAGCAGCTCTCTTCCTTCCATTTTCCCCCTCAATACAGTTATTTTTACTGGCAAAATCACAAGCATTTTAATTTTTTTACAGTGGTCCCCCTTACTTCTGGAGACCCCGGTGGATGCCTGAAACTGCGGATTGCATGAACCCTGCCTACACGGTCTGTGTTCTGTCCTATGCATACATCCTATGACAACTTTTTTTTTTAATATTTTATTTATTTATCTTTAGAGGGGAAGGGAAGGAGAGAGGAAGGAAACATCAATGTATGGTTGCTTCTGGTGCATCCCCTGCAGGGAACTGACCCCTGCTGGAAACTGGCCTGCAACCCAAGCATGTGCCCTGACTGGGAATCGAACCGCGATCGTCTGGTTCGCAGGCCCGCACTCAATCCACTGAGCTACACCAGCCAGGGCCCCTATGACAACTTTTAACTTGTAAACCGGGCGCCGTAAGACATGAAGAAGAAGAAGAATAAAATGAAAGGACAACAAAATGCTGTAATAAAACTTATGTAAATATGGCCTCAAAATATTGTAGGGTGATAGTATTGTAGGGTGAAAGGTGCTGTACTCACCTTTTCACGTAAAGGAAGCACTTTCCGGCTTCTCTTCGGCGTCTCGGACACGCCAGCACCCTACCCTTGTACTTTGGGGCTGTGTTAAGCAACATACGGGTGCCATGAACACAGGCACTGCCAAACTCAGAGGCTGGGCGAGATCACCAAGCTGCTACCGAGTAAGTACCTACCTAGCAGGTGCGTCTCCATGGAGACGTGGAGCCCAGGGCTCATTCCCTTTGGAGCGGGTGGAGCAAGACCCTGCGAGATTTCATCACGCTACTCCGAGCGCATGCTGTTTCAAACTTGTGACTTGTTTATTTCTGGAACTTCCTACTTAGTACTTTTTCGAACTCTGTTGACCACAGGTACCTGAATCCATGGAAATTGTGGAGTAGATCAGGGGAGGTTACGGTACTTGGGGTCCCCTGAAACGCCTTCAAACCTGATCACACTGTCATGAGACACTGAAGGGACTGGGCCACAGTTCAGGGACTGTCCCTAAATAAGCGGAAGGCCCCCCCACCACTCTGAGACCAAAAGAGCCGCTCAGGGTGGGAGAAGGGACCCGCATTTGTGTCCTAGAAGAGTCCACGAATGGGTGGAAAGTTCCAGGTATTAAAATAACATTGTAGACATAACCACGGGCCAATATCCAATAAAAAAAACTGGAAAAAAAAACAGTACCCCAGTAACAACAAACGTTCTCCAGTAATCCTGTTCTCCAGTGAAAGGGACCAGGGATGTCTGGAGAGATTCTCGGAGTGGGGCAGCAGATACGAAGAGCAGCCGGAGCATCTCGTAGGGCCAGAAGGTAGGCTAATGCTGGAGGAAAAAAAAAACCCAAAACAAAAAACAAACAACCCACAATCCCAGCAACAAAATAAAGAAGTATTGGATTATAACCCCATGTATAAAACAGATATCTGTGAGTCCATACTGATATAAATAAATGACTTGAATAGATTAATAAATACAAGTCTCCTTGCAGAAAAATTCCAAATAAGTTATGTACATTCTCTGCCCTCAGGGAGGTAGAGAACTCCTCAGTCCTTAGGCGTCTGCTGGGTGTAGTGCCTTCTTTCCAAAACAGACAATGTGGAGAGTGGGGGAGGGGGAGCAGCTTCACAGCAAAGAAACCTCCCACACGCTCCCTCAGCGGCACACTCATCACTCACTCGGATAAATATGTCGTCTTGATGTGACGTGATGAAAATGGTGCTTTATCTCCAGGGTCATCCTCCCACCACCGTAACCCTGGTCTAATCCAGAGAAAAACCAGGCACACTTTGATAGAGGGGTATCCTGTACAATGCTGGGCAGTACCCCTTGAAACTGTCACGGTCATCAAAAACGAGGGAGGACTGAGAACCTGCCGTGGCCCTGAGGCACCTAAGGAGACACGCGGTGTCTGCCACACCGTGTCCTGGGTGAGGTCCTGGAACAGAAAAACGACCTTAGGTGAGAACCACGGGAATCTAAATAAACCGTGATCTTTACTAATGACATCCTGATGCTATTTTGTTAGTTGTTACAGGTGCCAGTACTGGTGTAGGATGTCAGTAATAGCAGAAACGGGGTGCCATGCACGTGGGAACCCCAGTCTTTCCAAAACTCTGAAACTGTGAGAAATACAGTCTATGAAAAAGGAAGAGCCGTGAACCGGAGGACTGGCCAACGCAGTCTGACTCCATAGCCCACGCTCTTAACAAGCAAATCATCTTCTTAACAAAGGGAACAAAAAACTAAATCGGACAATAAGTTTGGGCAAGGTAACAGGTTGTCACAACTGCGTACCTCCCCCTCCCCCACTCCCATTGGCCCCAAAGGCAGCAGGCTCAGGCACTTGAATGAACAAGTGTTTCCAAAGGAACCAACGACTCTTGTGACATTAGGCTGTTCTAACGAATTAAAAAAAAAAAAGACAGGTTTCCCAACTCATTCTGTAGAACTTATATAATTCTTGATATCAAACAACAAAAGAATGGTACCCACACACAATAAATCAATGCTATCTGTGAACACACACCGAAAATTTAATGCATAATGTAAAACAAATAGGCTTCAGCTGTTTACCAACTAATACATGACTAGTTTAGTACTTCACAGCTTTCCCACTATGCTCTGGCTGACCGTCAGCACTGGCCTGAGCCCGCTGATGTTATATATCTGAGCATATCTCAGACATGTAACATATATGTGTGGTGTCAAGCCTGTAAATAGGTATTGGACCAGGGTCTGGAAGGACACGGAGCAACCTGCTAACAGGGGTGACAGGGTCAGGGCCAGGCCGGGGCCACGGCTGGTAAAGGAGGGGAACCTCTGCTTTTTACTCAGTAGTTTTCTGTGAACTAAATTTTCTTATGGTTAAAATAAGATATGTGTATTCAATCCCATCTGATGAAGAAGACTTTATGTGATAATGTATAATGACACGATAAAGTTCATCTCTAAGTCATCTGTGAAGACAATTATGCACAAATGGAAAAATCAAGAGTCTGGGGAGTCCAAAACTTGCCCTAATGGATACTAAAATATATTACGAGCCTCAGCATTTTAGCAAGTGCCACCCCGACTCAGGGATAGAAACGTCAATAGGTCCGAATACAGTGTCCAGAAATAGACTCAAGCCGGGTAGAAATTTAATGGATGACAAGAGCAGCATTTCAAATTGATGGGGACGTGATGGATGACACCGGGGTCTCACCATTTGGAAAACATTAAGTTAAATCTCTATCGTGCTGTTTACAAGGAAATGGATGAGCGACTTCAAGGGTTTACAGGTTTTTTAAAAATATCTAAAACCACGCAGGGACTACAGGAAGCCAGGAATGACTTGTATGCTCTTGGCGTGGGCGAAGCTTTTCTGGTCCGACGAGGAAACGAGAACCACACGAAACTGGATAGTTCAGCTCCCTGAATATGACACAGTTTTGCACAATGAAGAATACTGTAAACAACATCAAAGGATAAAAGACAAGCAGGGGAAAATGTTCACCACACATGTGGGATAAAAAGGCATGCTCCTTTTTAAAAAGTGAGAAATGTGAAAAATCCCAAGAGAAACCGGAGAGAGGAAGCGACGGAGGGGGAAATGCGAGATGCCCACAGAGAGCCAGCTGGCGATTCTTCCTCAAGTACGAAACAGCTCACACTCTTTGGCCTGGACATCCCACGTCCAGGATTCGCTTCTCTAGACACACTCACAAAAGTTGTAGCATTATTTGTAATAAGAAAAAATATAGAAAAAATCCCACTGTACTCTGATAGGTGTTGATTAAATAATGACATGCCCATGCAATGGATGACTCTACAACCACCAAAATACAAAGACAAATCTGTGCGCGCTGACACAGAAGTTTCCAAGACCACTATTTAAGAGGAAAAACTGCAGAGCCAAGGATCACATTTTTGTACTATAATTAGAGTAGCTATATTCTCATAACTGAAGAAAAGGATTTGGGAAGAATATGTAGCGATCTGTCACAGGGATGACTTCTAGGAAGTAGCGAAAAAGTGGAGTGGAGACATCTCTATCCTAGTTGAAGTTTTTATAGTTTTCATTATACAATCCAGAAACATAATTAAAATTTGGAAATAACCTTTTTTCATGGTTAAGGTTCTTTTCTCATTTACCTAGTCTGCATTATTAGCAAAATGAGAGTTTCTGGAACAGGAAAAGGCAAGCAGCTGGGTTGCTAATCCAGCAGAGTGAGTTCAATGTCGTAGGTCGTCTCAGATTTGCAGCCCAGGAGCTAGTTCACTCCTAAAGAACATTCAAAAATGGGACCAGGAGAGGCCCTGGCTTGTGTAGCTCAGTGGATTGAGCGCGGGCCTGCGAACCACGCGATCGCGGTTCGATTCCCAGTCAGGGCACATGCCTAGGTTGCAGGCCAGTTCCCGGTCCCTGGCGGGGGACGCACGAGAGGCAACCATACATTGATATTTCTCTCTCTCTCTCTCCTTCCCTTCCCCTCTAAGATAAATAAAAAATTTAAAAAAAATGGGACCAGGAGGAAACTGACAGGGGAATTGGACCATTGGAAGCTGCGTGCAGTGCAGAAAGCCCACCCACTGGGCATGCTGCGGGCTACTGTGGTCCGAGAAAAAACCCTGGACTTGAGCATCAAAATTTGGGTTGTTTATCTCTGTCGGCGCTTGAGTAAGAAAATCAGATAAGCTCTTGGAGCCTCATTTTTTCTTTCACCTGAAAAATGGGATTAATGATACCTATCTCACCAGGTTGTGTCGAAGATTAAACTGAAATATATGTGTGGAACTCTGTAGATAGTAAGGGCACACCTGTAAACTGTTACCCCGCTGCTTGTCGAATGTGTTGGCCAGTAGGAGGCAGTAGTGGGACCATAACACTCAGCTCCTGAAGACAAGGCCCTGTGATAGGGCTAGGGATGCTGGGTCAGATACAGGATGCCCAGTTAAACGGGAATTTCAGATAAACCAGGACTAATTTTTAGTGTAAGTATGTCATGCTAACTCAGCCCGAGTTAGTGGTTAGTTTGAACTATTTTCCATTGTCATGTCGTTCCAGATTAGTCAGGCCCATCTCCCAGCTGTTTGAAAGTTCCAGGGGAAAGCAGGTCACATAGTGCGTCAATCATGGATCCGCCAGAGTGCTCAAACGCTGACCTGTGTGTAACAGGTACTGAATCAGTGGTGACCAGAGCAAGAATTCGGCTTGGGTGTCGTTAGCTCCCCTAAGACCGTCACTGCTGGGATACACCTGGCTGCCCTGGGGTCCTATGACTCAGTTAGTGCTCAGAAGCTCCGCACTGGCCCATTTCCGGGAGTTTAGGAAAGAAGAGCTCAGAAACCTAGTGTGAAACCAACAGAACTCGGGTGTGGCGGGAGTCACCCATGCCCGGCTTAAAATCTCAAGTTCCTTCTCTGCTCTGAGGGTTACTGCATGTTATGATTCCCTAAGAGATAAATAGGATTTTTCAGACTCTGTTTGGTTTATTAAATAAAGAAGAAGGAACATCTACGCCTTTAAACGCGGACACTAACTCAAGTTTGGCCAGGTGTTGGGCAGCATTTTCAAAACATTGGTCCCTGTCGTTTCTTAATACTTGGCTCTTTCTTGCTAAACTTTTCAATGAGGTTTTGGAGCTGCCCCAATGTCCCTGGGTTAAAAGAACGTATTAAATTGGTGTTTGGCTGGAAGAGAGGAAAAAAACCCCAAAGAATATAAGGGTTACTCTACCCATAAACAGGACGATAACCTACATGCATTGTGCAAAATCAGTGGTGTATTTTTTTTTAGGGAAGATAAAGAACTTTCTCTGGAATTCTTTGATGAAAGATAGACTCGAATACACACACACACACACACACACACACACACAGGACGAGACAAGGAAATACTTTGCATACTGAGTCGTGGCCATGGTTATGTAGGAGTGGTCACCATTTCCATTTAAACAAAGCAATAGGCAGCTAGAAAACCTCTTTAAAACCCCAGAGTCTCTTTGAAAGAAGAGAAGAGCCTGCACGCTACCTTATTCATTAAAGTTAGAAACTGCCGCGCCTCTAATGAGCAGCCGGAGGGTGGGCAAAGGGTCTCGAACAGCTACATTCTGAGGGCGCGCTTGGCATCCTCCCTGAGGGTAACGTGGGATGGCGATTGTGTGGGGTTTTCTCGCCCAGTGAATAGGAAGTGATCAAAGATAACATCGCCGGAGAAAGAATTAAAACAGTGTAACATTGCACCCAGTTATGGCCGACGCCAATCATTACATGGGTGAATGAACCAGAGCCCGTCCAGAATGGTGCAGACGTGCTGTGGCATTCACAATACAATGACGGAGGGCAGTGGGGTTCAAACAAAAACGCGAAAGCATGTGCCCACCCCTCTGGCCAGAACAGGGAAGTAGAAGCACATCTCTCTCAATAGATCCGCAAGCCACATCCTTCATATGCGTCATCTATAAAACAGGGGGCTGTAGGAAGTGAATGAATTCAAAGAGGCCGCCTCCGGAATTTATCTGGGCGACGGGCAATGCTATCTGCTGGGAGACTAGAACAACTAGAGGCACAATCAGAAAAAACAAATAAATAAAGGAAAAAGGACTTCTCTAATTACAGTGTGATCCCTTTTCCCAGTGTGAAAGGGCGGGGAAGAAAAGCACGGCCCCGGAACTGAATTCATCGTTGGGTGGAGGAGAGTTCCTGGCATATGAGGCTGGACAGAGCAATTCACTGGAAAAAGTGTTGGTTTATTTACATGCTAAACACCACTGCCTTGCTGTTCCTCCCCCCGACAAATACCACGCAGCAAGGATGAGAAAGCAAAATCGGGGGCTCCTGCTCCCCACGCCAGAGAGAGTTGGAACAAGACAGGCCGGGTCTGTCACGCACGCGAACATCTTGACCCCGTCCCCGTACAACGGCTTGCCCAGCTTCTCCAAACCTCTCCAAAGAGGCGATCTTCGCTTTTTCAGTAACCAGAATCATCGGAGCAAGGAAACTTGACTCCGCATCCAGAAGGAGGGAGGGGCGAGGGGGGCAAAAATCAATACTCGCCTTAATCGAGGAAATCTCCATAGCACGCTGCTTCAGAGGGTGGGAAGAGTAGAATGTCACCCTTGTCAGAGGACTCCTGAACAAGGCCAAGTGCACCCTCGTGCCCTCTGCTGAATAAAACAAGGGCAGCAAATACCTGGTGTGAGGAGCAAAGGCTGGCGGGTGGAGTAGATTGTTTCAGTGCTGAGATCGGAGAGGACAGATCCAGGAGCCGGGAGAGCACAGCGCACCCGCTGTTCCACCCTCTCCCCAGACAGAGCAAAACTGGGAGACTCTGCTCAGAAGGCGCGGCCATCGATTCCAATCTCGTTGGCTGTGCTAAGGGAGGCACAGATTTTGTGCCCCCTCTCCAAGTTTTCTCTATCTTGATTTAGACAGCAATGCTTGAACTTGGAATTGGCAGGTGTCAATTCCGACAGACACCAAGAGGGGAAAACAAAACAGGCGGGATGTGGTCCTCGTCCCTGCCTTGCTCAGCAGGCTTGGGCACGCGACATCATCTCTGGGGACCACTTCTGAATTTCACGCGTTGTGTTTATCTGTTGTAAATATTGGTGTTGAACGATGGAACAAACTACCAAAAAAAAAAGGCCTGCGTTTTTTCCCTTAAAAAACAAATAAGGTTGTTTAAAGAGAAAAATTCACATGAGAAATGACATTGATGGGATATTCATATTTTTATTTTCTCTGTTGGCATTTGGTTGGATATTATGTCTGAATTCCGTCTGCATTTCTGTTTAGGTGCCCCCCCCCAACCAAGGATGTGCTCCCCGGGAGGCGAACAGCTGGAAGACGAGGTTCGTGGCTGCCGTAGATTCCTCACAGCACCCAGTATGTCGCGGAGGGGCACCCTGGGTGGTCCATGCTCGCCAGGGGGGTGTCCCGTGACGTAACAGGCCCAGCAGCCACTGCCTGCCTGCTACTACCAGGCAGTCGTTGCTTCCTGCTGTCCCTTGGTGCCCTCCCCGGGACCACTGCCCACTGCCATCATCCGGCAGCTGTCACGATTCCGTCACCAGACAGCAACATGCCCCCGAGCCTCCCATGTGCTCACTGCCCTCCTGCAGGAGGGTCTGGCTTCAGGGCCTCTCTGTCTGACCCAGGAACCTTTTAGAGTCGGAGGGCCCAGGCTGAGGGGGCCCCGGCCACCAGCCCCTGCGGATGGCACAGGGGGACAGTCATGTCACACGGCCAGTCAGTCCTCCCCAGGATGTTTGCACAGTGGATCCTAGGACTTGCAAGAGCAGTCTCCTGGGGAGGGTGTGACCTCTGAGGCTGAGTGAGGCCTGACCACGTGGTTGGTGGCCGAGGTACAAGTCTGTATGAGCATTCTGGAATCCTTCCAGAATTCTGAAGAGATTCAGAGACTGTTTGATTTACCAAAATGCACCCCGCTTTGGGAGTTGCAGGACTTTTTTGAGATGCTGATTTGGGTAAGATTTACTGCCTAAGGGGATGGGTGGACCACAAACTTCTGCTTTGTGTGTGTGGGTGTGCCAGGGAACCTGCCAGTCCTCACCACGTGTGGCTGGACCCCGGCCTCCCTCCCACCACCCCTTCACCTCCACACTGCTCTGTCCATTGCTGGCAAATGCAAGACAAGCATGTATAGATAGGGCTCCGCAGTGGCCCAAGAGGACCTGGGGTCTAGCAGGAGCTTCATCACCTTGCTGTCAGTGGGGCAAAGCCAGAGTCACCTTGGTATCAGAGGTGTGTCTCCCTGGAGCTGCCGGTATGTCTGTCCTCCCCTGCCCAGAGCAGCAGGAGACCTCAGCCAGCAGCTGGAAAGGGAGGGGAGGAACCGGAGGGTAGTAGCAGGAGGGGTTTTTCTGACTCCCTGGGGGGTAGAACGAGAGAAATCTGTTTTGTGACTGTCCCTGTGGCTGTTTTACCCCCAGCCTCTTTGGCCTGGGAAACGTGGAGAACTGAAACTGCGCTGGCCCCTCAGACCTTGAACTTGTGACAGACGAGAGCTGGCCGGGAGACCGCAGGCTTTGGGGGACCTTTTGTAAACAGGCTGCTGTTTGTGGGCGCATCAGGGGAAGGGCTTGGCGTGCGTCTTCCTGTGTGAACGGGTGACCCGGGACCTGTCCGCGGCACCACACAGCTGACGCGGGGAAAGGCCTCTGCGGAGAAATCAGCCAGACGCCGACTCTGTTCCTTGTGATGAAATTTCAAAACCCGCGCCAGACCCAAATACAAACCGTGGGCTAGAGGGGTCCTAGAACGGCACACAGAGGAAGACGTGTGGGGAAAAACGGCACTTCCCTCGTGGAAACAGAATTTCGTCTTGGAAGCTTGACGTTCCAAGCTTTAAATATGAAAGCTTATTACAATATTCCCAGCCTTGACCAATAAGGTGGTGATTTATCAGTTCATTTCCGAAAGGAAATACCTTACCTCATTTATACACTTTGGTTAAAGGCAATTTTTTTTTTACCTTTTTAGAAGGCATTTCTGATGAAAATAAAATTCACAAGGAGAACAGCCTAAGTTCTAGCCCCAAGAAGGGTAGTCTATGGGCTGCAACTTAATTTTTTAAAGATTTTATTTATTTCTTTTTAGAGAGAGGGGAAAGGAGGGAGAAAGAGAGAGAGACATCAATGTGTGGTTGCCTCCCACGTGGCCCCCACTGGGGACCTGGCCTGCAACCCAGGCATGTGCCCGGACTGGGAATCAAACTGGCGACCCTTTGGTTCACAACCCACACTCAATCCACTGAGCTACACCAGCCAGGTGCAACTTAATTTTTAATTAAATTGATTGGGGTGGCATTGCGTAATAAGATTACATAGGCCTCGAGGGTACGGTTCCATCAGATGTGACCTGGGTATTGCCTTGTGTGTCCACCACCCAAAGTCCAATCTTCTTCTGTCGCCGTACATTTGCCCCCCTTGACCCTTCACTGCCCCCACCCCTCTTTCCTCTGGTAACCGCCACATTGTTGTCCGCGTCTGCGAGTTTTTGTTTGTTCGACGCGTGTTACTTCAGCTTTGTATACATCGTGTTCTTAACACTCTCTTCCTAAAATTGGGGATCTCCAAACAGGAGGGGTGAGATGGAGAGAGAGCAGCAGCGTGTTAGAACTTGCAGGGTGGACTCCACAGCGAAGCAAAGAAATCCTCTTCTTCAGACTTACTACTTTCGTAATACAAATCAGAGGAGTCACAGCTTGACAGCATCTTTTTGGTTACTGGAGGATACACAAAGGGTAAAGAGGAAACGTTAATTCCAGTAAGTTAATTAAAATAAATATTGAGAAGCTGTTTTAATATTAAGCTGGCCTGAAGAATTTAACTACTAGGGAGGCACTTATTTTCATATGAAAAAAATCATATGAAAGCATGAGATGCAGTGTAGACTGATGGAAAGTTCCTGATACCCGAGTTAAACACAAATTGACCTTGCATCAGAAAACTTCAACCATAGCCGATGAATAATAAATTGTAGATTTCTAAAATTAAGGGACTTAGATAATGAAATTCACCTATTCATCCTATTTTTAGACCAAAATAAACTTCGATTTAAATTTGAAAGCAGGCAAGTATTCAGATCCTTAATACTGTGATTTTATTCTGAATAATTGTCTTTTGTTTTCAATGCCTATTGTGTCTTTACTGTACCTCATGTCACAATTTAATCTCCCTTTAAACTTCATTTAATGCCCAATTTAATATCCATATGACAGCCAATAATTAAGAGAACTCATGTTGTGTAGCTTAATGTTTGGTTGCACGGGTTGTGTATCTGTGTCAGGGATGGTACCATTTCTTCCCATGCACTTTAATGAACGGCATCACTAGACACATTTATTTAGGAGGAACAAAACGCCGTGGCGCCGTCTTTGAGAGCCAAAACACAGGTTTTCATGGCGATGCTGTGAACAGTGAAAGATTTGGCACATCACGGAGGTCTGCTTTTATCCTGTGTACATTACATGCACGGATGTGCCCAGCTATGTAGATCATGTGATTTTTACATATGCAAAATGAATATTCTATGCACAAAGCTGAAACACCCACTTCCTAATTATAGTTGTTACTTGGGTTAATAATTTGTACCAGTGGATTTCAACGGTCTTCCCCTTTCGATTGTCTGAAATTCATCCGGGGAACCCCTGTAAACTGCTCTGACCCAAGTGTTGGAGGACTGGAGATTGGGGTCACTCTGAATGGCCTTCGAGCCCTTCCAGGAGCCCCTGGAATTCCCGAAGCAGTTTGAAAACCATTGCTGTAAAATCACGCCCAACACCAGATGGAGAGACACCAGTGATGTTCAACGTCACTCCATTTTACAGACGGGGAAACTGGGGACTCGGGTCCACCCGTTTGCCCGCCACTGCACCACCGTCGAGTGAGTAGATGTCCCACCGGCACTCTAACCTTCCAGCTCCAGGGCCTTTCCCACAACGTCCCACTGTCCACGACAACAGAACACATTCTCAGAGCCCCTCCGAAGTAGCCTGACAGAATTTACACGCAGCGTGGGTGTTTCTTCACATTGTCCGTCCTCAGCAAGAGTGACTGGTGGCGGTCACATGGCTGGTGCTCTGGTGGCTGGCCCGGATTACCTGCTGCAGAAGGTGGGGAGGTGTATGCAATCCCTGGCCTGAACACCTGGCTGCTTCTCGCCCACTCGAGAAAGAATGCTGGACACAGGGCAGAAGGGCAATGTTATTTCCTGAATCTATTTTTATTTATGAATGCGGTGACTAGGTCACAAATTTCAGCACTAATTAAATTAGAGGAAACAGTTGCTTTTCATCATCCTCGTTAAGAGACAGAGGATCTATAGAATGAGTGATTAGCATCACAAGAAATACAGGGGTGGGCAAAGTAGGTTAATAATAATAATGATGAAGAACACAATAATTACCAAATAATAATTCCAGAATAAACTGTTCCGAGTGCTCACAACTGTAAACCTCATTTTGCCCACCTCTGCGTTGTTAGAACTTGAGTCAGAAGTTACCTTGGTGAGAAGAGACTCAGTGGGAGCCCGCGAAGGAAGGAAAACTCAGAAGGAAAAATAAACCGCCTGGGTGTGGGAGGGGGCGTTCACTCAGCTGGAACTGTGCCGCGTGCAGAGCGGTAGCAGGCACAAGGCTCGCGGACGGAGCCCTGTGCTCTCGCACGTGGCCGACGTGTTCAGGGCCGGGCAGGCGCTCGCCGGGGGACCTTCCCATTCTGCGGTCCCTTCCCCCTGAGGACCTAGGGACCCCGGTGTGGAGTAGGACAGCAACGCGGCTCTCGGGGAAATGCCAATCAAAACCACCCTGCGCTGTCGCCTCTGGCCTGTTAGAATGGCTGTCATCAGAGAATCAAGCGATCACAGTGCTGGGGAGGATGTGGAGAGAGGGGACCCTCCTGCACCGATGGCGGGCATGCGGACGGGGGCAGCCACTGTGGAAACGACCGTGGAGGGTTCACCAAAAAAATGGAAATGGAACTGCCTTAGGATCCAGCGATTCCACTTCTGGGTATTTATATGAAGAAAACGAAAACACAAACTCAAAAATATATATGCACCTCCATGTTCATTGCAGCGTCACTCACAATAGACAAGGCGTGGAAGCAGCCTGAGTGCCCACCCGTAGCTGAGCGGACAAAGAAGGTGTTGTGCATATGTACAATGGAATATGACCTGGCCATCAAAAAGCATGGAATCTTGCCATTTGGGGCAACATGAATGGGCCTCGAGGGCATTGTACTAAATAAAATGAGTCCTGTGGAGAAAGATAAATACTGTATAATCTTACTTATACGTGGAATCTAAAAAAAGAGAGAGAGAGAGGGAGGAATTATAGTTACAGAGAACAGGATGCTGGTCACCGGAAGCAAGGGGGCGGTGGGGGGAAGGGGGCGAAGGGGGTCCCAGGGTGCAAACTTCCAGTTCAAAAGTCGGTCATGGGGAGAACACGCACAGAGTGGCAATTCCGGTTAACGATACTGTATTGTGCGTTTGCGAGGTGCTAGGAGAGCGGATCCTGAAAGCTCTCATCACCAGGAGAAGCACTGGAGCTGCGGGGGTGGGTGTGGACTAGGCTGGCTGCGGTGACCGTGGGCTGCCCCGCGCACACGGACCCAGATCATTGTGCCGCGCACCTGAACTCACATCACATGTCAACTGCATCGCATCAACAAGAGAAGGCCCACAGCTTACGGTCTTTGAGGGGGAGCAACGTGAGTGTCAAGGAGAGAACGTCGAGGTTTAAATCGAACCATTCTGAAGAGAGAGACCGATAATGGCTATAGAACTATCTTGTCTCAGCCTCTTAAAGGGCAGGGCAAGACATTTACAGGAGACATGCTATTATGTTTTTCTTCTTTGACAAGAGGATTTTGCCGGGGTGGCCGACAAACCGAGATGGGAGGGCAGGGGACGCGGGGCAGCTCATTAAATGCAGGAAAATGTCTCAGTTATCTGAACAATCGGAGTTCTTGAAGGTGGAGGTGTGGACCAACCATCCCGTTCGGGTCTCGTGACATAGGATTTATGACTCCGGTGGCCAACAGAATGTTTAACAGGAGAATTTTTTAGCGGAGGAATTGACGTGCAGCCATGGCCGTGTCCCGTGACAGGTTCATAAATGCTCCGGGAAAATTCGTTGTGTTTGCCTCATCTTGGGAAGCGCATCCTGGGCTGAGGGGTGTCTTCAGGGCACGACTTCTTGGAGCCCTCGGCGTGGGCATGCTCAGTGCAGAGCTCCAAGTACAAGGGACCTGGAGTGCGTTGCCAATTTGGTTAGATCAAGAACTTGCCCCTACTTCTTCACCGCTCCTTCACGCGTTCTGGGGAACACCGTGGGGGGGACACTGATGTCCAACCATGTTCTTCCGTGAGCACCCATGGCCAGAACTCTCTTAATAAATAAGAAAACTCGGGTTGGGTGGGACCAAACTTACTACTTTGGAATCGGTCTCGCTTTACCTCACATCACACAGGACAAGCACTGCCTACAAAACCCTGCCTTCCTGCCTTTGTTTAATTGGCGGGTAGAACGTCGGTGACAAGCACCTGTCAGGCTGGTGGCAGGAGAGACAGAAGGAACACAGAAGATGCTGTCCTCGGGGAGCTTCCAGATCGGCACACGGCCTCTGACCTGAGGACTTGTGCGTGTTCCCCTGCGGCAACGCTTCTGGACCTTGGAGATGTTGTTTATACCTCTTGTAGCACTCTTACCACATTTTACTTTGTACCATAGTTATTTTATTGTTTTTAAATGTATTTATTTGAGAGAGAGAGAAAGAGGGGGGAGAGAGAGAGAGAGATTTGTTGTTCCACGTACTTGTGCATTCTGTCATTGATTCTTGCGTGTGCTCTGACCCGGGATCGAACCCCAATTCCCTTGGGGTATTGAGAAGATGCTCTGAGCAACTGAGCTGCCCTCAGTTCAATAAATTTGGTACTTAGAACACGGTAGTCTACGCCAAGCCCTGTGCCCGGGGAATAGGAAGGGCCCTTCTTGCCTTCATAGCACTTAGCATTCAGGATAAAAAAGTAAATGTTACAAAGATGTCATTGATGGTTTTTTCTTTTTTGACAAATAATTGGCCAATAAAATTGTAAGTATTTAATGGGTGTAATGTGATAATAGGTATTATTTTGAAAAAGTCACTACAATCAAGTTAAATAATACATCCATCACATTACATAGTTATCTTTAAAAAAAATAGGAATCAGTCCCTGGCTGGTGTGGCTCAGTAGATTGAGAACCAAAGAGTCACCGGTTTGATTCCTAGCCAGGGCACATGCCTGGATTGTAAGCCAGGTCCCCAGTAGGGGGTGCTCAAGGGGCAACCACATGTTGATGTTTCTCTCACTCTCTTTCTCCTTCCCTTCCCCTCTCTAAAAATACATGCATAAAATATTCTTAAAATATAAATAAGCAAATAGTAGGTATTGTTTCATGAACTTGGCTGCCATCCTTGGGGAAGGGGCCACACGAATCGCAGTATCATTCTAATATCAGGACACGTGCTGCTTGGGGTTGACTTTTTTATGCTTACACACACACACCCAAGCCGCACTTGGGCTTGCTGGCTAACATGGGTCTCAGAGGCCCTGACCTACAGGGAAATGCAGATACCGCCTGTCAGTTGTGGACACACAGGCACACGGACACACCCTGCTCTGCTGGATTGCCTTTGCCACACCCCTCCCAGCCTCCAGCCCTGTGCAGGAAATAAAAGGGTCTTTCCTAATTCAGCTTCAAGTTCACATGTCTTTGTACATAGGAATGTGACCATGTCTCAGATTAAGTGATTTGAAGGACAGGCAGGAAATTTAATGTTACCCATATATTATTTTCCGAGATCAGACAAGATCAGGCGCGTTCAGGGTGGTAGGGCCATAGACTGTTCTTTTGTTTCTTTATACTCTCTTGGGCTTCCCCTTTATTTCATAATTGTTTTCTTCTCCCATATTTATTTTTTCCACTTAAAGCTAATAACAGAATAAAATGAAAGGGGAAATATTAGAAAGAAAATAATTATCAGTATTACCACTCAGAATTTTGCTTTATGAAAATATTTTAAAGCAATTACTCACGTGGAAGCTTTAGCCTTCATTAATATATGTATTTTGTGCAAAATCAGCAAACTCCACAGTCCCGGTTTGGCAGTTATACACACAAATTAATGAATGTACTTTAATGAACTTGATTAATATGCGGCAGTTTAAGATCCATTTTGTATTATTAGCACAGAAATGTTCCGCATTGAATGCTGCTGAATCAGAATGCTGTGTTTGCCTGGGAGGGCTGACACACGCGCACACACTTCACAAATAATGTAAAGCTAAGATTTTCGTAATTATCATAATTCACTCATTAAGAAATTAGCAAACTGTCACAACCATAAAAGAGTCTCCATACAGGGGATTTTCCATCTTTGCCGGCGCTCAAGATGTACACGCAGTACCGGATCCGACAGGAACCCCGCCTCGGCATTTTATTAGCAAGTTTTGCAAACTACAAATAGCCCGAGTGTTGTATAAATTTATAGTTCCGATGGTGGTTTTCGGCATGTGAGTTTTATCTGAGAGCTTTTACTTGGAACTGCACAGAGCAATTCCAAAAACCACAAAACTAAAGGAAAATAAAATTGAAGTGCCTTCACAATTGAGTGATTTATACATTAAAGTATTTATTTTAAAACAAGATTAAAATACTGCCTTCCTAGAAACATTCTCTCCCGGTAGAGAAGCCACTCAGACGGAAAATTTCATCTATTTTAAACTGATTTTTTGCCTGAATGGTTCCCACATATTTTCCTAAAACCTAGTCATGTCAAATGATTTATTCTACTTTAACGACGCTGCTCCAGCAGCCCGGAAGGTTCAAGTTGGAGTGGTGGGGAGCCGCTGGCCAATTAGGGGCTCGACTAGTGTCTGACTTTTTTATGCTTACACACACCTCTTCTCTTCCTGCCTTCCGATCCCTACTCAGCAGTACTTTCTTTGGATGAGAATTTCTGCCTATTTCTCTCCTAGGAGTCCTTGGGCAAATCTGAGCGATAAAATGCATATTGGGTCAAAATCCCACATGAGGATAATAAGGGGGGCAACCCCTTTGGTCACAGCTGAAGAGGGAACAGAGGGCGCCCAGGGATGGCCTGGGAAGGGCGCCCGCATTTTCAATGTCCTGCCCCCAGAACACCTCGCCCCGGGTCCCCATGCAGCAGCTCCTGGGTCGCCAGGACGGGCCTGGTGAGAGGGAGACCGGCCTCCGTGGAGCTAAACTGGTCGAGTAGACAACGCCCTCTTTCAGTTACATATGGATGTAACGGAAACATTCAGTTACATTCAGAACATTTCTCTTCGTATTTTTCCCCTCCTGAATTAAAAGAACTCATTTATTGCTTCAACTATCATCATTGACACGTCGTCCGCTGGGGTCCCATGGACTGTTTTTGAAAATCTGATTTTAAAGGAAACAACCAGCATGGACAATTTCTTACAGAAACCATTGTTTGGAAGAAAAATGAATGGGAGTTCATTATTCTGTGGGTGGGTTTAGTCATGATCTTAAAATAAGATGAAGTAGCGCCCGGCTAGCTCAGTCGGCAGAGCATGAGACTCTTAAAATGAGATGAAGAATATGGTGGAAGTCTCATTTGAGGAAAGCAAGTGTGAGGAAGCCGTGCATGTAAATCCCAGGTTTGACCTTTGGGCTTTTCTTCGGTGGGAAAGCAGGACTACGGCGGTGATGCTCGGGAGCGGGGCAGGGGGGGTGGTCGGCTCCGCCATTTCAGTTTTAACAGGTCGAAGGAGCCACCGCCCTTTTTTCTGAACAGCAGGAACCCACACAGCATCCTGGACGGGTCCTCACCTGGACCTACTGCTGCTCACGGGAACTCTGTCCGTGGGGGAGTGCGGAGCTCCCCGTGGCCGTGCGGGGCTTGTCCAGTGCAGCCCTCCCCAGAGGGCCCTGTGACTCACTTTCTGATGACAGAAGACAGAGAAGGCAGATGTCTCGAGCTGCTTCCTACAAAGCCACGTCTGAAATAAGGAGGTCATCAAGAAACGGGCTCTTCCTAGCCACCTGGATGCGTGCCACCCAGGGGTTCGAAGGAGAGCCTTGGTCAACGCCGATGACCAAATGCTACCTACCCTGGTCTCTCTTTCTCTGTTCATTTTTTTCCGATGCCAAAGTACTTGTTCCATTAAAAGGAAGAATGAAGTTATAATGCTCCCTAGAAAGTCATTTGTCTCCTTCCAGCTGTCCAGTGACATGCTTTTAACTTTGTTTATAATTTAAACTAAAGTGTAGTTCCCGCACGGCTTGTTTACCTGCACGAGAGGCTCGTTCGTAGTGACGGTGGAGAAAGATAACCGAGCACCGCGAAGCCTTGTGAAGGAAGCACAGTGAACGGCATTCTGGCCCCCATTTGGGAAATGTACGTCGTGGGTGTGTCCATGAGGATTTCGTTGTAAATTACAGAAGGCACCTTCACTATTTCGGGCAGGAAGGGCTGCTCTTCAGGGAGCGCAGAACTTACCCTTCCCTCGGATGTTTCAGAAGCGTGAGCATTCCATCCCCCTCCAGGAATGGCTCCCAGGACAATCTTGCTTCCAGTGGAACCAAAGCAGGAAACTATACCCCAGGATCACTGCAGACCTCGGAGATGAGCTGCTGTCCAGGCCTCGGGGGGCCACTGCCACATTCACTGGCCCCAGGGAGTTGCCACCCTGGCTGCCATCTGCTGAGCAAAAACTGCAGCCGGAACGGCAGGGGCCTGCTGTGCCTGCTAAATGCACAAGAGGAAAACGGATGTCTCAGGTATCACTTCCTTACCCGAGATCTCCATCCGGGTCTCAAGAGCGCATCCAATTGGCCAAACCTCAGTCCATTGGCTTTTTTTTTTTTTAGCTGCAAGGGAGTCTAGGAAATGTAGGGGGGTGTTTGTTTTCAGTCTTTTTAATCCAGACAACACACTAGTAAGAGACTAAAGCAGTTAGACAGTTTACCAAATGTACTCCAGTACCCATAGACTCATTTTCTGCTACTGGTTAGCCATGCATAAAATCCTTCATAGTTTTTAAAATCAGTGTTATTTCTTCTTCTTCTTCTTTTTTGATCTTATGCATAGTTATTTTAAGATCATTTTGAGATTGCGCCATCACTTCCATTTTGTCAGAAGTGTGGTCTCCTGGCGCGGTGAGATCATCCTGGATTACCCAGGTGGGCCCAGTGTAGTCCCGAGGGGCCTTAAATGTGGAGGGAGGCAGTGGACGAGAGCCCAGTGTGTCACCCAGGGGGGATGCCACCCACCGCTGCCAGCTGTGAAGATGGAGGAAGGAGATAGGAGCAAGGAATCCAGGCCCCTCCAGAAACTGGAAGGGGCAAGTAGGTTCCCCTAGAACCTCCAGAAAGGAATCGTCCCTAGATTTCAGCCCACTGAGAGCCAGTGCGGACTTCGGAACCACGAAACTGTGACAGGAAATTTGTGCCCTGTAAGCCACTGAAGGTGTGGCACCAGTTACAGCAGCAGCAATACACGGGTGCACTGGGGCTCCTTTGTGTGTGTTACTTTTCCTCGTGCCGTGTGACATTTTAGCTTGCACATTCTTCTGGAGCAGGATTTGCCTCCCCTCTTTTCTGCCCTCACTCTGTCCCCCTGCTTGGGGACCTGAGCAAGGTCTTAACCTGGTGACTCAGTGTCCAGTCCCACAGTGACATGACTGGTCTCCCAGGACCAGCCATGGGACTGCAGGGCAGCTAGGGCCAAACACGGCAGGGCCGCCCGACCCTGCTTCCTCCCACCACCACTGCCGTCTGGGAACGCCGGTGGGAGCCCTGTCTGGCGCCTTTCCTGTATTGGAAAGCCTGTCCGGGCCTCGAGGTGTGTGCAGGGAGCCCGGCTCTGGGCCCTGGCTGTACACAGGACGCCCTGTCCAGCTGCGCCCAGCAGTCAGGCCTTCCCCACCCTGCCTGCTTGCACCCGGCGAGCCCTGGAGGCCTCTGGCTCAGGACATTCTTTCTGCTTCGTGGTTCTCTTTCTGGCCCACCTGTATGTTTAGCTCATTTTTTTAAAGCACAGCCATACTTTAAAACTCATAGTCTGTACTCGATACATAATTTAACGTACACGGTTCATATGAGGTGCTGGCTGCATGTCCTGTCCTTGCCGTGTCTGGAGCAGAGAGGAGAGGTGGCCAGTGCGGCCTGACTCCGAGACAGCCGTGTGCGGATGTATGCTTAACACCTCCCAGAACACTGCGCCCCAGGTTCCCACCGCAGTTGCGTTGAACAGAAAACGGAGGGGAACGGCCGGAGATTCCCACAGCTGTCAGGGACCTGCACTCTCAGGGGTGTTGCTTTCTCCCACACGTAATAAATGCCCTCCTGGCAGAGGCTCAGCTGGTTGAGAATTAGAAGAGAGTTTCATTGTTTTATACCTCAAGGTGGTTGTTCCAGAAATCCATCTTGAAACTTGCTATTTCGGGCAGCTGGCTCAGCTCCTCCGTGCTTTCTGTAGTCCACCCATTCGCTAAATTGGCGAGGCGTTCCTGGAGGGCGATTGTTGGGGGCAGGGGGGGGAGGAACAGAACGCCGGGTGCTATGTTCAAAATGTGACCCCAGTCCTGGGGGTAGTCAGGGGCCCTAGGAGTGTGCAAAACAGCCTTCCACAGTTAGCGTCGGAAGTGCCCGTGAAACCGGTCCTCTGTGGGGAATGATTCCCTGCCACGTCTCAGGCTATCAAGTAGCTAAAATCCTATCAGGATGATGACACCCACTGAGTCACAAGTTATAAGAAATGATACTTGAAATAAAGGCTTTGCAGGCAAATTAAGATAATAATAATTTCAGTTAATGGAACGATATCCTTTTTTTAATTCCCTTAACATCCTTCAGCCAAAATTACGTATTTGGGGAAAAACGAGCTACGAAAGAAGACTGCCTAATTGTGTGCAGTATGCCTGCAGGCATACTGTGGACGTAATTCTGATGGCCGGACACAGAGGAGGATGTCTCTGAGGATGACAGTGCGCGCTAGCCCGGCACTGTCGTCACTAACAGTCATCGAGAGCAAGGATCTCCCAGAAGAAGAAGCCGGCAGCGGGCTTCCGCTTCCCCCGAAGCTCTGCAGTCCCGGCCGCATCCGGGATCCGACTCCTGCCTGCAGGCCCCTCTGCAAGGCCCCCACACCTTGCAGGTCAAGTCTGCACATCTGCCATCTCAGTACTTTGCCAGTGATAGCGCTCGTTCTCCTGAAAGTCAGCGGAGTCCTGGCTTTCTTTGCCGTGGTCTTCTCCCCGGCTGTTCACCCTGCCTCACTGACAGGCGAACAGAGCCCCAGAGCCATTCCTTGAGATGAGAGGAGAATTTCTTAAACAACGCATGAGTCCTTTTAACTCTTTACTAGTAGAAATAACTGTTTCAAGTCTTTTTAAAATTTACATTGTTGCGCTACACGTTTGTTGTCTATCGATTTGCCAGTTAAATCACTTACATTAACCATAGTTCAAAGGCTGCAGGAACTTGCGTAGAATTTTGTATGTGATCTTCACAAATGACTAAAAATAAAGATTATGGTCTAACTCCAATGAATGAATTTGGATTTTTAAAAAAAATCTCAGGCAGCGTCCACAGACAAGACTGGCAAAGGTTTACATACAAGCAGGTCTCACGGTGGTCCTTCCCTCACCCCAAATCCTGTGGCTTCTTTTCTTGGCCTTGCTGGGTCAAGGGTCAGGTTCTATCACCTCTGACCTGTCGGTTTTAGTGTTTCTGCGATAAAGGTTCAAAACCTACCGGGACCACCCTGTGTGAGCTCTGCGTTCTCTCTCACCAGGCTCGGGGCTCATGTGGGTGCCTTCTCCTTCTACAAGGCTGACTCTCTTCCCACCCTCCCATGTTCCCCTGCACTGGGTGACACGCAAGCCATCAGGGTGGCTGGGACAACGGGTTCCTCTGTTACCCCTGGTTGACATCAGGGGTAGCCATAGCTTGCAATAGGCTTCTCTGCTGGTGAATCCAGCTCTCAGTCTAGTCTCCCTACTAGGCCTGTGGACTGTGTACGCCTGTCTCCCCAAACCCTCGGGGCCACATCACGGTCGTTTTCCAGTTGGGACTCGGCACTACCAAAGCACAGCTGGTGGCTTTTGCCTGCCACCCGGCCAGAGCCCTCACAGGTTTGGGAAGATGGGAGCGCATCCCAGGGGGAACCCAGAGGTGGGAGAGCAGAGAGGAAGAATCCGTTCCTCCCAGCCCTGGTCAAAAGCCTCTCCAGTGACTTGCAGACACTTGGAGAGAGGCTGGACATTCAGGATCAGCTCAGGACTCAAGTCTTTCTAGGAGACAAAGATCGTTGTCAGAACGCTTGCGCCTCACTGCGAAGGGCAGGCGAGGTGCCTTCTGAACAGCTAGGACTCCAGCCTTCATTTCATTTCCTAGGAGAGGAAGGCCACTGAGTAATGGGGCCGTCCCAGGCAGCCGGGAAGCCCAGCCAGGGCTAGAAGACGCAGCTGACACCAGACACAGTATGAGGACCACGCTCCCATTTTTCATGTGACAGTGAAACACGTAGACCCAGGCCGAGAGTTAGGCCGAGCTGGGGAGGGTGCAGACTGTCCTCAGACCCCGCATCATTTTGTGAGACCAGAAGCTGCCTTCCTGGCTGTATTCTCCATGTGAAATAAAGAGAGCGGCAGAATCCTTCTCCCTTCACAGGAGAAAGGGTCTCCGAAGGTATCTGCTCCACCCGTCTGACTGCTTGTTTGTCAGGGTGTATGTGTGCAGCCTCCCGTTCCCCAGGGGGAAGGAAAGAGGGAGGCATTTAGTGTCCTGGAAGGACCCTTGAAGCAGGACTCTGAGGAGCTGGGATTGAACTTGTCACCCATGAGTCAGGGCCCCTTCGTTCTCAGTGTCTTCCTCGGCAAAGAGGACCGACCACGCAGAGCTCTGCGGACACCCGGGTTTTGTCTGGAGGAGCGGATCAGGAGAGGGAGGGGCAGGTTCTCAGGACCTCCCCAGAGGGGCGTAAGAAGGGGCTCCCTCTGAGCAGCAGGCACTGGACTCGGCCCGGGGACCCCACCCCTGCTTCTCAGAAGCAGCGCTTGTGGACAAGAGGAGATCGAGTCATGTCTCCAGAGATAAAGCTGATTATTGTTATCTTCCCCTAGTGACCTTCTCCCAGGGTCCCTTCTGCAGTGGCTTGCTTATTTCCAAGCTGTGAGCTGTACATTCCCCTCCTCCCTTGACCTTGGCCTAATTCTTCTCTCGTATCTTCCTCGGCCTGCAAAACCTCGGTGCTGTTCGGAGGAAATGAGGGGGGGTTGTCACTACAAAATATGTCAGGGTTGATGAAAAAAAGAGAGACCTCTTCTTCCCCCCCGCCCCCCCGCCCCCAGCCTCTCTCTCTCTCCTTAAAATTCACAAGTAAAGCACTCCTGTCTGTCTTCGGAAAACGCCAGGACAGGGATGGGAGCTGGCCTCCCTGGGGGATGCGTCGAGAAGACGATGGTTGGAGATCCTAGAGGAGCACTCCCCTATAAATGAGAGGCAGCTCCCACATTCTAGAAAATGCAGGGGGGATGGTCTCTCAGGTGTCCCTGCCAATAGCACCTCGGAGTCCTCAGTTCTTGTCATTGTCTCTGATCCAGAGACCCTCCGCGGAACGGGGAGCAAGAGGCCACTCCTCCTTTTTTTTCCAGAAGTCAACACAGAAGCAATGCCTGTGTGTTCTAACCTATTTGGTCTCCCACAGTGGCTTTTCATTTGAAAGAAAATGGAGAATTGTTACAGAAATGCACCCCCCCTCCCAATTTAACGCAAAATGAGCCGAGCTGTTTTGTTTCTGCTGGGGGTGGGGCAGTGCTTCTCTCACCGCTGTGTTCTGCAGACGTGGATCTGCGCGGGTTTCGGAGCTGAGTATGCAACGTAGTGCCTGCCGCCAGAGGCCAGCCTCACTCAGCTAGAGCGTGTGTTTTCGAGACACGCGTCTTTCTCAGAGGGTCTGGCGGGCCTGAGGGACCGAACTTGGTCCATCTCTCTCTGCTTCACATTCGAGGCTCGCTGTCCCCCACTCTTCTGCAAAGATGGAGACTGATAATTTCCCCACAGGCACATCAGGGGGGGCCCATAACACATGTGGCAGTAAAGCTGCCCAGGGACTGTTCTACGTGTCCAGCTGTTGACACGTCACTGAGGCTCTGCATCTCGCAACGGGAAGACCCTCAGAAGGTCTCTGGTTCTCCTTGATGCCTGGATGCTCTGCAACATACCAGCCAAATGATTGGAAACCTGCAGTGACAGGGGACTTCAGAGCCCCACCTCTGCTCGGGGACAACATAGTCATCGCAGGGAAACGGAGGGAGAGAGGCGGCTAAGAGCACAGTCTTCGGGACCCCGGCTCTGCCCTGTCCTCACTGTGTGGCCCTGCGTTCGTTCACTGAATGTGTCTCCGTGTTTTCCTGCAACACTGACTTCCTCGGGCTGTTTGGGGCATCCAGTGAGATAACAGATGTGAAGCCCGTCACGTGCTGTCTGGCTGCTGGAAGGGGCTCCTTGGAAACCATTATTTTAACTTAATTTTAGCCCATGTCTTTTTCACTAGCAGGTCTACCCTTTGATTCTGGAGCTCGCTGGCTTCCCGGGACTAACGTGATCTCTCTTCTACCTGCCTGTCCCCTGGATAATGAAACGTTCATCATTTTCACCCCTTGTCCCTTCATCCTTTGGAGTCTGTGACTGTCCCATTTCCCCAAATGTCCGGTGTACCTGCTCCTCCCTGGGTTCTGCACACGTCGGCCAGTCTCAGCCTGGCTTCTTCCTTCGTCACACCTGTTCCCGCGTGGGCCTGGTCAAATCTCGTTCGTCCTTCAGGTCTCCACTCGGATGTCCCTTCCACCTGCAAGCCTTCCCCGACCCCGAAGACTGTGTGAGATGCTCCTCTTTGGGCTCGGGGGCCCTGTAACCCTCCTGCCTCAGCACCAGGCTGTGAACCCCACAGGGGTGGACACGGGGTCAGCGTTGCCTGTTGGTAAAGCCACAGAGCCTACCACAGCGCCCTTACCCCCACCAGGGGCTCAGCAAACACTTATTCCACTAAAAAAAGAAAGCAGGACAAATATTGATTGGCCCTGCGCACTGATAAAACATGTCTCTATTCACCGTAGTGAGTCTCCATTGGAGACGGTTGAATTTATGGCATCGGGGGTCAGCAAGTCAGAAAATAGTCCCTGGAACCAATTGAGGTGTGTGCCTCCCTGAAATCCCAATAATCTAAAACTAAGCATTAGCAACAAAAGGCGGATCTGTGATGGCAACGCCGTGTCCATGAACGATGCCAAAGGCGTTCTCCATTGCGAGCACACGGTCCTCTCAAGCAAAGCTCGGAGCAGGTTCCCTCTCCCTTCAGGTGACACCGGGTAGTTTCACGCCCCACCCCCTTCCCCTCCCTTCTTAAACAGAGCAGGTCTCACATCTCGTTAGCACTTGCTCAGTTAAAACCCCACCTTCCAGACTTTCTGGCTCTTCGCTTTCTTCTGTGAAGGCAAATCCCTCTCTTCCACACGCGCTTCAACAATATGAACAGGGCGTCTTCTCTTAAAAGTGATGATAAACCGAATTTTCCCACATGATATTCAAAGGCGTCACTATTGTAAGAACAACTTCCTACCCTTTCCCTCCACATATGTTTAAATAACATCTCAGACCATGTTGTTTAAAGAAAGATACGCCAGTAGCCTTGGAGCACAGATTTTTTTCCTGGCAACTTGAAAATGTAATCATTGGCCATCAATGAAGAGTAAAGATTTTATGACGAGTCACAAAATATCTCATCTGGGATAATTATGTCAAGGAGGGGGCAGGTGAGCAGGTGATTCTTCTTCGATAGAATTCAGCCCACCAAAGCCAGCTGCAGTCCCCGTGAAGAAATGGCTGGGGGTGGCCGTGAGGAAGGCAGTCGTAGGGAGGTCGGTGTGGCTGTGAGAACCGAACGCCCCTCTGCTCATCTCCCCTCCGGGCGAGGCCCACAGGAGGGGCGCTGGTCTTCTCCAGCCGGCCCTAAACTCCGTCCTCGAGAGGAGAGCAATGCCACTCAGCAGTGGCGTGCACTCCCGTGGCTGCTGAAGGAGCAGGAGGGTTTGGGGGAACGGCGGGATGAGATGTCAGCAGGGGGTCAGGGACTGAGATGCTGCTCTGTGCCCAGGGGCCACCAGAGGCTGGGACTTCCAGGCACGCCCCTGTGCAGGCCCCGCAGCCAGTGTCTCAGTGTGGCAGCTGGCCGGCCAGGCCACCTGGACGCCTTCACTTAGTCCCAGGGATTAAGTGGCCCGGGGGGAGGAGATGGAGAATCACTTCAAGGTTCTTTGATAATGGCTTTTCTCTCCGAGGTCTTCACCTGGTCTAAGTGACTGACTGTGGTAGAATAGCGTCGATTCATCACGCTGCCCAGACCCACAGGGCTCTGGGTCCAGCACTTGTACTCCACCCGGTCAGCGCGTGCTCTGGGCTCGGTGGGACATTCTGCAGATACTTCGTTTCTTTCTTCCTTCAAAAGCTGTTTTTCAGGTTTGGGATTGGTGTCTGCGTGTATTAGAGCTAAAGTCATCTGTCAAAAATGTTTCACTGACAGTGGGTTTCGTGTTTGCCTTTTCGTGGATAGGGAATTGTTTTCTTTTCCTTTACCATTTGTCTGCCTTCATCTACCAGAGACCACACCGCCCCTTCTCCCCGCGATCAAGTCCGGGGAGGAATTGATATCAGGGCTTTGCTCTACAGCCACCACAGCTGCCTCCCCACCGCTTTGCCTCCTCTCCGCACAGCAGAGAGAACTGTCTTTCCTCAGCCGAAATGCCAAACGAACACAGTCCGTAAATAAGAACATGAATTTGACCTTTACCGGATGTCTTTATTCTTGAACATTCTTCAAAGATCCACACTCGAAGACGTTACGACTTCACCGAGGCCCAGCACGGGGCCTCTCTCCCGGGAGCAGAGAGACCATTTCTGTCCCGATGGAGCAGTGATTTATTCACCCTGCCAAGTGCAGGAAATAATGTTTACACTGAAAACGCAAAAAGCGCCGTTTCTGCCACAAACGTCCCACAGAAGGAGGGGTCCCGCTCCATAAGTGGAACCAGACACTCGCCCCGTGCTCTCTGCCCAGCAGAGACATCGCATGGCTTTTCGCCTTAATGGCTTTTTAGGCTTGTTGCCAAAAGAAGTTCCAAGAAAACTTTTCTGGGCCCATTCCGCCCTCTCAGCCCTGCATGCAGGGCGGAGAGGCACTGGCCGGTGTCCAAAGCCGCCACGCTCAGTCGGGAGGAGAGCAAAGGACACCTGTGGGTCTGACCTGGGTAGAGGGTCCCATGGCGGTGGGCGCGGCCTCGCTGGTTGAGAACCTTGCCGGGCATAGGTGTTACCGATGGGGCTCAGGTCAGCTGAGGTGGGGCTGGGGGTGGGGGACACCTGCAGTGAGCCATCTGTGGCTGCAACCAGTGGCCCTCCTCTGTCTCTGAGAGGCTGCCTTTTCACCCAGTTCCGTCTTCAGCAAACAAACCCATTTTTTCTTTCCTCCCTCTTTAAGGCTTCGGGGTGTTAGCCCAACGTCCCGCCTCCCAGTCCCAAGCTGGTCCTGGCGGTGAAGTGAAGACCCTATTCTAACCCCTCACAGGCGTGGCCAGGCTCGGGGGTCCCAGCAGAAGCTGCTCCAAGCCCTGAAGGCACACCTTTGAGAGTAAGACCCATCCCAGCCTCACCAGCTGAGGTCTCTCCTTCTTGAGATCACTAAGATTGCAAAGGACACAGAAGGACAGGAGTAAGTTGTCCACTGAGGTGGGGGCCTCTTGGAGGGCCCTGGCAGGATGTCGCTTCTGAGGAGGGGGTTGCAGTGATCCCGGGCAGCTTCAAGGGGGGGCCTGAACCTGCTGAGGCCTACAAGGACCCAGGGCTGAGATTGCACAGGGTGAGGGCGCACATCCTCCTCTGGGTGGGAGAAGCGTAGAGAACCGGTTTCTCTTCCTGCAGGAGGGGTGGTTCCCGAGGAAACCCGAAAAGGTCCGGGCAGAGCTGGTGGCTGGCTCCCGTCTCTCACTTCCCCCTATGGCTGGCCAGGTTAGAAAAATGTCAGCTCCAGCCCTGGCTGGGGTGGCTTCGTTGGCTGGAGCGTCCACCTGTGATCAAAGGGTTGGGGGTTCAAGTCCAAGGCTGCGCACGTGCCTAGGCTGTGGTTAGATCCCCATCCGAGCGTTCTGAGCCTGGACCCGAGGTAACCAATCAATGTTTCTCTGTGCCGTTAATGTTTCTTTCTTTCCCTTCCTCTCTCTAAAAGCAATGAAAACAAAATACCCTCAGGTGAGGGTTAAAAAAGAATGTTTAAATGTTGACTCTGACACACACAGGCAAAAATAAAGCAAAAGCTTAAAAGGACCTGTGTTTGGGGAACGTAAAAGAAATGAAAACAATAGCGAATGCCCTGTGGTACTGGCACGTTAAAATTTAGCCAGGTTCCAAACCAATGCTCTCTGGGCCCCACCTGAGCATTACTGGAATGTTCCATGTGCCTGACAAGTGCTGGAAGACAGGAGGCCTGCCCTGGGACCCTCTGGAGATGGGGCTTCTGTGACGGATCAAATGAAAGATGGTCGAAGAGGGACGAGACCTGCGAACATGGGCCAAACACACACCTCGGGGTTCCCGTGAGCAAATCGGAGCCCGTGACTGGGCTGTTCCCACGGTCATTTCAGTCCCCAGCGTGTGGCGAGTCTCCCTCCTAATAGCATCGTTATTGTCGAAATGGAAGGAAAAGCACAGAGAAATGACATCCTTCTGAAGACGTCTCAGAGAGCCAAGCGTGTGATGGTCGGAGCACAGGCATTTCCGAACCTTTCAACTACGAGACAACGCAGTTCATCGTTTTTATGACAGGCATAAAATAAAAATGAGTGTAAAATATTAAATGTTTATGAGCGCAGACTCTGCTTTTCGTAATTTCCAATTTAGATGGGGTGATTGAGCAATCAAAATTATAATTACTCTCCTTGACACGTGGAGTTCACTCCGTCTCACCTTCGGGCACTGAATGGCGCAGACAGCGGCATCTCTCAGCTGGATCTGAAACTGCAGCTCTGTCTCTGAAAAGCCCCCCCCAGAGGCCATGCCCTCCTCTGTTTCCGGGCCCGTGCACCGCGCCCAGCGAGACAGCGGGCGGGTGCAAACCTTCGGAGGGCTGGCAGTGGGTAGAGAGGGCCACTGCGTGTCATGGCACACGGGCCAGCTGCACCCTGGCCTTGGTGTCTTCGGAAGAACTCAGGGAGGGTGGCTGGGGCACAGGCAGCGCTGGCCACAGAGAGGGTTGTGAAGGTGGCAGAGGCCCCGTGTGTGGGAGCCGCTGACTCCTCACGACTGTGTGCTGTCTGTAGCCGGAACTCTGCGATGCAAATATTTTTTCCAAGAGTATAAACTGTCTTCTAAGACGTTAAAAACAGTTTCTAGTCATACATATATATATATATGTATATATGTATTTTTAATATATAATGCCTAAATTTCCAGTGGTGGTTAAGAGTGCCGTTTCAGTCCCCAGGTGATATGGGAGCACTCCCAGATTTTCTCGAAATTTTTATAGTTTTATTTTTTACACTTAACCCTTCGGTGCATCTAGATTATATCCTTAAAGGTCCAATGACGGTTTCTTTCAGACAGACGTTCTGCTGACCCTACCTGTTAAATAATCCGTCTTTTCCTCCCTGGAGTGAAACTTTGTCGTCTGTCACAGTTGGGTCACGCGTCTGCTGGGACCCACCGTGGGGTTCTCTCCTGGGGCCCACGGTCTGCTGGCTCCCGGCTCCACCGCACGGACCGACTGCGGAGGTGTTCTCGCCGCCCGCTCCTTCCTGCGGCGAGCGAGCACCCACTCTCTTCCATAACGCTCCGAGCTCTTCTGGGGACACTTACTCTCCGCATAAGCTTTAATATCATTCCCTCCAATTTGGAAACAACTCATTGAGATTCTAATTAGAATTAGATTACTTTTCTATATTAATTTGGGAGAATTGGTTTTTTATGATATTATGTCTTCCATTCCAAGAAGAATATTTGTTCGTATCTGTTTTATTTCGTTCACCAAGAGCCTTTGGTTTTCTCTGGGCAGGGACTGCCTTTTTTGTTGGTGGTGTTGAATTCCTTTCGACGTTACCATCTTTGGTTGGCTTTTTGATGGCTGCTGTTACCGCCGAGAATGAAATACATTTTCCAGTTTCTACTTCTAAGTGCTTGTGTCAGTTCCCCGGCAGGACACCTCCGTCACCTCCAGTGGGGAACCAAGAAGGGCTTAAGGAGGCCCTGGCTGGTGTAGCTCAGTGGATTGAGCGCGGGCCTGCGAACCAGAGTATCGTGGTTCGATTCCCTGTCGGGGCACATGCCTGGGTTGCAGGCCAGTCCCCAGCAGGGGACGCATGAGAGGCAACTATATATTGATATTTCTCTCTCTCTCTCTCTCTCTCTCCTTTCCTTCCCCTCGAAAAAGAAGGGCTTAAGGAGAAAGTATTTACGAAGGTGAGGGACGTCACCAATGAGTGAGAAGTGTGCAGGGGCAGGGAGTGGAAGGGAGTGGGTTATGGAACCCGGAGAGGGCAGCAGCAGCAGAGGCCGGAGAGGACCTTGGACAGGAGGCCCCTGGCCCAGCCCCTCCTTCCTCCCGCCTCAGCCCCGCAGTGCTTCCTGGGGCCGAGCCCACCTACAGCCAAGGGAGTCTGCGCAGGTGAGCTGAATGGGGCGGGAAAGGCGGGGGGCGGACGGGGGGGCGGGGGGTCAGGAAGGTTACCTAGGAAAACATCCTAGAGGAAACCTTTCAAGAGATACCAGTTTTGGAAATGCCACTTTAAGCACAGTGATGTTTCTTGCAAATCATTTACAACAGCAAAGATGAGGGAACCACCTGAACGAGGGGGGTTGTGAGGCGAATTAGACAGAATGGAGCACTGTGCAGCCGTACACGGCTGCGTGCAAAGATTTTACAGCGGCGTGAAAATGCGTGCATGGTAATGTTGAGTGAAAATCGGATAAAAATATACAATGTGATGGCATGCACATTAGGACCAGGCAAAGAAATGAAAATAGAGAAAATAATTAGGGATACATTCGCCGAGTTCCCAATGGCCACCTTGGATGGTGGTGGTTTTCCTCCCTCTCCTCGCTGTGTTCCTACAGTGTGTATTGCTTCCATGTTCAGGGGGAAATGGCAATTCCAAAATGACAGGAACCCAAAGGAATTGTGGAAGTGGGGGTCTGCTGGTAGAGGGGGCAACGTCAGGAGGAGGCAGGTGGGTACCAGGGCCTCCACCTAATGTTCCTTCCATCCTTCTGCCTGTGGGAGGGCTTCCCGGCGCTGGCCGGGTCCCTGGTGTGGATCTCAGGGTGAGCCGTCCCTCCAACCCCCCAGTGCCAGATTCTGACTTAGGACGACAGGCTGCCACAGCGCAGGCTCCACCCTCCCTGCCCCCCGCCCCATCCCTTGCTCATACTAACTAGATGGGGCTCTCTTCTGCATTGGGCTTCTCCAAGGATGGGGACAGGGTCTGTCCGTTGGACCCCTGAGTTTCCTGTGGCAATTAGCACAGGGCTTTATGCACAATACATGCCAACAAATGTTTGTTTGTATCCTAATAACATAAGCGATGTCATTCTTTTTAGACCTTCCCCACCCCCGAATCAACCCAGCTCAGCAGAGAGGCTTCCAGAAGGAAGCAGGATTCTGTAGCTCCTGGAAGAACAGTGTTAGAGGGAAAACCAGCTCCATATTGCCACCGAGGCCTCTCCAGACCCTCCCCCTCCAAGTCCAGGTTCTCCGTTCTCAGACCCCAGACACACCCCTACCCCACCACACCCATCCTCAAAGTGGGGATGTTCTATAATGGAATTCTAACTGACTACATATGACCATTTCCCAGTTTCAGAGTGACTGTCAAATTGTGTTTACTGAACACTCACCCAGTAAGAGACATCTTTTTTTGTTACAGAGATAAAGAATTGAGATACATAGTAGCAGCTCCAAATCTTGATATATTTATTCATGGTGCTCTGATTCTAACCGACTGCACGAGGTTTTCCATAATTCTTGACCTCTTCTAACACAGAGAGCGTTTTGCTCCGCAGCCTTTGAAGGCTAAAGACACAGAATCTCCTATCAGGGCTGAACCCACACGCGCAAGGGCCAAAAGCTAATTTTTCAAGAGGGACTCTCTTTCCTCTTTCAACTCTCGCATGTGCGACCCAGACCCTCCTCGGCCTCCCCCTCCACATTACTCTTAGTCTCTGTTTCAGAAGAGACGAAGCCTAGTGTCCCCAAGAGGCTCACGGGGCTTCGACCAACGACGACCTCGTCACACCCAGAACGGCCGGGTCACGCTGATGGCTTTCTCGGCCTGCGCTTCTCTGGGCCGGGCTCGGCATCCAGTGCACACTCGCTCCGCTCACCCTCAGAAGCCCCGGGCGCTGGGCTCTGCTGTGGAGGGACCTCGGCCCGAGCCTCAGGGACGTGATGTCCCTCCACCGGGGGAGGCAGCCGGGGAGCACCCAGAAGGTCAGGGGTGCAGGCACAGGCCTAACTCTCTCCACAGCCAAAACACCTGTTTGTGACTGCTCCACGGGAACACTGAAATGAGCATATGAAACAGACAGTGCTCGTGCAACATGGGCATAACATCAACAGAAACAAAACTCTAATGGGCGAACCCCTAAACAGTGCTTCAGAGGCACCAGGTACTGGTCTAAGGGCCCGGCAGACACGAGCCCATTGTATTCTCAGAATGACCCGGGAAGGTCGGGACCATATCGTGGCAGGGGAAGCAATGGTGCTGATAGGTCAGATTCCCAAGGCTGTGCTCCTGCAGCAGCCGCGCGGGGCTTGGACCCCAAGAAGATCCCGAGAAGAAGCCACTCCTCTGTGCCACGTGAGAACAAGAGAAGCCCTGGGACTCTCTTCTTGACTCTTGGCTATCAGCTATAAAACTGATGAATCTGCCCTGGCTGGTGTGGCTCAGTGGATTGAGCGTCAGCCTGCGAACCAAAGGATCACCGGTTTGATTCCCAGTCAGGGCACATGCTTGGGTCATGGGCCAGGTCCCTAGTAGGGGGTGTGGGAGAGGCAACCACACACTGATGTTTCTCTCCCTCTTTTTCTCCCTCCCTTCCCCTCTCTCTAAAAATAAATAAAATCTTTAAAAACAACAACTGATAAATCCAATCCTTGCTCGGCCATCCTCAGTTTGAAGAGATTTGATTTTCAGATTATCTTTGGAACCTGGCAAGAATGCATCTGTTCTGGACCAGTCAAGCTACCCCAGACTCCTGTCTACAGAAGGCCTGTCTCCACGCGCCCTTGGGGGGAGACAGCACTGGGAAGGCCCTAACTATGGACTCCGCATCTGTTCCATCCACACGTCGCTTTGGTACAGATCGGCCTTTGCACTGATTTCTTGGTCTAATCAGATATCTATGTCCTGGTGTGTGTGTGTGTGTGAGAAAAAGGAAGTTCCTTCAGGTTTTCCTGCACTTAGTAAATAATCAGGGGCTGGGAAGGAGAAAGGGAGTCCGGGGTTTCGTACCCTCACAATGTGGGGACCAGCTGCCCCCGAGCCATGTTGGCGACACCTGGGGGGTTCCGTCTCCCCGAGAGTCGATGACCATCGAGGGGTGCTCGAAGTTAACATTTCCTTAGAGCTCCATCCCTTCATATTTACTACGCGGCTTCGAATTACCTCAGCCAACAAAATTACCACTGTTGGTTTGCACCTTTCAGAAAATCTGTGTATTAAACACTTTGGCAATGTTTATCTCTTCCGCCATCTGTCTCTCGACCTACACATTCTCAACAGTCTGGCCCAGAAAGCGCCCCAAAAATCACCTGAGCATCGTAAAATTAGTCCACGGCTGTCAGAGGAACGCGTGGCGAACACAGCTGCTGTCCTGCTGCCTGATTTAATGAGGTTCCGAAAGTGTGTGGGCAAAGATGCTTTCCCTTGGTCACCATGGAAACAAGACGGGCACTCGGGGGCAGGTGTCAGCAGCACTGAAATCAAGATGAATCAGGTGATGACTCGTCATCTGGGGGAGGCGTCCACGGAGCCTCGGCCGCTCCAGTTGGTGCTGAGTTGCTCCCCCTGTTCCTGGCTTAGGACAGAGACCCAAACTCCGCCCAGACTTCACTCTGAACATATTGTGTTGCCATGTAAGCTTTGTGTCTAAAAGGACTCACACTTGAAGAATTTCAAAATTAGAAATGCCAAGAGAGTACTTCTGTTCCTTCAGATCCTAATTAATTAGCGTTCTGCTGTTGTATTCGCAAAGAGATGAATACTATGCGATCCATCCCTGCGCCCCTCCTCCGCTGTGGGTTTGTTCGATTTTATTCAAAGCCAAGCTCGCCTCAGGAGGAAACTTTTTTGTCTTAGTGATCAGAATAGGATATCCAGTGCGTCTGGCTAAAGTCACTACTTCGAGGAGCAAAAGCTTTTCACACAAAGTCAGTTTTTCTTCTAAATGATGCCGTCGGAGGTGGAGCCGCACAATTTGTAAAAGTCGGTGTTAGCTCCGCAGGTTACTGCTCAGACACCACCTCACCTGTAATGAACAGAGAGATGTGAATATAGAACAGTTTCTACCACTCATTCTATAGTTAAGGGAGAGTTTTCAGGTGGGAGCTATGAGTGGAGAATTCAGCCAGGTGAACTGAAATATTACTGGTGAACTGAGAGAAAAAACTGAACCAGTTTCCAGGAAGTTCAAGTTTGCACCAGAAATTTAAAGCAGATTAAGCTTTGGTAAATATAGTTGTCTCTGACTTTTGAAAAAAAGAAGCAATCTTTAACTTCTTGGCTCCACCTTCTCAAGGCTTTTCTCCATCTTTGTACCAGGTCAAATGGAATTCATTAGCTAATTAGCTCAGAAAAAATAAGGCAGCGTATATGCTATTTCATGTAGAAAAAGAGCAAAGTGTTCAATTTTTCTGCTTTTTTGGCTGAACTGACAGATAGTCTTTGTTCTCTAGGAATGTGATGATTTAGGCCAAAATTCTGCTTCCTGAGTAATTCAGATAATTGCCCCAGTGCCACACTTCGCTGAAGTTGGGGAGAGTCGACTTCAAAAGGCGGTGATCACATTAAAATCCTGTTTCGACGGACCTTATTTTAAGCTCTTTCGTAAAGAAAAAAGATGGCCACTTACTGCTAATTAAACATTTCTATGCGTTTGGACAACACAGATAGGTGACGTAAATGCTAAATGTTAGCCTAACGTCGTTAAGCCGTGAGAACGCCCTTTGGAAACGGAGGAGACCCCGTGTCTGGTGCCCGGGACTTCGTTCCACGGGAATCGTCCAGTGAGACACTTCCGTCACAGCAGGTGTCACAGTTTAGACATTCAAGGAGACACAGCTTTCCTCGCAGTCTCAGGGGCTGTGCACTCGAGGTGACGCCTGTTACGCAGCTCGGTGGCTGTCGTCTGCGTCTCGCCGCCCAGTGCCACGGTCCCACGCTGTAAGCAGAGGGTGCCGAGGCCAGAGTTGCACTAACCATTTCCCGGGGTGTTACTGAAAGAGGAGCAGCTAATGGGCATAGAGGGAAAAAGTGACCACACGAGAGGAGATGAAATAAAAGGGTTTAATTTAGGGACAGCATATTGCAGTCAGACTTGCCCCGTGGGGGAGAACAAGAACTTCATTTTGATTTCACAATGTGATGGTTTCCTCACTCCGTGGACATTTCCTCAGGCCCTTGGGTAACGCCACTAACTCAGAACCACGGCGTGGGAACATGAGTTGTTTGCCTGAGTCACCTGGGCTCCTGGCCCCACGTGACCCAAGGGCAACATGGCTGCCCTGGGCGGACATTTGCAGTGATAGCCACCGAGCTGTCTGCAGGCAGAGAGAGGAAGCACACAGGAGTCTGTGCCTGCCATGCCCACCCACAGACAGCAGCCCCACCCAGGATGGACCCAGCTCCGTGCCATCGTCCCACCTGGCCCTGGCCTGCTCCCCAGAGATGTCACCCTACAGGCAGGTGGGAGCCTATTCTTGGTGCTATCTAATCTCAGCTGGGCCCTGGCTCTGCCCCTGAAGTCCATGTCCTTTTGGGAATGGCTCCCTCTCCAACTCCTAGGGAAGACCACTTAGAATCTCAATCCTCTCCTCCAATGTCTGCTGGACCCCTCTGAGGCTGTGCTTCATCTCTGCAGGTGGCTGACCTCACTCACAAGTTCAGAGGCAACGGAAGCCCTCAGGTAGGAATGCCGCCAGCTCTACTAGGCAAACTGACTCACCCACCCTCTCCTTATTTCCCATTTGATAATAATGTCAACAACGGCTAATCGTGCGTAGTGCTTCCCAGGAAGGCTCTACATGTGTCGCTTTATTTAACACACAGATGTGGGCAGGGCACTCGCTGCCTCATTCCTTCCCCCAGTCCCTTACAGGGGCCCACCATGAGCCCAGCCCCCACCTGGGCACCGTGGGGGCACAAGAAGAGGGCCTGGTGTGGCTGCTGCTGGAGGAAATTAGCCACGGGCACAGCAGCCGGTACGACCTAGAAAGTGCCATGGGCCTTGAGACTGGATCGTAAGCGCTCTGAAGGCAAGAATGGCCTCCACCGTTTGCATCTCTGGGTCTGCGGCAGTCAAGGCTCACTAAACCGGTTCTGTGAACAAGAGGGGTCACGTGCTGTGCAAATTCGGGGCTGGGTTAGAAGTGGAGGGTGCATCCCTTCCTGCCGGCGGGGGGGGCAGGCCAGGACTTCCCGAAGAAGGAGGGCTTTCAGCCAGCAACTCTCCGTAATCTGCGGAGCTTCACAGGGTCTCCTTGCTCAAACCATCACAGAGGAGGTAGAAATCTGTGGCCGCCTGGGAAGGTCAGCCTGTGTATCTCGCAGCCTGTGTTTGGGTGAAGGGCTTTCTCCACGCCAAGCACCCACTTGCATCCAGTATTCTCTCACTTAGTATTAATTTCAAGAGTTTTGTTCTTCCTTTGTTTTTGTTTGTTTTTATTCTATTTCCTCATAAAGAAAAAAGTAACGCAGCCTCATTAGAGACAACTTAGAATGTGAAGACATGTTTGGAGAACTAAGGGGAAAATCACCCACAATCTTACTGCCTAGAGGCAACCGCGATTATTATTTCTGGCACATGTCTTCACAGCGCTTTATATGCGCGTATTTTTGATGTTCGTAAGCACTGCTGAAACACCACTTAGAGAGATTTCACTGTCATTAAAAACTCGTAGGCAACGTTTAAAAACACCATGGGACTTGACATTGTTTGATAGTGTGATAACTTGAATTTCCATCATGTTTGACATTTGGATTATTCCAATTTTATGTTAATATAAATAGAGCTGAAATATTTATGAGGTGTTGCCCACATTTTGGGTTTTTTGCTTAGACTAGATGCCTCAAAGGGGAATTATGGAATCGGTGGAAATGAACAAGTTAAGGATTCTAATTAGATACAATTACCAAATTGCTTTCTAGAAAGTTCTCCTCAGTGTACCCTGCTCCCTTCCAACAGTCTGGGTCCATACTGCTATAGAACAAACTATCCCAAAACTAAGCAACTTAAAGTTATGGCCATGTCTTTATCTCTCACAATTTTGGGGTCAGAAATTCAAGCAAGGCTCAGCCAGCCGGTTCTTCTGTTCCGTGCGGCATTCAGTGGCATTTCTTAGAGGCGCCAAGCTTGCAGCTAGTCTGGTCTTCAGGTCCAAAATGACACCCCCACGTGTCCCACACTATGGCAGGGTGGCGGGGTGGTGGGCTCCATGGAGCCTTCCCCTTCTCCATGTGGCCTCAGGCTCTCTTCACGTAGTGTCTCCCCCTGGAGTGGTCAGGGTTCTCCGAGGGTGGATCAGGACACCAAGAGTGAGGCCATGCTCCCAGATGCAGGGAGCAGAAACTACCAGCCTCTGGAGATGCAATGTCACTTCTGCCACACCCTGTTGTCAAAGTGGTCACAGAGCCCACCTGGGCTCAAGCAGAGGGGACTGAGATGTCATTTCTCAATGGGAGGAGTGTCCAAACTTTGTGGCCACCTCGAGTTCACTGAACCAGTTTTGAATAGCACTATATGAAATATTTATTTCCTTGTTAATCTGAAAGATAAGATAGAGTAAATCAGTGTTGCTTTTGCTTTAATTTATTCATTACAATCTTTTTCATGTATTTATTGCCTCTTGAGTTTTCCCACCAGTGACTTGTCTGGTCTTGCCCTTGGGTCTCTCCTGGATCTGACTCTGATAACTTCGAGATGTTGGGCAGAGTATTTAAACTCTCTGAGTCTCTTGCCTTAGCCAAGTGGCTCAGTTGATTGGAGTATCATCCCATATGCCAAAAGATTGTGTGTTCGATTCCCAGTCAGGGCACATACCTAGGTTGCATGTTCGATCCCTGGTCAAGGATCCCTTCTGTACATACAGAAGGCAACCAGTCTGTGTTTCTCTTTTACACCAATGTCTCTCCCTCTCCCTCCCCGTCTCTCACCCTTCCTGTCTCTCTAAAATCCATAAACAAATCTTATAGGGAGGATTTCAAAAAATACTCTGTCAGTCTCTGCTTGTTCATCTGTAGAATGGGCATAATAATATTATTTATCCGAGAACCTGCAAGTTGCTGTGAAGCTTAAATGAGAAAGAATCTAAAGTTCTTGTTTAACACCACGCCTGACCCACAGTAAACACTCAATACATACCAGCAACTATTGCTAATCGCATTATTTGCTCAGAGTCTTGTAATCCTCAGGGGTCAGTCTGTGGTGAGGAGCCAGGGCTCCTGGGTTGCTGGGGACACAGAGTGGCTTCTGGCGAAGGATAAGCCAGGCATCCTCTGAGCTCTGCTCAGTGCCAGCGTACAGCCCCGATTCCCTGGCACCTCTGCCCGAGGGCAGGGAGCTGCCGGCTTGCAAGTGGGCACAGTGCCATCCTACGGGATGGGAATGAGAGCAGGCAGCCAGGGGAACATGTATGGGTCCTGCTGTGTTTGTTAAACAAACCGATCCCAGCCGGGGAGCACGAGAACACCTGTCCTTCCCAGTTTCGTACACCCTGGCAATAGGAGACGCGTGCTCATTAATCCAGCTCTGGGAAGAATTACCTTTCAAACTTTTTTTTTTTAAAGAAACAGTATAGTACACCAGCAAATGCAGAGAAGTTGATTTATGTCTCATCCATCAAACCGAAATAAATGGAGGTGGTGAATTCATCAGCTGAGCCCCAACCGAGGTGTACTCACACTTGTCACTCCCCCTCTGGTCTGATGGTGACACTGCACCCTGCCACCAGCAGCACAAGTTCTTTTCGTGGCTTTTCCTCCCCATTAGTGATAATGGACTGTGTCCAGCTGGCCACTCACTCCCTTCCTGATTTGAGCCCAGCAATGCTTGGCCAACGCTGGTGGCTTCTTTGGGTGATGTGTTGGACCACAGATCAAACTGTGACCTTGACTGCCCTTGGCACGTCAGGATATCTTGGGTGGGTGCTAGGCCCAGGCAGGGGATGGACAGGTGCTGAATGCCCCTGGGAGGGGGAGGCAGGCGATGCAGACTCAGAGGCAAGGGCTCCTCCACCACCTGTCAGTTGTGCGACTGAGACTCCCTGAGCCTCAGTTTCTGCATCTACTAAATGGGGACACGAAAGTTTGCCCTGCGTACTTCCCAAGAGTGGAGGCCACCAGAAACAAAGGCCCGTGTGCTGCGTGGGATGTGATCACAGCTGCAGCACCCAGGGCATTCTTTCTCTGTGGCTTTTTAAGAGGGCCTCACATCTAGTCTGTATTTTATTTTTTAACGAATGTGGAAGGGCTCACTAAATGTTATTTTTCCATTTTACAGAGTAGCAAACTGAGCTGCCGTGAGCTTGAGTCACCAGGGTGCCAGAGTGGAGTCCAAGGGCACTGATTCCCATGGGGCCACCTTGTCTGCACGCAGAGCAGGAACCCGGGCAGACAGTCTCTAGAGCCTCCCTCTCATGTCCCAGAAGGTCCTCTCCAGTGGGGGTCCCACTAAGCTGGGGCTCACTCGGATGATGGAAGTTTCTCACCCAAGGAAACTCTTAGAGGCCCATCTTTCATCTTCCTCAGTCCATTGAACATGACCTTCCTCAGCCCCAGTAGCCTACAGACCATTCTCTGAAGGAGCCCAGGGCCAGGGAGGGGCCAGGAGGGACCCCAGCCAGGTGGCTGGGGGTCTGGGAGGAGCAGCCACACCTTGTGGGGACATGCATGACTGAGCCCCAGGTGTTTCTATTTTTAGGGATCTCTTGTTTCTATTTTTACTGACAAATGCCAACTGCCACTTGGTGCATTTGCAGGTTGGACCACAGGGGGTGAAGCCGATGGGTGGGCTGAACCCAAACACGGGCTCTCCAGTCCAGTCCGAGGCAGGACTGTGCCCTCAAGTTCTCTGCTAAGAACTTTATCAGTAGTTAACCAAGAACAGGGAGAGAGGTCCTCCTAAAGATCAAAGAGTGTCTCAGAGGGTGGGGGGGGGTGGAGGGAGGGGAGTGGGAGGGATTGGATGAGGAGGTGGGAGGGGTGGGGGGTGAGGGGTGGGAGGGGTGGGGGGTGGGGGGTGGCTCACAGGCCATGAGACAGTGCAGAAGCCCCAGGGCTGAGTTCCTTCCTTGTGGTCAGTTTATTTCTAGAAAACATTGTTTTGTTAAAAAATCATTAAAAGCTATATTTGTGGACACCGTGGATGTCAAAATATTTGAGAAGGACATGAAGTCACAGTCTCACTCCCTGCTGTTTCCAGTTCTTAGGAACGAAAGCATTTTTCTCCAGGAAAATAAAGGCTAATGTTGCAAGGAAGTGCTTGGGGAATTTTACCCCTTAACTAATTTCATAAGTGTTTACAGCAAGCCGAGCCTCGGTGGAAACATCGCAGGGAGAGAGGGAACCTTTCAAAGCCTTTATAAAGGTAGCAGAACCCTCTGTGAGAGCGGGTAGATTGGGGGGGTGGGGGGCAGCTGCAAATAAAAGAGCATCTCAAAGCTCAAAGGAAAGAAAAGATAGCTGGAGGGGTGAAGGGAGGCGGAAAACACATGAAAAAAGACATTATTCCCACTTTGCTGATTACAGAGCTCAACCAAATCCTCCCACGCGGAAGAAACAAAGTGTTCATTCCTAGCAACCCCAGACCAGAGGACGGGATATTGGCAGAATCCCTCCCTATTAAGGAACAATTAAGTTATTAGGAGACTTCAGAGTTCCAAGGGAAGCCAGCCCTTCTCGTTCATTGCACACTAAGTCGCAAGGTACGCACAGCGCCGCCGCGTTACTTTTTTGTGTGTTTTGCTGCTGTTGTTTTGGCTGTGCTCACTCGCTCATTCGACAGATCTTTATCGAGAGACTTTTTTTCAAATCCTCACCCGAGGACATGCTTATTGATTTTAGAGAAGGGAGAAGGGAGGGAGAAACATTGGTGAGAGAGAGAGAGAGAGAGAGAGAAACGCTGATGGGCTGCCTTCTACACACGCCCCGACTGGGAACCGAACTTGCGACCTAGGCATGTGCCCTGCCCGGGAATCAAACCCTGAGACCTTTGGGTGTATGGGCTGGCACCCAATCCACTGGGCCATACTGGCACAGCTCAAGGGACTTTTGTGTGCAGGTCATGATGAACGGTTTTAAGGAGCAACCCAAGTCAGTAGAAGAAAGACCCAGATCTGGAGTGAGAAAACCCAGATTCAAGTCACCACTTTGCCGGGAGTGGTTTTCAGAGTGATTCGCAGGAGGCTGTGAACCTCCTGGGTTTCTCACCTATGAGATGAGCCTCACACGGGGTGGGGGCGGGGGGGAGGCGAAAGGGCTCTATTACCATAAAGTCCTTGGCAAAGATTAGCTGTCAATATTTTTACACAGTTCCCTGATCGGATGGGGTGACCACAGCCCCTGCCCAGAACCGCCACTGGTTACACCTGCCTTCCCGCTGCCCCCACCCCCTACAGGTGTCCTGGCTGGGTGGGTAAGTTCTACCAGCCCCTGCAGGCCCCCTGCCGTGTGCAGGAGGAAAGCATGAGAGGACACCCGCGTTCAGTGTGACGATTCCGCTGCAGGAATTTTCCACGTCTCACTCTCTGTTTGTGGAAGTTCCTTTCTGCTTAACAATACCTGCTCTCTGAAGTTGCAGCCCACTCAGGTGTGAAAATGAGATGTGTGCCCAGACATATGCACATTTGCTGCAGAGGTTTCTCCAAAAGGGAGGAGAAAAGAAATCTGTGGCGCACCCACCCTGAGCACAGCATCTGGGCGTAAGGAAATGGTTTCCCCACACAAAGGCGTCCCCAGGTCACGAACTGGAACACTGTATTTCAGGGCCTCGGCGCGCCTGGCCTCGACAGCAGGCACGGAGCATGGCGGAGTCTGGCAACAGCTGAAGCCGGCAGACCTGGGCTCACCGGGTGGAACTCAGCGGCTGTGTGGCGGTCCAGTGGCGGACCCTGCCAGGGCTGGAACTTGGATTTCAACCCAAACTTCCCGTGCCCTTGGCTGTGTGTCTCAGACTCACTGCTGCTGTTTCCGGACTTGGGGAGTGGGTGTGACCACAGTACCTGCTTCCTGGTGCTCTTCTGAGCTTGGGGGGGCTGATGCACATAGAGCGTTAAACACGGCCCCTAACACGGGACAGATTGTCCATCAGTGTGGAATGGCCCATTCTCAATTCTGTGGCTCCCAATGGCGCTCTCTGTGGTGGTTAATGAGCATTTTCACAGGCACCAAATATGTGGCAGAAGCCAGGGTCTGGCCCCTGCTTATCCTTGTCTCCCTTGTTGCCAAATCCCCATCAGAGTTGTCCAAAGCAGTGAACCGGGATCCTATCTGTATCAGTTAGCCACTACCACAGTGATGCTGTGTAACAAACTGCCCAAACCTCAGTGGCTTCAGATGACAAGATTTATTCTCCCCAACACGTGAGCCAGCTGGGGCCGACAGACCCAGGCTGAGCCCTACCTCAGACTGCTGTGACTGGGGGGCATCAGAGCCGGTCTGCAAGGACGTGTCTGTGGTCCTCGTCCTGCAACCAGGGGCCTGCCCAGGGTGTCCTCTTCTGATGACAGCGGCAGGGGAGCCAATGGGCTGGCAGAGGCCATACCCCTCTCCCCAGGTCTAAGCTGAAAACCAGTTACTGTCACTTCTGCCCGTGTATCGTTGACCAAAGCAAGTCCCGCAGCCAAACCCAAAGCCAACACTCCACCAAAGGGCTGTGGCAAGAACATGGTGGGATCGGGGGTAAAGGAGGGGCCAGGTCACACTGTCTTATTTTGGGGGGAATAGAGTGAACAGATTCTGACTGGTGTAAAATGACCTCACCTACCTGCGTGGTGCTGGCTGGCCATCACCTGGCCAACAGGGACACCAGGGCCCCGTGTGTCTCCTCACCTGGCAGGCTAGCCTGGGTGTGCCCACCTGTTGATGCCCTGGTACCAAGGGCAGTGAGCAAGTAAGCGCCGCTGTGTGGGCCCTTTTTCTGTCTTCATTGTCTTGTTTGCTAACGTCCCAGGAGCCAAAGCAAGATGTCAGGCCAGGCCAGTGCCAGTGTGGGAGGGGCTGATCCCAGGGGTTCGATGGGAGAAGTTAAATAAATGATGGCCCTTTTGGTAACCTACCAGCAGCACCCAGCACGGGGCACACAATGAAGGCGTGACAGACCCCCTCCTTCGGCAGGCTGGGCTGACGGGCATGTGGTCAGCACAGCCTAGAAGTCCTACGCGTGGCTGATGGGTTCCAGGCATGCATGTTGTTTCCCACAATGGCCGTGTGAACTGCCTGGTCCTCACTGGCCTTTATACTCAGGCACACCCTAGGAGCCTTATGTCTGGGGGTTAAATAAAAATTAACAAATAAATGTATTTATAGGGCTGATGGGGAAAAGATATGAATGTCTTAGAAGCAAGTTCGTTTTCTGAAAAAGAAATCTCGCACACTTGATTCGAGACTGATTTTCAGAAAACATTGTTTATCAACGGAAGGGCCAAGGTATGGGGGCGACTATAGGTCTCCATCCTCACACCCACGGCCATGCATCCACTTGTCGGGCTCCTGCTGGGCCTGGTTCTGCAGAAGCTTAGAAATGAGGATGTGCTAAGGGCCCAGACCCTGGCATCCGAGCTTCCACCATGTAAATATGTTCAAACGCATTCACCCATTGTGCACCGCATGTCTGGACAAGGGCAACGTCATTTTCCAAATTGGAGAGGACAGGGAGTGGGGAGGTGGGTTTGGTGTCACTGCAATTAGTCACGCTTTGGAATATCCTGGGGGAAGTCTACTCCTGAGCTGTTATTGACATAGTAAAGTGGAGGAGGTTAACAAGAAGTCCGCAGGCACCATTCATTAACCTCTCCGCTATTTTTATTTCCCCGTGCCTTCTCCCGACGCGTAGAGGATCACAGGGTCAGCCCTTGTTAGAGTGGCGGGCAGCCCGGCGTCTGCGGGGCCCAGGCCTCCTGCTTCCCGGGGAGCGGTTGGCGATCTCCACCATCACAGCGGGTTCTGGGCTGGCCACAGGAACTGGTCCCACTGCCAATGGGAGGAGACTTCTCTCCGACTCCTACCCTTCCCCCAAAGCCTGAGGGGTGCTACCTCTCCAGGAAGCCTTCCCAGGATGCACTTCTTCTTCTACAACTCTCAGCGCTTTCTTGGTGCCTCCGAGCAGTGGATCCAGGGGAATTCTGCCTGGTTTAGGGTGAAAGCATTTGTCCCCCAGCTGGTCACAGCCGCTGCTCTCACTGGCAATTGCCTTGGGCCCTAGGGAATGACTCGCCCAAGGTTATACCACTCAGACTGGATGCAGCAGGAAGACCAGCTTTGAGCCCATTTCCATCCACGAGGCCCATCCGCTCCCACGGGGTCAGCTGGGGTCTGCGTGCCCCAGCACTATGGCCCGCGTGTTCCTCTGCTCTGTCCTGTGTCCTCACTGCTCCCCCTGCCCACCCCACTCCCGGCACCCCTCTGCACATAGTCCACTTCTGAGTCCATTTGCAGAGTCTAGTGGGGGCACTCCTTCACAGCACCCTGTCTCTTATTTTCTGTGGGTGCTCACCGCTGAATGCGCCCTGATGTTTATTTTCTAAAACCTTGATGGCCAAAACTGAGGGAAACCGGAGTTTTAAAGTTGCCTATAGTTTCCTCCTTAGCTAGAGGTGGAGGCCAACCTTGCCCCTGGGAGAGGCCACCTTCTCTGTCTCTTTGGGAGTGGGAAGGACATGTCGGTGTCCCTGTGGCCATGCAAAATGGAGCCAGAAACCAGCCCCAGGCTGCAGATGCGGTGGCCACAGCACGTGCTAAAGTCTCTGCCTGGCGAGGCAGGGTTCTGTCTGGTCAGGGAAACTGGCCAGGGGGCAGTGGGTTTCGTTTCTCCTCTGTGCCGAGAGCGGACACAGCCTTGCATTGACTCTGGTTAGAGGAATATGATGACAGCCAACCCCTCACTCCTGTGGGGAGCCACCTGTCCCTGTCGAGGCTGGACATCTGAGATGGACACCTGAGAAGGGAGAGAGCGCCAAGTGGGTGTCCCCAGGAAGGGTGTGGCCACTGGGCTCCAGGAGCTGTGAGTCCTGGATCTATTTGAAAACTTCCCTCACCACATCACGGCCCCTGATGTTACGGCCAAGCTTCCAAGGCGTGGAGATGGAGGGGAAGTGCCCATGCCCATGCTCAGGATGCAGAGGAGAGCTCTAGCCGCCTGGACGAGGAGAGGGACACAGGGTGTGCCCGTGCCCTGCGAGGAGATAAAGTGCAATGCAGTCAGTTCATGGGATGAACGCATGCTTTAGAGACTCCGAACGCCTGGGTGAGCAGGGGCCTGTGGCTGGGCATCCGATGGCCGCTGCCACCTGGACAACTCATGTATGTGGGCTCTGGCCTGAGGGCTGTTCCCCCTCAAGGTCATGAGCTCCTCAAGAACAGGGGCATGCCTCCTCTCCTTCTCGGGCTATCCACGGTGCCCAGGCTGGTGTTTCCGAGTGGGGCTTGCTGAGGTGCTCAATATCTCAGTGCACTAGGTTATTTGCATCAGGAAGTTCGGGGGAGGGGGGTCCTGGGCTGTGAACCTGTAGCAGAAAGCACCCCTGGCTTCGTTATTTTAAGGAAAGACCCTGCACCAGAAACCCCCACCACCGAGGGACTTTTGCCCTGGGAAGTCATCAGATCAGAAACCACATCGTCATTTAGATCCTGCCCTGAGTCACCCCACAGGGGACGCTCCTAACTAAGATCTACTGGGTGGCGAATATGGAGGGGAAGCCGAAGGAGCTCAGCCTGAAGAAGCCGTGCAGCCGGCTGAGCAGGCTCCCACGGAATTGTCTCCCACTCCCTGCACCCTAACTGAGCGCCCGGGGTTCACGGTGCCCACCACAGGCCCTGTGTCATCGAATAGATTTCTGAAGTTTTCCGCCAAGCATTTCATTTTCAATGACAGTTATTTCTCTTAATGGGTGGGCCCTGTCAGTCTCCTGGCCCCGGTCGGGGAGGATGTCTTTCTGTTCAAATGGCAGTCATCATCTCTGTGAAGTGATGCGTGCAAGGGAGGCGGCCTGTGCCAGGCGCCTCGCACGGGGCTGTCACTCACGTTGACATCTCCATGTCGGAGCGTTCTCGCAAAGTTTCCTCCGTGTGGCCTGCAGGTGAAAGATCAGGGACTTCCTTCATCCACGCTACCCATGTGCCCATCATCTTTACCGAAAAATGAAAGTTACAAATCAGCCAGAGTCACTCTTCACAGGCTTCTGCCTGGCCCGGCTCTCCCCTGTCAATCTGGCCCTTCTATTAAGGGCGGAGGGCGCCCTTCCCCCCACGGGGCCGGCCGTGCTGCTCCCCGCGCCTCCTCTCCTATTTGTTTGCCCTCACCTTCTGTGATGCTTTATAAAAGCACCTCCTGAGAGCAGAGGAAATGTCCTCTCCTTTCTCTTCCTCTCCTCTACCGTCAGTTCTTTCCTCCCTTGTCTCCCTCCTCCCACCCTCTTTTCCATCTTCCTCCCTTTTCTTTCCTCTATTCCACTTCCTTCCTTCTCATCTTTGTCCTCCTCCTTCTTCTTTCTTCGCCTTTGTCCCTCCTTCTTTATTCCCTCCCTGTCCCTGTTGTCTTCACAGCAGGGAGTTAAGATGGGACGCTAGCCGCCTTCCCACACAGCCCCACCCAGGCCCCTTCCAGGAACCAGTCCGAGCCCCTCCCCCTGCCCTACCGCCTCCCTTGACCTGCTAAGGGTTTGCCTCTCCCCTTGGACCCCTCAGCCAGACCAGCTTCACCTCTCCACGGGGGCCTTGGCTTCCTTTCACGGCCACCGCTGGGGACCTTTCTAGCTCCCCGGTAAAAGCCCTCCTCGGAGTGAAGATCTTGTTCATTTATTCAATGAATCGAAACCCCGCGCTTCCACATGCCAGGCTCTTAGAGGGACTACAGGTTCCACAGTGAACGAGTCATAGCCCAGATCGTGAGACACGTGAAACCTAATGGGGGCAACAGACACTAAGCAAATGTCTGGCAACCCCCTCATCCCCGTGGCGATGCGTGCCCCAGAGGACGAGTCCGTCATTGGCCGACCCTCGTTGGGCACCTGTCCCCCAGGAGGGACTCCCACAATGACCTGCAGGAAAGCTGCTGCTCCTTAAACTGGTTCTGCTTTGAAGACCCGCCCACCCCTGAGGGTGGAAGGTGGACCCATCAGCAAGGGTGGACTCAGCCTTCCACTCTTCTTGGACATCTGAGGGGGACCACACTGGACGCCAGGAGCCAGTCCTTTCTTTTGAGGGCACTCAGGCCAGTTGGCCGGCCACATCTGAGTGACCCTGTGGCCTCAAGGGTCCTTGGTGTTAGTTTGTTCTTGTGGGATGCAAGGGCAGTTTTCTCAGCCTCACTTGCACACAAGCCCACAGCCTCCCAGGACTTGCTCATCACCATTTGGATTCGAACAGGCTTAGCTTAACTGTGAATTGGAGACACAAGCCCGCGCCCTGAGCTGTGAGCGCCCAGAGGTGCCTGTCCTACGTGAGGACGAAGAAAAAAAGTGAGTCTTCACAGGTGACAAGAGTGGTGAAGGTTAAGAGGAGACAGTCAGTGGTTCTTACTTCCAGCCTTCGTGTCCCAGGCGTGGAACAAGTGACAGCACGAGAGATGTTTCCAAAGCGTTGCACGCAGCGTTTCTCAGATGGTTGTCCCAGCTGAGACTCGAGCTGGCACACGAGTGGGAAGCTGCACCCAGACCCTCCGCGTTCGTGGGGGTGGGCTCTGGAGACCCCCCACTGGCAGGGGGGTCAGGACCAGTGTCAACGTGGACGGGGAGAAGGTGGGGACAGTACACACACACATCTGTCATTGCCTATTTCTCCTTCATTGACACTCATTGGTTGTCATGCAGGAGGAGGTGCATAGGGATGAACTGAGGACGAGGGCTGAGCTGGAGAGACCAGACCGTGTGGTGGGAAACGAGGTCTGTGCTTTGCAAACCGGCATCAAGGCGCCTGCACTGATATTGGTCCACCGGGACTCATGGCAACTTGAACTTCTCTACGTGATCGAAGGAAGTTCGCCTGCCCAAAAAGCTGAACGGAAGTGGACAGAAATCGAGTACTTTACCTGGAGGACGGGCTTGAGGATGTTGTGAGTTAAAAAAACAAGACAACAAAAACCACCACTAACTTTTAAATGCAAACGGCAGCCAAAGGTCAGGCAATTAAACGGGGAAACCACGCACAAAGGTCACTCACAGAGGAGGACATCAAAGGGTAAAGACCGACAGGGACCAGGCAGAGTTTTATGGCCCAGGCTGACAGATGGCTTCGGGGAGGGGGGGGCGGGGGGGAGCGAAACACCCAGAAACTTGATTTCTCAATATGCTGCCGAGATCAAAGGCTAGCAGCCTCAGAGACGAAATACCACAAGAAATGGCACACCGTTTGTTTTTATTATGATTTGGGGGCCCAATTTGTGTTTCAGACCCATAACTCAAGGGCTAGAAATTTATGGGCCGGTGTCAAGAGGGGTCAGGCGAAGAGGAATACTGCACTTTGAAATTCTTCGCATGCCTTCTCCTCCAGCCCATCCCCAATAAAGAAAGTGAGGCGCAACCTCTGTAAATTACATGGCGTCTTAATTAAACCCCGCCATGTCCCAGAGCACAGCCCTGAGTTCTAGGCTCTGTGACTGCATTAGTGCAAGTCAGAGACCCCGCCGTTACGCTATGACACGTGTCCTCTGGTCGCCTGTTGCATCCCCTGGCCTCTTCTCTAACTCTTCTGCACCACCTGTATCACGGTGGGGCTGCCCCCGGGTGCGTCTGCGTCCGCACGTAGCACGGACATCTGCCCGGCTCTCTGACATGTCTACACTTGCAGACCTGAGCAGCAGGTAAATTAAACATGCGGATGTGTGACCCTCTGCCTTCTCCTGGGACTTGGGCAGGATGCAGAGACAGCCTGGATGAAAGCTGGGCAGTCCCTTTGATTTTGTACGTTTGGCGATCCTTCTATTGTTGCTCATTATTCTTTTCATATATTCACCAGCTCATCTCGGTAGCCATCAGTAGGCATAATAATGTGCTTAATATTTTACACCAACAATTAGCCTTCAAATGTAAGTTAGTAAAGGGATTACGAATGAATCTGAGAATATTTTGGCAAATACCCCCAGAAAGCTGCGCTGGGACTGAAGCCATGGTGACAAGGCAACGTGTTCTGGCTGCGGGATGGATGGTGTGTTTGCAAAGCTTAATAAAACATGAGGACTGTTGCTACTGCTGATTCCAGGAAGGTAGGCAGGGGAGTTCATCAGGTAACACAGGGAGCGTAAATAAAACACATCAGCGATGCACGTCTCATCATCAGTACATTCGCATCCTCCAATAGAGAACTGCACACAGGATAATACCCAGATTGTTGCCGCGTGCGAATCAGGGGAACGCTCCCAGTGCAAGTATTCTGTTTATGGCCGCAAAGTTCTTCGCAGGTGTGGCCCAGAGTGTGACCACCGCACCGGGCTCTCCTCTCCCCCCAGCCCCCCAAGTCAATGTCACCTTAGCATTTCAGCCACGCTATTCCTTCAGGTGTTTCAGAAATCCAGACCCTCCGTGAGTCTTCCTTAATGTGGCTTTTACTAAAAGAGCTGTGTTCTTTCTTTTAGTTACTTCGTATTATAGAAAATTTCAAGCATTTATTAAACTAGAGCAACATAACACACATCAATCAGTTCCAGCGAACTAGAACAACCTTTACCAATCTACAGCTGATTTTTTTTATTGTGGTGAAAAATGCATAAGATAAAAGTTACCATCTTAACCAACTTCTAAGCATGCAGTTCAGCTGTGTTAAGTACATTCACATTGTTGTAAAACAGATTTCTAAGATTTTTCCCTCTTGTAAGTATGGAACTCTATACCCATTAAATAATCTCTCCTTCTCCCTGTCGTCACCTTTGTAAATTACCATCCTGATTTCCGTGTCTATGACTCTAGGCCCCTCCCTCAAATGGAATTGGACCACCATGTCCACATTGTGGACATGGTTTATGCCACGTTCTAGTATGTGACGAGATTTCCTTCCTTTTATAGGCTGAATAACACAGCACCGCATACACACACAACACCCACCTGCAGCCAGGCGTCTCAGAGCAGCCTTTTGACTGCTCTGAGTAGTGCTACAACAAACACGCGTGCTCACATAATTCTCCAAGACCCTGTTTTTGATTACTCTGCATGTATAACCGGAAGGGAGGTTGCTGAATCGTACGGGAAGTTCTCTTTGTTTTGAGGAGCTTTGACACTGTTTCTGAGGTTGCACCATTTTGCAGTCACACCAGTCGTGCACGAGAGTTCACCCGTCTTCATGTCCTCACCGACACTGGCTATTTTCCCGATGTTTTGAGAGTAGCATCCAGATGGGGGGTGAGGTGGCATCTCCTGGTTCTGACTTGCGTTTCCCTGGTGGTTGGTGACGTTGGAATCTTCGCATGTGCTCGTTAGCCATTTGTATGTCAACTTCAGAGAGAGACCTAGTCAAGCCTTTGGCCTATTTTTTAATTGAGTTACTTGATGTTTTGTTGCTGAGTTGAGATTCCCTCTTACGTAGAGACATGACAAAGGTGTCATGTTTTGCTTTTAATTATAAAAATTATAAAAGAAAAAAATCTTTTACAAAACAACTAGATTCCTGGAATGGAGGTCCAGCATTACGCAGAGGTGGTTTCTGATACAGCCAGGTACAAGTAGCAGGTGACTCCGCATGCCTAAGGCGGGTCACCCTTCAGTCACTGCACGTTTGCCGGCACCCTGCTGAGCCGGCCCTCCTACAGACACCCGGGATGTCCTCCCGGGATGGGAGGGCACAACGGGTGTGGCTCTGCTTCCAAGGGCCTGCCGCCATTCAGGGGAAAGGCTGGTTTTTGCCTCATTTTAAAAACTGCTTTATTGAGCCCTGGATGGTGTAGCTCGGTGGACTGAGTGTTGGCCCATGAACCAGAGGATCGCAGTTCGATTCTCGGTCAGGGCACATGCCTGGGTTGCAGGCCAGTTCCCAGCAAGGGACTCACAAAAGGCAGCCACACATTGATGTTTCTCTCCCTCTCTCCTTCCCTTCCCCTCTAAAGACAAATAAACAAATAAATAATTTAAAAAATTGAAAAATAAAAATTGCTTTATTGAAATGTACTTCCCATACCATATATTTCTTCCATTTAAAGTGTGCAATTCAATAGGTTTTTGTATACTAATATTTCAGATTACGATTAAATGTAACTTAAACTGTGCCGTTTGAACCATTTTAAAGTGTGCATTGGGCACAATCCTTTGGGTACGCGTTCCATAGGCTGGCCAACAACCTTGGGTGTGATCAGGGTTCCCCCCTGCCCCCCACCCCAGCCCACTACCTCAAGCTGGGAGGTCAGGTTCTCTTGTTGAGTTGCTTATGAGAAAAGGCAAATGAATTTGCCCTTATTTCTGCCTTATTCTTCCCATCGGTTAAAAGACAGGTAGTAGAGAGAAGCCGGTGAATTAACTAAATGTGGCCCTCTGCCATTTAGTCATTAATCACCAATTACTTGGCATGAAGGTTTTTAAATTTAAAAAAATTATTTTTATTTTTTGGTTCTTTTTGGCCATGTTATTTATTGGTATGGATCAAACGCTGAAAAATCCCCAAAGGATGCCAATTACTCACCCCTCCCTATAGGGGACAAGGGTTATTAGATTTGTTCTGTCTTTGTTTCTTTTTCCTTCCAGAGATTTTAACGTTCTTACAAGTCAACTTCCCACCCCCCCATCATAAATAATAGCATGTGAACACACCGTTCTGCACCTTGCATCTTCACTTAACAATATACTTGGAGAGCTTTCATGGTGAGTTTTTGATGACCAAAAATAGTGAGAAATCAAGACTTCTGATGGGAGTAATTTTTGCAAAGTATTGGGTCATTACCTGGTGACTAGTGCGTGAGTCATTGACCATCAGTGTCTACCAGTGAGCACCAGGGTTCACGGCCGAAATTCCATGGACCGCTTAGGTGGAAGGGGACCCCATGTCTCCCCGAATTCTCCAGGCAACTGCGGTCGACGCGAGTTGATCTGAAAACACCTGGCTCTTTCCCATTTGATCCCATGGGGGTCGTACTGCCTTGGGTTTTGATTCTCAACTTACTTTCAGAATTAGCACAGCTGGGCTGTGGCTTGGATGGGTTCGCGGATGCTCCAAATACGAGGCCATGGAAAGACAAGAGAGGTAAGAGGTGGCTGGACGGGGGCCATTTTGTGTTCTGGAACCCTCTGAAAAGTGACTGCAGAGCACCCTCGAGGCGGAAACCGTTCACTGAAACGGGAGGTTGCACACCTGAAGCAGTAGCTCGTCCCCTAATGCTGAGTGGTACCGTCAGTCAAAATGACGGGAATCACCTCCCTGGAGGGGTCGTACTGTGGGAAACTGGACTCAATGCAAAAAGCCACCTCCCCTCGCCTCAGCCGGTGGGCTGCTCCCGAGCAGAGCCCTGATATCAGCCAGAGACCCCGGGACACACCACGGAGGCAGGCGGAATTAACCGCATGGAAGGGAACACTGGCACAATCAGAGGAGTTATTGAGTATTCAAGGACACTCACTGTGATGGATCGAAACTGACGCAACTTTCCTCTTGACCCCGTGAAGGGAAATAAAATAAGGTGAGAAAATAGAAAAGTTTCATTCCGGGCTAGAATGCTCCATCCCTAGGCCTCCGACAGTCTTCACCAAACCCCGCGAAATCATCCTGTCCTGGATAAAGTGGCATCCAAACCAGCCTGCCAGCTTCGTCCCCACCCCGCCCATTCATTCCCTGCACCTCAGCCTTCCACGTTATTGAAACAGCACTTTCAAAACTATGCACCTCCCCTTTAGTTCTAGGGAAGTGCACAGCCTTCGCCCCGTGTGCTGCCCTATCTCAGGGCAGACCCCGTTCCCCAGGTCCCCTACCTCCTCTGACCAACAGAGCCTGCCTCCTGGCTCCGCCGCTCTCTTCCTGTTCTTCTCTGGCATGCTCAAGGGTTTGCAAAATCTCAGTATCTTCCCCAGATGTCCCACAATTCAATATTTTTAAAATGACCTATACTTTATTTCCTTAATTCCATGAACAGATTTTTACAACTTAACATTTCGTTAGTGGCACTTAACTTGTGGCTTTTCAACGGGAGAAAAAGAAACTCGATGGCTGGAGATTTTGTGTTGCAACGTTGTCCTTAGACGTCGAGGGTGAGGAGCTGGCACCAGGTTCGGCGCCGGCCGGGGGGTGAATCCACCTGCGCTGCCTTCTCCAAAGGCACGCCCTGGCTGGAGCGGGAACCGGGTTTGCCAGCACGTGGGGGCAGGATGCCGCGGCAGGAGTGGGGTGTTTAATAACCGGCTGCCTTCTGAGCCGGAACGTTAATCACTACCATTGAGCAGTGACGGCCAGGTGGGAAAATGAGAACAGCCTCCCATTTGGGAGAGTCTGGAAGTCCAAAAGCTGACGGGCAGAGGCAGGGGGGCCTGTGGAGAATGCTGTTTCCAGTTCCAACTGTGCTAGAGGTGCGGTGCTTTGCTTCTGGGGTGTGTTTCTTCCTTTTTCTGTTAAATGGACATTACCAGAAAACAACTTGAACCCAGAGACTGCCCCTTTCTGGGTTTGACCTGTCCGTCACGCTTGAAAGTTTTTACCACAGCCCGTACCATTTTGGTAATTAGAAGAGGCACCTGATTTCCTTTAAAACGAAAGAAAACAATTCGGTTTTTCACTTCTGCTGTTTGCCTGCCTCCGTCTCCCATGGGTCACCGCAGCAGCTCAGGGCTCAGGGGTGGGGACCCGAGTGTGGCAGACGAGAGCCGAGTCTGGCATCGGCTTCCTAATTCTGAGACAGAGGAGCTACATGAAGACTGTCTCCAGGTAAGACAGTGAAATCCAAAACAACAAAGATGGAGATAAAAACGGTCTTTGTTTCTATCCCGCCAGGCATTTGTCCTCAGCTTGTCCCTTGGTTTCCTGATGTCCCCATGCAAGCTGTCTGCTAGGAGCCAGCTGTGAAAAGCCATGAAATGAAATTTCATGAAATTTCTGCATACATGAAAAGCCAGAGAGCCTAATGTAAAGGGTCAAAAAAGGTAAAGGAAAAAAAACCCCTCAAGCCTGGCTGGTGTAGTTCACTGGATTGAGTGTGGGCTGCAAACCAAAGGGTCGCCAGTTCGATTTCCAGTCAGGGCACGTGCCTGGGTTGCAGGCCAGGTCCCCAGTGGGGTCCATGTGAGAGGCAACCACATATTGATATTTCTTTCCCTCTCTTTCTCCTTCCCTTTCCCTCTGTCTAAAAATAATAAATAAAGTTTTTAAAAGAAGTTTCTTTTAAAAAAAGAAACCTCAAAGGTACAATAGTATGGTGATTACGAGAGGGATGGGGGTGGGGGAGGTAGAAGAGGTAAAGGGGGAGTAAATGGTGATGGATGGAGACTGACTTTGGGTGGTGCATGCACAATGCAGTGTACGGATGGTGTATTCCAGAACTGTACATTTGAAACTTACATAATTTTATTCACCAATGTCACCCCAATAAACTCAATTAAAATTTTTTGAAAAATAAAATAAAATTATGTCACCTGTAAAAAAAAGTGTAAAGTCTATGTCAGGCATGACTCACATAAAATTAGCTACTCAGACATTAAGAATTCTATATTTAATAAAGTTTTAATTACTGATCAAAGCAATGAAAATGAGCCCTTCCGATGTTAGGTGAGGAAGATTTGCTCTTCTGAGAGTCGCTGATAATGTGAGTGTTCAAACCTACAGGCTTTGAAGCTGCTTAATTGAAATTCACTTCAAAACTGAATTCTGGTTTAGCTCAACTTGACTGCTATGAGTGATGAAAATAAACCCCTGGGTCATGCAAGAACAGTGAGTAGAGCTTGTTTGCTGGCACAGAAACAGCGTTTCAGCTGGAATTAAGTTGTCTTCAGTTAACAGAACGGGATTTGCTGTCATCCTCTGTCTTGGATGTGCTTTCTCCCCAACAGAACATGGACAAGACCCAGGTATTGTCGGTGACTGGGGAAGCACAGTTTGCAGACACAGCTGGCCGTGGGCTTCCTTGGCACCCGGTGGGCTCCGTGTTCCTTGAAGATCAGTGCCAAAGGAAGGTGGGGTGCTGCGTCTTCCATACCCTCCCCTTCCTCACCCCATCCCTCCTGTCGATCAGCAAGTCCTGCGCCATCTTTCCTCCAGAGTCTCCTCCGCTGCCACCTACGGCCGGAGCACACCCATCTCTCACCTGCGCTGCTGCAGGTTAGCCTCGCGAGAGCAAGGGTGACCTTTCAAAAACCTGACCCACACGTGCTATGCCCCTGCTCACGGCTCTGTGACACTCCTGTTACTCTAAGATAGAAATCCCCAGTCTCTACTGTGGCCACGGGCCTGCCCACGGAACCCCTTTCTGAGCCCCCCTCCCCCCTCCCCCCACCTACTGTACCCTTCCCCCACCTACTGTACCCTGACCGCTGCTCACATCTCCTTTCCAGTTCCTGGCTGCTCCGAACTGGTTCCTGGCCCCAGGATCCTGGCATCTGCTTGTGCCTCTGCCTGAGCTGCGGGCTCCCCAACTCCCCCGACCCAAGGACTCCCCATTGTTCAGCTTTTGGCTCAACGTCAAGGCGTTCTTCTGTGAGGCCTCCTGGTTTATTTCATTTCTCGCACATTTGCTCTTGGAAGGAATTCTGTTTCTTCATCCATGCATGCTTATCACCCTCTGTCTCTCCAGCTAGAAATAACCTCCTTGAAAGCAGGACTAGCGTTGATCTCATCAACACTATTTACGAAGCGGGTGCTTAACGATAAATATTCGATGAGAACAAGAATGACACGTTTTCTATCAGACATGGAGGATGACATTTCGCAGTATCGGTTTCATGTCAGTCAAGATCCCCTTGGTTTTGACCACCAGCGTTCTGCACATATACTTGCTTTGAGCCCCGAGAGGATTCTCCGAACATCCATTAAGGTCAGGCAGGTAGAAGTCTTATTTCCAGGAAGGGAAGGCAAAAGCATGAATTTAAGTAAAATGTCAATTGCCCTAAGATGTGAAAAATATTTAAAATTCTCCAATTGCTCTTTTGCGATAGCATCCTTTGTCAAAACATTTTCTCCATGTAGTGTTCACGCCTGATCAATGGAAGAGGAGTTTCCCAGAATGCCATAAAACAGGCACCGCTACCCAGACCTGCCCCGTCCTCGCTGCCTCCCTCCGGTGATCGGCAGTGCCTGGTGAGTGGGCAGTCAAAACAGAGCATTGAGAGGAGAGAAATCATTGCGCTACAGAGGCTGAAGATTGTTGGGGAGCGAGAAAGGAACAAATTTAAATTTAGAGCTCAGAAGCCTTCTTGGGGGGAAGGGGTCAGTGCCCTAAACCTTTCTCACCCAGGCTCAGGAGGGCTGGCTGGTCCTGACCAACACCAAATGGGGAAGGTGCCCCCAGTCCCACTTTTTCCTGCCCCACACACTCCTTGGGAACAGACCCCATCCCTCTGGGGGGCGGGGGAAGCAACCCATCCTGGACCAGTCATCATCTTTCGTCACCCAGACTGCCGTGATTGGTCCACAGATAGTCCCATGATCCAGCCAGGCCAATCAGAGTCCCTCCCTGGGACTTTGCTAACTAGAGCAAGAACAGAAGTCTCCTTGTCCCCCATGATGGTCAGCTGGAGGAGCTCAAGGTCCATGGCCCTGAAAAAAATCCCCTTGCTCTCAGAAAGAACAAAACTTCCAGGAGAGGCAGACAGACGGGTGGGCTACAGAGTCTCCAGGGCATCTGGGCCCAGAGCAGAAGGTGCTGGTGCCCACAGGGTAGCCCCTGGCCCTCCTGGTCTCTCCAGCTGCGGCTGTCCAAACCCGGCCTCCCGCCTCAGTCCCTGCACTTTCTTCTCCTGTGCCCGCGCTTTCTCCAGCAGGCCCAGCCCCACAGTACAGGAATGCTGAGGTTCCCAGGCTGCGCAGCCCTCAACCAGCAGGGCACAGGAGTCGGTGGGCAAGTGACCCCCACCTCCCCAGGCTGCAGAGGAAGATCCCGAGGCTGGTCTTATGGCTTCAGAGAGGGCCCCTGGCAGAGATTCCCAGTTACCCACACGCCCTTTCAGGAACCACCTGTGGCCAAGTCCTTGTCTTGGGCTCAGCTTCCAGCAAACCCACACTGACCAGTAATGGCCTGATGGCGCCCACGTCGAAAGCCAGGCCCATCTCGAAAGCCAGGCCCATCTCTGCCCTCCTGGAGCTGGGTTGCCCAAGCCTAAAAATTCCCTTTTTGCTGAAACTTGCGGGGCTGAATTGGGCTCTGGTCGCTCTCAGGAGAAGAACCCGGAAAAAGAACAGGTGGGCAGGTCACTGTGGAAAGCAGATTCAGAGAGGAGTGAGCACTTGCTTGTCCTTGCCCAGGCGCATGCGTCTCATCCTGCGGGAGCAAGTCTGCAGAGCAGCAGCCCTGGAAGTGCCACTAGGAGCCCGGCGTTGTGTGGGGAGGGAACTGTCTGTCACCCCCACAGGGTGGAGCCTGAGGCCCAAGCCCCACCCTCCAGGCCACAGCACCAGCGGGCATGCCACGCCCCCAGACTCCAGGCCAGGGTCAGAGCGGAGCCCCTCCTTGGGCAGCCAGCTGGAGGCAGCCAGTCTGAGTGCCTTCTGATGGTGAGGCAACTGAGTCAGAGAACAAAGGGACAGGGTCAGTTCTTTCCCTGGGGAGGTTGGTGAGCAGGGATGGAATGGTCCCGTCCAGGTCCCTGCTGAGCCTGCAGCCTGCATCCTAACCGTGCGCCCGCGAGTCTCCCCTCTGTGATGTCTGTCTGTGAAGCACCATTGCCCCAAGGTCTAACTCTAGTTTCCAACCTGGAACCCAGCCTTCGGATCTGTGCACACTTCGCGGAGGAGGAGGCGAAGGCTCTGGGAGGGCGAGGGAGCTGCAGCTTCCCACAGACAGGGCGCAGCCCCCAAAAGAGAAAGCAGCTTCCCCCAACGCCAGGGCGTGGTTCGTTCTCTCATTCAGCTCAGTGCATACTCACAGGCTGGAACTGGCGACCAAATGCCCTAGATTTCATGGCTTTTTTGGATGAACTCGACTATTTAAATTAGCTGCCTAAAAGTTTTGTGTAGAGAGCGACTAAGCTGCTTATACACCTATGAGCAGAAATTCTCCATTTGTTCATTCAAACACTCAACAAACAAACCATAGGAATTTATTTGGGTTAGGAGTCCAAAGTCTTCTTGAGATGTCATTTTCAATGCTTATCTCACTTTGCGTTGCTAGGAGATAAATTGTGTTTTGAGCCATTTGCATAAAGACCAGTAAAGAATTTTAATAATGTCAATATATGGCCAAATGGTCTAAAGTGCTAAAGTGACTATTTTTCATCGAATAAGTAAGCCTCCAAATTTAAATGTTCTAAAAGAGATATATGCGTTTTCTGGGAGGTCTGTTCCATTTAGGTAGCTAATTATTTCTGAGGACGGCGCTGAGTCATGTCAGACATCTCCTCACTAATCGAACGGTGTTACAGCTACAGGGAGACGGTTCCTGTCCTGTCACGTGATCAGGAGTGGAGAGCGGGTCGGGTTTTAATTGCGGAATCAAGAGGAACTCGTTTTTCTAATCACTAGCACAAATCTGACAATCTGTCCAGCGGCCAGGAACTAAATTAAAGTTTTCTCTCCCTGGTACATGTGCTAGAAATCTCACTAATTCGAACTGATGGAGAGGAAGAGCCAATCTATATTTTGGTAAAAAAAAATATCTACTACAGGACTCACTTAATACTGTTTAAAATTTTCCCTTCAAATCCGATTAGAACCTCGAGTCCTGCACAAAATAATCAATATGAAAGTGTTTGCCTTTTTATTGGCTCGGTGTAGGTGCCCAGAGCGGGAGAAACTTTAACAAGTTCCTTTCAACGGTGCAGTAGACTGCCCGCCGAGGACGGCCTGACCGCCCTGTCCATCCCCGCACAGCAGTCTCCTGCCCTGGTGACGTGGCCACATCCCCCAGCCAGAGCATGGGCCTGTTTCTCCACCCTTGAATCTGGACAGGCCTCGTTGACCTGGCGTTGACCAAGAGATCAGGCCGGGGGTGACCTTGGGTGGGCTGACAGCGGGGGCCTTAAGGCACCTGGCAGCTTCTCCGTCTCCCCTCTTGGAATGCTGAGGATGAAAGACCCCTTGAAGAGAGAGGTCCCACAGATGGCCAGCACCTGCTGCCCTACAGGCTGCACTGCCTTGGACCGAGCAGCCCCAGGAAAGCTGTCAGATCGCTGGGACCACAGGAGGGACCGGAGCCAAGAGCAGCAGAGGGCCCCGCAGAGCCCCGCCCACACTGCTGACCCTCAGACTCACCAACAGGTAAATGGCTGTTGTTTGAACCCACTAAGTGTTGGGGTAGTTTTTAATGCAGCCATAGATAACTAGTACAAATGGATTTTTAAACAAATATGGAAAACCCAGAAATAAAAGTACAAAGAAGGAAAATATCCCCCCCAATCTTAGGTGGGTGGGTGGGGCAGGGGTGGGGCCTGGAGCTCCTCCTCCTCCACCAGTCGGTAAGACCAGGCAAGTGGGCATCTTCCCTGAGCCTGGTGGCCGCACCTGTCAACAGAGAGTGAGGATGCTAGCAGTGGGTTGCTTGTTTGGGATCCTGAGAATGAACAGGCGAGATACGACAGGGAAGGGTTCTAAGCAGTGCCCGTGGGCCGTGGGCAGCGGGCTGTGGGCTGGACTGCCTGAGTGTTAGGTGGCTTTTCCGTCTTTCTGGTCACTACTCTCCGCGCCAGGTTACCGACAGGGGCAGGGAGAAAGGTTCCGGTGGGAGGTGGTGGGAATGCAAGAAATGAGAGAGTTGGTTTTCCTCTGAGATCCCAGTCCCCAAATGCCCTACAACCTGTTGTACCTGGGAGGCAGCAGGGCCCAGTGGCGAGAGGCTGGAAGGGCCCCAGGTTTGTCAGGAAGGGCCCCACTGACCACGCCTCTGTAATGGCCAAGTTCTCCCTCCACTCTGTGCTACCCGAGTCAAGAGAAAAACCAGCATTCTTGTATCAAGGCCAACCTTCGTCTTAACGTTGAAAGTGGAGTTATAATACTCGACGTGTCCCTGAGGCTGCACATTGCAGCAGAGATCCCGTCACAGGGAGGGTTAATCAGCGGGCACGTCCATGGTGGTCTTGTTGACTCTGCTCTTGGGAACACCTCTCTGTCTGAACCGCGCTCCCCCGCCCTCCCTGGTGAGAACCACGCCTGCCCACAGGGAAGATGGACCTTCACATTTCCCGAGTCAGCCAGCTTTCATATCTGAGCAGGGCCCCAGATATGGGCTTTGTTTTTTTTTTTCTTTCCCTGCAAAGTGACAGCTATAATCAAGTACTTACAAATGACTGTCCTGCACAATAGCACTGCGAATAAAACGCTACATGTTGGACACCCGCATTGTTCCTTCTTGTTTGCAAACATGGGCGCAGTGCGATCTTCATTATTTCAGAGCCTGGAGAAACAACATTGTCTTCCAGCCTGTCGGAGCACTGGTGGATATTTCTGGCTCCTGGAGAAGCGCCCGACTCTTGGAAGAGCACATCTTGTGCGTCCTAAACCCTCCCACTGGTTGAAAGCTCCCGTGGAGCCGGCCGGCCCGAGGCCAGGGAGGCTGGGGGATGGCGGAGACCTTCCACGTCAGACCCCACAGAATGACTCCCCTAACCACACACTCAAAGCCGGCACAGTTCATTCTCTGCTTGTACAAAATGTAGTAACTTGAACTTTATGTTTAGAATTCAAAGGAAAGAAATTATCCCCAACTTCCGAGAAGCTGCCCGACTCTAGGAAAAGCGAGAGTCCGCAGAGCCAGCTCCTGGCTCCGACTAGGCCGCTTGCTGTGTGCTGGAGACAGCTTCAGCCGCTCTAAGGGAGCCGGGCTGGCTGTGCTCCCCCGGAAGGGTTGTTACGAGACTCAGGAGCTAAGTCATTAAAAAGTTCTCAGAAGGTGCAAAGCATCACACAAATGAAAGATATTACCATCATATGAGGTTAGTGCCTATTAAATGCTTTGATGATGAAACAAAATAAAATTTTAAAGGCACAAAGGACAGGCATTGTATGACTCCACAGACACGAGATAGGTACCAAGAGCAGGCAGATTCATGGAGAAAGAAGAATAGAAGTTACCCCTGGAGGTGAGATGGAGGGGGGGTGGGGACTCAGCGTCAAATGGGGACGGGGTTTCTGTTTGGGATGCTGAGGAAGTTCTGGAGGTGGACGGTGGCGATGGTTACACAATGTCATGAACGCACTAAATGCCACTAATTTGCACGTTTAAAATGGTTCAAATGGTCCATGTTACACTTCATGTATTTTCCCACAGTCCAAAAAAGAAAAACCCACTAAAAATAAACAGATATCGTAGGGAGACACACACTTATTTACAGCAAAGAACTCAGCTTACCTGTCATCCGAAGACAGTCATGCCCACAGGTCTGCCATATCCTCTTTCTGGGATCAACCTACCTGAGATGCCAAATCGTTCTCAGAAGACACTATTCTCTAGACGTTGGACTGGTACTGTTGATGTCCACAGGTGACTGTCCCTGGATTATGTGCTCACCAAGAATGGCCTGGCTATTGGACTAGACCGGGAGTGGGAACAACGCCTGCTTCTCTGGATCAGCGTGAGCAGACACCCCCAGACCATGTTTGCTCCCTTTCTCCTTTCTGCCGAGCCCCCTGAACAGAGGCCCTTCTTAGAGCCCTTGTAACTGACTCAGGGGATGTGCAGACCCCCGGGTCACAGGAGGCCCTGTCATTTATTCTTCAAAGCAGGATGCTTTTGAGGATGAAGGCAGGATGACAGCCCTAAGTGGGGACTGTCCCAGGAAAACCAGGGTATGGGATCCTGCTGCTCCTCCCCTCTGACTCTGTGCTCTCTCAAAGGAGGGGAGGAAACAGTGTCTCAGGGGAGGAGAACTGAGCTACTCAGGTGCAATTTTTCAGTTTAACACGCCGAGCGGAAGTTGGAGCAGACGCTCCAACGTGAGAGGGACGGTGTGTGTCCTCCGGGGAACTGGAGGAGGGAGAGGGGCGCGTGCGGCGAACCCAGCGAGAGAGCAGAGGGCCGCCTGCTCACCAAATGCTGAGCGAAGTTCCCAGAGGCCTGAAGTGTATGCGTGTTTAGGAAGATGGAGAAAGATGCGGGTGTTCACAGGCCGCAACACGGGTGGACTGCAAAAGCACAAGGTAAGAGCAAGCATCGAGACACGGGCCACATGTTGCCTGATTCCATTCGTGTGAAGTATCCGACCAGGGACAGCCATAAGGACAAAGCACAGATGGCCCTTCACCAGGGGACATGGTCAGAGCAGGCCCTGGGCACTACCAGCGAGGCCAAGACGCCATCCCTTCTGCCATTCTGGTCCATGTGCAGCTGAGTGTGACCTGGACTCTGGGCTCTGGGCTCCGGCATTCCTGGGTGCAAATCCTAGCTCACAACTCAGCTGGGTGAGTTTGGACAGCTGACACAATTTCCCCCATTCCTCTCCTCACGTGTACAGAACGGCCCCACTTCAAAAGCCTCATGGGGTCCCACGAGATGGCCCACGCAATGCAGTGAGGACAGTGCCCCCACCCAGCACAGGGTCCAAACACGTCTGCTCCTCTGAGCTGCCTGCCCCGGGACAGTGCCCTGCAGGTTCATTGTCACCCAGAGCTGTGAAGTCCTGTGATATCTGGCTTTGCACTTTGCTTACCAGTAACAGACAATAGGCCAGCCCTGGACCCTGACCTCAACCGATGCTTACGGTTATTGTCATTGTCATATTAGTATTGGCATTCAGATCTTCACGGGCAGGCAGTCTTGTGTCCTGCTGATGCTGGACAAGAAACTAGCATCACACTGGCAGGTGGCCCCACGCCTGAGGAGGTGGTGGGGTTCTGGAGGGGCCTCGTCCGGTGGAACAATATACTGAACTCACATGCGGAGAGAAGTAGGGTCAGTCCAAGTGGGAGGCCCAGCAGCCCGTGGTGAGGGAACAGTGGAGGAGACCAGATCCCTGGGCTGAGCCGGTCCCTCATCACCTGAGTGACACCCAGGCAAGAGCTCCTGTCCCCTTTTGCACCACTCCCTACTCCCCACACCCATGCCTCACTTCGGTCTGGGTTTGCACAGCTCAGCAGTCCATCCCCTCTGACCCCGGGGACATCCTTGGGACAGCCCATGCCTTGGGCCCCCTAGAGAGGCCATCACTCCCCAAAGCAATAGAGCCCAGTGCTAAGTGTCCCTCGCATAAAACACGTCTCTCAGCTTTGTCTCCGTGCTGAGAAAAACATACCCAGACAGTGCATTCCTGCCGTACTGCACGCGACCCTTAACTCCATTGGTCACTGATCGGTGGGGTTTACTGATTTTACTTGGAGAGTTTCAGAGACCAAGCAGATGGATTATAGGAAATCAAATCCACTCGGGGAGAGTGGCCCAGACAGTTCATCACTGGTCAGACTCACAGTTGTTCCAACAATAACTCTCTTTACCGGAGATAAACTACACCTTCTTAGTAGGGAAAGAATGACAAACACTGAATAGTCTTGAAATTTCCATACGTCGTTGGAACTCTTGATCCAAAATTCTCTCTGGTCTTATTGACCAACCCTGTTACCTGTGTGCGTGATGCTAAATGTGGGGCCGAGCACACCAAACCCCTGTTTCCATCCGGGGATCCCCCAGTGGCGTGTCTCTGTCCAAACCACAACCTCGCTCCCCTTCGCCCCTCGCTCTCCCTTTGTTACCCCCCAAATCACCCACGAAACCGCTGACGGGTGTACTCGTCTTGGATTTTCCTTCTGAAACAACAGAGAGAAACCCTTTTGTTATCAAATGTGACCACATTCAAGAAAATGGAAACTTGGAAAAAGGAAATAAACACCCGCAGTGCCAGCAGACTGAGATGGGTAATGGTGTCAGCAACGTCCACGTGTGGGCCTGGGGGATGTCGGCGCTAAAATTCCTTGCAAGGTGTAACTGTGCAGAATCATGCCCCTGGCTGTTGGGAGTGGCTCAGGACCGACGGCACAGGTGGCGGCCACCACACCTTCCCTGGGAGGGTGAGGTATGCAAGTGTTTTCTGCTCTCTGCATTCTTATCGTTGAGTTTTATTCTTACTCATTTTTTCCGTTTTGGGTCTCATGTTTCTGCAGTTCCTTCCTGGCAAAGTTCCTTAAGAGATGAGCCTTTTACTCTCGAAGTCCACAGTGCAAGGGGAAGGGGAGAGATGACACATGGAACAGCTGTCTGTGTGGGGGGGAAGGTGGCCGTGCACAGAGGTCACCGGGCCCAGGGCCACACACCTCACCGGAAGTAGGAGCATTTCACTGATTCATACTGCTTGCTGAAAATATCCTGCAGTAAAGTCCCCTAAGTCTGTGCAAATACCAGTTTGTGGCCCTGTATTTTGGGATGGGCACTGGTCAGAGGCTCCAAAGTGAATCAAAGTTCTACTTAGGACCTTTCACCAGTGGCTCACCCTCTCTGAGCCTCAGTTTCCCCATTTGTAAAGGTGAAAAGTCTCTCAGGGCCCCTTGGGGTGCTTCCCCTTGGCTCCCCAGCCACCACAGCCCTACCCTGTGGCAGCTGGAAGGGGATGCTCCCCACCCCAACTCAGCCCTGCCCCAGCCCCCAGGACCCACGCCAACCTGAGTGTATATTAATACAAAGCTGCGGCCCCTGATTCCGGGATCTTCCATGTGCTCCAGCTGACATCCAGGTCCGGGTCAGGAAACTGGGCTTGGGTCCAACTTATTTGGGCGGAAAACAGAGATGGGCTTCACTCAGAGCTGGGCGCTGTGCCGGCACAGGCAGGGGAGCGGACTTAGTCGTCCCCCAAGTACAGCGCCATCCTCAGGCCACGCCCCCGCACAAGCCCATGTGTCTGGTTCCCTGGACCTGAGCCTGACCCCGGGCTGTATCTGGGACCCCCGGGTAGACACCCCACACCCACACCCGCACCTCCAACTGCCCCCTTCCTCGTTGGGCCTTCAGGTGCCTGGGCCAATTCTCACCCCACTGCCCGAGCACCCCACCCAGTCCGACACGGGCAAACTAAAAAGAGGAGGAATGGGAAAGCCTGTGCAGAGGATGCTCGACGGAGCCGGCCCACGCGTTGCATTCACCAACCGCGAGAACAAATGTCGGAGACTTTCGGGGTTCCATAGATGTTACTTTATTGGCCAAGTTTAACCTGCGCAGGGGCGAACTCTCCAAAGTGTCTGGAGACACGGTGCCCGCAAGGGCTGCAAAGGAGAGTCTCGCCAAACGCTTACAGGCTTAGGGTTTTATGGAGGCGCGCGAGCAAGCTGGATACAGAAGCAGATGTGGCGGTGAGCGGTTGGCTCAGGGGCACAATAGGGTTACTGATTATTGGTGAGTGAACTCGTGCACTGGCTCGTGCTCCTTTACCTGATTGGTCAGTCGAGCTCGTGCACAGGGGCAAAATTTCCCTCCCTGGTGACTGTCCAGATGGCTATCTGCCTGACTAACCTTTGCTCTTAAACCACATCCTGGAACACACCCTGCTCTTTGGGCGTGTCCCGGAGCCTCTTTGGGTTAGTTAGTAAAACACCTTTTGCTTCCTTACAGCTATGTTCTGGCTAGTTCCCCTTGCCCTCAACACCACGCAGGGCTACAGGGAAAGAGGTGTTTCCAGGCATCAGCAGCCTGTCTGCACATGGCAGGAGGGAGGGTGGAAAGGACAGAGCTGCAGGATGGCTCTTGGGTTACGTCCCGGGGGGGGGGGTTCCCACTGCTTGCCCGTGTGTCCCACTTCCAGCCTCGAGAGGGGCAGGGCACCTCCCCTCTCCACCCTGGCTGGTCACTGACTCGCGACCTGTCCAGTCAGTGTGGGGAAACTGAAAGACTGTGGCGGTTGGCCATGGGGATTGATCCTGAGTTTGTGAAGAGCGGCAGGGAGGTGGGGCTGGGCTGTGGGTGGCTGGCAGTGGAGTGGAGACTGGGGGCCGGGGGAGGGGGAACAAGACCTGGGCAGACACAGAAAGAGGTGGAGGGCTGTCCACCACTGTCCCCACTCCCATGCTAACCACCTGACCCGGAGCCCTGGATTTCTGAGCCACCCCATTACACTTAGAGCAGAACCTCCCCCCCCCCTTTGCTTCAGGTGCTGTGGGGAGGGTTGTATTTCTATTTGAATCGTTTAAAACCCGACAGCAGGGAGCACTCAGGGCTAATGCCCCCGTGCCCCGTGTGGACGTTGAGGGCACTGCAGTAAAGACACAAGCCCAGGCCGCCCAGTGATACCCGGAGTCCCATTCCGGGCCTCGCAGCGAGGGCCTTTAAGAGGGCCATGCACACGCCCATCCTGAAGCGAAACACTTGGCCTTCTGTTACTAAATATAATCCTTGGAGGGGCCCGCACATCTCTTGGCATCTCGTGAGCGTTCCAAGGGTACAGGAAGCCCAGTCTATGAAAAAGCAGGAAGGTTCCCTCCTGTAAATGTGGGAGGCTGCAAACCACGCCCAGTTCCACTTGGGTCTTACCTTCTTACCCAGAACCACGCTAATGCCGTGTCCATGACCTTAGCTGGTGGGAGCAGTCGCTAAAGAAGACATTAGATTGTTTTCGAGTCAAGAAGCAATTCTGTTTGAGCTTTCTCTCTTGGCCAGGGGAGTTGGAATGTGTGTTGAATCCATTTGGCTCTCTGGTTGAAACAGAAGATGGAACAATTTAACCTGTTTGTGGAATCTAACTCAATTTCTATGACTGCCCACATCCTAATATTTCGGTTTAATTTTCAGTTAATTATAATGGCTAACATTTATTGTGTGCTCTGTGCAGAGAACTTTTAACTGGTAATCCTATTTAATCTGCACCATAACCCCATGAGGCAAGTATATTATTATAGGAACTGTAACAATTACTGTGTGGGGACCTCCCAGCAGCTTGCCCAAGACGCAGGGAGTGGCAGCGTTAGGTCTCTACTTCGAAGGCCCACTCTTCTCCACCTTTTAGCCACCTCACCCCGGGGAAGGTAGCTGGGGAAGCAGATGACGGCTTGTTTGTTTGAGCTGCAGACAGGGGAGATAATTCAGGAATTTGTAATTGCTCATCCCTGCTGGGGGACATTAGCTAGACATTAGCAGTGACATGTGAATCACGCACTTGTTTCCGGCTGAGTTATTACCTGGGCACACTGGCGCTCACCAGCTTGCCGGCTTGGTTTAGAAGATGCTGAAAAAGATGGTCCTCGCCACTTCCAGTTGTTCCCTGCTGTCTGTAGCTCAGCCTGGAATCCAGTGCCACCCGCCCCCGCCCCAGTGGACACACACACACACACACACACACACTGCTGTTAGCAGGCAGTCCCTGGCCTCCGACCTACAGCTACAGGGTGAGCTGTGGCCCTGGGACATTTTTAGGGGTGTTGACGTATCACAGCGCATGAACTCTTGTGAGAACACAAATCTTAGCACGCCTTGATGAAATGCATCCTCAGAGTCCTCAGGGTCCTTGTGTCCCCCTGTCTTTGCCCTGGACAGCATCCCAGGGGCAGCAGCTGACCTCTGGGAGCTTCTCTTGTCCCTGCTCTGGCAGGTCTGGGGGACACCTGGGCCACACATCCCACGGCCACCCTGGTCGCCCCCAAGAGGAGCTAAACAGATTCCTAGTGAGATCCAGGGAGGGCCGAGGGCTGGGAGCTGGGAGCAACAGTCTGAACTGCCCCTCACTGCACCCCCTCCGTGTTCTCCGGGGCCCCCTTCCATTCCTGCCTCTGCTCCCTGCCTGTCCCTGCTCTGGTGCTGGGGCGGCGTCAGGGGAGCACCCCCACCAGCAGTGACTGGGGTCCACAGTGCAGATGCACCGGCCCCTGGGCTTTGGGTCAGGCCTAGTGTTGAAAATCTTGGCCCCCTCCCTCTGTCCAAACTGGGAGGCTCTGCCCCAGCTGACACCCCGGAGCAGGGCCCTCTGGAGTGCCAAGGGCCCCAAGCCTGCCCGTGGAGTGGATGCAGAAGGGGTGCTGCTGGGACTCAGAGGGTGGGTCCAGGACAGCTCACTGGCTGGTTCCTGCTCTGCTTGGCAGGAGCGGGGTCCTCGTGGGGAGCGGCTGCTGCATGGTCCTGACCAGTCCCAGGCTCAGCCCGGCCTCTCCCAGCACGGCTGGAGACCCAGAGTGTGTGCTGGCAAGGGAAGGAGCGGGGACCTGTTAGCTGCAGGGTTGCAGGTCCTGGCCCCAGGCCAGGCAGCCAGCCTCCCCTTCCGTGCCCTCCTCTTAGGTTATTTTTCTTCCCAGACCACAAACTCTGAGGTCAGGACGGCATCTTCCCAGTTCACCTCAGGACCCAGCACAGTGCCGAGCTGTGTAAATGCTTAATAAGTTATTTGTCCAAAGAAAAAAACATGTAAATGGATGAAGGAAACTCTCTGGGTCCAAGACTGATTTATTTTTAGTCTACTTACAGAGAATCTCTCCACCTTTCTCCTTATTTATCAAAACCAACTGTGCAGGTTAAAAAAAACAAGTGCATTGAATTCCATTTCCTGAGCTGTATTTAGCACCTGCTACACGGCTTTTGTATTTGGGGGTTTACGGGCCCCTAGGGAACGTCCTACCTGAGAACATTCTTACACTCTCTCGGAGCTCTAAAACACAGTCTCTAGAATCCCAATAGTCCCGTATCGAGGAGCAGGAGAGAGACAGCCCCCCTAATACAGCCCTCTGTGGGATTCTGCCCCCCGCCACCCACCCCCTAATGAAATGTACTCAAGAACGACAAGATGTCAATAGATTCCGAAGTTTTCAAACATCTCTTGGAAAATCTGAACCCTGGGCCGTCTGTCCAAACAGGTAATTATACTTTGTGTATTAAAGTCTTATATCTTTGACCTATCCAGTGCACAAAAAACAGTTTAACCTTTAAACCAAGTCATGTACACCATTTTCCTCTTAGAAAGATGAATGCATGTTATTCCGTCAAATCAGTATCAGCCTGACCTTTAAGCACATCAGTGTTTCTTGGAAAAATATTATGGCTGGGACGCCCACCGAGGTAAACAATATTAGCGGCTTCTACCCAGTGCCGAGCCGCACGGCACGGAGGCCGATCGGAATTTGGGGGCGGGAGGGGGCAGGGCCCAGGGCACTCCGACAGGCTCCGCAGGATACGAGGGGCCGTGCAGTGCACCGGAGCTGGCAGAGAGATTTCTGCATTGCTGTTCCAAGGATAACAGCGAAAGCGAATCATTTCCCACCAGCTACCATTCCAAATTATTTCAAATTCTGGAGGGACCCTATTTATTTCATCGGTAGCTAGCAATTTACTTAGCTGAAGATCATTATATTTATGTGTCTGCGGAACCCTCGCAATAATGACACATTTGAGCTGTCTCAGATGTGCCGTACGTATTCTCATTAGTCGTATACTTGGAGGGGTATTATCACATCTTCGTAGCAACCTTCGCAGTGCACGCATAAAGCGCCCAACCGGATGTGAACTTTGATTCTCTTGGTTTTCTTATGTATCAGATTTATCAAACAGCGGGATGGCCTGCATTCACATGCAAATGCTCACAGAACGCTGGGAAATGGTCTTAATCTCTCTTTTCTCTAGATTACTTCGGTGTGGCAGCCCTGGAAGATATTGTATCGGGCAGCAGGGAGAATAAACCTAGCTGAGAGCTGAAATTACTTAGGGAGCCTACCAAAAAGCTCCATAATGGGACATATTTATTAGGCAGTGTGCTTCCTTCCCAGCCGTGCCATCTCCGAAGGATGAGGACGAACGAGACGTTGGAAATTTCCGGTGCTCTGAAGCATGTGTCCCTAGGTTGAGTTCCCCGGACAACATTTGTGCGGCTCTTCGGTGTATCTGAAAGGTCTGTTTTGTCATTTCAAAGTCAGAAATCATGAGAGGGAAGAGACTACCTGGAGGTTTTACCTGGTTCTGCCCATTTTCCTTTAGAAGGGTCCACGCTGATCACAAACAAGGTGATTCTCGGGACATGTCCACACCTGACCGCAAATAACCATGATCAGGGACGATTCTCCCTCGCGGGCACAGGTTCTAAGAGAAGATGGCGATTTATGTGCCCTGTTGGAGCCGACAGCCCAGAGAACGAAGAGAGGCAATAAACAATGAACATTAGAAATAAGCAAATTGATGGTATATTAGAGGTAATGTGTGCGTGGAATGAAAACTTAAAGCAAGGTAAGGGAATGGAGAGGTGGAGGAGGGCGGTTCTGTGTGAATGGCTGCTCCTGGTTGTGCAATTAATGGCCTGAGGCTGTGATTGGCCAGTGCAAAGGTGTAAAATGACACCTTGTGGTTTTTGATTTGCATTTTCCTGGTTACTGATGAGCTGAGCATCTCTTCAGATGTGTGACAGACTGCCAGCTGGTCACCAAATGCAGGTCCTCGTTTCCTGGGTACAGCCAGGTTACTTTTCTCAGCCTCCACAGTGCAGTTGGCCATGGCCTTGGACGCAGCTCCAACCAGTAGGGCGAGAGAGCAGTGTCTTCACCATTTCCAGGTCTGCCCCAGGGAACTGTCTTTCCTTCCAGATGCCCTGTTCCTCCGGTTGCTTCACAAGTCCCAAGGGAAGACACAGATGGGCCAGCCGCCTGGGACCCTGCTACGCTGTGAGGACTGAACTTGAACTTTCCCCCTCCCCTCCCCTGCCTAGGACATTTGCCCCCTTTCTCTGAGCAAGACATAAACTTCTATCGCAGGGTCTCTATGTTACAGCAGCAAGCCCACCCTAACCAACACACGTTTGTGGGTCCTTCGGCTCCTCTCTTCCGCAGATTGCCTGCTCAGACCCTTTGCCAAACGTGGGAGGGGCTTTTTTATTCTCTTATTCACCTGCAGGAGGCCCTTACAGCCTTGCTAGTCAGAGTGCAGTCAGTCTGCGGACCAGAGGCTTACACCTCTGCTGGGAGGCTGTCAGAGAGGCGGAATGTCCGGCCGCTCTCAGACCCGCCCGGTCAGAATCCGCCTTTCCCACAGACCTGCAGGCGGTGCTCACGCAGGTCGGAGCGGGAGAAGCACGGCCTTTGCAGTGACTCTGCATCCTTTACACACATTAATTCACGTTACGCCCATCTGCAGCCGTCTTGGCGTGTTGGGGTTCTATGCTCTCCTGTACAGATGTTCAACCTTGTGGCACTTACCAACGTTTTATTTTATGGTTTGCCTGCCCTCTTTGTCTCTCAAGAAATTCTTCATTTCCTAAGGTCATGTAGATATCATGCTATATTTTCTCCTACAGGTTTTGAAGTTTTTCTTTCCACAGATAGTTCTTCTACCTGAAACTTATGTTTGTCCGTCAGTGTGCCATGATGCTCTCATTTAACTTTCCTGTGTGGGTACCCAGCACCATTCACTGAGTTATCCATTGTTCCCTACCAATAGGGTGCGCTGCCCTGGCGTGGGTCGTGTATCAGGTTTCCATCCTCGTGTCCGTGTGTCCATGACCTCCCTGTCACCGACGCCGGGGTGGATGCCTTGCACACAGTCCTTGCACACATGCCTACAGGTTTCAGTTATGCCTGAACATTTCCTTTCGGTTCTTTTCAATTTGGTGTTTCACGTCTTCCTGTTTCATTCACTCGCCAGTTCCACTCTGCCCTCTGGGGGCCGCTATGCCTCTCCTGACTCCTGCAGCCTGGTGGAGTCCCCTGCCACACGCCCGGCACAGGCTCTGCCCCCGCCATGGCTACACCGCCCGTGTTTTAGGGGAGTGTGATGCGTGGACTAATGCCCCTGTCCTACCCGAGCACACATGCCCCATGGGGGTAGGAGCTCTGTTCCTTTCCCTCCTCTGTGTCCCCAGCCCCCATCATAGTGCCAGGCACCTGCATCCACTCACGGGTTACCACTTTGGCTTTGTTTAGGGCACCTGGGAAGTTCCATTCATTTCTGTCAGCCCTGGCCTGTATTTTGTTCAGCCGATATGCACACCTATACATACACACGTGCACACCCACGTGTCCACAGTTTTGTACTCACACCTCGCACCCTCTCCAGCCTTCCTGCAAGTCTGCAGCCAAGCCAGGGGGCGCGGTGGGTCATTTGTCCACCCCACGCCCTTCTTCCCCACTGTCTTTCCTGAGGTCATCCCCCTGGGCTTATTAGGCAAACACAATATCTAAAAATAATTCGGTTTGCCTTATTTTTAACAGTCATAACTCACAACTTTGATTTGTTTATTGCATTGGCTAAAGCTTCCAGAACATGTAGTCCTTTTATAATCAGGAGAGGGGAAAAAAAACTATATATAAAACCAAAATAGAAAAGAATGGCTACTACATCGTATGTAGGTTGTAATTCTTTTTAATCATAAATTTGAAAAGCTGTCCAGATGGCCTCCTGGTGGCTACACTAAGATAATTTGGATCGTCCTCATACAAGAGCTAACTGCCCCCACCCTACCCTAGTGGCCTGCCCCAGCCCCTGGGTCACTGCTGCCCTGAGTCCTGTGTTCCACAGGGAAGTGAAGGTCCTGCCCCCTCCAATGGCGGGGCACAGTGTGTAGGCTCCCCACCTGGGTGTCAGGAAGGTTAGGACCCAGCTCTGGCCCAAGGTTGGCACCCTGCCTTAGACAAGCCCCTGCCCCGCTCTGGGTCACATTTCCCAACTTCTCCATCGAGGCAGCTGCCTCTCTGCTCTGCGACCAGTGCCTCTGGGCTAGAGCTAGAATGCACTTCCAGGTGGCAGGGGTCCTGCAGCCTCCCAGACCCCGGTCCCTGGACAAGGCCATCCCAGCCAAGGGGCAACTTCAACGAGCACTGACTTGAATGCCTGTTGTAGCCAGGGCATTAAGGAGATCAGCCTTGGAGACCATCTCCATTGGCTGAGCCTACAGTGCTCACAGACAAGAACCCTGAAGTGTGGCTGACACATGGCTGGAGCAGAGTGCCCACGGCGGATGCAAAGGATGGACAGAGTCATAGTGAAGCAAGTACCACACGCCCGCAGGAAGCTGAGCAAGCCCTCACCTCCTTCCCAGCTGTGATGGAGCTGCCCCTCTGAGGAGTCCTGTTTCCCCGACTCTGGCTGGTTGCCCCCACGCCAACGTCCTGGTGAGGTCTCCCACGACACCCGTCTGGGCCTAGAAGAAGGGACCACGCCTCATCTTTTCTGCCTTCCCTGGGAACCCTAGGTGCTCACATGGTAACATAGCTTCTTACTTTTTTCAAATCACGAAAATATCAAATGCTCCTTCCAGAATATTTAGAGGATAAAGAAAGCAACAAGGAAATCGACTGCAATCACTGATTACATTTTAATGTAAGATGTTTTCTCTCCGTGGTTAATGGTTTTATTTAACAAAGCCGATCTTACTGTAGGCCCAAACTATATACATCTATTGTTGCAAAATTTCTTGAAGTTCATTAGGTATTTTTGTAAAACACCATTGTAATAGCCACAGAATTCTTCATCTTCTATCTGAATATTGTCGCTTTGCCAGATGTTTCGCTCGAGTCTCTGAGCTGTTACGAAGAACTCTGTCATCACCGCCTTTGCCTAAATATCGCGTTGATTCCTTAGGATCTGACCTTAGAGGGGAGACTATCGGGTCAAATGACACGGTTTTTTTCAGGGCTGTTCGTTGGTGCCCCTATACTTCCCTACAGAAAGGTACCAGTTCTGTCTGAAGTTATCCATCTCAACAACTCCTTGCTGGCGTTGGGTATTTAAATTCCAATAATAAAAATCTTTGCTCATTTCATCGTGAGAAATGGAAACTCATTGCTTCTTTAATGGGCTTTTCTGTGGTTACCAGTGAAGCTGAACATTTTCTCATTTGGTTACTGTCCATGTGTAATTTATCTTTTGTGAGTTTTCTAGTCATTCCTTCTCCCTTCCTCTCCCCCATGCTCTCTCCCCCTCAGGTACCCAGGGAAACCGTGCGGGGCATCTCTGCGCTGGAGCCTGTCCCGGAACCTCGGCAAACGTCGGTCAGAAAGACGCAGTCTGGGACTCGACCCTGGGGTGCCAGGCACTACGCAGGACACAGCTAGATGGCCAGTGACAGTTGCTGGGGGGGGGGCACCCGGGCTTTTTAAAATTGTAGTCAAATACACATAACATAAAATTTACCGTCCTAACCATTTTTAAGTGTGCAGTTGAGTGTTAAGTACATTCACACTCTCAAGAACTTTACATCTTGCAAAACTGAAACTCTGTACTCATTAAAAAAAAAAAAACCCAACTCCACACATCCTTCTCCCTCAGCCCCTGGCAGCCTACACTTGCTTTCTGGCTCCATGGTTATGGCTTCTCTAGGGACCTCGCGTAAGTGGAATCGCCCAGAACTTGTGTCCTTTTGTGACCCGCTTGTTTCACTCCGCGTGGTGCCCTCAGGGCTCATCCCGGGTTGTGGCGTGTGACGGGAGTGCCTCCTTTTTAAGGCTGAATAGCAGTCCGTTGTGCGGACACCCCGCATTTTGTTTATCCACGCGTCCACCGACGGGCCCTTGGGTGGCTTCCACCCGTGGGAATAACACTGCTGTGAACTCCAGTGCACGGACACCTCTTCAGGACTCTGTGGTCAGCCCTGCAGGATACACGCCCAGAAGCGGGATGACTAGTGCTATTTTTAACTTTCCCGAGTAACCTGGAGACTGTTCCACGGCAGCTGCGCCGTTCACGTCCCCATCAACAGTGCACGGGGCTCCGGTCTCTCCGCTTCCTCGCCAACACCTGTTATTTCCCGGGGTTTTTTTGAGTTGTCATCCTGATGGGAGTGCGGGGTGGGAGTCTCACTGTAGTGTGGACGAGCATTTCCCTGACAACGAGTGACGGGAGCATCTTCTCATGCGCTTCTTGGCCCCTTTTGAACCCTCCCAGCAGCTCTCTGTCCCCGTTGTATGCCGCATAGTGGTGTGGGAGGGACTTGTCTTTCTGCGTTAGTTCATTCCTTTTCTGTCATATCTTTACTACGGAGCTGTAGTAGTAAAGAAAACATCTCTACCAGTGGCTGAGTTCAAAATGAGAGAAAAACCTTGTGTCGGATTATGCCTGGTCAGCCAGACCCTCCAGAGCCCCTGGCCCGTCAAGGTGCACGGCTCTCTAGGGAGCTGACGGGTCTCAAGTGACTATTGAGAAAAGCATTTCGACTTCATTCTGGCTCTTTGCAGCCCTACCGTTATATCAGCAAATGTTATATCAGCAAATATGTACCCAGGGATTTAACAACGCATTAAAGAATAGATTGGAGGGCAATTATTCTGTCTAGGCTATTTAAATTCCCAGAGAATCAGCCGTGTGGCCTCTTTGGTTCTGGAGACAGGGTGTGGGGACGTGTTGATGAAGCTCATCTTACCCCCCCCACCCTGGGTTCTGGAGTGGACACGCCTATGAGAATTGGCTAGATGCACACGCGTGTGCACAGGCTGGAAGGGTTCCTGAGGCCGCAACCCTCACCCCCTGGGCCTATCAATTTTCTGAAGTCTCAGCTTCCAGAACCCCCCACAGGAAATGTTTCATTCTAAGCCGGAAAAACTTCACAGTGCTGGCTCCCTTCTCCCAGCTGTGAACTGTTGCAGACTCAGGAAAGGCGAACTGGTCTAATGTTTCCTGAAGCAAAACACATTCCGCCTGTTGCATCCCCTCCCCCCACCTCCCTGCTGCCCAGTACCACCCTCGGAGCTCCCCATGGGGCAGTAAAAGGACACAGGGGTGGGGGGCGGGCTGAGGCCGATGCTCTAGTGGATACTGGCAGGGCTGTCCTCACCCTGGAGCTGGGGGCAGTACTGGGTGAGTGGTGGCCAGTGGCCAGACAGCCCAGTGAAAACACTGAAAGCAGGTCACCTTGGGGCCTGAGGCCGTTTGAGTCTGAACCAAACTGGAGGACCAGGGTCTGCACACCATGCCTCAGAAAGGGATCGTGGGACAGAAGGAAGACATGGGCGGGTCATTACTGGTGCTTGATGGTTCATAGCTAGTCCAAGGGTGCCATTCGGGCCCTGCAGTCCCCCAGGCTCCCCATCCACCTTGCTATTGTGAGCTCATCTTTGATGGAAGTTTGAGAGGAGTGACGTGGGGAATGAACATCCTGCAAGATGACCAAATACACAGGAGACATACCACTCTGCTGCCAAAAAGAGGGACCAGCCCTGGCTGGTGTGGCTCAGTGGCTTGCATGCCCACCTGCAAACCAAGGGGTCGCCTGCTCAATTCTCAGTCAGGGCTCATGCCTGGGTTGTGGTCCAGGTCCCCAGTAGAGGGCGCACATGAGGCAACCACATACTGATGTTTCTCCTCCTCTCTTTTCCCCTCCTTTCCCCTCTCTAAAAAATAAAATAAATAAATCTTTTTTTTTTAAAGGAGAGAGGCCAGAAAGCAGTAGCTGACACTGTACAAGCTGGACAGAGCAGCCCCCGGAGAACCAGGGGAGCCCGCACAGAGGGTGCTTTGGGAGGAGGCTCTGGCACAGAGGATTCCAGGGAAAGGCCCTGTTCCTCCGACAAGCAAGCGTGGGATTCTGAGAGCCAGTCAGCCTCCTCTTTGCGCAGAGAGATAGGGAAGGGAGGACAAAGCAAAGGGGCAAACGCATGGGGTCAGGAGTGCACACCCGAGAGCCAGAGCGGCAGGGAGGCTGGGTCAACCTTGGCCTTGGGAGGAAAACAAACGCAAGCAAAACGAAGTTTCCAAGAGGCGCGCCAGACCATTTAGATGGCAATCTCTCAAATCTGGCACGGGCGCCCCGCTTCCAGAAAGTTCTCGCTGACCACCGGGCTCAGCTGCTGCTTTAGCTCTCCGTGAATGCCACGACTCTCCCTGCAAGACCACGCGTCCCTCCCGGGGCCCAAAGCTGGAGGCATACAGTGGAGACTCAACCTTGATGAAAAGAACAGAAGAGAGTTTAGATCTCCGCCCCATGCCCCCAAAAAGGGTTAAATGTTTTTTGGAGTGAGATGGGAGGCTAGTACTGGGTTGGAGCAGAGAATGGAGAAGTATCCAAATTAAAGCGGAATTCAAGTTTGAGCCAAAGATGATTCTGGTGTTCTGGCTCCGGTCCTGATTTCAGTGTTAAAATGTTTGTTTCTGTCAGGGGTGCAGTGTGTTGTTGCATTGTGTGTGACGTTTTCTCTTTTAAAACTCGGAGGCAGACTAGAAGGTCAGACACAACACCTTTGCTACAAATGTTTCAATAATTTTAGCAGCATTACTGAAATATAATTTATATAATGCACATACAGAAGAGTCCATCTATCGTAAGTGCCCCCACCCAGAGCAAGAGATGGGATGTTGCCAGCGCCCTGCAGACCGGCTGGGGAGAGTTGAGGGTCCTGGCTCCTGGCCAAGACTGAGGAATTACTTCCTCGGCTCTGAGCGCATTCCCTTGGGTCATGGGTTCCATCAGAGACGGGGTGGTGGACGCCCCTGGCGCACACCTGCAGGAATTACGGAGGGCTGCCTCACATCCAACATCGTGCCCTTCCTGGGGGCACCCGCATCTGAGATCTGATCTGGGCAAAGAGGAAAAGCCAGAACATCTGGGTCCAGGTCAGGACGACCCTGAAGGGCTGCCCTAGATGAGGGCTCCCTGAGGGGTCAGCCACGAGCATCACAATCCAACATCTGTCTCAGCCAGACCCCGCTTCCTGCCCCTCCCTCCTGTGGGTCTCGTCCCCCAGGGGCTCTCTGGGGGACATCCTGCACCTGGAACTCCACCCGAGTCTCTGCTTCCTGGGGGCACCCCTCCCGTCCCAGCTGGCTTTGTCCGGGCACGCCTCCAGCACTGACAAACACGGACAGCACAGTCGTGGATATCCCTGTGCTTCCCCTGTGCTTTGCGGTTTACAAGGCCCTTCTATGTCCACTCTCTCACTTGGTTTCTGATCATTCACTCATTCACTCCTTCAGCCAGCTAGTTGGGAAGGGCCTGCCCCATGCCAGGAGTGAAATACAACGAGGAGCATAACCTCCCCCTCTCTCCACGAGCTCCGAGTCCAGTGCAGACCTCTGATGCAAAAGCGGAATGCTCGGGGTGCTGAGGGCCAGGACTGGACAAGCCGTGAAGTGGGGAGAAGAATGGCGGGCAGGGAGGTGACACTGCCCAGAGGTGAGGCCACCCGACGGGATGGGGACCCCGCAGCTGCAGCACAGGCTCAGTGGGCGCACAGTCCAATGTGGAGAATCCCCACCACTGAGCAGACACCTGCAGATGGACTGAGCTGCTCCGAGCTTGCCAGGAGCCCAGCCCAACGGGCTCTGGCTTCCCCCAGCGCCACCTCCCAGGGCCTCCTTCTTGCACTGGGCACTGCTGGTTGGGACCCCAAGTGGGGCTGGGGAGAAAGAAGGGAGGAGAGCGAAAGGGAAGAGAAGGCAGCGGGTGGTGGCGGGTAGGGCTCCAAACAAAAGAGTGACAGTTACCTTAAGTCCTTTGCCGCTTTCCAGAGTCAGCAGTGTGTGCTGAACTTTCTGTCTCTGGTAGGGGAGGAACCTTGCGAGAACAAGATAAAAAAGAAACACAAAAGTGAGGTGTTTTCACTAATCTGAATTGGGGGGGTACTGACACTGGGAAAGATGGGAATGTTTCACCCCGAGCGCAGACACACTCCTTTAGACCGTCTCTGCCCAGAACGACGGTGCACACACCAACTTGCGCTTTTAGGTGTCACCAAGATGGAGATATGTCTTTGCTATTTGTCAAACTAATCACCCTATAATCTAAAGACAAATGAGATTCCTAGGGCAGGATTCAGCCGGTAATTTAATACCTAAGTTCTTCTGATCGATAAACCATTGGCCTGTTAGAATATTTAAGTCATGCTTAGAGTTATTCAGAAAAAAAAATCTATTAACTTAAGTTCTTTGAAAGTATGTCTTTAATTTAAAATGTCATTTTCCATTTAAGCATTGCATTTTACATGATTATAACACAACACCGAACTTACTTTTAATAAAAAATACTTTGACTTTTTTAAAGCAGGACTATGTCACAGTTCATAGTCTTTTCAACAAATGCCTTACGTGCCAGAACCTTCGCACGACACCAGGGGGCAAAATTTGCATTTCGACCCAAGGAATGGTCCAGGCCTGTGGGAGGCTCCAAGGGTATTGTCATGGGCTACACATTTGTGTACCCCCAAATTCATATGTTGAAATCTTAACCCCTACCATAGTGTTTGGAGGTGGGGCCTTTGGGAGGTTGTGGGGGATGGTCCCCCACGATGGGGTCAGTGCCTTTAAGAGAAGAGTAAGAGGTCAGAGATTTCTCTGCCACGAGGGGCAGGTGAAAACAGCTGTCTGCAAATGAGGGAGGGAGCCCTCCACAGCCCCTGACCCTGCTGGCACCCTGATCTTGAACTTCCAGCTTCCAGAACTGGGAGGAGTAAGTGTTTGCTGTTTAAGACATGCCAGTCAACGGCATTTTTGTTCCAGCAGCCAGAATCGACCGAGACTAAGAGTGCAATGATAAGACACAGTCCTTGTTCTCAAGAAACACACACACGCTCAAGTGTGAGACCACCCAGGGACGAGAGCATCTGGTGGGGTTGGGAGGAGCCCAGCCCCACAGAATTGGGCTCAGGGTGCTCTGGAGCCCAGGAAGGGCAGCGACGTCACCCACCAGGGGGGCTGGGAATTGCCAGGTCGGGCTGCTGGGATGTGAACATCCCAGACAAGTTTAGAGATCTGTTGCAGCTAACCCACTAAAGACCAGAGTCCCAATTGACTACTTGTCCAAATTCTGCATGTTTACATTCATGGGTTAAAAGTTATGTGAGTTATTGGTGCCCTTTAAGAAAAAAACCTCGAATAATTAGATAGCTGACCATCTAATGAAAGATGAGAAACATTTGACACTTTATAGGGGCCCGCTGTTATGGAAGTGTCCCCTACAAAAACATCTCCCCATGCGCTCGGCCTGGGAGGAAGCGGCGGTCTGAGAGCTGCACTCAGGAGTCTCAGCGTCAGCTTCACGTGGGCAGCGCCTGCTCGGCGGTGACGGCCTCTGCCTCAGGTCCTCAGACATAGGACCCCTGCTCGTGGCTGCCGCAGATGCTCTGTTCTGTGGCCGGCAAGGGGGTCTCTCGGCAGCTGCGCAAACTCTACCTGGGGGGAAGCCAAGCGGAGCAGCTGCCTTCGAGGCGGCCGCCTCTTGTAGAAGGTCAGCAGGTCGGTCCCTGCTCACACTGACCGGGAAGACAGGAGGGGGGCTTCATGCATCGGGAATACTTTTCCAGTGACCAGAGCAGGATCGTGGAGAGGAACGTCTGTGCTGGAGGAACCTTCTAGAAGACCAGAAGATTTGTTCCAGAGGAGCCTTGCAGAAAGGCCATGCACTTGTCCAACGCTAGAAAGGGTGACCCCACACTTCCCCGGCATCTTTATTTTCAAAAGCATTTAAAGAGATGCTTGTAGAACACACGGGGAAGGATAAGTAACAACAGCCAGCTGTCTGCTGGTGGCGTAGCAGACACAGCACCGGAGGTATGTGAGTCACCGAGGGCTGCATGGGGGGGGGGGGGGCAGTCACGGAGTGCTCTCCGTACACCAGGATGTCAGAGGCCTTTGGTCGGTTATCTCATCTGTCCCTCCCAGCATCCTCTAAGAAAAATAGCGGGACAGGAGAGCCAGAGAGGGTCGGAGAGGCCCCCGTGTCGCCAAGGGCACGGGGCGCATCCACCCAAACTTCCAACACGCAGCCCTGCGACTCCCACTCAGTCGTCCTGGGTGGCCGCAGGGAAAGTCTCAGGGGAGCGGCCGATCAGGGCTTGGAGGACCCTGCACTGAGGTGGGGCACCCTGCGCACCAGCGTGCTTTCTGCAACACCCACCCCCAAGCAGCCTGCGGGGGTGCCCACTGAGGGGTGTGCCCGCAGGACCCCGGGGGCTAGGCTCTCTGAAGTTCCTGAGAACATTTGGAGAAAACGATTCGTAATCAGAAAAACCGCAGAGTCTGAGAAGGCTGTCCGCTCATCTTTCTGGGAGAAATCGAGGCGGTTGAAATCACCCGACAAATTAGTTCACTTTAATGTCAGCATGTGTGTGGGTGCATGTGGGGGGGTGGTTCTGAGGTGAAAGAAAAATAAGTGTAACGGCTTTTTTTCAAAGTCACATATTACTTTGTTCATTATGACATAATGAAGCATTATTTAATCCCATTAGGAAACAAATGAAGTTGAGTAAATAGCGCATCTGCCTGTGTGGAGTCAGGAAACGTTTATCCCACTGATGGTTAAAAATAGCAGCTCGATCTTTCTCGGTAATGACATTGTGGGTGTTTTCATGGCAAAAACGTATCTGATTTTAAAAAAGTACAAATATGGCATCGTTACAGTAACTGCTGGGGAACTCTCCTAGGGCAGGCTTTCCTAGATGGCTGGGCTCCGGAACGCAGATTCAGTTTTTCCCGACGGAAGCCGGTCTGGCAGCAGGAATCGATACCAACCGTCAATATCAATCATCAGTGAAATGCAAGGAAAGGGAAGGCGCCGGGAGGGACCGGCCGGGTGGGAAGCCTCGTTTCAGCATGTGCACCTGCCCCCTTGTGGTGCTCGCCTGTATGGTCGCCTTCTACGCGTTTTTAAGACTTGGAGATGGGGCGCCCCAACCAAGGTGTAGGTGGCTGTCTTTCAGCAGCCTAACCACAGAGCCTCATCCGCAGTAGTGCTGACTGTTTCCACAGGCGCTTAAAGCCGAGGAGGAGGGTGCACTTCTGGGGGGAGCGGTGCTGGTGCAGGGGGCCTGGTCCTGTTCACAGCAGCGTTTCACCGTGTATCTTGGTCCCGAGACTAGGGGACCAGTTTGCAGTACAAACGACCACAGGACGTATGGGTGTAAAACAGTCGTCCTGGATTCAGACGGCGGGTCATATGTTGGGGGCCTCCAGCGAAGACTGGCGGCTGGGAACTCCTGGAGGTGTGTCCACCCAGGTCTGGTGGTTGCAGCTGGCGAGACTGGGGACCTCAGCTTCTTCTGCGCATGGGTCTTCACAAGGATCTGTCTGGGCTTCTTCAGAGTGTGGTGAATAGAGGGAGAGAGGGGTGGGCAGAGAAGGGGAGAGAGAGAGAGCCAGAAAGAAACTGGAGCTGGTTTGACCCAGACTCAGCAGTAAGATACAGTCACTCCAGCCACGTTCCGCTGGTCATGAAGGACCAGCCCTGACTTGCCATGGGAGGGGACTACGCCAGGCTGTGAACTCAGGGAGGCGTGGGTCACTTTGGTGATGCACGGACACGGAGTTTTATTTCTGGGTGCCGTGTCCCTGCCGCCCTCTTCCACACCGAGCCCTGGGGCTGCTCCCTCCACCTGTGGGCCCACACTTAGCATCGAAGCCCCCGAACCCCCTGCTGGAGAGCGTCCAGGAGACCCGTGGGAGCAGTCCCAGTTACAGGAGCTCACCTCAGGGGAGAGGGAGCACCTCCCAGGATTTCACTCCAGAAGGAGAAACGGAGGGCAGCGGGGAGACCCGCTCAGAGGCTGGGGGGACAGGGCAGGTTCCAGGAAGCGCAGGTCCAAGGACTTGCCTCTGCGCTGCTCTTCCGAGAAGCCTCCCTCCCAGACCCCCACCCCCGACCCCCAGCTCCACCTGCATTTTAAGAGAATTCCATCCAGGACTTCTGTGAGAAACACAAACCACTAATAAACAGTTTTTTTCTAAAAGAAGATTCAATTTCACTAGTAACCCTGGAAGCAGACATTGAAGTAACAATCAGATACCCCGAAGAGAATCTCTTAGGTAAGAATTTCTTACCCTTCTTGGCCACACGCTTTCTCCATGAGGGTGAACTCATTGGCTCTTACAATTTACTGTTGCTTATAATGATCTGAGTACATCTCAAGGTTTAATTCAGATGTTTTAAATTTTAAGAATATGAGTACTTTGGGTTTTTAAAAAATAGCCCAGAATTAAGGCATACCCAACCTTGGCGTGGTGATCACTCCCCACGAGCTGTTTTGGGACCACCGCGTAACCAGAACCTCTCTGGTGTGGCCCCTGGCTGTAGGACGGAGGTCTCACTCCTGATCAGACGTTCTGTCTCCTCATCTGAAAGGAACCGGCCCGGGGGTGGGGCTGCGCGGTCCCGGCTCCCGAGGAGATGGCTGAGACCAGGGCCTTGGACAGGAAGTGAGTAGGACTTTCTCCAGGTTCTGCCCTTATGCTGGGGTGTGGGGGAAAGCTGGGTCGAAAGAACAGCGCGAGCCATGGTCCGGTGGTGTCAACAACTCCATATGCTCAGATGACAGGTGCCCCATGTCCTGCATGGTGACAAAGCAGTGGGCGCTTTGAGGCTGCACCTAAAGGTTGGCATTGTGCGGTTTGGGGCCGTGGCTGGGAGGCTGAACTTGGTCCACGTGGGGGTGGGGTAGAGGGAGAGAGCCATCAGTGGGCTTTAAGCAAGGGCTCCATGCGGTTGGATGTATGTTGGGAGCGTCACTCTGAGCACCATGACATAGGAGGAGCAAGAGGATGTGACGAAAGATGACAGCAGGAAGCTGACAGTGGGGGATGCCTGGGACAGGGACCGTGGGGATGGAGAGAAGCAATTTATCAGAGTTGTTTCTGGAATGGCAGGATGTGGGGAGTAAGGGCGAGAGGGAGGTGTGCAGGCGGGCTCCCAGGCCTTGGGCTTGGGCGACTGGACAGATGGCAGTGTCCAAAACCAATGTGCGGGGTGTGGGGGAGAATGAGCCGGACTCGAGCTCCAGTTTGGACTCACTGAGTCTGCCCGCCCACGGGACACCCCGGGAGCCAGTCCAACCCCGGCCCTGTGAGGGCTGTGTATCTCCTGGAATCGTGCTGCTCCTCTGCATGTCTCCTCCCCCCTGGAATTTGTGCTCCCAGAGAGAAGTGACTGTCCTTTGTCTCCAATCTCCTGGGATGGGGCCTGGCACCTTGGGAGGTGGCAGCACGTTCTGCTGAATAAATGGTTGTCTCCACAAGAGACTGGCCAACAAAATGTGTGCCAGAAAGAGGAGGAGAGGGGAAGGGAGAGGGGCCACCGAGTGAGAAATGGGTAGAAACACAGAAGCCAATGGGGGTGATGGGACAGAGCGGGGTGGGAGCAGGCAAGAGGACCAGCCCAGCTAACAGGCTTGTTCCCAGCTACTCCATGTCCCCAGACATGGGTCCCGGATAAAAAAGCTCGGCTGTCCCCCATGCAGGCCCACCCTCCGACCCCCCCCCCACCCCGCCGAATAGGACAGTCCTTGTGAGTCATCCCATCCCAAGTCATTTTCTGCTGGTGATGGAATGGTACACTCAGCTGACGGCCGAGTGATACACTGACCTTTCCCTGTCCTATTTACTGAGAGAAAATCTCATCCGTTACGGGAAGGATGGAGTAAGTGGAAGGACCTGATGAGGGATTTCTTCCCATGAATGGTGGCAACTTTGGGCCCCCGCAGGAGTCCGCAGTCCCCCAGACCAAGGCTGAGATTCTGTCCTGTGGTCCTTGGTTGGGTTTCTTGGCTTTCAGCTGATTCGCTGAACATCGGGGAACAGCATGTGATGCCTTTGTTCTGAGTAAAAGCATCTGCTCCACAATTAACTAATTGTTTTGCCAATTGCTGTTTGGTGTCCTCTTGTTGTTGTAAAACCAATAGCAGCAGGAGGCTTAGAAAACAAGGAGATGACCCCCGAATCCTGCCCACCCCCCCCCACCACCCCCCCCCCTGGGATGCCGACTGCACGCCCCAGCCCTCCCCCCAGGAAGGCAGTGTTCAGTGTTTTAGTTGTAAACACGGTGTACTTTGTATCTCGATTTTTTTTTGACTTAACATTATCTGATTCCTTTTTATGAGCAGTGACATGCGATATGAGGTGGTGCTCAGAGGAGTTTTTTGAAAGACCACTGTTGGGAGGACTGGCATTTTCCAAGCCCCATCGACTTCAGGGGATCAGGAAATTAAAATTTTTATTTATTGGTCTTTGACTTCCCCATAAACGGACGCAGTTCTGGGCTTCGTGGAAGCAGCCGCGCTGAACAAAGGTGCGCCCTTGAGTAATTAGGCCTCGGGTGGGGGCATGGTGGTGCTTCCCGGGGCCCTCAGTCCTCACCTAGCACCATTAGTTTCTTTGGTTTAAAAAATTTTACCCTACGTGGGGTTTTTTTTCCTGTCCAAATGTTTACAACCACAAACTGGTCTTTGTACCGTCATTGAAGGAAAGGACAAAGAATGCTTGTGACTTGTGTGACTTTTTAAAACCCTTTCGGTGAATCTGATGGACCTTGGCCACAGCGGAGCGCCGAGGACTTGAACTCGGGCCTCATGGCTGGCCCTGCGGGGCCCTGCAGAGCTCACGGTCGGGCACTGGGCGGAGCAGGTGGTCCGACACTCCGGGCTGGCCTCTGCAGGCTCCGCAATGCCAGAGAGGCTGCCCTGTGGGGACTCACTGGTTCCTCTGTGAGGCCACTTAGACTGCTCGTCTGGACTGGAGTTTGCAGCGGGGTGGCGGGGGCGGGGGTGGTGGGGCCGGGGAGCGGATTTTGCTCCAGGCACATTTCCTCATCCACTTTCTCTCTTCCCATACTCCATCCGTGGCAGACACTGTCCTCTCTACCTGGGACCAAGGCTGTTCAGTCCATACCTGAGGGAAGTCCCCCTTCAGAGAAGGGGACCTGGAGAGTTCCTTCCCAGGAAGGTGACCTCAGAGACAGGCTGTCATCTTTGCAGTCTCAGCTGCGTGACTTTGTAAATCCAAACGGTCGGCCTGCCTCCCTCCCCAGTGGGAAGGTCTGTTTGGTGAAGAAGCGGGATGTTTCGCAGGCGCCCAGGCCTGCGCGCACGAGTCTGATTGGTTGACTGTTTTGAGTGGCAGTCCCATCTGTTCGCTTGGCGAGGGTCCCGTGGGGAACTAGCAGGGTGACAAGGTGAAGGGTAGGGGTGCAGAGGAGCCCTGTGCCTGGACGCTGGCGTCCCAGGACGGAGAGGAAGAGGATGCTGACCAGCCCGGTGGTCTCAGGGCTGAGAGGCAGCTCCGGGAAGAGGGACAGCAGTACTTGTAGCTGGAATCCGGGGTGCGATGGCCAGGTCTTCCCGAAGCAAGGCAGGATGAGGGGTCAGGTCTCATGAGACCCACTGCCAACCCAGTGTCCCCCCTTCTCTAGGAACTAATCGAGTCCTCCGTGGGTGTGAGACAGTTGTAACTTGGGATCCGACGTCATGACGATTCAATAGCAGAGAATCGTGACAAGAAGGAGGCATCAGCCCACTGCCTCATCATGTTTCAGGAGAAGGACCCCGGGAGGTCACTCTGCAGACCTCACGGACGGGTGCTGGCATCGTCCTGGTTGCTAAAAATCACGCAGAACTCCTGCCCTGCACCTAGCACTTTGAGGAATACTTTGCATGTGTCTTCTCATGGGATCCTTAATCCAGGGACGTGGGTTCTGTAATTAGCCCCAGGATAAGGAGGTGGGAACCAAGACTTGCCGGTAACTTGTCCCAGGCGGTGGAGATGATGAGTATGTGAGCTGGGTACAAAGTTGGGCTGTCACCGAGCAAGCTAGGAGCGGCCTTCCAACTGTCCACGCCAGGGACATTCCGGAACACTCCCTTGTCCATCCTTTCCTACAGTGCTCGGTGTACCGGGCAGGTGTTGTGTGCTGGGTGGGCTGTGGAGGTACAGTAGACCAGGTCTGTGCGTGGTCCTCTGCTGTCCCCAGACACTGCCATCGTCCAAGCCTGAGAACCTGGCAGTGTCACGGTGTGGCTTCATGCCCTTGGAGCCTCCTCCTGCCCCGCCCTCTTCACCCCCCATTTTTATGCACTCCACTCAGAGCTCCTTCTTCACGCAGGAGTGAGCTTCAGGGTGGGTTCCATCGCAGACTGAGGCACCGGGCAACCTGGATTTCCAGGCCATTTCAAATGCGTACACACTGTGTTTGCACAACTGCGTTATTGGGGTGATTCATGAAATGGATGACCATATGAGATTGTTTGATACCTTGGCACAATTTCATATAAGGTCACCCATGTGACTTGTCTAAATCTCATGCTCCAATGCTATGAACCTGCTCCATGCGCTGTGACCCTCTGAGTCACCCCTGCGCACCCACTGTGTCCTCCTCGGGTGGGTCCTTGGCCCTCCAGGCGTGTCCCTCTCGTCCTGGGCCCCTTCTAGCATATCCCAAACTCGGGGTGCTTTTCTTTGTACCCCTCCCCTCTCCCCCCGCAGTTCTCCGCCCTGCCTGGCTCTGTGATCATGTGAGAAGCTTTGAAAAGTTACCGTAGCTGGGTCCCAACACAAGGATATAACTGATGTGTGCAGGGGGGGGGGGGGACCAGGCCTTGGCACAGCCTGAGGCTCCCTAGGACGTTGGACGTGCAACCAGCCTCAGGAACTTGGCCCGGGGCCTTCTCCCAGCAGCCTTGGCCTCGTTGCCACCTACAGGAATGATTCTCAATAAGTCAGTAAATAACTGCTCTTATCCATATGCAATCAAAATGCACTTAGTGCTTTAGTAAATAGTTTGTTTTCTAGGTCCTTTGGTAGAGAAAGAATTAACATCAATCCCTCACCCAGCAGATAGAAAACTAGACTCAGCTTGCACATATCCAAACTTTAATGTACGGAAGAAACACACATTCATTATTGTTCTGCAATATAATCTGTATCCAATATTCAACATATTCCTATGACATTTAGCTCTCTGATCACAGCTTAATAAAATTATAATTATGACCTTTCAAAGTATTGTCACTCGATCCACACTTAATCGGCATTCTTAGCGTGACATCTTGGCGAAGGCTGGGCGCTGCTTTTTGTCCTGACAGCCGAGATTTCATGCACTAAGAAGGAGGATGGGCCCGGCTGCTCACCCCTGTACCCAAACGTCCAGAGCAGTTGCTTAAAGACAGTCACTGAGCGATGAGGAAGCACCAGGGTGTTCGGGCCTGCCTGACGTCTGTTCGTATCGGTGCCCATGAGAATGGGCCTGCACAGCCAGGCCCAGAGGGAAGGAGGCATTTGGCAAAGGGGATGTGAAGTAGGTGTGGGGGCAGGGCTGTATCGGCAATGAGCCAAAATCAGCCCAGATTCGGTTGGCAGACATACCTGCTTTCACCAAAACGATCCCGGTGGACACGAACTCTCAGATGGCTGAGAGCTAGCAGGGTCAGATCTCTTCTTTAAAGTTCCAGAAAATCACACGTTGGTTGTTCGTTTCAACACAAAATATGCTTTGAAGGAACAGCAAGATCTCTCCCGTGGGGTTACATGGAGATTTCTTGATCCTCTTTGTGGACCTCAATGGTGCTGGTTGGAGGAGCATTGGACAGGCCACTCATGGCTGATAATAGTCATGGAATCTTCGGCGAAGGTTACGAACCTCAGCAGACTACCTAAGATAGATTCTCTGTTTCTCCCTCGGGCCTAAGGAATAGCAATGTGTTCTAGGGTCCTTAGGATCTGGCCTGGTCGCTTCGGATCCTAACAGCAGCTGGCAGGAACATGGGGCAATGAGCAGGGCTGCTCTTTCCGCTGGGGACTGGGGAGTCTGCGGCCCGTGACGCAGCCAGACCAGTCGTCGTGAGCAAGGGAGTGTCCCCCAAGGGAGTGTCCCCCAAAGGAGTCACTCACACCTGTTTGTGTCTTTCTACGGTGCCAGGTTTGTTAGGGTAGATCTACCAAGAGGCTAATTAGAGTCACGTGCAAGGTGCATGCAGAGAGGGGGAGCCTATGCCGTAGAAGGGAGCAGAGCGCGTGTGTGGCATGAGGTCGTTGGTGGCATCTGCGGGTGGAGAGGCAGGCGTCGGTCTCAAGCCAGGTGGCTGCCGTGGTGGCACGTGTCAGGTGGAGTGGAGGTCCAGCAGGGCTCCCAGCGTGACCCATTGCACAGCCAGGCTCAAGCGCCAAGTGGTCAGAGCTCTGGGTTCTCACAGCCCAGCAGGGCAGAGGTCCCACACATATCTGTGTCCAGGTGGAGTCCTCGCCTGAGCGTCCAGACTTGTGGTTTTGGGCACTCTGGGCCCCTCCTAAGGGGTTCCTGTTACACCTTGTTACCTCAGTCATGACATAACTGTCATGGCCGACAGGGACTCCATATTGGATTGTCAAAGGTGTCCAAAACCTCCGCTCTGCCTGTGATCCACACATTAGTGCCCCAGCCAAGTACGCACACTGGCTCTTGGGTCTGAACACGGCGGGGCTGGCTCCCACTTGGACAGTGGAGAGAAGGAAGGGAAGTATTTTCTAGTCTGGGAACTTGCGGATCCGTGCGATTTCAGCTGGGAGAGAGAACACAACGTTTGAGAGTATTGTGGTTACTCTGTGCAGAAAGCACACACTACACCTAACAGACCCAACCGTTTCATGAAGCCGTAGCCAAGCGTGTGAGTTACAATTTTATTCATTCTGTTTATTCAGTGAGTCAGGCTCTGACAGGGGGTTGATTTGCTGTTTCATATTTGGGGGGATTGTTTTGGTGTATCCGTAGCGTGTTTACTTAAATACTCTGTTACACGAGATGTTTTCGTTTGTTTTGATAGGCACTTACAAAGGCAGCGCGCGGCATTTCACGCTCACGCAGCACATCCTCAGTCCCTAGCACAGCACCAGGATTCGCGTGGCAACTGCCCCACGTGCTAGGAAGCGCCAGCCGGGTTCCACCCGGAGAAAAGCCCAGAGTTAAGCTGCGGTGAGGGGGGGGGGTCTTTCCCGATCACTGGCTCGAGACACCACACTAGGACCAAAGACTGTGGGTGGCAGCCGGAGGCGGGGGGAGGAAATGGATTCTCCCTGCTTGTTTTATGGTGCTCAGGGTGTTACCACAGCAGCATGGGTGCTTTCCCGAACTCAGCAAACATATGGGAAACCTATACTTAGCTTATCATTTCAAGCCTTTCCTCCCCCACACCCATCTCCTCCCTGTACCAGGAATCCTCAGTATGGTACTGACTCTGTAGGTTAAAAAAAAATCGGTTGAATGGGGTGAAGCGTCCTCACTCCCTGACCTGTGGCCGGCAGCGATGCATCCTGATCTCTGGTGGGAGTTGCAGTCGACCGCTGACCTGCCTGGAACGGCCGCTATATTGGTCATGGGGGTGGGGGGGGGGACACAGCGACCACATCTGAACACGGTGGCCACCCCCACAGAGATGGCCGTGGGCAAAGACAGCCACAGGCCATGCAAAACAAGGAGAAGGCCGTCTCTAAAATCAGTCCTGGGTGTCAGAACAGACCAACGGAGAATGCGCTTCTCTGCCTAGAAATGGGCGGCATTTAAGAGCGGGCTACGCATTTTAAAAAGCCGTCAGTCTGCTCTTTTCAGTGTCAGGTCTAAGACCCTTTAGGTCTGATTTTCGAGTGCACAGAAGCTCAGCGGTGACGTGCACACCTGTCCCGGACAGCCCGTCCCCACAGCCTCCCGCCATTGTGCTAGGCCTGGGTACCAGGCAGCATCCCCCAGAAACATTATCACTAAGCCATCAGCCCTCCTTTCAGCATCTGAGTCATTTCCAAGGTGGCACAAGTCCAAGTCTAATTCATTAGAGCAGAAGAAATCTATCAACACCTGCGTGTAATTGATTAGGAAGCTGGGGTCCCTTTAACTGACTGTTTACTCCTCTGCTCCCGGCAACAGGCTGAAACAAAGAACCCACAGCAGCAAGTCACTGACATTGTGCCCGGTCATTAGAGACGTTCCTCTGGGGAACTGGGTCGCTGTATTTGGGGCAACAACCCTGGAGCCCCTCCACTAACACGCTGTATCCCTTTGTTCCCGGTTCACTGGATTGGAAACGGTGAAGTCATTGATCCGTGTTTATTTTTTTATGTAGAAAACAATAAAGTGAAAAAAGACTGGTTTTTAAGGAAAAGTGTTTCTATAAATGGTAACTCTACCCCGCCCCACTACTCTCTAATCCCAAATTGGAGAGGGGGGATGCTCCCCCCTTCACCCGATTACATGCAGATTTCGTTCTGTGTCCCTTTTTGGTGATTTTTAGCATTTCCCCTCCAGGAAATGGAATTCGGGTCACTCTTGCTGGCCATCGTGGGTGTCTGGGCAGAAGAAGGGGAGGCAAGGCAGAGGCTCAGCGAGTGCAGGTTTGTGAGGACCCCCCCCCCCAGAAGAAAAGGAGACGCAGCTGGAGAACGGAGTTCCCGCACGTTGGCTAGGCTGGGGGTGGGGGCGTGGGGCAGGGGGTGCGCGGGAAGACGGCGCTGTTCTCTGTTCAGGGAACTTGTCGTGGGCGGGGCTCCTGCTCGGAACCCTGGGTGGGAGGGTGTGGACTTGAGGGACATAAGGCGGATTCTCACTCTCCCAAATGACAACTAACCATGGAGAAAACCAGAAGGAATCAACTGAAAAACTATCAGAACTTTATTGTGTTAATGGATTATTTGTTTGTGTGTTTGTTCATTTGTTTATCGGAAGTTTAGCCAGGTGAAAAATACAAGATTTACATACAGAAATCGATCGCTTTTTTACACACCAGGCAAAAATCAACCTAAAAGTGTAACTTAAAAACATGACATTCAAAACAGCTGCAAAGGTTAAAAATATGCTGGAATAAACAGAGGAAAGCAGCCTGAAAAGCTACATGAAGAAAATCATAAAGTTTACTGAGAACAGCAGGTGAGATTTACATAAGTGGGAACTACACTGTGGCATGAAGGTGTCAAGTCTCCCGTAAATCAACATCTGAACTCTGAAAAATTCCCATGAATTGGCCAATGGATTTACTCAACAAGCTTATTCTAAATTCATCTATCAGGAAAATATCCAAATATGAGCAAGAACCTCTGGGTATAGAGTGATGGTGACGATCTACAGAAGGAAATATAAACAGCCGCCAAGCAGAAAAGCATGCTTGGACATTCAATGTCACTACCAATCTGAGAAATGAAAAATAATAAGTTGCCATTTTTTTGGTCCTTAAGTATCTAGAAGGTCATTTGGGGCGAGAGAGACAGAAATGCAGTTGGTGGGAGTGTGATGGGTCCAGTCTTTTCCCAGGGAACTTGGGGAGCGTTTATTCAAACTGTAGCCGTGCGTGAGGCTGGAACCCGCACTAACAAGGCGACTGTTCAGAGATTGCCCCCAGGTCCCCTGTAAACATGTTCGCAAAGCGTTTGATCGAGCACGTTCCTGTGGTTCACGCGGTGTGACAACCGAACATTAGAAACAGGTCCAACTCTCCTTAACAAGAAGAAAAGTTTTAAAATTATGGCACATCGTATTAGGTGCGGCAGTTGAAAAGGCAAATCAGCCGGGGCTGATGTGCCTCAGTGGACTGAGCATCGGCCTACAGACAGGAGGGTCGCTGGGTGGATTCCCCTCAGGGCACCTGCCTGGGTTGAGGGCCGGGTCCCCAGTTGAGGGTGTACAAGAGGCAGCCACACATTGATGTTTCTCTCACACATCGGTGTTTCTCACCCTCTCTTTCTCCCTCCCTTCCCCTCTCTAAAAATAACTAAAATAAAATAAAAGCAAATCAGTGTGTACGCACTATCACCATGAGAATTCCTAGATGCACTGTTAAATATCGAAAGATCGTTCTAAAACACTATGTGCTGTGTAACCCGGTTTGTGTTTAAATGTTGGTGTAGTCACGCGCAGCTCTGTGATCGTAAATGCGCAGAATAAAAACCCACGTCGACTTCTTATGAGGACAGAACGGGGGCTGGAGACACGGCGAAACTGAGGGGAGCTCCTGCTTTCTCAGCATTGTTTGAGATCTCACAGTGGAAGGGTAACCGCATATTAATTAGGTAATTTTTTAAACTCCCCCCAAAGTTAATGTGGCAATTTTAAAATTTATTAAATTCACTTACAACACATCCACATACTTTTATTGTATAAGGACTTGAATATTTTTTCAACCTAATTAAAAATAATAAAAACTCTCCTAAAGGTCGGGTGTGGTGCCACACCTGTTGCCTCCCACATTCTCACTACAAAACTCAGCCTTGGCATGCAGACATGTGCAACGTCCAACCCTAAACAAACCTTCCGGTAATTGGGAGTGCTGGGTCAGAATGCCCCGCCAGGCACCAGTGCTACAAAGCGCATTGAGAATCTTCTGAAAGGATTAGGGCTCCAGTGAAGAATCAGCCTTTTTGTCAACAGCGAACCTTACTTTTGGATTCTTTTTCAAAAACTCTGCATAGCTTCGCTCAGGAATAAATTGGAAAGAGCTCCATATCTCATTATAATGTCTTGGAAAGCGTCTGAAAATCGGGACCACCACAGCTTCACGATAGACATACGATATCTGGTAATTTGAAAAGCCATCGAGACAAGATGGAACATAGTCACACGCCCAAAGATTGAAATTTCTTGAAGCATGCAGCCTTTTTTCCGGGGAGACCTTCTTAAGTCCCAGGCCCTGGGGAAGAATCAAGAAGATTAGGGAAAAAAGAGTCAAGGTCACACAGTCCTGAAGTCTACAGTGAAACTAGCAACATGACACCCTATGTTTATACTTAAAATTTTTGTATTTATTGATTTGAGAGAGAGTAAAGGAGGTAGTGAACAAAGCATCAATTTGTTGTTCCACTTATTTATGCATTCATTGGTTAATTCTTCTATGTGCCCTTGTAACAGGGTGCAGCCAAGTGGGTGGGGGGGGCAAATGGGGATTTGTAATGGGGTCCAGAACTCGGTGTCCAGGAAATATTAGATTAAAAAATATGTATATAGGCTCAGACTCAGCTCAGGAGTCTGAGCGGGGGGATGGGACACATGGAGCAGGGCCATTGAGAGTTGTTTTGCATAACAACAGTTTTGCAGGTAACCTCTGGAATGAATGGTTGTTGAACATACCTATAACCTTTAACTGGTTTCATAGATATGTTAAACAGCTGTGGCCTTGCTCTGAGCCAGGGGGATGGGAGTGACTTCAACCCCTGATGTAACTGGGGGGCAACCCTGGTTACAGAGCCTGGGTAAGAGCTCAGAGATGGTTGGCTCCACACCACAGGGCCACGCCTGCCTGGTCTTACTATGGCAGCCCGGTGAAGCTGGAAAAACACGGGAATGCTGGCAGCTGTGGCCAATTGTGGGCGGAGTCAGGAATGGTGCAACATGGGAAATTGGCGCTGGGATTTAAACCCAGGCGCGGCAGCTATGTGGGGTCTATTTGGGACCACGCAGCTTGGGCAGAGAAGAACGGGGAGTCTTTTGGGGACCATGAGGCTTGGGCAGAGAAGAACCACTGGCTTCTACTTCTTTTTCTAAGATATGGAACCCCAGGCTGGGCAGAGGGGGAAGGAAGAACTGTGCATTTGTGGGTTTTCTAAAGGACTTTGGGATCTCAATGAAGACATTAAGTTATTACTCTTAAGTTTGTATAACTCTTTAAATATGTAATCCCTTTCCTTTTCACCAACCTCTAGCATTGAGATGTCTTTCCCTGGCAGCGTGCAAGGTGGACCTAGTACAGGGTGGGGGATCCCCCCAGATTCCATTCAGTAACATTATATTGTTCACTCCCCCCCAGGTCTATTCTCTCACACCTTGACTGGGGATCCAACCTGTAACCTTGGTGTATTGGAACAACGCTCCAGCCAACTGAGCTCCCTAGCCAGGGCTGACATCCTATGTTTAAATGCAGAATATGATCACCATTATAAAAGATATGCTTTACCAATGTGTTGAAGGCTATTAATCAGCACTCAAAACATGCTGGTGTCTTGCTATTGTTCTGGAAGTTTTTCACTCCCAGCAGGGAACTGGACTTTGAGAGACATGGAGGGTAGAACCAGAGAATCCCAGACAGAAATAGCCCATGCACCAGCCTAGACACCCCCAGGGACCCCAGGGAAGGTCTCTGCCCCCAGGCGGCTGCTCAGAGCACCCCGCCAGCATTCAGTGGGGTAGGTGATGCCCTCTGTGAGAAGCTGAAGAGGATGGACTCTTTCTCAGGCCAGAGGGCTCCGAGAAAAAGTGGCCCCTGTGGGCCCCTGTCCACAGGCCTCCTCGTTACAGCTCGGCACCTTGCACATGGCCCTGAGAACTTCCATGTATTCAAAATGGTGCCTTTGAGTTGGCCGTGACCAGGTAAGAAAGGAAACACTGTGCTTAGATGGAAGACTAGAAGGAAGTAGACACTAGGTTACCGCCGTAGAGGGATGTGGTCAGTGTCATTTCAAGGGGCAGGCGGCACACCCAAACAGGGTCAGTTAAGGAGTTTCATAAAGGGACTGTTTGCCCGAGTGTGTGGAAATTCCCAGAGACAACTCAGGAGCAGCTCTGGGGCCAAGGGGCCCGAGGAGGGATGTGGACCTCACAGACCGTCTGGGGGCCGCAGCGGGGAGAAGGGGTGGGGTGGGGGGCTCTGCAGGGACGAAGGGAGATGCTGGCTATACTGCTCAGGCACCTCCCCTACAATTCTTTCCAGATACTCCAGGAAAAATGAAAAATAAAAGAAAGGCATACAATAAATAGGAAAAATAACCACAAGGAAAGTAATAAGAAAAGCTTGTAATTCTAAGTATTATTCTTGATGATAATGTGACTGAAATACACTGAAAATTTAAGAATCCACCAAAAGAAAGGAAGGAAGGGGGAGAAGAGGGTGTGTGGGGGGGTCAAGGGGGGAGAAAATGGTGAGAGAGCGCGCAAGGGGCCAATTTTGAACTCAGGGCCGCTTAAGGTCATCCCAGGAGAATGGAACTCCCATGAGTTGGGAGAACACAGCCTGGGTGGCCGGCACAAGTGTCGTGAATAATACTCTGAAGGACTTGCCTTATTCTTGGGGAAAAGCTATAGATACTAACTTTCGTGTTCATAGAGTAATATAGTGTTAACATATTTCTCATTTATATTTAAGAGTAGCCACTGGTAGAATAGCGATAGACGTCTGGGTGGGCAGATGAATTCAACCCAGCCAAGTTGGTGGGGACAGGGCCGGGGACAGGCCAATGTGATAAATAGGAAACATAAAATGAGATGGAAAACATAAACCCCAAACAAATGGTCATAATAATGTGAAAGGGTCAAGTTTTCATTTAAAGAAATGACTCCTAGATTTTTAAAAACTAGGCTCTATTCTATTTATAACTAAAAACAAAACAAAATGACTGCAAAGTATAGAGGCAAGGAAATGGACCATGATGTAAGGGACAGATTTTAGCCAAAGGAGAATAGCAGCGGCAGCACTAACATCGAGATATAGGATTCATGGCTGGATGCACCCAGTCATATAAAGAGGGATAATTTACATTGATAAACAATAAAAGCCACCAACAAAATAAAATAATAATTTTTTTGTGCAGAAAGACATGGTATTAAACCATATAAGGCCAAAAAATTTTAGAAACTCAATAATAATCATGGAAGAAAAAAAATGGACAGATCAAGACAAATATTAAGAAATGGATATGAAGGATTTAAATAAAATAATTGATAATTCTGAACTAATATGAAGAACTTTGTAACCAACAAAGGGGGAAGATACATTCTTTCTTAACACCAATGAAACACGTGTTGTTAAAATGAATCATATGCAAGATAACAAAGATAACCCTTTTTTTTCCTTTTTTCAAGATTTTAATTAATTTTTTTAGAGAGAGGAGGGAGGGAGAAAGAGAGGGACAGAAACATTGACTGGTTGCCTCTTGCACGCCCCCAACTGGAGACCCGGCCCACAACCCAGGCGTGTGCCCTGACCCAGACTTGAACCAGTGACCTTTCAGTTCATAGGGAAACACTCAATCCACGAGCCACACCAGCCAGGGCAACAAAGATAATCTTTATAATAAAAAAATAGAAATCACAGGTTATATTTGATAAAACTTACCATAACCCATAGAACTAGGGATTTACAACAAAAGAACAATCTTTAAAATTTCTAACCATATAGAAAATTGAAAACATTTAGTTAAAAAGGAAATAAAAAAATTAAATAATAGACTATTTGGAAGCAAATAATAGTGAGACCCTAGTTAGAAAAATCCCTGGGATGCCCAGGCAGTAATCTGAGGCACATTCATAGTTCCAAAAAATTGCCTCTGCAGAGACAAACCAGGTTTTTCCCGTTAAGCCACTTTGGTGTGATTCAGATATTGCACGGGAGAGGGCAAGGTCACTTTGGTAACAGTGTTTAACTTCACTGGCTCTCAGTTGCCTCCTCTCCAAACTGGCGATGATAGAAGCAATTAACCAGTAGGGCTGCAGTGAGGGATAAATGAGATAATGTGTGGTGACAGCATACGGCTTATGCTTAATAAACAGCGGGTATTACTAACATCGTCATCACCATCGTCATCGTGGACTTTCAGGCGCTATAAGGATTCTCGGAGGTTACCCGGCCCAACTCTCTCCCTAAGATACGTGCACCTGAAATGTGGACATTCCCAACTCAGAGGAACCATGAGCTTGGATTTAAAGACTTAGCTTGGGGAATGTAAAAGACCTCGTTAATAATTTTTCATTGATTGTGTGTTGAGATGATGATTTGGAGAATTATCAGATTAAATAAAATATATACACATTCATTTCCTCTGTTTTTTTTACTTAATGTGGTTACTAGAAAAATTTAAGTTACATATATGGCTTGTAACACATTTCCACCGCATGGTGCTGTGTGAAACCAGCACTAACAAGTGGGATCAGGCTTTATTTTCTCCAGTGACGGGAACCCACCACCTCTAGGGAAGAGGCGACTCCAGGGATTAGGAAATCCTTCTCTCTGTAACCTCCCCGTCCCCCGGCCCCTCCTTGTGGGCCCTGGCCCTGGCACGCTGAGACGCGTGTAGGCAATCCCTCTTTCCCTTCCCAAGAAAGCTGGCTGACAAGACAGTGCACAGAACCCAATCAGAAGCTGGTGCAGACTTCGAAAGTCGTGTGGAACTTGGGAAGCTTCAGGCATTGTTTTTGGTAACCTCGTATCAGGCTTTAACGTGGACCTTGTTCCGACTTTGAGGTGAGTCCTCTGTCCTCAACACGTCTCCGGAAATCGAGGCCCCCCGTGTCCCCTGCCACGTGATGGGTGACTCGGAGAGAGATACTCACGGAGTCCAGGTATAATCCAGAATTCTGAAAGCTGTGCCGATTGTCATGGACGGAGAAGGGGAAGCTGTGGTGGACTGCTTGCTGGGAAAGAGACAAGGGGGAGGTGAGACGCCCCCCTCCGAACCCCCACGCACTTTCAGAACTGGCCCATGGTGGCGTGGCGGGAAGACAGGGGGAGCACAGTGGCCACTAAGTGAGAATTAAACCTGTCCCCAGAGACGAGCAAGCACAGCCCAGGAGGGTGAGGGTGTAGCTGTGCGCATCAGCCCACGGCTTTCAAAGGCGACCCTTTTTGGCTAAGAGTCACGCACATTTTCTTTCAGACACCTCCTTGGGGGGAAAAGGTTACAGGCTCCTGGGACTGAATTCTGAGGCCCTTGGGGCCTGGAGGCGGCTGAGTAGCGATGTGTGGGGTCAATGCCTGCCTCTCCTTCAGGCCACTCCAGGTCCCTGAAGCTGCTGGGGCTTTGGCTGGGCAGCAGAACAGGAGTGCTCCTGGGCAGTGAGTTGTAACCAAAGGCGTTGCTTTTTGTCCACAGAGGAGCCTACCTGGACTGCCTGGACCAGGAGGTGGCCCTTCGGAAAGAGCATCGGAGGTGTCACAGTGGCCAGGGGATCAGGCTGGGGTGCTACCAGCCTTGAGGAGTCCAGGGCCGGTAGGTGAGGAGTTCCTCCTGAGGAAGAAGCACCTGGCCTCCAAGAGCCAGGGCCTTGGGGGTGTGGGGGCGTGGGGCCCAGGGCTCCACACTCACCTTCTCTCGGACTTTGTAGATTGGCGGTAGCTTCCCTTCCATTTGCCGAGAGATTCTTGGGCTGTGGGGGTCTTTTAGCGTGGCCCTAGTGATGGATTCCGGGGTCTTCGGCGGCAATCCAATGTGAGGAAACTAGAAAACAGCACACGCCCTGATTAAAACCAGATGCATCAGAATCTCCAAGCCAAGGATCAGGGCTTCATCTGTAAAGTGATTAAAATGCAATTTGGGTGCTTCTGGCCTGTGATGGAAACGGCATAATTTTTAAGGATTCTTTCCAAGACAAAAAATATTGTCATGGCCCGAGGCCATCACTGCTGGTTGTTCCGAGTTCCCAGGGCCACCCCTGCTGGGCTGGAGCCTGGAGACGGTCCCGCGGCCTGGCAGGCAGGGTGTGGTCCTGCAGGAGTGAGCGGGAGAAGGCAGAGATGTGTTACTTGAGATCTTCTTTCTGGTCAGGGTGCGCCCTGTCCTTGGGAACAAAGGTCCAGCCCGCGTTCACAGGTCGGGGGGAGCCAACCTCCTGCGGGTTTGAGGTACACCCTCAGGCTCAGGGAAGTTGAGGAGTGAAGGGTCCCAGGTGACTCCCCACTGAGAATGTAGGGTGGTAAATAGTGGGAAGGCGATTGGGGGTGGGGGGCTTTGTGCCTCCCTAGGAGATGGAGGGAAGCAAGCAGGACTCTGGGTAGAGGGGGGTGGATCCCGGCAGTGTCCACCACCCTGCACAGAGCTCTGGACATGGACGGTCTCTCAGAGTTGGCTGAGTTGGGGAGAGGAGCCCAGGCCTCTGTGCATGCTCGTCCACCAGTCACGGGATGCAGGCTGCCCTGGGAAGCGGGGGTGACCTTGGGAGGCAGCTCTCTTCAGGGTGGACGACCCCTGAGGGCCCCACTCGGCAGCTGGGAAGAGCCCTTTATTCCTGAAGTGGGGATGGGGGTGGGGTCTGTGGGAGTGGAACAAAAGGGGAAACTGAAATACAAACTAAAGACAAGGCCCCCACTCTTGGCAGACGTCCCTGTGAAGGAGGGAGGAGGCGGGACATGGCGGCTGGTCACAGACTCTTCCAAGTCCTGGGTTCAGGCCCGGTTCTCTCTCCTGTGAGGAGAGCCTCGGGCAGGGACAACTTTCCCAAGCCCCGCCGTCTCTTTAAAATTGAAACAACCCCTGCTTGAGAAGGCAGATGTGATTACAACGGAAAATGTGTGCGCCCGGACAGAGCCCAGTAACTCTCTTTGCTCCGGCTGTCTCCTCCTTGGTCCCCAAAGCCACTGCCACGGCCGCGGGCAGGCCCTCCCTCCTCGGCTTTTGGATTATAATGACATCAGACAACTGCCATTCTCTCTCATTCCTTCTCTTTCTTATTCCTTCTGAATACACAACAGAACTGTTTATTCAGGTGACCTATGCTTCATGTCTGCAAAGAATGTGTTTAGTATGTTACTACTGTATGTCGCCATGTATAACATGCACTTTTTGCCCAAATTTCTGAGGGAACAAGAAGGATGCACATTGTACATGGGTATAATGATGATAGACCATGGGGGTATAATAATCCCGTGTATAATTCACACAAAAACCGTCGGTGTGCATTATACACGGTGAAACACAGCTTTTGTTTAGGTCAAAAGGTGGGGAGGTTACACGATCGATGTTGCACCCTTGCTGGGGTGTTCTCAGAGGGGGGCGGGGAGAAGCAATGGGCTAGATGCGGAGCGATGGGGAGGCCCTCTGAACACAGGTCTCCGTGAGAACAGAAACAGAACGAGGCTGACCGCTAACACCATCTCCATAAACAAACAGCCCAGGCACACAAGACAATCATCGTTTACCAGAACAAACCAAAGTAGTAGAATTCCCGTTCTTCTGGGGGGCTGCCTGGGGCCGAGGGGAGTGAGAGTGGGGACCGAGGGCAATGAGCAAGGGCACAAGCCAACGCGCCCTCCGTCACTCAGGCAGGAGAGTGGCCACAGGCAGGGTCCCCTCGGAGGAAGGAGTCCGGCAAGGAAGAGACTTTCTGTTCCACCGTTTATCAGGGGGGTCCAACACCCTTATCAAGGGCCGAGTGTAATTTCAACTTCTTAACAGTTAAGGAATAGTTACATTTATACAGTCCTAAAATTATTTTGGCCCTTTGAAGACAACCACGAGGCTGATGTGGCCCCCGGTGAAAATGAGTTGGACACTCCTGGTTTAAATACTTCTTAACTAAGGGCATCTATTACATTGTCTTGCTTGACACAACAAGAAGTATATGTGTTTCTGGTTAGAGTTGCAATACATACTCATGGTTTTAAAAAATTCAAGCCATAAGGAAAAACACAAGGAAGTTAAATTCCCCAAATCATATCACCTTTTCTCCAGGTCACTCCCTGGTGGCCATCTTTTTCATAAATTCCTCTGTGAATGGACACCCAACCATATGTATAATTCTGCACACATAGGGCCATACTTAAAATGTGGTTTCTAAAAATTATGCTTTTGTAGGTAACAGTCACTTCTCCTTCCCCTTCTTGCCGCCCCAGCTGCCATTGTCCGCCACGGAGGCCCCTGTGACCAGACCAAACACCTGCGTGGCGGAGGCAGCGTGGATTGCTCTGCAAAGGGAACCGTGGGATACACTTGCATCTGCTTTTCTCACTTAACAAGATGGCCTAGAAATACTTCTAAGTCAACCTTCATTTTTCTAATTCATCCTGTATTCTATTTTTTAATATTTTGAACAGTTGTTTTGTTAAACAAATATATATTATACGAAGGGCCTCCAAGCTCAGAACCCTTCCCTGCTGCCAGTCGGCCTGCGTCCCCCCCACTCCCATCAGGAGGTGCAGGGTGCAGGTCCGGCTTGGCACGGCTCCCGCATTGGGAACGTCCCTCTCAGCACCTGAAGGACAGCCGACTTGAGTCCATCGGTATTCTGCAAGTCTGTGGGCTAAATCGCTGTAAAAAAAAAAGCGCTCCGGCATTTTAATTTCACTCTTTTAAAATATATACTTAGTGGCTACACCGTGACAGCTGCTACATAAACCCCTCCGTTAGCTGCTGTGACCGTGAGATGCAGCTTCCTAACTGGTTGGCGGTGAAACTTTCGCTGTGATCAATCATTCAAGGACTGAAATACTAAATAGGAAGGTGACAGTGTGTGGAAAAGCCTACTGAAACAGCCAGATTACCACCAGCAAGGCCAGCTGCAGAATGGCTGTCCCTTCTAAGGTGGCAATGACAATCCTCCCGGGTGGGCTGCGGCGGTTCCAAGCCCACAGTTGCTTTAACTTCCCTGACTCGTGCACAGGCGACTTTGGGAAACGTTGGCATCAGCGCTGTTTCTTGGGTGCTGGTGGCAGGAAAGACTCACCCCACAGGCTCACGTCGGGCTTGGAGAGACACTGTCTCTCTGGCTGAGGTGGGGGCCCAGGCACACCCCTGGGACTGCAGCAGGAGATGAGACATTCGTTCTCGATTCTTCCCTTGTCACAGAAGCCTGACTTTGGTTGGGTGGCAATGTGGTTGCCACCCAACCTCCCCATACTCCTTTGCAGCTCAGTTGGGCATGTGAGCCCTGAGATGAAAGCGGAAGTCTCCAGGGGAGGGGCATTGGGTTCGAAGGGGAAAGACAACCGCACAAACTTCGCACCTTCATGCACCCAGCCTCTCCGGAGAATGGGCAGGAAAAGGGCAGCCAACAGGGTGCCTCGGGGGAGGGGAGTCACTAAAAAGGGACAGACTAGGCTGACGGGTGCCTTCTGTGCATTTCCCAGCCGGAGGCAAACAGCCCCAGCAAAGGATGTCCGAACAGAGGGCTGCCAAGAACCCGGGCTCCGGATGACTCCCTAGAACGTAGGTACCAGGTCCAAACCACTAACTTCTGTGTTTATTTTTACTGGAGAAACACACACCCCACCCCACCCCGCCCTGCCGGGTCAAGGCACTGTACTCAGCTTTCCATAATATTCAGTCAAACACCACCCTAGCTGATACTGCAGGTTTAGAAAGAGGCGAAGCTAGTCTGAGAAACCTACGTTTTCCTCTTCCCAGCGGATTGGCAGTTGGGGTTCACACTACTTCCTGTGTTCCTTTGACCGGATGCCTGAATGCTACCATGTGGGCCACGTGGCCTGTACGTAGATGTTACACGTTTTCCCCGTCTCAGACTCTTATTCTAAAGGATCCTTAAACCGGTTCTGAGTTTTTATATTGCTTAGACTGGACTATTTTCTTGTGATGCTTTTCCATACACTAAATCTTTCTGGGATGAAGTGGAAAAGAATACATATGTGTCTGTCTAGGTGTCTGACTTCACACTTAGGTGGGAGGCAAATGTTTCCTGGAGGTGGCAGAACAGTGACAATCCCATGGGGCTTTGTAAGTGACCTCATAAGAGAGAGGTCTGAGGGAAAGCATGAAGCTGAAAGGTCAAGTTTTCGAATGATTGACATGGAAAAACAATCCATTTCTGGGCTCTTCCCATTTCACAGTTCACTGGGGATGAGATTGGGTCAACAGGAATTTGTTTACAGGTTTCCAGTGAAATATTATTGCCTGTGATAAATACTGTCTGAGAGCCTGCTGTGCACCAGGTCCTACCCAAGGCAGTTGGGACACGATCGGGGAATAAAAAAGACAAAATCCCAGCTCCCGTGAAGCTAGTGTTGTGGCAGAGGAGACCCGCAGCACACGACATATCATACATTGTACGAGGTGTCAGAAGGTAGGTGCCACGGGGAAAAATGTGGCACCGGCGGCCACCACTGTCTAGCAGACACTCGTGAGGTGCCAGCGTGCGGAGTGTTTCACACACGTTCTTTCATTTAATCTTCCCAAGGATGTGGTGAGGTCCCACTTTGCAGATGGGGAACCGAGGCTGGGTGGAGTCATGCCACAGGAGTAGCAGGCGTGGGACTGGACTCAGGGCTGCACCCTGACTACCCCCCCCCCCTCCGCCCCGTGGCCAGAGAAAGGTAAGGCTTTCTCACCCATCTGCCATCCTGGTCTAAAGGTGGGTTGAAGCGCCTCCCTTTGGCCATTCTCTGCAGGAACTGAGGGTGGCTGGGGTCAGCTCCGTCACCTCTCCATGGCCTCGAAAGCTCCACACCGGGAGCCACTCCTTGTCCTGGTCCCCTACGAGGATGGGCTCCGGAGAGTGCCCGCTGTTGCCGTAGAAGCGAGCCCAGCCATCACAATGGAGTGGGCGTGTGGGTCTTCTCAGCTCTCTGAGAGTTCCTGCCGCCGGTCCTCCCTAGGGGTAAACAAGGCTGAGAGCCCGCGGACCCCAGCTGAGAGACCCCACAAACAGGTCAGGTAGGTGAGGGCCAGTCTTGAGATGAGGGCAAGCTTTTATCACCCACTAAATCCTTGAATCAATGCTATTTGAGGTGAATGTTCCCATGGTAACCATCTGCCCCAACCTCAGAGTTTTTCAAGAAGTAAATTGAATCTGGGCTGGAGATGACCTTGTCTGCTCGGTGGCTTTGCTCTGCTCAAGGACTCAGCTGCCCTCCCGTGGCCCTCCCACAGCCACCTCTGTGTCCCAGTTCCGAGGCACTGTGCCAGAGGGACTCACTCGCTGCTCGCTCACCTCACTGGGTGCCGCCCAGGCCACCGGGAAGGACGTTCATGGACGATTATGAAGCGCCAAGTGCTGTGTAAAATGAATCACTGGCGCGGGTTTCTGTTTTATTTGGTTCCCATGGCAAGCGTTGGCGTTTACGAAGGGAAAACAAGGGGCAGTAACCAATGGACGCGGTGCCAGGTCACCGGCCAGCTCCAGAGCTGTGCCTCCCCGAGGGCCACCTGGCCCACCCCAGGCTACAGAGGCCGCTCCTGTGAGCTGGCCCTCCCTTCCAGCCTGGACACACAAGTGCACCTCACCCTTACTCAGTAGTGTGCTCTCTGCTTCCCTTCCTTTCTCCTTTTTTTTAATTGCTGTGCCTTGACAATTCTCTTGGCTGTCCCGTGTAAGTATAGAAGTAACCACCACAGGACATTCTGTCCAGCTCTCTCTTAGGCTTAGAAGCCATGTCCTTGTCCCCCTCCTTCCCTAATCACTGACCTGGGTGTTCTAACAAGGCTTGCTGGGTTGGGGACAGGGGACCCTCTCTGGCCAGCACTGATGGGCACAGAGGTGGGCTCCCAGATGGGGTGCCTGACTGGAACAGTCCATTTCCTACCATCAAGCCAAAAGTTGACAAACCCCCAGAGGTAAGGCTCCCTCCCTCCTGCCCCCTTCCTGCCAGCCCCAGGAGGCAGCTGTCGTCCTTGTTGTCCCAGAAATGGCACCTGTGTTCCAGGCAGCAGGGCGGAAGAAGGAACACAGGGTAGTGTCCAGTGTCTGACACAGGGCCAAGCCCAGCCCCTTGGGTGATGACCAGCTCTCGTCATCGGCTCGGCTGCTTCCTTGTGAGGACGGCTCCTTGCAGGTGCTACGCGGGGCTTCCTGGTGTGAGCAGTGACGTCAGAGTGTACTGAACACTATTACAGTTGCTGTTTCATACAGCTTTCACAACAGCCCCAAAGGATGTGCTGCTTATGCCCCTTTTGGGTGGCACCCTGCCCCATCCCTGATCCCCTCTGCACCCAACCCCACCCTGCTCTGCACACTGCAGGCTGGCCCACAAAGACTCGGCACCTGCTCCCTTGCTCTTCAGCGTCGGTTGGGTCACCCAACAGGAAGTGCCAACAGGAACAGAAAGGGCAGGAAGAGATCGGTCAACGTGTTGTGCAGGGGAGTGGGTACAGCCAGCTCTGTATGGAAAGACGCCAGTCTGACTTGAAGCGGTGTTTGCCAATACCCAGGATGTGAATTCTTCTAGCATGGTGGGTTTTAAGCTGCTAATGTAGAGTTGGGGAGAGAGGGGAGTGATGGGACACAGACCCAAACCAAGGCTCAGTAACTATTTCTCCTTACAGAGGAGGAAACTGAGTCTCAGAGGAGTGACAGGACTCACCCACAGTCACGCAGCTAACGTGTGGCAGAGCCCAAACCAGCAGCCAGATGTCCTGAGGCCAAGTTCGATGCCAGCATCAAACAGGGTGTATTCTGCTGCATCTCCCCAATCCTGTTAAATGGTTGGGCGGGATTGCTCTTTATTCCCTTTCTTTAATCTGCACAGAGCAGTGCCTACCTCTTAGCCAAGAGCCCTCGCCACGTAAGGCCAAGGGTCAGATGGTCGGCATTGTGGGCTATTCCAGCGGCCCTTGCTATGGAAGCGGAGCCGGGCAACGCCGCACAAAGAAAGGGAAGGCTGGTACCCAGCACGGCTTCTCCCTTCAACTGAAAGTAAAGCAGCAAGGAGGGAGGAAGACAAAGACTCAGAATTTAAAAACCTAAAAGCAGCGTCGTTCCCCACAGTGTTTCCTGCCCATTCCCTCCGTCTCCATCAATGGTGCAGAAAGTCGGTTAGAACTCTGGGCTCATTTCTCAGTATCTCCTGCACCTCCTCCGTATTTAATCTCACGCTCTGTGGAAGGAGGTGCACGGCCCCTAGTTAGGATGGGTCCCAATTTCCCCTTGTGAATGCTTGTTTGAAATTCTAACACATTTATCCAAGACAATCAAAATGGAATCAAGGAAACTGGGCCAGGAAAAATAAAATTCGGTTTCTCTTCGGCTAGGATTTCTTAATCCCAGCTTGGGACAGGGCTGTTTGTTACTGATGTTCTTATTTTCAGAGGTTTGGATTACGGGGCTGAGCTCCGAGACTCATCCTGGGTCAAGCCCTGGGTCAAGCCCCAGCCCCCACGTGGAGTGCAGGGGCCCAGGGCGACCGCGAGGGCGGCTGTGATGGCCCCGTGGCACACGGGAGTGTTTACTCACTCGATGGATCCTCACGGAGAAGTCACTGTGTACCAGCCCTGGTTTTCCGCAGCGCTAAGGCAGTCGCCGGAACCAGTTCTTCGTAACTAGCAAATCAAGAATTTACCAATAAGCCCTGGCTGGCGTAGCTCAGTGGACTGAGCGTGGGCCTGCGAACCAGAGAATCACAGTTCGATTCCCAGTCAGGGCACATGCCTGGGTTGCAGGCCGGTTCCCTGCAGGCCAACTCCCAGCAGGGGACGCACGAAAGGCAACCATACATTGATGTTTCTCTCCCTCTCCTTCCCCTCTAAAGATAAATAAATAAATAAAATCTTAAAAAAAAAGAATTTACCAATACATCAATGACCAACACCCCAACTTGTGGACTAGCCAAAACTTTTCAGGGAGCTAGCCACAACATCTGTACCCAATTGTTTCATCTGGTGTATTCTTTAACACGGCGGCTATTGTGTACCGTGACGGTGATGTCCTTTCCCCCATGCAGTGATAGGACCTTACAAAAGGTGGGTGTGGCCATCTCTTCCGTGCGTTTTCAGTACAAGGTGCCATTTCTTGTGTTAACTAACCACTTGCTATCTTTTGCGGGGCAGAAGGTGGTGGAATTATGGGGTTTGTGCAGCAATGTTTTCGCGCAGGGGTCTGCACGTGCCTACCTGAGGGGCCCCCACAAAGTCCAGACCTTGCACGCAGGCATGCTTCCGTCTGTCCTTCCACCGAATGAAAGTTTCACCTTCCCATTCAAGTCTGCCCAGCCTGGACATCTTAACCCGCATATGGGGAAAGTCAACCCGCGTGCATGTGAGCTGTTGAGCATCTGAGAAATTCTCAGGCCCCCGAATTATACAACACAAGCTCATCGCACCCTGCAATGGTGGATAAGCTATGTGGATTCTTTCTGCGAATAGCGACCGAATCGAGGTGACTCAGTCACACTTTTTTTTATTATGATTCACAGCTCATATGGTACTGATGGAAATTGTCCTGGATGCACCAAACACACCATTGTAAAAAGTACTCGAGCATCTGTGATGGAAAGCACATTTTTGGTTTTACCCCTTGTTGCAAACTACCTGGAAAATTAACTGCCTCTCTCCTCCTTCCATGCAAGAAAACAATCCCTGGACTGAGGCAAGCAAGACTGATTGAAATCTGAGAAGTGTAACTTGACCAACTTGAAAGTTTATACAGTTGAAAGGCAGAAACTCAGTGTAATGTTTGTGAAAACTCCTGATTCTGTTAGCGTGCACAGCAGCCTGAATTCCAATGACAAGACACACTGTCACTGCCATGGACGTTGAAATAACCATGCTGAAATGTAAATTGCTATAAACTTTTCACATCGTTTCTAGAGGAGCTTTTGGTGAATTGATCATCCAGAGAACTGGTCACTTGGAAAAGAGCTGGCACCTGACCACCTGTCCTGGACCCATTGAGAATGCGGTGAGTACAGCTGCTGCCTTTGTGAGGCTGAGTCTCTCGGGGGAAGGCAGACGTTGTTACACACATAATTGGTTATAATTATGAGAGGTACGGGGTGCTCCGAGAGCATGGGACAGAGGGACTTCAGCCCAGCAGAGAGGTGAGTAGGAGGTGGCGGTGACATGAATGAGTACGCCCTGCCGGGAGCCTGGGGGACACAGGAACACATGCCAGCAAACAGAGAGCCTGTCGGAGGCCATGATCTTGGGAGGAGCTTGGCTCACTCAAGAAATGGAAAGGAGGCCATCCTAAATGATGACGGATGGTGCAGGTCAGAGCAGGGGTTGTGGGAGGAGCAGAAGGCGGTCCAAGGGCTGTGGACAGGCACCTTGCTTTCTGTGACCTTGAATGTTAACAGGCAGAAACATGAGGAGCATGCAACAAGAGCAACGAAAAGCCCAGGGAGAGCTTTGGCTTGTTCAGGAAAAGCACCTTCAGAAATAAGATTTACCCTAAATGCAGCAGGTGCATAGTTTTTTCTTCCCCTGAATTCTGAAAAAGACAGGTGGGAGTATTTAGTTCTGACTCCCGTCTCATCCCTTGTTGGGGTTTTTATTCCTCTCCCACTTCCACATTTCTGCGTTTTTGCCCCTGGAAAGACGGTGACTTTTTTTCTGCTCACAGTGTGAATGGGACAGTCCTCTGGAAACACAGAATGAGAGGCAGCCACAATGACCAGTGTGGTTCAGAGTGAAAACACCAGCCTCCAGGACTGCATAATGAAATGGCAAAATAAATATTTATTTTTCAGCTGAAGAGAAAATGAACAGTGTCTTGGAACATGAGGGGAAGTTCGTTTGTACCCCATTCGGGGAAAGGAGCAGAGGGTGGGTCCCTGAACGGCAAAGGAAGCTGTAGGCCTGAGACAGTCTCTCTGCCCCTCTTCAGTGTACCATGAACCAAAAGGGAGATTTCATCGACTTGGCAGAAGACCGTGAGCTCATAAATGAGCCTTGTTACCAGGAGAACAAGAAGACAAGTCGTAAAAGACAGACCTGGGTTGTGTTCTGGCTTCAGGCCCCGTTTTCTCCCGATTGGCAGGGATGTGAGGCTCATCGACCCAGTTAACTGTGCACATGGCCACCAACTTGTCCCTTTTTGCTCCTTCTCCACATTTCAGGACAGTTCTGCCCACCAGGTGTGTTGAAAAGGCAAATAGGAAACACGCACATCACACCTTGCCATGGAGCTCTCGACATAGGTGCCCCTTGCTTGTTAGCTTGGCGAACGATGCCCTGGTGGCAGAACCCCGCAGGCCGTGGCATTGAAACCAGTGTAGACACATCCCTTGGCTGGACGGAGGACAGGAATGTTCCCTGTGGTCTCCAGCCCCCCCACCCTCTACCCCTGGCTTCTAACTTACTTGTCACCAAGTCATCAGCTGTCTTTCTTGCCTGTGTCCTTCTGATGTTTGAGCTGGCTGTGAGGTGAGAAACCTTCCTACCAGGGCCTCACCATCCCAAGGGTGGTCCTTGGACTGGAGCCTGGGCATTGTAGAGTCTCCGGCCCCCAGCCAGACCCACTGGGCCAGAATCTGTGCGTTGACAGGATTCCCAGGTGATTCATGTGCACTTGGAGACTCGGGAGGCACCCAGAGGCCACCCCTCCACGGCCAGTGCAGCCCTTCCTTGGTGCTTCTAAGGAAAGGCAGTGCATTCAGGGGACCCATGGGCACACACTTGACCTTGCATCCGAAGGTAGCTACTGCAACCTAATCCTTGGACAATGGTCCCACTAGACTTTCAAAGATTTGAAGCCAAAGTAGGAGGCCAAGGGCTTACGTTGTATTTGTCTGGAAGGTTCTGCCTGCAGGAGCCCAGCACCTTTCTCGACGGCAGCACGCTGACCTTCGGTGTGCCTCATACGGGAGCAGGGCGGCAAAAGTTCTCCCCAGAGGACCCCAGGACCCACACTGCTCCTCGGCGCAGACACATAAACATGTGTCCGCCCCAGGGTGGATGCCAAATTTAGATGGCCGCCCCATTGATTCAGCGGTGGCTGGGGCAGATGAGGGCACACCAAGCGCACGGTCCTGCCGACCCTGGTTTCCCCCGGAGGAGGAAGACCTCATCAGGGTTGTGCGCCTAATTAGGCACTTAGTCAATAACCCACTCCCCCTGGACTGAGCCATTTACTTCGTCCATTGTGGGAACGGGACCAAGCTGGGCAATCAGTGTGGGTAATTCAGGCAGAAAGAACTCATTTTCGGTGAGGGCGCAATGAGTGGAATTTGTTATTTCAGAGTCAAGTGTGGGAGATGGTGGCCTTCCCTCCCCAGTGATGCCAGTACCCTTTCCAAAGGTGAGGCAAGGCCCGAGTCCTCGTGGACTGTTGAGAGTCGGTGTCGCCGCACCCAGGTGTGTACCTAGTTGGGGCGGGGGGTGGGGCTCGGTGATTTGGGAGCCGATTCTGTCACTGGTACTCACACAGCTCACTGCAGTGCGGTGCCTCTGACTGATCTGCAGCGGCGAGATAAGAACTCCCCGTTTCATCTCAGGGTGGCCACCTCAGGAAGTCTCGGGACAGCTTATTGACGGGCCAGTACATAATCGCGTCAGCTGGGGAAATGTCAGCAAAGGCACTGAAGGGTGGAAACCACGACATCAGATTTCTCACGTGACAACAGCTCGAGGATTTGTCGGGCTTCCGCTTCCACCGAATGAGGCTGCAGTCCTTTTCAGGCCGATCCGGTCGGCTAGTGCGTGGTGTGTGTCCAGCTGAGCCCCAGGCACCGAGCACATTCGAAGATGTCATCTGCCCTCCCTCCACCCAGAAAGAGGTCCGGAGCCGGCGGGCCCCCTTCCCCACGATTTCCAGTCTCTTCCCAAAGAAGCCATTTCCATGACATCCTGAGCGCCCTAAGACTTCATATTGCATCCTTCCATCAGCCATCTGCCAGGGTGGATGTATCCATAAGACATTTTCCTTCACAGGCATAATTAAAAGAGATTCTCTCTTTTTGAACGCTGTGCTACATTTACATTCAAAGTTATTTTGCTCTCTCTTTGCCCTTGCCCTCAAGGAATTGTGGGAATTCAAGTTAATAGGCTTTTAATGGCTCTGTGATAACTGATTATAAGCTGTGAATCAGATCAGGGAGCATCGAAGTTCAGCTGCATCGCAGGCCAAGACGCCACACTGCTGCTTTTGATCGTTGGCTGAAATTTGGTTGTCAGTGTTCAGACACCGCCGGCCTTAAAAAAAAAAAAATCAAGGCACCTCATTTGCTTTGCAATGACTTTGACAATGATTTTAAAGGCTTTAGCTATACGTTTTCCTTTTGATGTATCAACACCATTTAAAAACACATCCTGTTGCTAAAAATTTAATTTCAAAGTCTACAGTTGCATTTCCTGCTGCCTTTGAGAGGGGAAGATGCTGGGTTTATTTAAAACACATGCAACATGTTGGCACGCGCACAAGCGCCCACACACGCGTGCGTACACACGAGCACACGCACACACCACCTTCAACCTCTCGTTGCCAAATATTTAGAAATAAATTTTGACTGTGTTTTGTGAACATATAATTACCGCTTTGAGGCTGGTTAATGAAAATACACTTTTCTTTGAAACACGTTGGCTCTCCCACATGAGCCTTCCCTTTCGAGCCCATGGATGAGTCAATAGCAGCCTCCTTGCAAACAGAGGCATTCTCATCATTGTTGCCAGATGTCTCAAGTGAGCCTGCCAAGCTGGGGCTAGAAACAGCCTTAAAATAGTAGGCACGGAACTGCACCCCCCCCCCCAGCCAATTAGGGCCCTGAGAGCAAATTAGCTCTCGTTTGCCATTGGCCGGAGCAGCTGTGACTTGTGCGTGGACAGCCCGGAGACATTCCAGTGAGCACCGCCTACTCTGGCCAGTTGCTGCTGGCATCTGTAAAGGCCACCGAGAACGACCCGCCCACAGTTTTAAGAGACTGCCTGGCTGATGTGCCTCAGCTCCCTTTGCAGAAATTCACCACAGGCATCCCTGGAGACCAGGGCAACCCCTGGGTGAATGGTCCCTGTGGCTGGGACAGTCCCATGTGGCAAAGCCCTCCCTAAACGTGGCCTCTTGAGAGAAGGTCCAGTTCTTGGCTAGGGGAGCCCTTACCTACGGGCCCTGCTGGGGTGTTCAGTGTGAAATCCAGGAGAGGGAGCGCGGGGGAGCTGAGCGACAGATGGCACAGCACTGCTCTTGAATAACCATGATCTGTTTGGAGACTGCATTTGTCAACGGTTTCAAAAAGACGTCTCTCTGAACAAGGCGCAATGGGGAGCGCTGGAGCCTGGAAGACCAGTTCCCCTGTGAGGGGCAAAGGGCCACCGTAGTAGGAAGCCTCCCCTACCAAGGTCAGCCCTTGGCGACATGCGCCCACTAGGTGGCCAGAAGCACTTCAGACCCTGCTCACCGGTGCCGCCAGGCCTGGCACCGGGACCGAGAATTAAGAAATGACTGTTGGCAGCAGAGAGTGACTTGATAGCAAGAGTTCCCCAAAAGCCTTAACAATATCCGTATTTTATGGTCCAGCAAGTCTGCTTCAGCGAATTCACCCCAAGAAAAATACCCATGTATCTGCACAAAGCTTTATCCCTCAGTACACTCATTACACCATTTATTAGAGAAAAAACTGGTAGTGTACTATAAACGGTTGAACCCGATGCAGTCCTAAAAAGCACGGGACAGAGAAATGTCCACATTATATTGTTCTGGAAAATAGGTAAATATGTACCCATGTTCATGGCAAAAAGGCAGGTCACACAAAAATTTCAGAATTACTTGAGTTTCTTTTTTTCTGCATTGGGATTTTCCGAATTTCCCTGATGAGCATATATGGATCGCTACTGTGGTCAGAAATAAAATTTAAACATTTATTTACAAGAAGGTATATCAAAGCAAGGAAGGCATAATCGACGTCGTACTCCAATGCAAGGCCCAGGCAAGGCGAAGGACAAGTCAACGGAGCTCTAAAACAAACAGAATCAGTGACCACCTGCTAAGTCCGATCATGAATCCGCGTGTGGTCCAGGAGAGTGTTTTCCAGGTGCCCCTCCACCTGGCATGAAGTGCTGAAGACAAAAGGATGCACCATCCGTGGTCCTCACCCTGGAGGGTCCGCAGCCTGAGCGAGGAATGCGCCCTGCCTCCCGGAAGCTCCGCCTTCCCACCCAGTGGCAGGTGGAGACGTGCCCCCATCAGCTCCCGGGAATCCGCTTCAATAAGCATGGCATTGTGGAAAGTGAAATCACATAAAGCTTAAAGCCTGCTGAGGCGTGGCACTTGGCCTTAACCCTGACTTTTAAGAGTGAGACCTTGAAGCCGACCTGGAAGTCGAACAATGAGCAGTTCCCAGTTCCAGCGGGACCCCTGGGGAGAGCTGCGGGCAGGCCAGTTAGGACGCGCTGAAAGGTCTCCGAGGGCCCCTCTGAACTCAGCTGTGCAAAAGAAAGCCCCCATTATAGCGACTGGACTCAAAAGAAGTAGCTCATGTCGTTTTAGGATGGGCAGCCTCTGCATTATCAAAAGCTTCTGGGATGACTTCTTCAACATCCAGTGTTCATTTTCACAAAAAATAAGCCATCTGACAGGTTCTTTCTCAAAGGGACTAGGGCAGGCTGTGGTGGCACTGCCCGAGGGATCGAGGCCAGGATGCAGTCCTATCAGGTCTTCATTTTAAAAAGGGATTGTTATGGGGGACTGGGGACAAGAGGTCAGGGAGTATAGGGGGCATTTGGGGCTTGCCTCTCCTGCATCCAGCTTCCCTCTTCGTCCAGCAGTAACCCGGTTTCTGTCTCTGCAGTCATTGCTCCTGGTTTAGGTGGAGTTGACTCCGCCCCCTGCTCCAGCACTAGCCTATCAGAGCATCCCATTCCCCTGGCAATAAGTCTGGTTCTGGAAGGGGCACACAACAAAGTCAGGCCAATCAGAGCAAAGAAAATTCCGTTCTAGAACACAGAAAGCATCTCCATCTTCCCAAACAGATTTTAATCCGAAAGCGCCAGGGCTGTCATCTCTTCTAACACCTTCCCACCTCATTACCTCAAGATGGAGGCCAGCTCAGAGAGGAACTGTCCAGAGAGGCGAGGGGCCTGGGGCCCTGGTCACACGTGCTGAACCTGTCCCTGACCCAGCACTGCCCCTGAACTTGTCACCGCCAGAGCCGGTCGAGCTTGCCTTCCACCGAGAAAAGAGAAGGAGGTGGAGGGAGAAGCTGGGAAGGGGAGAAGCTGGGAAGGGGAGAAGGCTGGACCTCGATGAGGGGAAAGGAAGGGGCGGGGCTGCTGGCAGGTTTGGTGGGGAAAGGACAGAATCTGCTGCCTCCGGGATCAGGAAGCCCCACGCAAAGCCTGGCTGATGCCCCCCAAGCCTGGAAGCTGCCCAGACAGGGCCTGTTCCCCTGCCCTCTTCCTTACCCACACTCCCGGCCCAACCCTGACGTCCCCCACCACCAAGCACACTGTCCTGTACCACCCTGGCCTTCCCGGGGCCTGGTCTCTCTGTAGGGACTCATCTCTGGAGCCATACTGGCAGGAAGCTGCGCCCTGGTGGAGTGGGGGCAAGGGGAGAGGGATTCTAGCTCCCTGGGAGCTGTGGGCCCTCCAGGCGCCTGACTCCAAACCAGCCCACCCACGCTGGAGGCAGTAGCGCCCTGGGGCTAAGAACTCAGCCTGGAGTGTGCCCAGCTGGTCTTGCGCCCCAGAACCACCCCCTAGGAGGTGTATGGTCTTGGGTGAGCTACGCATCCTCTTGTGCATCTGTGTTCTCATCTGTGAAACAGAGATGGTAAAAATAGTACCTACACCTCAGGGTTGTCATAAGGACTGAAGCCATTGACATAAAGTGTATGGGAAAGTGCCTGACATGGAGCTAGGTGTGGATCCATGTTGGCTTTCTTTGTGACATATATGATTCTTGGTTCCCCAGTGTGCACATGTCTTGTCAAGGCCCCCATGGGAACTCCCTGGTGGCTGAGGGCAGGAGGGGGAGGGGCCTAGGAAATCTGAGAAGGGCAGGACCAGAGCCAGGGACCCACCACGGAGCCTGGGCCTAGGGCTACACAGGAGGCTGTGGCGGAGGCAGCCGGATCTCCTGTGTGCCTGTCTGGAGAGCCCCCGGGAGGATGTCCTAGTTCCCAAGGATGGTGCCTCCAGGACTCTCATGGGCCCTGACCTTGGCTTCCGCCTCTGTGCTCATTCTCTGCTCTTCCCATCATCCTCTCTGCTCGGACACAAAGTCCCCTGCAGCTGTGCTGGCATTTGTCCTTCTTATGACTTGTGGGTGGGGTCAGGAGGCAGGTGGGGGGTGGTGAGGCCGAGGAGGAGTACAGCACAGTGTGGGGAGCCCTGCAAGCACAAGTGAGGAGCCCGGAAGGCTCAGAGGCAATGAGGGATCCTGTACAGCTTTGCTAATAGAAAGCCTTGCTTCGGGCTGAATGCCAGTCTCCCCACAAAGTCACCGGCAATGACAGGCTCGTCCATACGGGTACCAGCCACAGGCCAAAGAGCAAGCTTCTTGGAACCATTTAGAATGAGGAAAAGAATGACAGTCAAACATCTTCCTGTGTACACTGGCTGTCATCTGCCCTCCACAAGGTCATCCTGGAACACCAAGGGCAGTCCTGGCCCCTCCCAGTTCCCTGCAGTAATGGACGGAGGCAATGGTGCAGGTCATCCAGCCAAATGCTGAGTAATCCAAGAGCCGTTTCCATTCAGCCTTGGGAGAGGTATCCACACTCCCTCTGAGTGTGGGTGCACGTGGGCCTCCCTGCCAGACCTGGGGGCACAGTGGGGTCTGGGTGCAGCCCAAAGTCAGGTCAGGCTGCGTTCAGGGACAGACCCCCTGGCAGCACAGGCGTGGGCCGTGGTGGCAGCTGAGCATGAACACGATGTGGGCCTTTCTGGAAGGGATGGGTGCAGAGCTTCTCCGTTGATTTGCTCCCCCCTTCCCGGGTCCATTCCCCATCCTTCTCAGCTATGACTGAGCTGGCCCTGCCAATGGCATCCCCTGGGCTCCTTTCCCTCTGACCTCCTGGCGTGTTTGAACGAAGGAGACAGGAGCACAGAAAGGAAAGAAAACCAGGATGTCCCTTCCCGGCTTCCTTCCTGCTCTGGCACTGTTTCTCCAGTAACCTCTGCCTCCCTACACTCCCCCGTCCCGTTTCAGCTCTCACTCCGTCACCCCTCCATCCCAGCAGTGGAGACTGCATCTCACTGTCCCTGTGGGCCCTTCACCTGCCCACACATCTGTGGGTAGCGCCTTCATTAAGGCGTCTTCACTAAGCCACCTGGGGCCAGCCGTTTTCCACTGGGTCCCTGCTGGAGAGAGGGACTAGAGGATGGGAATGGAGTTGGGGCTGGGGACCTAGGAGTGTTTAACCAGAGGGCCAGCTAGAGGCTTGCTCAGAGCACAGTCCCTCTCCATTTCTAACTGAAGCCTGTCACCCCTACTTTGCTTCCCAGGCTGCTCAGCTCTGCCTGGCGTCCCCCCATTCCATACGGGTGGCACCAGGTGCATCCCACCTGGATCTCCACGCAGAGTTGGAGGTCACTCTGTCTCCTCCTTGTGGCCATCTGGGATGAAGAGGCCCTCCGGAGATGGTCAGCTTCCCTTGGAAATGAAGATTTTAAGTTTTAAAAGGAGCAATTTACCCAACACCCTTGAATTTTTCTTTTCCTGGGCTGCCCCCTTCACTATTGTCTGCTTATGACTGGGACTGGGGTTCTATCAGACGGACCCTTTGTTAATCGCCACTTCCATGATCTTGGCCTTGACCCTAATCTCTAGAATCGTGGCCCAGATTACTCCTCCCAGTCTGTGTGGCTTTCTGTTGGTTGAAGCCACGGCTGCTCCAACTTGGCCTCCATGGTAATCCATGAGATTGTTCTTCTGTTGATGGACAAGTCCATTGTTTCTGATAGTTACTAAATCTAGTTTTTCCCCAGAGTTTCCTGCCCCATGAATGGCACTCCCCGCCAGTTCCATGCACCAAAGACTCAGGTGTCATCCTTGTACCTCTCTCCCATCTTCTCCCAAAGGCCAAGCCATCCCCTCCACGTGGTGAATCTCTCAAACCCGTTCACCTCTCTCTGGCTCCTCCGTGTGAGTGGCCCCTGTTTCTCCACTGGGCAGCCGCCTGCCTCTGACGATCCCTGGGCCCAGACTGCCCTCTCGACCGAAAGCAATTCTGTGCCCTGTGGTCTTTGAAGATGTGATCAGACCATGTCAACTCTTAAATGCCTTCAGTGATCTCAATAATGACAATAATAATGACAATGTTCTTAGTGGGGCCCATAAACTCCTGGCTGCTCTGGCCCCTGCTTCTGTCTCTGGCTGCATCTTGAACCATCTCTCCCTCCCCTTCATACTTTCTCTGTGACCACACTACAGGCCGTCACGTAGCCCTCGTGCTGTGCTCTGCCCCACAAGCCACCTGCACCTTTACGCACCTGTCTCCTAGTCATCCGTCAGATCTTAAACACTGCTTCCTCTGAAAACCCGAGATTCCTCTAGACCACATCAGGCCTCTCGGTTGAGTGCAGAAACCTGAACCTTCCTTCAAAGCACCTATCACAGGGAAGAGAGACTCTGAGGAGCGGAAGATGTCTCAGCAGCAGCAGCACCAAAAGCTAAACAAGAAGCAAGGTATCAATTGGGCACTGAGTCAAAATGATGGTCAATCCAGGTTTCTATTCCCAGCCAAACTACCTACCAAAATGGCGAAGGCAGTCAAAATATATAAATTCATGCAAGGACTCAACATTTTGTTTTAGCCTCATGTACCTCTTCTCATGAAGTGAGTGAAAGATGTGCTTTGAACGATGAAGAGGGGACGCAGAAAACAGAAAGCAGGGGAGGCTCAGGACAGCGGCACACAGGGGCCCAAGGGGCCACTCATTGCAGCCAGAGGAAAAAGAGGAGCAGTAGAAAAGATGAAAACAGAATAGAAAAGGACTTCCGTGCCCGTTCACGTGGAACTCATTGGTGAACACTGGGCAGCAGGGCAATAAGGAAAATGGGGTGGTACCCAGAGGATCTGCCAAACGTGGAATTTAAGCCATCGTTAATCCCTCCTCCCGAAAAAATGGCAAGTATTCTAGAAAAGAGGGAAGGGACTGGAACATGTCTGGCTCAGCAGTCAACGATATCTATAAAGTTATAATAAAGATAGCACTTTTTTAAAAAATATTTTATTTATTTATTTCTAGAGAGAGGGGAAGGGAAGGAGAAAGAGTGGGAGAGAAACATCAATGTGTGGTTGCCTCTCACGTGTCCCCTACTGGGAACACAACCCAGGCATGTGCCCCAACTGGGAATCGAACCAGCAACCCCTTGCCTCACAGGCCTGTGCTCAATCCACTGAGCCACACCAGGCAGGGCAAAGATAGCACTTTTTAAAAGTCAGCCAAAACAGTGTGAGGGGTGGGGCATGTGTTTGGAGGCACGTAGGGAGTTGGTTATTATTAAGTTCCCACCTGTCTGACTTAGCACATCTGGAAAGCAAAAGATAATGTGAAAAACAGATACACCAAGAAAGAGCTGCCCCAAAACAATGGAAAACAGAGGCCCAGACAGATACCCACAGTCACAGCAGCATTACTCACAACGGCCAAAGGTGGATGCGGCCCAGATGTCCGTAGACAGAGGGATGAATAAACAGTACGTGGCATATACTTGTGGTGGAATATTACTCAGCGCTGAAAAAGGAACGGCGTACTGCTGCACGCCACGGCAAGAATGAACCTTCAAGACATGATGCTGAGTGGAATAAGCCGGTCACAAAGGGACAAACGTTGTGATTCCACGTACATGACCCAGCTGGAATGAGCACATTCATGGAGACATCGGATAGAAGAGACGTGCCCAGGGGCTGGGGAGGCAGGAGTGGAGAGGACCGGTTTGGGGGGTGGGGGAGGGCGTGGTTGCATGACATTGTGGACGTGCCTCATGCCCCGAACTGTGCACTTAAAAATGGATACAGTGGTTGACAAGGAATATCTTCGGATGAGTATTCTTTAAAGTCATGGTGGTAACTTCCAGAGGAAACAGCCAAGAGCTGTGGGGTCTTGCCCTGGGGGGTGACTCGGGCACCTGGGAGAGGCCCGTGCCTTTCCTTACAATCCTGTTTGCACTGCTTCACTTTGAAAAATATAATGAACATTGTTACAAGGCTTATTGTGTGCTAGGCGTTCTTTAAAGGCTCCAGGCAGGCATTCCTTGTATGAGGTAGGTGCCTGTGACCTACACTTTGAGGACAGAGGGTGAGGGGTGATAAGAACAGAGAGGTGGGGAGGGCTCCCGCTCAGGGGCGCTGGCTCCGGAGTCCCTGCTCCTGGTCATCCTCTTTCGCTGCCTCTCAAGTGTGTGGCCTACTGCGAACAACGCAGAAATGACTTCTCCAATACGCTGCCCTGAATACCCACGTATATGTACACATACAGGGTGGGGCAGAAGTGGGGTCACAGTTGTCCATATGGAAAATGATACAATAATTAATAATATAAGAATAAACTCTGTGTTTTGTGTGCTCACAATGGTAAGCCTACATCTGCCTCAGCCTGTCTATACTAGGTGCTGATGTGAGGGTCAGACTCCCGGGAGTCAGACTCCCCCAGTTTGTAGGAAAGAAAACGCACCGCACCCAGTCCATTGTGTAGACATAAACACCGTTAAAATCACGCTGGTGCCATCACTGTGCCCATCTCATCATGGAAGCGAAGCACAGAACAAGTGACTTTTCCTTGGTCTCAGTTTTTAGCAGGGCTGCCAGTTCTGGTAGCCACCCCCACACCCCAATTTTCCCTCTCACCTCTCGCTAACGATGCTCACCGTGGTGGTACCTGTGGGATAAAACACAAGAAAAAAGAGCATGGGGAGAGTCACAGAGCTTCCATTAGAAAGAGAGGGAAATAATTTTGCATGGAGAAAACATGTTGAAATATTATGCTTTTAGTGAAAATAGTTACATCACAATTTTAAATTACATTTGCATTTGAAATGGAGTCAGTTTGCACCACCTGCTGGAATATGCAGCTCTGTATAGTCAGAGGTTTCAAAATTATAGAACCATTTTTAAGAATTGAGAGTTACATTTCTAGTTATCTCTAAAAGACCAGTCCCTTTGACATGCTGAAAATGCCAAGCGCTGACTTACTTTAGGGATGATTTTCAAGAACAGATTCTCTTTAAGAAGCCACATTTAATCATCTAGCTAAATTAACAAATTGTTCAGCTGCTTATAAAAATAAACTGATTACTCCAAACACATCAACCAAAGAGATAAAAATGTAAATTGGAAGCAAAACTGAAATCAATACACATTATCAGTTGCTAATTCACTATTAAAAAATGAAATTCAAGCAAATGACTGGAAAATGACAGGAAACATAAGCAAACAGGATAATAAACAGAACATAACTCAACATTAATTAAAAAAGAACTCACCCAATGAAAATTTGATGCTGTTTATATCCAAAGTAATAACCATTTTGTCATGGCTTAATTATAGCTGAATATCAACACACAAAGTGTTCACGTTTAAGTTCTTTGACATTTTTAAGGAAACCTTAACAAAATTTTTCATTTTTCATGACAAACTACTCCAAGCAATAGATTTCTGAATGTATAGTAGCAACATTTATTATTGTGTAATTGACAGATTCAGAAAAAAATTGCATCCACTATATCTACCATTCTAGATGAAATTGCTTTAGAATAGAAGCCTAAATATATTACATTTTAATTTCTTGAGACCTATTACAGCATTTCACTTATTTTATGGGTATTTTGCCTGAAAATTGATTTTATTTTTACACGTCAACTAAATTAGATGTCAACTGAATTAACTGAAGCATAAAATATGCCTCCAAGATGTATTTACAAACACACGCTACAAAATGGCGTGCGAGTGACAAGAACCAAATTCCAACTCACAAGCGCCAAAGAGTCCGTGCAATGGTGGCCAGCTCATCCATGCGCCTCTTTGTTGTTTCAGGTGGTTTGTGTGTGACGAGCCTGTTTGCAGTGACACATGTCATGGGCCAGGTTGCTAGAAGGTTTCTCATTCTCCTTTGAGTACACTGCTCACGCTGTTTCATTCTTAAGGTGTTCGTCTGCATCGGGGAGCTCGGGTGGTCAGGAGGCAGCCTTTCCCCAGGGACCCCACCGCCATTTGGGGTCACCACCTCTGTGGAGATGACTCTCACTGGTAAACCTGTAGCCCCACCCTCTTCTTACAGCTCCAGTGGCATTTCCTCTTAGTTGTCCCAAAGCCACCTTGAGTCCACATGCCCCAAAGCCAACTCATGATCTGTGCACCTCCCCAACCTCAACCTCTCCTATTCATTTAACCAAGTAGCCCGATAGCCACTTTCTCCTCACCCATAATCCCATCCATCCTCAAAGTCCTGGCTGTTTTACTTTCTAAATCTCTCTGGAGCCTGTTTGCCCCTCTCCACCTCTTCCATGGCCCCACTGGTCCAAAGGACCATCCTGTCTAGCCTGGACCAATGCAAAAGCCTAGTTGTAGCCTCATTTACTCTGATCAGGGGATCCCTTGCTCAAAGCCTTCCACTGAGGACACAGAGAAATTTCTTAGCCAGGCCCAGTCTGGTGTCTGCCTGTCTCCCAGCCCCATCTCACACCCGGAGCTGCCCAGGCTTCCGCCCAGCCTCCCCAGCGCCCTGCTGCGCCTCCCACACCACGCTCTCTGCTGCTACCAGGACTTTGCCTCTGCTTTCTTCTCTGCCTGGGATGCTCTTCTCCACCTTTCTGCCTAGTGACCTCCCCCTGACTCTACCGACTGGGTCAACTCCTACTCGGTTTACACTTTGGGGGTGCTTATTTGAAAGTCTCTGTGTGGCCCACTAGACTGCTTTTACTCGCCTCAGTGTTTCCAGCACCCAGCAAGCCACTTGCACACAGAAATTGTGGAATCACTCAGATCAGAGCCTGGGGGCGCCTGCTCTGGCCCTACCCCTCCCCACCCACAAGGAGGCAGTCTCGCCCGCAGTTCCAAGCCTGCTTTAGGACCTGCACAACCTGCTTCCCAGGCCTGATCCCCACCCCCCTCCGAAGACCTGGTGTGTGTACTCCTAGCCCCAAGAGGTTACCTAGCCCCCGAGGGGCATGCATCTATTAGGAAGATAAAATGTATTATTTAATAGTTTCCAAGGGGTGGCTGGGATAAAGACATGTTTGTCAAAGAAGGAGTGTAGACATGTGTTATTGAAGAATTCATTAACGTGATATGAAATGTTAGAGATTTAGACATATGCTGTGTAGGCCTGCCTCCATTTGTGGTCTTCTCTGGGACCCAGGAAAAAATAAAAAACAGTAAAACAAAACACAGGCACAGGGATGGTTCCACAAACATCTGGGAATAAACGTTGTCTCTTTGCTTGGTATTGAGACAGTCCTCTGCGTCCCACCTGGAAGCCAAGTTCAGAGGACGACTGGGTCCCGCAGGGAACTGGGGCCCAAATGATTGGCAGAACTCATCGGCAAGCACAGCGAATGGGGGGGTGGTCGATGCTGGAGCCCTTCAGCATGGAAAACATGTTCCAGAATCACAGCGCAACACCGGAGTGTTAAAAATCGCGTTCCGTGGGTAGTGGTGTAACAGGGGGCAGCCAAGAGGGGGGCCCCAAAAAGGGATTTGGAATGGGGTCCAGAACTCAAGGTGTCCAGGAACTGTTAAGATGTCCTCACGCCCCACCCCCACAGGTGTGAGTTGGGGAAAGGACAAATGGAGCAGGGCCATTGAGAGCTGTTTTGTACAGCAAAGGCTTTGCAGCTAACCTCTGGCATGGTCATTTAACATAGCTATAACCTTGAATTGGCTGCATGGATGTGTTAAATAGCTGTGGCCATGCTCTGAGCCAGAAGAATAGAAGTGACTTCCACCCAAGATGTAAGGGTAGGGGGCAGGTCCCCTGAGTTACAGCGCCTGCGTGAGAGCTTGAAGATGATTGGCTCCACACCATGCGGCTGCACCTGCCCAGACTCACAAAGGCAGCCCAGTAAACTTGGAATATAAGGGAGTCCTGGCAGGTGTAACCAATTGTGGGAGGAGTCGGAAATGGGGCTGCAAAGGAGGACTGGCGGGGGGGATTTAAATGCAGACACTGAAGCCATTGGGAGAGCACCACACGGCTCTGGCAGAGCGGGGGACCCCTGCAGCTAGGTGAAGGAGTATCATGCGGCTTTGCCAGAGTGGGGACCCCCGCAGCCAGGTGAGAAGGAGAGGGAACCAGGTGGCTGTGGTGGCACAGAGAGAGAGCCACACGTTTCTGGCAGAGTGGGGACCCATGCAGCCACGTGAAGGAAAGAACCCTGTGGCTTTGCCAGAATGGCAGCCCTGTCCTCTCCACAGCTCTGGTGAAGGAAAGAAGAGACTCTGCCTGGAAGAAGGGAGAAAGAACTCTTACCAGTGGACCATGAGAAGGTGCCACATGGCTTTGGAGTAATTACAGATCCTGCCTGGACGGCGACACAGCTGACGGTGCCAGTGGCCTGAAACACAGACGTGTGCTTCTCTTCCTGAGATACGGTACCCCAAATTAGGGCAGGGGGGAAGGAAGCGCTGTGGGCATCTTTAGTTATCCTAAAGGACTTTGATATTTTAAGAGGGGACGCTGGGTCACTACTTTAAGTCTGTATAGCTTTGAATAAACCTTTCCTTTCCTTTTCACAAATCTCTGGCATTGAGCGATGTCTTTCCTCTGGCGGCGGACAGACGAGCCCAGTAGGTATTAGTATACTGTCCTTGGGGGGGGGGCAGCTATTGTTCTGTAACAGTTTCTGGTGTCCCTGGGTGGTCCAAATATTGCCCCCCTTGAACCTCTGTTCTGTAACAGTGGGACCATGCGTTTTCTTGCCTGTGTGTATTTTGCTACTGTTTGAGTTGTCTAAAATTAGACGTGCTTGCATTTGTAATGAAAACCTTATGCTTTTGAAGAATCAAGTTACTATTCTGTTTCATTTACAAAATGTGAACATTTTGTCAAAGCTCACCACCCTCGGATGGACCCAGCGCTAGAAACTTTCTGTCCCTGTGTTTATCTCACTGGCTGAGGCAAAACCCTATCTTTTCAGGACGCGGCGGGAGAGGACTATAGCTCCGTCTCTGTTGCATGTGGCAGGGAGTCTCGGAGAAGCTGCCTCTATAGGTTTAAAAGCCAGTGTGTTACCTGGCAGGTAGGCTCATGGTCCACTGATTTGGGCAGCTCCCTGGGGTTTCTTATACTAACCCTGCTGCCTAGTTTCCATTGAACCCATCTGGATTTCCTTCGGTTTCCTAATCGGAGTCTGGAATTCGTTTTTCATAGCCATGCTTCTAGAAATTCAGTTTTGTGTTTCATTACTTAGAAATGAGAATTGGCTAGTGACTAGCCTAGAAAGAGCCCAAGGGTTCATTTCAGAGCCCAACTGCCCCCCTCACCACCCCATACCTCCCACGAGCCCCTCACATCGCGTATTTCAACATTCGGGTGACTGCTGTCCTCACAGGCCACGCCTACTTCCACACTTTGGCCAGTGCTTTTCCTTCACTGTCCCACCCCAGGCCTGACCCTCTCGGTTCCTCCTCACCCACATCAAGCTCCTCTGGCCCTTCCTGGCCTTGGCCTTGGCCTTGCATCACCTTCCCCTTCCTGGCCCTGTGTGCCGACCATCCCTGGGAACTGCCACCACACCGGGCACTTTTCTTGTCTAGGGGATCACCCTCTGCCTTTTATTAGGAGCACTTGCCACAGCCCTTGTCCTCTCCCCAGGACCAGATCACTGGCCCTCGAGGGCTGGCACCCTGACCTGCTGATCCCTTTATCCCCGCGCTGCGCCCAGGACTCGGTAAGTGTCTGCTGGAGGAACTGAGCCAAGAGTGCACTGCTAGCCACCCCATCGTCTCTCTCGGAAATGCCCAGGTTCGCTTGAGAAGTGCGCCTTTTCCTAGCCGACCCAACAGACTGACTCCAGACAGTGACTGACAGAAGAGAAGGAAATGGCCCAAAAGGGCAAGAGGGAGGATTCAATTAACCATTCAATGAACCAGGATTAAGGATGAGCTATTTCCAGTGATGCCGGGAGGGGGCGCCAAGGAGGTGAGCTTGTCCTAGGTGGATGCTGGTGATGGGGACCTCGGGTTTGTTTCTCTGCTCTATTTACGCATGTGTCTGAGATTTTTGTGATGAACAGATCTGAAGACAAAGGCCAGGGAGGAGGAGAAGCAGCAGGTTTGCATACTCTGAGGAGGCTCCAGGAGACAGGTACGAGGGCAGGGGTCGGGACGAGAGTCTCCCTCCGTGGGGGCGTCCTTCTCTGAGGCAGCACCCCTGCCCTCCAGGCACCTCTCCTCCTGTGTCTCTGTGCCTCCGCATTCACGTCTACGGCTCCCCAACCCACCGGGTCTAGAACAATCCAGATGGGAACAGGAGGCCCTCAGAACCGGGCTCTACTTCAACTACTTGTCACACGTGCAGGCGGGCAACCCCTTGTCCACGTGTGCCGAGGCACAACAGATCTCCTGGCGCAGAAAGTCCTGGATGTTTCTTCAATCACACCAAGCAGTGCCCTCTACGAGCAAGGACACACCCCAGGTCATAGGGGCCACCTGGGTAGAAGTTTCTGGGAACCTTCCTGGGGCTGTGGGGGCCTGTGCAGACCACCCTCCGCCAGGGCTGTGCTCGAGGACTCATAGGGTGCTCCCTGCAGCTGGGATTTACCCGTGGGTCACTGTGGTCAGACAATGAGCAGCCACTGGGGCCACCACGCACCAAGCGCTGCATTGATTTCATACGCAGGTCTTTGCACGGCAGTCCCCAGCACCCGCACGGGGTTAGGGGTGGACAAGCTGAAGCCCCTCCTGCAGAAGAGCTGAAGTTCCTCCCCCCATTCCTGGAGCCCTCTCTTTCCTACCGCCAGGCAGTGGAAGGAATGATGTTTGTAATGGAGATGAGGCCCATCCTTTTGCGCGGTGCTGACAGACAAGAGGAAGATTCCAGAGAGAAATGCCACGGCAGCAGATGAATGTAAATGGTGCTTTTCCACTTGGTGCATGTAAAACGCCTGTTGTACCAGCATCTCAAAGCTCTCTGGGACGCACGGCTTTGACCGGCACTCACGCAGGGTAAACGCCAAGGGGCAAAAGTCCAGGCACTGGTCACATGCAATGGTCTTGCCTTCTGGGTAGGAAAACAAAAGTGTGCAGATGGATAATGACATCTGTGGATTCTGGCTCCATGTCTTAAATGGAAAACATGTAAATAAATATGTAAAACTTTGCCATATGTGGGTAATACCCGTGGTTCATCCAGTAGTTACCATTCTGTCTAAGATCTGCATGGGATGGATTCTGTCGCTGGGAGCCCTGTGACTGCATTGCACTGAGAACATAAAACCGAGTTCTTCGATGCCCGCCAGGAAGACAAATGTTACAGAAATGTTCCGTAAAGAGGTCCCAGCAGTGGCCGCTGGAGACACTTGATGCTTTTGCACTAAGCGATGCGTTCCTTTTGTTTGCTCCACTGGAAGCCCCCTCGTAAACGCTTAATCGTTAAATGATTCATTAGGGTCTCCAAAGGCCAAGCCCTTAACTGGAAAGGCTGAGAGAACCCACAAGCAGCGCCTGACTGTGACATTGATTTGAAGGTTCATTCGAGAATTCTTTCCTTCTCACTCTTAGCCAAAGGTGCAAGCGCAGCGTGAATAATAATGCGTGGGCTCCAGCCACCAGCGAGGGGCCTGAAGTGCAGACGCCTGTGACTTTGAAACTGTTCCTAGGATTCATGGAGGGTAATGATCAGCTCTGGGGAATAAACCTCACGAAGGCCTTAGGAACAGTTTTGCCGCGAAAGGAATGCTCCGCAGAGATGTCACTTGCCCTGTATTCCGAAAGCCACAGCGTGGGTGTCACTTGCAAAAGAACCGACTGCCTCTGGGTGTCTAGGGAGGGAACGCCTTCCGATGCTGCCAAAATCGTGTCCAAATAGTTTCAAATTCTTTGCTTAGATGTTTTTTGTTTACAGAACAGCGATGAAATAACTATTGCCTACTAGTTAAATAAGGTGTCCTGTGGCCGCAGCCACGAGTGTCTTGCCAGGACACAGGTAAATTGCAGATCAAGGTCGGCTCTGTCCCATACTTTAAAAGTCTCCCACTCTCGTCAGATGAGAGTGTACAAGGAAAAGATGGATCGTGAACTTGGCAATTGTTCTGGGCTTAAAGAGTGGCTAGCCACCTGGGTTTTGATACTACAGTGTGTCTAATGTAGTCTTTCTGAAAGCTGTGGTTTATAAACTATCACACCATGATTAGGTTAAAAGAATTCTGAGCACACAGTCCTGTATGTATGTATGTATGTATGTATGTATTTATAAATGATATACTAACAATAATGCCGTAACATAAAAATAGAAAAGTAGAAAGTTTTAAAGGTCTAAAGCAATGAATGTTTATAACTTTTATTTTGACTGCAAACGACTTCTGTTGTCACTAATATTTTTTAAAAGAAATTCAAGTGGCTGACCAGGTTTCTTTGGTTTTGGGGACTCCTGGTTGAAAACTTTGCACTATAACTTTTGAAGTGGTTGGTTTAAGTTCAGTTTATTTTAAAACTTGTTTGTAATACCGGTCATGGCTTAAAATATCTCAACAGATAAAGTAAATTTGGAAGAATCATGGGCTCTCACAGCTCACCAAGTCACACTGCTCATTTCAATTGTATCTACAAATTATGCAAAGGTTTCAACTGAAACTTGGTTAGTCAAATTCCCCCCTTCTGTGAAGTCCCTCCATCTTTCTTACAAACCAATTGAATGGTGTCAAGCAATAATTCAGATATTTAGCTAGTTGCTTTACATGTAATTTGCTTGCTCTGTGCAGGAGGAAGAGAGGTCAGTTGAAGGTTGTCAGGGAACAAAATTAAGAACAGGATGTATCAGAGAGAGGAGAGAGGAAAAACTCTGCTGGCTGCCTGGGAGTGAGGGTTGCAGACACATTTGGGGGGTACACAAATCAATTGTTGGCTGATGAAAAGGTCAGTCTGGGCATTCTGAGTAGGCCAAGTCCCAGATCAAAGGGAACAATTAAGAGGAGGATAAGTTTTTCCGAAGCCCTGCAAGTGTGGCCGGGGGAGGCACCTGGTCTGGGTGGTTTGTCTGTGGCACCCGCCCCTTAGCCCTCCTGCCTTAGCTAAGCTGGGTCTGTACTGCCGGCCTCTTTACAATTCCTCGGCACGTGTAAAACACACACTCTCCATTTGGACGATTATTAAACACGGTTAGAAATTTCAGTTTCTCAATTTAGTGTGCTGATACGACTTTTTATTTTTATTTTTTTTAAGATTTTATTTATTTATTTATCTTTAGATGGGAAGGAGAGAGGGAGGGAAACATCAATGTATGGTTGCCTTTTGTGAGTCCCCTGCTGGGAGTTGGCCTGCAGGGAACTGGACTACAACCCAGGCATGTGCCCTGACTGGGAATCGAACCGCGATCCTCTGGTTCGCAGGCCCGCACTCAATCCACTGAGCTACACCAGCCAGGGCTTGATACGACTTTTTAAAAAATAAGCCACCCATCATTTTTAGCCACAAAATCACCTAAGATCGGAGACATGTCCAAGCATCTATTTTCAAAAACGCCCTCGTCAGAGGCTAAGGTCCTTCTGGAAACTGATGACTTTCTCACTCATTGTTAAAACATCACTCCAACTGAAGGAGCAGATTAAGTCTGTTTATGTCTGTTTGTTGTGAAGCTCTTTACCTAGCACCCCAATCATAACCACTAATCACAGACGAGGTGAGAAAATAGGGAACTTTTCATAAAAGGAAACACAGCAGCTCATTTTCAAAGCCTGATGACTCTTTCGAGTGCTTGTCACCAGGCGATCTGTGACCCCAGTGTGGCATGTCTGAGTTTCAATGTCACCACCCGTCTCATTACATAACTCAGAGGACAGTCTTTGCAGGGCTTTGTCACCACATGTAACCATGTGGATGGCCTTCGACAGCCCATGGAAGCCCCCATATACCCCTCTTGGGGACCTTGGTCGTCCCTACCACACCTATGCTAAGCTTGGCAACATGTCTCATTGTGGACAAGTGTGCGACACAAGCTCCCAGGTTACTTGTGTCACGATCTGCCACTCCAACTGGTAATGCTCCAGGTGGAGGTCGACGTCCTGGAGCAAGGGTCACAGGACTAGCAAAAGCACACCCCAAATGTTGCATGGGGCACACTTACACTAATACTTGGGGCATTCTTATCCTGAACACTTTTCCCTAGTTTACCTGAAACTTCAGTGTAACAGAGCATCCTGTATCTCACCTGCCACCCCAGCTGAAAGTCCCTGCCCCTGGGGAATCGCTTGTTTCAGCTGATCAATACAAGGCGATCAGTCGCACTGGACCAATACCCTGGTGCACCACGGCCCAAGGAGAGGGACTTGGGTCCACGCATTTTTGAAGTCTCAGCAAGGCCTAATTTTGCCCTTTTCAGATTTTCTTTGAAAAATGAAATTACAGTTCTTCCCGTACCCCAAAATATTGTCTTTGGAGGTACCTGTAGGTGGTCAGATGCCAGTAATGTCACTAAAAATGAACTTTCCTTGACACTACCTCAGAGATACTGATTTAGACTCTGGGGGTGGCTGCAGGTCTCCCCGCTCGTCTCTCGGGTGACTCAAAGAAATTGCAGTTCCACTGGCTTGTGTCTGCCATTTAGCTTTTCAGAAGGCACCTGGGAGCACTACCTGGGAGAACGGGTTGCTAGCCCTGCCTCTGCACTGACCAGCTTTGGATGATATTCACGTCAATCCTCTTCTCCTCCCTAGACTGCATTGCTCCCATCTAGACAGATGCGATTGGTCCAGATGACGCGGAATCCTCCTCCAGCTCAAAATATCTGGGACCAGGAGCCGGGAGCTTGGGGCCTTTCAAGGTGCAGTGTGGAGTACGCCGCAAGGCCGGGTAGGTGTGCGACACCAGGCCGAGTGGCGGGAACTGACCTCGGGAGCCCCGATCCAAGGGTTCCGATGGGTCCCCTTTTCGGTGGTGTTGTTCAGGGACTCGGAGGGCCCTAGGCACATCCGTCTGACACACCGTTTTCCTGGATACTTTCTAAAAAGATTTTTAATTTCCCTTTGGAAAATACTGTATGCTGCGGGCTGTATCAATTTATGGCTGAAATCATCATGCATGCTGGGAGTATTTTTGGTAATAAAAGTCTAACCTACAAATTTTAGAATGGAACCGCAATACTAACTTTAATAATTAAAGACTGACACTGAAATATTGGGAAGACACTTTATGAAACATTTTTAGCTTTGATTTTGCAGACTTTAAATGTCTCAAACGTTTCGATAAGAGTTTTAAAAGCCTGTTGGCACTAGAGGCTGCCTTGCCTAAGAGCTAAAGAGTGAGCTGTGCCCAGTGTTGGTAAAACAGGGAAGATGAGACGGGATGCTGTCGTCCGAGCAGCTCCGGGTCGGCAAGGGGGGCAGATACAAACAGGTAGTTCTTCGGTTAAGTGACAAGTGTGGGATAATGCCACACACAGGGTTTGGGAAAAAGAAAGGGGCCCTGAGTGGGGAGGAGAGGGGGTGTCAGGATGGAATATCAGGGATGATACTTGAGGCCCTCTAGAGGAATAAGGCAGGGGAGGAAGGGAAAGATATTCTGGGCAGAGGAAAAGCACCAGCAACAATGACTTATAAAGCAACTTGTTCCATAAGCAGAAAACTATAAGCAGTGTATTTATTCGACAAACATTTCTGAAGTGGTGAGAGTGCCAGGCACTGGGGAGGCAGGTAAGCAGGAGTAACGGCACCCACAGTGGGATAAGACCCGGAGTAACGGCACCCACAGTGCAGAGCAGGCCACAGATGAGGAAGCACGTTTGAGGGGTGCTAGGAGCTGGTGGAAAGGGGAGTGGGGAGGCCAGCTCTGGTACAATACAAAGATGAACATGACCCTCTTACAATGTGCAATTCTGGAAGTAACGATCCAAGTTTTCCCACATTACATTTCAATCACTTACATTAGAAGCAACGACAATAACTTAAAAATAACCCCACAGCACATAAAGGTTTTTTAATAGGGAAAAGAAAAATTAATAAGCACTGAGAGCTACAAGAATGTATTTATAAACTTTACGTAACTCAGGTGTGCCCAGTGTCTCCTGCCCTCAGGGACCACCCTCCTTCCCTGCCTCAGTCTCTCCTGTCCCAGCCCTGTGAGTGGCCCCAGGAAACCCAGCCCCTCCTCAGACTTGCCTCCATCAGAGAGCCCCTGAACCCCACCCCGCCCCCCCTCCCCTGGGCTCCCGGGATCCCATCTGTGGCTCTTGTTGGTGCCGAGTTCCCTCTCTCCACGTTGTTATTCCCTGCTTTTTTTGTGGGCTGTTTCCAGCACACTGTCCCCGAGCATCACTGGCAAGAGTTCAGGCACGCACTTCCCCAGAAGTCTGCAATCCATTGGAGAAAAGAATTACTGCTGCCTCAGGAAACCTTCTTGCAAAGAATTATACAATAAAACAACACAATTTAAAGATTAGTAGAAGCAAAATTATATATTTATAGTTTAAAAGCTTAATAAAAATTACATTTTACTATAAAATACAGGCATTCCTTGGAGATATGGTGGGTTTGGTTCCAGACCACCACTGTAAAGCAAGAATAGCAATAAAGTAGTCATCTTCTTGGTGGAGGGTTTTGCCTTTAGTCTGTAAAAAATGCAACACCTGTGAAGCGCAACAAAGTTAAACACAATAAAATGAGGTGTGCCTGTAACGCATAATTAGGAAGAAACAAATAGGAAAATAAAGAAAGCTTTAAAGCATACATTTTAAATCACTTCATCTTACCACTCATGTTTTTATGGACATAAATACAGCAACAGACATGTTTTTAAAGTTAGGATTGTATTATTTGCTTTTTAAAATATTATCATTCAACATCGTATCGCGTACAACTTAAGTGTTCTTGAAAAAGCAGTTAATGGCTACACAAGTTAATAGTGTTACATCTCCAAAGCAGACTTAACCATCCTCCGGAGACTAGATATTTAAGTTGTGTCCGCTTTTTTTACAATAACAATGTATTACTTACCAAAGAAATAATTGGGTGCAAAATGCGAACAGAAAATTGTAAGCATCAAAATCAATACATGTTTAAGTGTATTGTTAGGACAAAATATCCTATTACATCAAATTCTTTGTTAAATACAACCCGGAAAAAGGTTTTGTTGCATTTGAAAACAATTTGCCAGTTAAGCTTGTTCGGTCACAACACGTAGTTATCAGAACCTAATGTAATTAAGAAAACCACATAGCTGCAAGACAAATTAATTTTTTTCAAAAAAAACCCTCCAATATTTTACTGCAAAGCAAATTTTTATGAAGGATGTGGCTTTATTTAACTACGCTTGATAGGACACTGGGTGCGGAGTCCGAGGGTGAGAGGGCCTACTAGCAGCTGCGAAGCCTTAAAACCGCCCCAGCAACTCTAGCTCCCGGCTGCTCAAAGAGCCAGCGTCCTCTCCCGGGAACCTGTTGCAAACGCAGACGCTCCGGCTCATCCCAGACCTGCTGCATCAGAATCTGTCCGTGAGCTCGACCTCCATGTGCTCCCTGGACCACCTGCAACGCCTTTGACTAGTGCCCGGGGCCTGACACACCGCGGGCTCTCGGAAGACGCTGCGACCACGGCCCCTGGCAAAAACCTTGTGGAGGGACCACCGCCTCTGAAGCCCGGGCGCCACTCCTACTCTCGGGACTGTGGCCCACCCGGGCATTGTGATGCGGGGACAGGACACCCCTGCGGGCGGGCGAGCTCGTGGCTGAATGCCCCTCACCTGGGCAGGTCTTCGTGAGCCCGTCTGTAAACCGAGGACGCACTGAGGCCGGGGAGAGAAGGTGGTTAATACTGCATTACATTATATAACAGACAGCAGCGTCCCCACCCACGCAGCGAAAACCTTCGAAACACCACCGTGCCCCGGGCCCAACTGCCAAGAACTATTTGCCAACAAAGACAAGCAGTGTGCAAGGGGTGGAGCCTAAAAGTCAGATACCGCGAGAAGTGGCTTTCCGGAAAAGGCTCTGAGGGCGCAGGCGCACTACAGCTCCAGCCCTGCAGCCAAGGTGGCTGCCCCTGGGGGAAGCGGGCTTGGCCTCTGGCACAAACTCGCGAGATTTGGACTTGCCACAGTTTTTTCTTCCTGTGAGAGACCGGAAGTGCGGTGCGAGGGGCGTTTCTGGGGCGTCTTTGGGCGTTTCTGGCGCCTTCCTTGCTGTGCTGCCGCGTAGGTGGGCCCTGTTTCGCGTCGCTTTCTCCGGACAGGGGGTGATGGGGGACTCCAAGGAGGCCGGGGCCGAAGCTCCACTGGCCGGGGCCAGGGATCGCGGAGGACTCAGCCTACTGTCCCCAGGAGAGGCTGAGGAACCTTCTACACAGGTGAGACCGCGGGGCGTGACTGCAGGAATCCGGGACTGCCGGCCCGTTGTGCCAGGGAGGGATGTCACGGTTCCCTGCGGCCTCTGGCGCATTCTCCGTGCCTCCCCGGCAGCCCCCCAAAATGGGGCTTGCGTCTGGCACACAGATATCCAGGTATTTACTTGCAAGTCATTTGTGTTAGAAGGTACTCTGGTTGCCCTGGTTACCCCCAGGGTAACTGATCGGTGATCTAGACACTTTCTTTGCTTGTCAAGGCTCGTACGTTTAAGTAGTACATGCTTCCAAAGTGTGGCACAGCCGTCAAAGAGGGAGGGAGACGAGAGGGTTTCAGGGAGTGGCACCGGGCACACCTGAAGGATGCTAAGTGTTAGCCGGGGACTGCGTGAGAGGACGAGTCTTGAACGCAACCCTTGGTTGGCTGGGGGGGGGGGGGGGCGGTGCAAGTGGCGGCTGGGAGGAGCCCCCAGGGCCAGGCTTGAGAGTCAGAGGATTAAGTACTAAACTTTGGCTTACGCAGACCCACTGCCTTACCGCAAACTGCTTTCTAAATGGTGTGTGGTATTGAAGTTACAATGCATTTCTGATACTGGACAGAGGTTTTACCAAACGTTGCATTTAGTTGACACAACAGTGTTGACTCTCCTTGGTTCCTGCTTCTCCAGTGTTTATGAATAACATTGGAGAGGTAGATTGGTTGGCCTGCTTCCCAGCTGATAACTATAACCATCCTACTCCTTGACTTACGTTTTATCTTCGAAACAGTTTTGCTAAAAAAGAGCTAAGTAAATGTGACAGATTACGCTCCCATGTGTAAGTACCGTTAGTAGCTAGTGACATACATCCCGGTGAGGCCTGATGAGGCGGGTCCGTGTTTCCTTTATAAAAACGTGGGATTCTTTTTGTTCTTAGGGCGCTCATTAAGTTTTGCCCCATATGTTCGGCAGGGATCGGCTCTGTGCCTTGGGGGCAGCGAAGTGAAGAGCCGCGCGGTGGTGAAGTACTCCTCGGCCCCTCCCCGGGCCGCGTTTGCGCGCCTCCAAGAGAAGACAGACTTGAAACTCCCACCTGCCAACTGGTTGCGAGAGAGTGCCAAGCTGGGGCCGGCAGGGACTACCGTTCTTGGCAACAGTAAGAAGAGCAAGCCATTTTCAAGGTAAATTTCAACCAGTGGCTTGTATGTTGTTTTCTTTCTTTAAGATTTAAAAAAAATTGTTTTTAGAGAGGGAAACATGGACTGGTTGCCTCTTGAACCTGCCCCATACCCAGGATGTGCCCTGACCGGGCATCACAGCCGCCACCCTTGGTTCATGGACCTGTGCCCAGCGGAGCCACTCGGGTCAGGGCTCAGTCACTGGTGTTTTTACTGCTGCCCCAGAGCCCTGCAAGTATCATCTGATACTTGCTTTTCGGTTTCATTTGTAGTGCTCATCATTGTGATTTTCAGAGCCCTGTTTTTCTGCTGCTAAGGGTTGTATTATGAAGGGTTGTAAATGACTGCTAATATGAAGGCAGTCATTTCTCATGCTGCTTTCAAGTCTGCATCATGTTATTATCAAAGCTGGATTTTGACCTCAAATTCAGTCAGGTGTTTTATTTTTAGCCAGTTTACATATCTTTGGAATGTGTGGCTCCAGAGAGTTAAGGTCACGCCTGAGGGGGAAAGCCACTGACATCACCTCACCTGCCCTGGGGCGTTTCCAGCGTCTGGTCTGGGTTGTCTGGTGGTGCAGCAGGAACCCAGCGTGTTGGATGACTTGTACCTCAACTTTGACACTTTCTGGAAACTGTGTTGGTGCTGTTGGAGTGAGAGTAGCCCAGGTCTTACTGAGACTGAAGTGTGGGCATCCATGGTCTGTAGGCCAGCGAGTGGGATCGCTCCCCTCTCAGGGATCGAACCTGCAGGGTCTCAGCAAGGGCCGTGAGTACGTTAATGCCTTCAGAGCCAGTGCTTTGGAAATTGTCCTAATGCCACTCAAGGTAAAAGCTATACTTGCAAAATGTTGTTGTTTGTAGCAATATTTCTACTAGCAAAAGGTTGGAAATAGTCCATGTGTCTTCGTTTAGAAGAGTGGCTTAATTATGATGTGGGAACACCACGAAATGTTAGGAGTGATTTGAATGGTAATTATATTGACTACAAAGGTTGTGTAGAGAACTTTACATGTGGATGCCACTCAGTGCTCACAGTAACCCTTTGAGTTACTACCTTTGACTACTTTTCACAAGGCAAAACCAAAGCCTAGGAAAGTTAAGTGCTTGCCCAGACCACCTAGTAAATTTTCAGAGCAGGCTGTGGAGTGAGGTGGTTCTGGGTCTGTGTCCTGCTCTCTGCCACTTACTCACTGAAAGATGCTGCGATCGGGTGCTCGTCAGGCCTGTAGGTCGCAGACAAGCCTCTCGTGGGGTCTGCCACATCTTTTTTTCTCCTGGTTGAATTGGGGTCAGGCGTACTTTTTTTTATATGTATTTTTTAAAAAGTAGTATTGTATGTTACTTGGAACACAGTCCCAAAGACTGAAATCCTGTTAAATGTTTTTCCTTCTGTTTTTCTTACCTTCCACCTAAAAAGAATAACATCTTGAACTGATTTCTCTTGCAGACTTTTTGGGGTTTGTGATTACACAAATGGAAGTACCATAATTGTTCATTTTTTAAAAATTTTATTTATTCATTTCTAGGGGGGAAGGGAAGGGAAGGAGAGAAGGAGAGAAACATCAATGTATGGTTGCCTCTCGTGAGTCTCCCACTGGGAACTGGCCTGCAACCCAGGCATGTGCCCTGACTGGGAATCAAACCGCGATCGTGTGGTTCGCAGGCCCGCGCTCAATCCACTTAGCTACACCAACCAGGGCCATTGTTTTTATTCTAGATGTTTCTATGAATTGCTTCTAGTGATTATTACTCTATTTTACCAAACCTAAGGTGCCATTGATCATACGTCACACAATTGTTTATATACCACTAAGAAGGAAAACCCAGTCAACTAGACTGGTGACGGGCACACTGATTTCAGAGGTGTCAGAATGGGGCAGATGTACATCCTAGGAGAGTGAACGACAGTGTTCTGTGATTAATTCTGCCTGCGTCATTATATGCATGACCTTCATGGCCTTTTCCTTCTCTGTTAGCTTTGGGATGGCATATGACTTCATCGATTCCGTGGGAAATGATGTGGATGTCGTCTCGGACTCGGAGGTGAGTGTCCTCATTGGGGAGTATAATCGGGGCATCTGTGCAGGGCACTCATAACGTGCTGTGCTATGTGGTTCTGAAAAACTAGTGATGAGATTAGACAGCGGTCTGCTTATCGAATGCCTTTTTGGTCATTAAAGTAGCGCTCTTGGGCAGAGGAAGGAAGAACCGCCAGAACACTGGTGGTGGTAAGAATACTAATGTTGATGGTTGTGTTTTAAAACCAGCAGTTACAAGTGATTAGAATGTTTGGGGTGATTTTGTGTGTTACCAGTTGAGAATTAGAAATGCTCCTTCTAGCAAAATCTTATTGCTCCTGTGATAAAATCCCAGGTCAGCGCAAGTGTGACCTATCACTTAACTTCAGGAGATTCTTTCGTGTAAAACTCCACCTGTGGGGTTAACACAGTATGACTTGTAAAGTGCAGGTGATTGAAGTTTGAAAGGTCTGTCTTCTTTGGGTTTGTATCTAGCTCTTTGTGTAAAGTACAGTCTGTGTAACCTTAGGTAAATAAGGTTTATCTGCTTTACAATGGATTGAAGTTAAAAATGGAAAGATCCTGAATCACACGGCAAACATCTTTCTAAACTCTTTTTTCTCTTTGTTTTTGAGAACATAAAAAAGCTCCTGAAGATCCCCTACAGCAAGTCCCACGTGAGCATGGCTGTGCACCGCGTGGGCAGGACGCTCCTGCTGGACGAGCTGGACACCCAGGAGCTCTTCATGAGGTCGTCGCAGGTACCGCCTTTGGTGGGGCTGCCGGAAAGTGGTAACGACCTAAGGGCCTTGGAAATGTGACCGTCTCGGAGAAAGGGTGGGGTGGAAACGTAATTGAGGGCTTCAGCAACCGAGAAACGAGAAGTTTCCCTGCTAATACAAAACGCCTTGGTAAAAAATAGGAATGAGAATTGGCAAGAAACTTATTGATCCCAACAGCCCGGATTTTTGCAAGGGAAATGGTGATGCCAATGAAGAAAGTTGTCAAAACTCTGAAATTAAAGGGACTCGTTTAAATTTTTGAAAAGCCCCGTGATGTCTCTGTTGAGGAGATTCTTAAGAAACAGGACTGCCAGGGGGTGTGGGAAATGTTATAACTCCTATAAATCCATTGTTATTAGAATTAACAGGTTTTCTTAAAAAAAGATTCTCAGTCTGTGTTGGTAAATGACCTTTTCCCCCAAGATATGGATGATGGATCTTTGTAAAGAAGAACATGTTGCTGTCCCCAAGGCTTACTCTCCATTTCTATGCTTAACTTTTCATGGGCTGTTTGCAAATAGGTCACGGTTCTACCAGTCCCGTAGGCTGTTCTTTAAAGACTGTTCCTGCAGTGCTTTGGTGCAGGATGATAAGTTACTGTGACTTAATTGTCGTTTGAAGTAAATGTCCCTTTGTGAAGACCACAGTTTTGTTCAGTCTGATATGTGTGCTCACTAGATCGATAGTGGCCAAATCACAGTCCTTGCTTCCTGACTGCTTACAGCCTTGTGTTACACACACACACACACAGGGCGCAGTGGGGCTTTTCCAGGTGCCGGAGAGGATGTTTCGAGAAGGGTCACCTATGCTCTCCTGGCTCAGGGAGGAGGAAGACAGGGAAGGATGGGGAGATTTTCTAAAAGAAGTAACAGGAGTTGAATCTGGAAAGATGAGTGCCTAAGCATGTATTTATGAAATAGTGTTAAAAAATAAGCCCTGGCTGGTGTAGCTCAGTAGATTGAGTGCGGGTCTGTGAACCAAAGGATTGCAGTTCAATTCCCAGTCAGGGCACATGCCTGGGTTGCAGGCCAGGTCCCCGCAGGGGGCGCACGAGAGGATACCTTACATTGATATTTCTCTCCCTCTCTGCTTCCCTTCCCCTCTAAAGATAAGTAAATAAAGTCTTTAAAAATAAGAAGAAGAAGAAGAAAATAAAGAGAATTTCCTGTGAAAGAGTAGCAGGTAGCAGATGGCTCTGATGTATTGGTCAGTCTCTTCTGGCTTTCAGACTGGGGACTGGACGTGGCTGAAGGAGTTTTATCAGAGACTCATCGACCGGAAGTGGCAGAGGAAGAAGAAGAGCAAGGAGCACTGGCACCAGAAGGCCATCCTTTCCAAGTTTCTGTACTACAGGTACTCGGCTGCTTGTCCGTTTGCCTTAAAGGGAAAATGAGTTCTGACGGAAAGTTCAGTTTGCAGCCAGCCACCATAATAACGTAAGGTCTGCCACTATGGTACTGTTGACATTTCAACGTTTTGTGTATTTTTTAAAAAATAAGACTTATGTTTGATTAGTCTAGTTTTTAAAAAGTAGTCAACTTACATGAGCTCAACTCGAGCAGCAGTGTGATGCTTTCTGCTTCCGCCACGGCCAGTATCAACGGCGATGGCGCCGCGCAGCCCGTCCCATCCACCGCGGAGCAGCGGGAACCATCGGGCTCGGATCAGACCCAGGACGGGGGCGGGGCCTCGTGGCCCGCCCCCTTTGACATGCCCGCCTCCGTTTCCGAGGATCCCAGTGCTTCCAGCCAGGTGAGTTGGTGCTGAGATGCTACTTCAGTGAACTCATGGATGAAGAGAAAACCACTTCTCTTGTTAATAAAAAAAGATGAGCAGGTGTAAAAAATATTCTGTCAATTCTTGTCTCACAATCAGAAAACAATACTTTGAGGTTTTTTAGATGGAATGCACAAGAGATATGAATGGCTAGATCAGATTTTTTTAGTTACATTGAAATATTTAAAATTTTTTATCAGCGTTTAAAATAGCTGGCCAGTATTGATTATCAGTGCTGATTATCTCCTCCAAGTCAGGAGTGTTGTAATGTACAGTGAATGTAGGGACATGGTGTATGTTAAACATCAGACGTGCAGTAGATGCCTGTCAAGTACTGACTCAGACTTGTTTGTGCCTGAAATACTGACTTTAACTTGTGGTCAGATTATTAGGCCTAAAATCACCCTTAAGATTTTCTGGATGAAGTTCCTCAGACTTTAAACCACGTCTATCTTACAGAGCTTTTAGTAAGGAAGAGAGTAGAATCGTGTTTGTTCTCCCTTATATTCTTAGTTTCTTCTTATTGCTTGTTTAGCTTTATCATTGTTTCTATCAAAGAAAGAGTCCCATAGGTGTGAATTATACATGTCTGTTTTCAAGGGAAATATATTGACAAACTCTAAGAAGATAAAAGTATGATCTTTAACTTAGTAAATTGTTCTCACATAGAATTATTCATCCAGGTTGTTGCTGTTTTTACAGATTATAGGATTACAAGGAAGCAGATGCATTTAAGTGGGTTGTAGTTTCAGTAGGTTTCCAGATGGAGAAATCTCATTAAACTGTAATGAATTCAAATTTTTCCTAAGTTGGGAAAAGCTAAGGAAAAGGAAGGAAGGAGTTAGCGTGCGGGCTGGTGCAGTGGTGACCACCAGGGTGTGGGATGTGGTGTGAGTGAAAGGGACTTGGGGGCTCCCCGCTTGTGATGTCTGGTCATGATGTCCGTGAAGCACACTGGTAGTGTGCTTTGTACGTAGTCATTGCGCTGTGCTGGTTGTTTTGCATGCTTTCCCGTGTGTGATTATATTTCACCAAAGGAGTTTTTAAACATTCTTCCAGTCTTCCCTGACGTCAGGACCCATGCGTTACAAAAGACTCACCGTAGAAACACCCGTCTCCTACCGCCCTTCTCCCCTCTCCCATTCTGTTCTCACTTCGTGTAAGGGTCTCTGGGGAAGGGAAGGCTTTTGGGGGTCTGTAGACTGGTGTGTGGAGGCAGTGAGCCGGCACCTCGCCAATGCCTCTCGCGCATACTGTGTGCCTGTGTGCACCATTTTTTCGTCCCAGACCTGTGTTTGTGTCAGGTGTGGATGGTATCGTTTTACAGACGACTAAACTGAAGCTCACAGCGAGCAGACGTTTGTCCACGGTCACACAGCTGGTGGAGTCTGAGCCGGGGCTCAAGCACGGATCTTGGTGACTGCAGAGGCCTGTCCTATAGCGCCATCCTCTGCCGTGTCCATGTCCTTCCCACATTTAGAAGGGGCTCAGAGCAGTCAGGTTGTCTTAGCGATGGCATGTTCCTGGGAGGAGCTGGCTTGCCGTGGAAATAATCTTTTGCAGACTATTTTCATAACGTGTTATACAGCCTAAATTTTAGCATTTAGAGATTTATTTTTGTTTGCAAGCCACCACCTCATGAGTTCTTGTTCCCCAAACCGAAACTGCTAGTTTAAGGCCTGGGTTAAGCAATAATCGGTGACCTAAGTGTCTTTGGTATGGGCTTAGAGCCAGACAGACCTTTAGCTGGGACGTCATAGCCTAGAGGCCAGACCCGCTAAAGCAACCACCTGGCGAACAGGGTTTTGGGAGTCGGTCCAGAGGTTAATAACTTGGCTGTGTAAGTAAATGGTAGAAAAGTTGGAAGCTCTGTTAGAGTTCCTTAGGAAGTCAAGACGCAGCAGGGGCACTGGACACTCACACACGCAGCCCGGCCTCGGAGTCGCGTGCACCACCTTCACAGGCAGTAGTAGGGCTGTTCCCACACACGTGGCGGGGGCGAGAGTTCACAGACAAAGCAGTATCCACATATGCACACTCATTCTGGGGCTGTTCTGGCACTGACATGAAGAGTTCATGTTTCTTTTTCTTTTTCTTTTTAAAGAGGGGGGAAGGGAAGGAGAGAGGGAGAGAAATATCAATGTGTGGTGTGTCTAGCACACCCCCTACTGGGGACTTTGGCCCACACCCCAGGCATGTGCCCTGACTGGGAATCAAACCAGCAACCCTTTGGTTCTCAGGTCTGTGCTCAATCCACTGAGCTACACCAGCCAGGGCAAGAGTTCATGTTTCTTAATGGCAGCTGCCCTAATGATCGGAAAACTGAGTGGTGAACTCAGTTTACCCATTGTCAAAAGTTCCCTTTTCTAGAAGTGTTTTCCAAAGCTGTCCCAAGACCGTACGTGGAATAAAGAGCTCTGAGATTGAACGCACTTGAGGACATTGGGTCATACAGGGGCGAAGCAGATTTGTCCACTGCAGGGCCCGTAGGAGGCTTTTCGAATGGTAATAAGCTTTGTTACTCCCCAAAACAAGTCCGCAGCAAGTAGCGTTTGTCACAGCTTCTCTGGAAATCTTCCAAGTGTCCCCAGGACCACGTTCTGTGGAGCACACTAACAGATGCAGATGGCTGTGACCACAACAGGGTCTCAGAAGTGCGGCTGGTCATTCTTAGGAACAGTTTGATTTTGTAGAGGTGGTGCAGGCTAGAGAGCAATGGTAGTGAAATTCACCAAAGTGAAACTTTGAAAGTACAATCTTGAGTCTTTTTGAGTAGGACATAAGTGTGATGAGCTTGTTACAGTAGCAGTATAGTTGCAAGGGACATAGGTCACAAGGACGAGAGCTACAGCTGGGTCCTGGGTCCTCAAAGCTGGTTCGAGACATCTGTGCTGAGCGCCGAGGTGGACACTTTAGCAGTAGGCCGAGTGCGAGAGACTCGGGCAGCAGAGTCACTCCTTGTCCTTGCACTTTCCACAGGGAGGTGAGCCTCTCGAACCCTCATACATAGTGGGGCATGTGGCCTCGGCACCTAAGGAACAGAACCTGACCACCCTGTTCAATGATGGGGAGAACAGTCAGGTACGCCCGCCGCGCTGTCCGCGCTGAGATGCCGTCTGTGGTCTGCGTCTGCGGTATTTAAAAACTAGTCTCAGTTGGATCTCATAGGGAAAAAATCTCCTTGGGCCCGAAAATCGCTTTCTAAATACCTCTGATCTTACAGCCTGTCTCTACTGTTAATCTACTTTGTCTCCTCCTTTTTCTAGTCTGTCTGTGGGTCATGGGGGAGGTTATGGATTTCCTGTGTATCATATAATAATCTCACCTGTTTTACATTGAAGGGTCTTAAAAATGACTTTGTTCGGAACATTTTGTGGACATTTGAAGATATTCATATGCTGGTTGGCTCCAACATGCCCATATTTGGAGGAGGCAGATACCCCGCAGTCAGCTTACGTCTCAGGTAAACCGTACTCATGGTCCTTTAGAGTCCCTGTCCCGTCCGCTCTCACCTGGCTGTCGGGGCATCACTGCCCTCTCTAGTTTTTTTAACCCCGCCCTCCTCCGCCAGTTGAATTGGCACATAAGAAAGGGGCTGGTATCAGCAAGAGCTGATAGCCCTGTAGCTGGGCTTTTCGTTACGGTCCTTGGTGAGCCGAGTCAGAGGCCTGTTGTACTGGCCTAGTCTTAGGTCCGAGTCTGCAACGTGTGAAAATGTAATAGAATTTATTAATTAGCGAGGCAGGTGGTTTTCCAGCTTCCCATCCACTGTGAGCGTTTTTCTTCCTGCGCCAAGTGTGTGTTCACGGTAGTTGGCGTGGACTCTCACTCAGGCAGTGCCATGCAAGGCAGTCGGCCTGCCCCCTCAGGTTGTTTGAGGGGCACGCAGGAGGCCCACAGTTATCTACCACCATCTTCCCTTCTGTTCCTATAGAAATCTTACAGATACCAGTTAGAAATGCACGCAGAGCTAATGGAAAGATGTTAAATATAACAGCACATGCGCTGGGTGTGCTTACCCCGTCAGCAGAGGAAGCTTATGGCATTCCCCATCTAGGGAGCGTAGGCTAGCCTAGTGAAACGGGAGACATGCGTCTCAGATCATTCATTATGGAACGTCTCAATTAAACCAAATAACACTAGAAATGTATATTTTTAGGGATAACAACAAACCAATTAATGTGCTAACTGGAATTGACTATTGGTTGGACAACTTGATATGCAATGTGCCAGAGCTTGTGATGTGTTTTCATGTAAATGGAATTGTACAGGTAAGATACAGAGTGAGTTTTCTAATCTCTCAAGAGCAAATTGGTGCAGAACGCACCTCACCGAGGTTTTTAAGGCCCTTAAAATCTAAGGTATATTTTTGGCAAGGAAGATAGCTGCAAATAAACTGAAATCTGAGTTTTTTCACATTTGAGTTGTTGATAGAATTCTAGACGTTACAGATGTATAATTTTATACGTGACTTGAGAAGGTCACAAAAGTATTAACCCTACGTCTGTAGCCATGGAACGCCAGCTGTAATGCTGGCTACCCCGAGTGGTTACTTGGCAGTGTCGTATGCGGGAGGTGTTGGTGCAGCACACAGACATCTCTGCCCCTTGTGTGCAGTGTCAGGGAGAGGCCACCGTTTGTATAGCGCAGTGCCGTTGAGCACGTTCTGCTTATGAGACTCTTGGTCCCCATTAAGAATGTTGGGGGAAACAAAGAATAAAGTGTGGTCCTTCTTCAGAAAGGTATCTCGAGGGGAGTAATGATGTGCAAAGAGAGAATGGGAAGTGGCAGGTTAGTTATTTGAAGTGTATAATACACAGCGCGTGGATGTTTCTATGAGGGTGAGATCACTTCTGTCACGATCCGAAAGGCAGACTTTGTGGGAGAAGTGGCACCTTACCTTGATCTCCAGTGATAGCTAGCATTCCGGAAAGGAAGAGGTGGATTTTAAAAGACTCGTGTTAGTCTGTGAGAGGTCAACGGTAAATGCAGCGAGGGAACGCAGGACTCCTGCAGTAGAGTAGCGGGGGACTGGCCGAGCCCCGGCCAGATAGCAGAGAGTCTTGCTGAGCAAGGGAGGTTGGACTCAGTTCGGAGCCTGGACCAGTGAAGTCTCTGTGTCTGGGATGGGGGGTTCTGTGCTGGGGTGTTTATTAGAGCGTGGCATGCATGCAGGGCAGATCTGGAGGGTTTGGAGGCAAAGATGGGTCAGGTGTGCAGTGCTTTGAGAAGGGATGTGGCCCATGCTGTCGGTACATGAGGCCCTCATACTCACCGGGAACTGACAGCAGTCGTCGTGGCTAGTGTTTATTGCATGCATTGTGTTCCAGGCGCTTCGCTAAGTGCTTTACAGGCATTGCCTTATTTGATGATCGCATCAGCTCTTAGCTGCCCATGTACCTTTATTCCCCTTTGAGGGAAAGGGAGGCTTGAAGATCAGGGAGCCCGAGTGAGTCACCCAGAGCCACATTGCCGGTCAGTGGCGGTGCCACTGTTTGGACCTGTCCCTGACCGAGGCCATGCTTTTAACCATTGCGCTGCAGCCCAGGGGTTCCTAACCTGCAGTGCGCATCAGAGTCCCCTGTGAGCCCTGAAAACCCACCTTGCTTGGGCCACAGTGACTTAGAACAGGTGGGGCATTGTAGATGACTCTGACTTGCACCCCAGTGGGGAACCACTGTTACCCCATCACCCTAATGGCAGCGTTTAATGAGAGGCCCTGGGTGAGGAGAGGGGACGTGTCAAAGGGATTCAACTCCAACGCTCGGCTCAGGGACTGGGGAACCATGGTAGTTACTGTCATCTGAGATGAGGACGTTGGATTGGCTTCGTCGTGTGTTCAGGCTGAGGAAAGTGTTGAAATGCCGCTGAGCATTTTGATTTGCAGGCGTTAGAGAAGACGGGTTAGACCCTGTTAGAGACCACCTCAGAGAGAGAGAGAATGAGAGAGAGTGTGCGAGCCTTTCCCCCACAGGTGAAAGGGGGGGCGGGGGGAGCTTCCAGGTGGGGGAGGAGAACCCAGTGATGCCAGGGGAACTCCAGGAGAACTTTAGGCGGACCACAAGGGATGAAAACCAACCTTAGGAGACTGGGTTTGGGCCTGTTTCCTAACTGATTTGGAGTTTCTGGTCTTGGAGCACTTCGGAAATGTGAGAGGAGTTCAGGGAGGTGTGCACAGGGGACCAGCTAGGAAAGGACACGCAGGGCTTTAAAGGTAGTGGTGGTGAGGGTCGTGGGCCTTGGTGCTTACTGTGGCCTCCCCTCCCCGCCCCCACCCGATCCACTCCCGGAAAGCCGCAGTGTGCACCACTCAGGGCAGAAGGGCTGTTGCCTGAGGAAGCTTCCCAGGTGCTTCTGGCATCTGGGGGGAAGCTCATGGGGGAAGTCTGACTGTGTTCACCCTCTTCCCAGTGGAGAGCCGTTGGGATAGGTAGACTAGGAGGAAGTACTGTGAGGTTTGTTCCGTGCGGGAACAGAAATGAGATCGTGCCTACGTTTGGGCTTCCCACTCTGGTGGGGGTTGTTCCCTGAAAGCCACTCCTGCGGTAAACCATCAGCGCTGCTGGCGGTGGGGGTCAGGTCCTTTGGAAAGTGGGAGCAGAGAGAAGGTGGAAAACTGTTGGTTACCTCTTGTCCATGCTGCATGGGTCTCTTAACCGCAGAATTTGTATATGTGGTTGGTTTTTCATAAGAAGTGTTGCTGCCTAGGTTTTCTCTTAAACTACCTTCCATCTGTGTTTTACAGAAGTATGAAATGATAAAGACAGAAGAGATTCCTGATTTGGAAAACTCTAATTTTTCTACTAAAGTCATAAAAGACATTGCACAGAATATTTTGTCATTTCTGAAATCTAATTGTACCAAAGAAGGACATACCTATTGGCTATTTAAAGGTGAGCCTATTCTTGAGTAAATAATAATCAATTTGAGTGACTGCTATAAAATGAGGTTGGTTTGCTTGCTTGTTTGTTTCCAGCGAGTGGCAGTGACATAGTGAAGCTCTATGACCTCACTACTCTTTGTGAAGAAACTGAAGACAAATACCAGAACCCGTTCACAATGCCGGTGGCTATTCTCTTATACAAGTGAGTGCTGTCAGACGGGAAGGTGAGGAGGCCGTCTTTTGTAAAATTTAGCATATAGCCACACCGTCCAAGCCAAGACTTTTAAATACCTGTTAGGTCTTCGTAGCTTAAAAACAAAACCTGTATGTTTGTGTATGTGTGTATGTGTGTACACACGCACACCGACTATGCCAAGATACACCCGCGGGGCTGGGGAATGCAGTATCTGGGTGTTTCCTCTGGCCTCACTCTGTTGGGGGGAGAGAGGAGTGAGCCTAGATTTCAGTCTTGTAGAGAATGGTAAACGGGGAGCAATGTTGGTGTGAACTTTCTTTTAGGGTTGCTTGCAACATGATGATGAAGAAGAATCAAAATAAGAAACACTATGGGACTATCAGGACATTGCTTCTCAACTGTCTTAAGTTGCTGGACAAAAGCCGACACCCTCAGGTACGGTGAGCGGTTCCGAGCTCTGGAGAAACACGGCAGAGGAAAGTGGCCCGGATGTGGGGCCGCGCTGCCCGCAGTGGGGCTGGCGCCAGGCGGGGCTGTCTGGCTGAACATGCACTAGCTCTGAATCGAGGTGCACTTTAAGTACAAACGCACACTGAATTTTGAAGGTTGTGGTGTGTGCACATTACGTGTTCGTTGAATCAGATATATTACTGCCGCTCACTAGGTAGTTAATGTGGCCACTAGACTATTTAAGTTTCCTATGTGACTCACGTTGCGTTCTTCTGGACCAGCACTGTCCTGTAAGTGTGGAACTCACGGAGAGAGCTCTTTCCTCTTTGTTTTATCATCTCCTGCTTGGAGATGGAAGCCTCTTTTACGGGATCTTAGATCTGTTTACACAAACATCTTGCTAATTGCTGTTAGCAGAAAAGAGGTTCGCCTTCCATACTTCAGCCTGTAGTAATAAGCATCTCCTTACAAAGTCGTCCATGGCCACAGTTCTCCTGCGCCCTTAGCTGTCTGGATTTGACCGCTGTGTCCTTCGGTGTAAGGCTAGTTGTAGCCTGTTTAAATCAGAGAAGGTCTGTAGTATGTATACTTTTTTTGAAAGATTCAAGTTGATATTTATTGGAGCCACATCCAGTTTAAAGATCATTCTAAAGACCAAACCAAGAGAAAACTTTTTTGCAGAAGAAACAGCTCGTGACTTAAATACCTAATTGAAGTGGTGGTGTTTGGTGGATACTGAGTGGTTTATACAACAGTCAGAAAACGGGGTTGCAGCTGCTGTGTGCCTGTGGTTAGGAATCACTTAATAACGCATTTAAAGTGGAAAAAATCGTCATATATACATGCCCATTTTAAGAGATAGCAGGCTGGACTGCGCCCTCATTAAGCTAGTGGGGGCTCTCCCCTGGGACGATAGACTGCGTAGGGAACAGTAGTTGCCTGTTGGAGACAAACTCTTACTAGTTTCAGCTCCTGACGAAAACTGCGGTTTTCCCAGTTGATAGGGAAGATGCGACGCGTGAGGACTTCCGGGTCTGTTTTTTGTTTTTTTGAGCGAGGGTTGGGGAAAGATGAATTTCAGGAAGTAAACACCAACCCATGGGACTTCAACAGAGCACGCTCAGAGTACGGGGACTTCAGTGGGACACCTCTTTGTGTGCTGCGGTCTCCGGGGGCGGGGGGCAGCCCGTGTCAGACCCCCAGTGTGTCAGCGCAACGGCGAGGCTCGCCCTGCTTTAGACTGCTCAGCTTGGGTGGTGCTCACACGTGTTTTTTTTCTTTTTATAAGATTATTGCTTCAGCCAATTACATGCTTTCGGAGCTTTTTCAATTGGATGAACCTAAAAAAGAAGAAAGTTCAGAATGTCCTTTAAATGAGAATTCTGATGAAAGCTACAGTGAGGAGGAGGAGGAGGAGGAGATGCCGGACAGCGACGAAAACGGGTCCTACAGCACCAGCTCCGACCCTCCGGAGGACAACAAAGCAGTAGCTGTGATTAAGTCTGTGGGAGAATTATCCGTCCCGGAAAAATACAAGTCCACCCATCAGATCAGAGTGAGCATGTTTCAGTGTGTGTGGAAACGGTGCCATGAGCAAACGTCGCTCGGTGAGCCCAGTCAGCCGCTCTGCAGGTGGCGTTACTGCAACCAGCCCTTCGTGGTCCGGGGTCCCGGGATCAGCAGCTTTACAGATTCTAAACTTGGCTTTATAATCGTCCCAGGGTAGCTGACCACATGCACTCTTAAGGTGGACAAACATGTCAACCGCACATCAGCATGTTAACATTGATGCGGTTGTCTTCCTTCCACTGGCCCAACGCGGTGGACGGGGTGCAGGTTGGTCCGTGTGCAGAGAGGCCTGGCACCTCGTTCCTGTGCTGCAGGGCGGTGCTTTCCCAGGGGCTGGAGCCACGTCATCCAGGTGGGACAGGCCCAGAGAGACCCTGCCCCCTGCCAGCCTTCGGGCTCCTTTTGGTGCAGAATGTGTTTTCCCGATGGTATAGTTAGGTTTCTGTTTTCTAAGTCATAATTACTTTACAGTCTGGCATCCCTGTGATCAGCTCTGGGTTGCCATGAAAGAGTAACATAGTCACATTTACAGATAATCTCTTCATTTAAACTCGGAACTTAATCTTCAGGTGGAAGATTACTAGGGGACACCTCTCTGTCACCCTAACACATTGCCTGTGCTTCTGACCTGTCTATCCACTCTTCCCTCTCGTTCACTCAAGCCAGGCTGCCTCCTTTCTGTCTCTCACATGTGGCCCATCTTGACCTCTGCGGCTGCCATTGCTTGTGCTCTGGATGTCCCTTCCCCAGATCGGTCCATGGCTGCCTTTTTCTAAGCCTTACGTCCTGACGGACACCTCCTCTCCTCCGGGAGGCCTTCCCTGATCATGCCTCACCAAAGCCTGGTCTGTTTTCATCTCCTTCCCCAAAGGTGACCTGAGGTTCGTGTGTGTCCACTTTGTTCACTGGTGCGCGTAGATCCTTGAAGGTGTGACGCTGTCTCTCGGGGCTCAGATACTTGCTGGATGAGGACCGACTGCAGGAGAAACGTCACTTACATCTGAATTTCAGTGCACTTCCTGCTTAAACCCCACAGTGGCCTAAAAACTTTCTGAACATAAAATTATTGACTGCAGAAGTGATATGTATTTGAGAAACTGCATTATAACACAAGACGCTGGGTTTATGAAGCAATTAGGGGATCATTAAAGATGTGGTGATATGGGCACAGTTTTTTCCAGAGACAGCACTTTATCAGTCTGTGGCACTCAATCATAGTAATCACAGAAACGTGTCTTTCGTTGGCCTCGCCGTCTCCGTGTTCTTTTCAGGCGTGGAGTCGGCCTGGCTCCAGCGCCCCAGCCCCCACACTGACACACTGTGCCCTCGGACAGACCACGCCCCATGCCTGCTCCTCCTCTGTCAAGGCAGCAGCTGACCCCGGCCCCTGGGGACTCACCCCCCCAGTGAAGTGCCTGGCAAGCCCTTACTCGTAGTGCCGCTCTTGGGGCAAGACCGTTGGTGACACTCGTTAATTAACGCACTGCTAAGTGGATGAGACTGCTGCGCAGTAAAGTCGAGCTGACCTGTGAGGTAGGGTGAATGCTGATCTCAGACGTGACTCCTCACAGTCACCTTTTTGTCGTGGCAGAATGATTTTTAGAGTTTTAGTACTAAAGCAACATTGTGCCAGAAAATCTTTTTGTTAAGCAGGGTTCGTGTTGATGATGCTTGTTACATCAATTTAATCTGCAGTTAAAACAGTATATTAGCCTTAGTAATTCATTCACTAAGCTGAATAACAGGCACATTTTGAAATTTGTGACTTAGAGAGGTTTAGCGATTCCCAGGAACCGAGAGCTAGGGAATCGGTCACTTTGGTAGCATGTTAACAGTGTGCCGTGTTTGTTTCTGAAGCCCAGCTGTGCGTTTCCGGTTTGCCGTGACACGGAGGAGCGCTGCAAGCTTGTGCTTAGCTACGTTCTAGAGGTCAGTTTGGTTCAGTCTTCACTAGTCCATTAAAATTTGTACTTGAAACGCAGATAGCACTTGTTCATCGGTGTCTGAATGATACTCTCCTTTGACTTTTTCCCCTTTAAGCATGAAGTAAAAATTAGTTTTCCCCAACTCTCTCAAGCCAGATTTGTCTTTAAAATCTGTTTTCAAAATAGTAATTCTCCTAAATGTGTTCAGTAGTCTCCATATTTCCTCATGTTTAGTGTCTAACTGACCTTCAGTTGCTTGTCTGGTGACTGTTTCTCCTTTTTTTAAGGGTTTAAAGTCTGTGGATAACAGCGTTAGGAAAGAGAGTGACCTCCCTGCAGCCGACCCCAGCACCCCAATTCCACTGAAGTATGAGGATGAGTCCACAAGGGGGGGCCCCGAGGGTCTGGAGAAGCAGATGGCCTTGTTTTTGGACAAAAGTAAGTTGAATTGGTGTGCAAGTAAGGTCTTTTCCATAGAGCAACACTGGTCCTTTACAGCAGCAGACTTATGTACGGCATTAAGGCATCAAGGCAGGAATTCGTAGACAGGAATTCAGAAAAAAGAGCATGTGAACAGAAAGGAGGGGAAAACACCTGTTCGTTCAAAATGTGAACTGGAGGAGGGACCTTCTGATCCTCCCCAGGAGTCTCTGATAAGAGCGCAAGGGCCTGCCTCTTCCTGTCGCCCACCGGGGGGCTAGTGCCTGCGGCCTGGGGGGTTCTGGGAGGTCCGCGCCCCCGGAGGAGCAGGCAGGTGTTGAAGAGCAGACCTAGTGAGTCTGCAGGAAAAGAGAAGAACCAGCAGAAAGTACGCTCGGAACTGAACTTGCAGCCTCGAGTCCTGGCTTTGCTGGGGCAGCCGGTGCTTTTTGGAGCCTTGTTTTCTCCCCCAAACGGAGACAGTGGTTGTGCTGCCCCAGGGCCGGTCGGGGGCTCAGTGAGCACGTGCAGTCCTGAGCACAGTGCACTCGGCACGGGCCTCCGGGAGACTTGGCCGGTGTCGCCGTGTGCTGCTGGCACAGGCTGGGCACGACATTTACAAGGGAGCCTGATTTGTCCCTCGGGAGCATCACTTCATGAGGACGTGTGGCCTTGCAGTAAAAATAGGAGTTTCTTGTTTATTTTAATCCAAGTGACATTTATTTTTCCAACCTTTCCCCCTTTTTATAATCAGTTTCAGTTTTTAAAGCTTGCTTTGAAAGCCTGTGTGTTTGAAATAACACCAAGTGCTTTGAGACCCTCTCTTCGGGAACCTAGCTGGAGTGGGGAGAAGGCGGGTTTCCCAGCATTCGCTTGTGCTTCCCGTGTGCTGGGCTTGAGCCTGGGTACCGTGAGGAGACCCATACCAGGATGTCTGTGGCTTCTTTGGGGCTTGTTTTCGGTTCTGCTTTTCTTCCCTGAAATGCCCTTCCTGTCTCTTCCTCCCTCCCCTCTCATCTGTTGAAACCCTGTGCATGCTCAGGGTGTCCATGCCCACCTCTGTCCCCAGCGTTTCTCGGTCCCCTTACCACCACGCTCGCCTCACACCACCAGTCCTGCCTGGAGGCTTTGCTCATGGACACTGCGAGCGGCATGGCGCCTTACTCATCTTTGGTTTCCTCCCGCGCCTTGCACACAAGCAGAACCGTGAGAGAGCTCTTCGTTGCTTTGAAAGATCCACGTGCTGTAGCTGATCAAAAATAAAAGGGAAATCTGGAGACAGGATAGGGGAGGGCAGCTCCCGTAGCACGTTGTTCTCATCTCCGAAATCGCGCCGTGTGCCGTCGCGGTTTGTGTTACCTGCTGGTCTCCCCTCTGGTCTGTGTGGTCTTCAAGGGCGGTGGCCACGGACATTCACATCGTCGTTTCCGACCCTTCACAGTGCTTAGCACAAGAGGGTGGTAATAAGCTGGACTTCAAATAAAAAAGGGTGTCCCTGATAGAAGGATCAGCCCCTAAGACAGGAGACAGGAAAAGCAGGCATCCATGTAGGTGGCGAGCAGAAACTGGACTTGGGCTGACGGGAGCAGGCGTGGAGCCCTGGGGGTGAACCGAAACCGGGTAGCTTTGGAAGTGGGCTGAGGTGCTCGTACGTGGCTGATCGGCGAGAGGCCATTCTAACACAGATGCAGCTGTGCTTCAGGAGGGTAACTTTTTGACTGGAGAAGGGGGCCAGGTGGTGGCCATGAATTCAGTCATGGAAGTGACCCTGGAAGAGAACGCCAGCTGCTGGGAAGCGGGCGCCTCGGGGACTCCCCAGGGAGTGTGTCTTGAAATGTGGTGTTCCTCCCGCGTGGCGCAGTGCTCACCAGTCTCGTTGCGGCGGCAGTGCCTGAGCCTGGGGTGTTGGTTAGAAAATGTTTCTCCTGGTGAGACTTACATTCAGGTGAAACGTGTTGTCTTCTCCCCCCGCCCTGTGTCACAGTGGGCTCCCTTCAGAAGGGCAATTATTCTAGTCAATCTGGAATGATCCCTGGTTCTTGGCAACATAAAATGAAACTCCAGCTGATTCTCAAGTCATCGAAGGCCTACTACGTTCTGTCCGACGCCGCCATGAGTCTGCAGAAGTACGGGCGAGCGCTGCGGTACATTAAACTCGCTTTGCAGAGCCACGGTGAGTCGCTGCCGGTGGTGCATTCACCGGCATTGGGGGGGGGGGGCAGCAGCGAGGATGTCCGAATTTNATTATTCTAGTCAATCTGGAATGATCCCTGGTTCTTGGCAACATAAAATGAAACTCCAGCTGATTCTCAAGTCATCGAAGGCCTACTACGTTCTGTCCGATGCCGCCATGAGTCTGCAGAAGTACGGGCGAGCGCTGCGGTACATTAAACTCGCTTTGCAGAGCCACGGTGAGTCGCTGCCGGTGGTGCATTCACTGGCATTGGGGGGGGGGGCAGCAGCGAGGATGTCCGAATTTCAGTGCAGTTTCACTCCTAAAACAACCTTTTCCCATCTTGTGTGTTACCCAGGACTTTATTTTCTGCTCTGAGTGGTTTAACCTGCCCACTTTGAACTACGCGAAGCCATGTTTGATACTTGACATAAACGTAGAGCAGATACTGTGTTACAAAGCTTGCAGCTGGTGACAGATTTTATTACCTTGCTGTACTAATTTCTAACATCCTTTGTCCTTCCTTTTGCTCTTCCCACGTAGACACGTACTGCTGCCTGTGCACCAACATGTTTTCCGAGGTGCTGCTCTTCCTCTCTCAGTACCTGACCCTCTGCGGCGACATCCAGCTGATGCTGGCCCAGAATGCAAGCAACAGGGCGGCGCACCTGGAGGAGTTCAATTACCAGACCAAGGAGGACCAGGAGATCCTGCACAGCCTGCACCGGGAGTCCAGCTGCCAAGGTGGGCCGCCGCGCCCCACCGCTGCGCCCGGGCCGCCGACCCCACACTCGCTGGCCTTTGTCCCGAAAAGGGGCGCAGAAATGTCTGTGTTTCGACATTGTGATGTCAAAACATAAGTGATATGGCTGTTTCATTTCACTTATTTTTTAATTTCAGTGTGTGTTTACATATAAAATGCTTCTGAAGTGTCTCATACTGACCAACCCCACTACCAGAACCGACTGCGCGATGAGGTCAGAGACCTCCGTGCTCGCTCTCCGCACTGTCTCTTCACGAGGCTTTTCCCAGTGGTCCTCGCCGTCATCGGACCGGGCCAGGGTCTTTTTCGGAGTGGAGGGACAGTTGGCCAACGTGGATGGGTCACCTTCTGAACAGTTCCTGGGGGCTCAGATACAGAGACCCTGTTTTAACTTAGTTCAGGGTTGGCAGTCTGACGGAATATGTCTTTTGGGAGTGGGTATCGGATTTTTAACCCGGGACGTAGGAAGACCTAGTCCACACGGCAGGGAGGGTAGGGAGGGCATGAGGGTCGGCCTTCAGCAGTGGGCCGTGAGTTACGTGTTGTACTCTGAGGTCGGGTACGTCACGTGCTCGCCGCCTCCCACAAAGTTTTCGACACTTAACATCTAGAGAAGTACGTTGAGGGGAAGTGTAGTGTTTCTTTTTCCTTTTTCCTTCTGAGTTTCTCATTTTGGTAGACACTGAGAAAATCAACACTGTTTTTACTACTCCTATTAATTTGATTAAAATATTCTTTGTGAGAGGGACGGTCTCTCCTGTGTGTGTTATCAGCAGGAGTGCTCCCCCTTCCCTCCTTGAGTTTGGGGTTTGCCTGTTCCCTCCAGGCCTCGCTAGGCAGCATGGCCGAGTCTTTGAGGGCTCATCTAGCAACTTCTCCAGCCGGTCACGCGCACTGGCGCACTGTGAGGCGCCCCCCGCCTCTGGTAGCAGCCAGAGCGTCCAGTCATGAGAGGAGAAGTGGTGTGCCCGTATGGTAGGGTGCGGGGCACGGGAAGTGCTTGGTGTTTTCAGGCAGGAAAGTATTTTAATCCAGCATTAATGTCCCAAGAAAATAATAGTTTTCTGAAGGAAGAGATCTTTACCTTGAAACTTAAATTCATAGTTTTATTGATTGAATCCTAGTTTTTTTTTTAAGGTTTTATTTATTTATCTTCAGAGGGGAAGGGAAGGAGGGAGGGAGAGAAATATCAATGTATGGTTGCCTCTCGTGGGTCCCCTGCCGGGAACTGGCCTGCAACCCAGGCATGTGCCCTGACTGGGAATCGAACTGCGATCGTCTGGTTCGCAGGCCCGCGTTCAGTCCACTGAGCCACACCAGCCGGGGCATGAATCCTACTATTTTTATACTACATTCCATTAATTTTATTATCTCAGAAATACCAGACTTAATACTAAAGAAGTAGGATTTAAGTGACTCACAGTAATGTTTCCTTTTCTTTCTTTTAAGGATTCGCATGGGCAACTGACTTGTCTACAGACTTGGAGAGCCAGCTTTCAGTCAGTTGTAAGTGTTACGAGGCCGCTAATGAGATCTTGCAGTTTAGTGACTTAAAGAAGCAAAACCCGGAACACTGCGTACAGGTGTCAAAGAGAATGGGCAACGTCAGAAACGAGATCGGCGTGTTCTACATGAACCAGGCTGCCGCACTGCAGAGCGAGAGAGTGGGTGAGTGTCTGTCGCCGCCTGTTCTGTTTAGAGGGCCGCACTGATTCCGGGTGGTTTGGGCCAGTCCCAGCATTGTAGGTCTCGGGTGCTTAGTTAAAAAAATCCTTCATTCTTCAAGTCTCAAGAAATAAAATTAGGGAAAAACATTATTTGCCCTTGGAATTCATCATTTCAGTGTCTCCCATTCCCCATCTGATCAGTCAGAATGAGCTGGACAGCCAGTCTGTACCTGGCCCGATGCTGGTTAGGCAGTGGCTAAAACAGTCCTCCTTGGAGGCAGGAAGACAGGTAAGAACACACATTCCGAACAGTGTCCTTAAGTACAAGAGCAGCACAGCAGAGGAGTGGGGAAGGAGACGTTTGGTGAAGTTGGGGGGTTCTTGGAAGGCTTTTGGGAGGAGGTGTAGATGGAGCAGGTCAGTACGCATCACACAGGACATCAGCAAGCAGCACGGGGAAGGGGAGGCTGCCCAACTGCGTGGCAGCGCTCGGAAGGAGCCAGAACTGCAGGGTGCGGTCCAGTGGGCATTCGGAGTGGGAAGGGCTGGGTGGGAAGTGGAGTGACTTGTGTGCCTGTTGATCTACAACCTGTGCTCGACCTTAGGGAAAAGAGTATGTTGCTAGTGGGCAAATATGTGCTTTTTCACACTAATTGTTTTTATACATACGTATACATTCATATATGCTCTTGGAAGTTGCTTTATGTACATGTAGGAAGAGAGAGGTGTAAGAAAGTGCACTTTCACAGTGCCTCTGGAGGAGGAGGTCGGTGGGAGAGTAGGAAAGGTGCTGACCCTAGGAGAGCTAGAGGAGGCACAGACGACCCCTACACTCCCAAGACCGTCTTCAGAGTCTTCACGCGGCAGTGCCCCACTCGGGTGTCTTTGCATGCCACAGCCGCAGCCAGTCAGTGCAGAGGAGTGCATCTGAGTGCCGTGTGTCTGCTGTAACATAGAGACACAGGCTGGGGGGCTTAGACGATGGGGGTTTATTTCCCTAACTCAGGAAGGTTGGGGGGGCAGCAAGGTTGGGTTTCTCTGAGGCTTCTCCACTCGGCTCTCACCTTGGCCACCTCTTGCAGTGCCTTTTCTCTGCCAGTGTGCTCGTGTCTGTCTCTCACGAGAGCACCAGTCCTGTGGGTTTGGGCCCTGCCATATAACCTCATTTCACTTCAGTGACCTCTCCAAAGGCCCTGTCTCCAAAGACGGTCACGTTCAGGGTGAGCGCCTCCATGTGAATCTGAGGGTAAGGGGGTGTGCTGTTGGGCCTGTGACGAGTATGACGGGAGCAGTGTGCTGCGGGGGCCTCCAGGTAGCTGGCTGCCCCCTGGACGTCCTGTCACTGCCATCGTCCTCTCATGATCGCCTTGAGGGACACCCGTGGGGTTTATTTACGTGGATGTCTGCTTACACTGTTTTTTTGTTGTTTTTTTTTTAATGTAGTGAGCAAAAGCGTGTCTACTGCAGAGCAACAATTGTGGAAAAAAAGCTTTTCTTGTTTTGAGAAAGGAATTCACAACTTTGAGTCCATCGGCGATGCTACAAATGCTGCCCTTTTGTTATGTAACACGGGAAGACTGATGCGGATCTGCGCACAGGCGCACTGTGGCGCAGGGGACGAATTCAAGCGTGAATTTTCACCAGAGGAAGGCCTGTATTATAATAAGGTAACGCGTTTGCTTACATGTTGGACCTCCCCCCTTCACACCTTGTTGTCGTTTACCTTTGCCACTGCTCCACCAAAATAGCACAGAACCGAAAGAATGGAAACCTGTGACAGCCCAGGACTAGATGGGTCATTCACTCGCTTAGCAGTAGGCCCAGGTGCACCAAGAAGCCAGGATTGGGGAGGACTCTGATTGGCAGGTTCAAGCATGACGGTGCGGTGCAGTGCGTTGGCGTAGCCGGGGAAAGGTCAGATGGGTTAAAGATCCGCACGAGAGGATCTTTAACCCAGAACACCGGAAGGAAACGTGGGAAGGAGGTCATTTCGTGGGATGCGTAGGACTCTCCCAGCCTAACACAAGCAGACGTCATGAAGTAGAAGGTGGATGGTTTAAGTGTACGAAGATAAGGGTTTTGTAAGTGCACGACAGAAAGCAAACTGGAAAAGCGTGCCACAGTGCAGCAAAAACCTTTGTGGCGCACAGGACAGGTCAGAGGTTAGTGACCGTTGGTGCGTAACGGTTAGGCATCTGAAAATAAACTGTCCCAAGAGAAAGAAGGGCAAATAACCTTGAACAAAAAATCATATATGTAATAAAAGTAAATGGTTAATATGTGAGAAAATTTTCAAAATTTAAACTTGTATGGAATTTAAAAATTCAGTTTCTTTTACGTATCAAATTAGCAAATATTTTTTGGCAAGTGGTAGCATTCAGTGTTGGAGAGGATGCACGAGAACGAACATGCACGTCGTCGAGTGCGGCTGTCCCCCGTTTTTTGAAAGTTGTCTTTTATAAAAGGCCCATGTTAGTCCCTGTTTTCACTGACCAAGACCTGAAGGGGGAGTTTGCTTCTAGAAAGAAGGTGAAATACAAAACTAGCACTTGGCCTTTGTTGTGCAGCCAGCCGCTGCTGTGGAGGTGCACACACTGCGTGGCCAGGGCCGCTCTGCCAGGCCCGCCTCCCCACCCCGGGCATCGCATGCGGCAGCTGCTGGGCGTCGAGCCCCAGAGCCGTGAGCCAAGTCCAAGCACCTGGGCTTTGTCCCCCCCAGATGCTTCCAGCATCTGCCAGTGAAATGGATCTTGAAGTATCAGAAAAGCCTAAGAGAGCTCATGCGATGTTACACTTTACGTAAAACTGGATGCAATTAGGCATTTCGATCACGGTAAAGGAAATAAAAATGTGTGCACTCAGTTTTGGACCTGGTAACACTCAGAAAACCTTACCAGTGGTAACTGCTCTGCTCCCTGCCACTCCGGCTATGAAAGGTTCCCTAGGAAAGATCCACTTTCCACGGGTGGGGAAACCTGCCCTTCAGTACTCTGTGGGTTACTTTGTAGCGCAATCAGAGGATTAGTAGTGTAATCCTTCAGTCGGCATGGAAGCTTTTCGAATAAAAGGCCTGTTGTTGAAGTCTGCATATACACAGGGGAGGAGCAGGTAAATGCGTACAAGAAATGTGGGCATTACTGCTGGGCGACGGGGTTACGTGGGATTGGGTTTGCTCGAGTACGAGGGCTGGGGGTGGCAAGGGGCAGGAGGAGCTGCTGACATTACAGTCTCGTCTGGCAAATTCTTTATCCTCAGACTTGTAGGATTTTTTTTTAGTGTACTTCTTATGGAAGCTGTAGTTTTCATTTAGAAAGAAACCAACGGGAGACGGTGCATCCTCACGCATCGGCGTGGGGCGGAGGGAGGCAGGAAGGGCCACGGCTCCTCCGGGCAGACCAGGGCAGGAACGTGGGCTGCCCTGAGTCTCGTCTCAGTACTGACGTGGTCACGCTGATGGACTGTTTTCCTTCCTCCTAATGCGGTCCTTTTATAACCGCTCCCCACGTCTGGCCACCCCTGGGGGGCTTGGAAGCGTGTTTCAGTGTGACGTGGCGCGTGCTTACACTTCTGCTCCCTCACAGGCTGTCGATTACTACTTGAAAGCTCTGAGGTCCCTGGGCACGCGAGACGTGCACCCTGCCGTCTGGGACTCCGTGAACTGGGAGCTGTCCACCACGTACTTCACCATGGCCACGCTGCAGCAGGATTACGCCCCGCTGTCCAGGAAGGCTCAGGAGCAGGTGCCGGCACGTGCGGGGTGGCAAGGGGGCTTCGGCCGCGCGATTCCCCGACAGACCCTGCACGTCTTTTCCCTGACTTCTTACACCCCACGTGTTTTTAAACTTCTTATATGAAGTTACAGGCTTCTCTCTTTTCTTTTTTCCTCCCCCTTGTAAAAACTAAACAGATTGAAAAAGAAGTCAGCGAGGCCATGATGAAGTCCTTGAAACACTGCGATGTGGACTCAACCTCAGCCCGGCAGCCCCTGTGCCAGTACCGAGCGGCCACCATCCACCACAGGCTGGCGTCCATGTACCACAGCTGCCTGCGGAACCAGGTGCGGCCGGGCCCGTTTGGAAGCGTCTGGGCGCTTCTCCGGCATTGCAGTGTCCGTTCTGAATGCCTGCTCCTCCGTTAGGTCCTTGGAGAACCTTGCGGAGTGTGGGCGTTTTCCCTGTCTTTCCTCACACTATATGTTCTCATCTACCGTGATTGATTGGGAATTCACCATGCAAAGTTACATATTTGCCTGGCTGTAGTTTGATTTTTTAAAAGTATAGTTAGACTTTATTAGAACAGTTTTGTGTCAATCTTGAAGTATCCATTTGTTAAAACTTTTATTGTGAAGTAGAGCATGCCTACAAGAGCACATAGAAGGTGCACAGGAAACATGTGCAGTTTAGAGAGTACAAAAGAAAAGCCCTGCGTACCTCGATCCAGGGTCAAGGACGCAAGGGTACGGTCAGGTTCCCGTGTGGGCCCTCACTCCCTCCAGACCCACCCGGGGTAACCACTCCTGGATTTTCTGTTGTGTCCACACCTTTTCCATGTTTTACCACTTAGACGGTATGTTCACGTTTCACCTGCTCGTGAACTTGATAGAACGAATCATGTTCTACGTGCTCTTCTGTGGCCTTTCACTCAATGCCATGTTGTTGAGATGCTCCCAGGTTGGTGCATGTAGCTATTCATTTTCTCAGTTCAGTGTATTCATGAAATGATTATATCACAGCTTTATCTGTTCAGTGGTTCCTGAACTTTTAGGTGGTTTTAGTTTGAGCCTCTTAGAAATAATCTACCACGAAGAGTCTTTACATGCATCTTGGTACTCAAATGCATGTATTTCTAAGAATAATTTAAGGCCCAGCTTGAAGGAGCTTCCCTCCCTCCCAGAGGAGACCTGGCTTCTTCCAGGAGGCTCGTGCTCATGGCTTCTCAGGGATGACTTGTGTTCTGCTGGGGCCCCTTTCTGAGCGCAATACCAAGACAACTCGGCTTGCACCCAGCTCAGGGCGAGGGTTTACTTCTGTGTTGCCTTCACCGTGAGGTTACTGTCCTTTGAGGTGTAGCTTCATCGGAGAGGATTTCCTTCCACGTTGTGCTGGCCCTCGACACTCTCGTTGCCCATAGGAGGCCCTCAACCAAAATTCAGATTTGCCCAGATGACCTGATATCCTCAAGGTGAAAGCAGGCTTCGGAGTTCCCAGACGGTTCGGGGGTGGGGGAAAGAATTGTCTTTCAGCAGATGGAAGTCCGCACACAGAACGGAGCCGGACCCCCCCTCAATCCCATAGTGCGTTACTTAAAATGGATTGAAGACCTAAACGTAAAAGCTGAAAGTGTAGGACTTAGAGAAAGACCACACCCGAGAGCACGTGGTGACCCAGGCGGAGACTCGGTTGCGTGGCCACCGTGAGACCCACACCTCGGGTTGCCTTTGCTCCCTCGTTGGCTCCAGGTCGGTGACGAGCATCTCAGGAAGCAGCACCGGGTGCTGGCCGACCTCCATTACGGCAAGGCTGTGGCGCTCTTCCAGCTCCTGAAGGACACGCCGTGCGAGCTGCTGAGAGTGCAGCTGGAGCGGGTGGCGTTTGCGGAGTTTCAGATGGCTGGTGAGTCCCTGTCCCCGCTTGGTCCGGTGTGCGTGGGCCTGGGGCCGAACTGTCTCGGGGCTGGGCAGGACGTGTTTATTTGGAGGTGTGAGGGATATTGGTTTCTGTTTTTTATATGGTTTTTCCCCCAGAGGGACTTTGGGTGGAGACCAGAAGTCTGTACACTTTTTGAAGTGCTTTTTAAAACTTAGGGAAATGGATTAGATTATGTTTGATGACTAGCAATGTTGAAATGTAGCCCATGAGCCCTTACTTGAAAAAATTGTGACAAGCCAGTGTAGCCAAAGATGTAAGTCGCAGCAGACACCTCAGGGACGGAGGAGCAGTGGTGAAGGCAGTGGTCCCCTTGAGTCCCCACCCACGGCACCAGGTGCCGTGGGCGGGGCCTGCACAGACCCCGCCCAAGGTCACATCCGAGGAGCCCACAGAGGGCAGCCTCCCTGTGGGGAGCGGGTGTGCAGTACAGAGGGCTCGTCCCTGCGTCTCATCACTCTGCTCCACCAGCTCCTTCTGCGTGGGGCCCGGAGAAACAAACCCCATGTGGGCAAAGCAACCAGAAACAGCTGTTCACAGTGACAGCAGTTCACTTGTGTTCACGTCAGCTGTTTCCTTCTGTGACATTAAATAAGGGAGGTGCTTGGCCCGCCCATGACTGCGCAGTAGCCTTGGACAGAGGCCTGGGGAACCCGTGATGGGCCTTGCTGCCCCTGGGGCCCGGCCCAGAGGAGGCCCCACCCATTGTGTGCAGGTCTGGCCTTTGTGCATCAGGAGAATGGATTACCTGTTTAGAACGGTTTCTAAACATGCTTTTCAGTGAAAGTATTTTTGGTAACTTCTGGCCACTGTGTAACACCTGTCTGGGTGTGGGAGGTTGCTGTTTCTGGTGGTCTTTTTGCATTTCCAGCTTTGAATTTTCTGCATGTTTGAATTTCTTAGAATGAGCAAGCATCATTTTTATTAAAAAGAGTAGATACTGGGAACAAATTTGCTAAGATGGTAAGTATGGTTAATTCCCTTTAAAAAAAATTGTTTCGTACTCTGAGTACCTGAGGAAAGTAGTGTAAACATTTGGGGGAACGGGCTGGTAGCCAGGTTACTGGATGCTGTAGTTCACCAGGCCTTCCGTTCTCTCTCACTGCACCCGTGGTTTCTCTGTAGTGTGGAGGACCGCGCTTTGGCTCCCACGTGCTGTTAGCGCCTGCGTGTCGTGACTCCGCAGCCCCCAGTGGCACTCTCGCAGAGCCCTCTGCCAGCCTTCTGGATGCTGAGACAGCAGGGCACTTGTGCTGTGAAGTTACCACATTTGCAGAGTTGTGGGTCCCCACGACCACTTCACACCAGCTGTGACTCTGAGTGTCTCAAAGACCCCCTCGAGCGACATTTTACTAGGAGGGCTCACCGAGCTGGTGCACTCCAGGCCTCTCAAGAAGCTCTGGTTGGCCGCTCTGTGGAGGCGCAGATGGCACTCAGTGTGGCCAGCAGCGAGGTGTGACCATGTGCACAGAGCGTTTCCCATGGGGCAGGTCACGCGGGCCTCGAGGTCCAGGTTTTTACTGGGGCACCAGCACATGTGGTTGACTGCCACGTGGCTGGCCTGTACTCCGGGCCTCTGGGTTTCACAGGGCCCAGAGCCTCCACAGTGCAGCAGTTACAAGGCTGCTTGGAGTGGCCCGGGGTCCCCCAGGTTTACACAGACCTCCGTCAGGGCGTCCAAGAGCATCTAGATCACCCCTGGGAGCCGAAGGCCAGGGCCAGGTCTGTTGGGACAAGGCTAATTCCCCGAGCCTTGCCCCGAGTCACAGAACCGGTCCACTGTGGCGGCCTTCGTCCCACAGACTCCTGCGGGCCCCCACACCTGGCACTCAGGTGCTGGCTCCTCCCCACACAGCAGTGCTCTCACTGGGCAGAACCAGATGGCGCAGCTGGGGACAGTCCCTCCCTGTCGCTGCGCCCAGACTACCTGTTTCTCTCGGGGGATAATTACCACGGAAAAGTCGGGTTTGCATTTGAGTTGGTCTCCTCTCTAGCCTCCTGTACGCAGTATCTGAAAGGCAAACATTGTACTAGCACGTTGGCATTGAACAGGCCTCTAGGTTTGTATTTACAGACATGACTGTTTGTGTTTAACTCTAGGTCAGAACAGCAACGTGGGAAAACTAAAAACTCTGTCCGGGGCCCTTGACATCATGGTGAGAACGACGCATGCGTTCCAGCTCATGCGAAAGGAGCTTGTAGAGGAGTCGGGCCAGGTGAGTGGAGACAGTGTTTCATCTAAGTGGTGGATGTGTGCAGTGAGCATGTGGCCGGGGGTGGGGCGGTGGCACTGTCTGCGTGGATACTCTTTTTAATTCCCAAGTGCATCTTTTTTTTTAACCCTCACCTGAGGACATGCTTACTGATTTTAGAGCCGGGGGAAGGGAAAGAGAGAGAGAAACACTGATGTGAGAAACGTTGGTCAGTTGCTTCTTGTACACTCCCCAATCTGGACCAAACCCAGGCCTGTGTCCTGACCAGGAATCAAACCTGCACCCTTTGACTTTACTGGGTGATGCTCCAACCAAATGAGCTGCGCCGTCAGGGCGACAAGTGTGTCTTTCACGTTTTAGAACGACCCCGTAGACCTCGGTTAGTGGGGCCCTCAGAGCGTAGCCCTGGTCAAGTTCTGCTTTAGTACATGTGCTTTGCTGAGAAAAGGCCTGCGCCTTCTTGTCATCTTCACGAACTGCTGGCCGGGAGGGTGCAGCAGGCCCCCTGGGGAGGCCTCTCTAGGTCGCTGGTGCCCCAGTCCCCGTGCCGCTGCTGCTGCCCGGCCCGAGACCTGTGAGGTGTGAGATGGTTTCGTGTTTATTGAAGTGCTCTCGGGAGGGAGGAGGAGGAGGAGAAGGTGGCCTGGTCACTGCCACCACCACTGCCACCAGCACGGCTGTCCCTGACAAAGAGGTCTCGGCGTGCTGCCTGTGGGCTCCGGTCTGGCTCACCGGGTTGATGGAGCTCAGCCCGCCACTTCGCTGCGGGCTGCAGCTGCTGGGAGACCTGAGGGAACCAACGTCTCGTTGTCCCAGCCCAAGAGCGATGCGCCCTCCCCAGCAGCTGATTCGGCCCCTGGTCTGAACCGAGAAGAGGCGCTCAAACTCCTCAGCATATTCGAGTCCCGGCTGTCCTTCCTGCTCCTGCAGTCCATCCGGCTGCTGGCTCCAGGCAAGAAGAAGGCAAGGTGAGGCCCGCTGTGGTGGCGAGTGTTCCCCCCCAGCACCTGGTCTGTGGAAGGCCCACGGGCCATCCGCCGAGGCGGTGCTCTCCCTCGGGCCCGGGGGCAGCCCAGCCTCCTGGGTGCACGGCTCAGCGCAGAACCGCCAGGGGCCCGGCACCCGGCGCCCGCGCGGCATTCCAAACACGCCGAGGAGCAGCGGCTCTGAGAGTCGGGAGTCTGGGCTTTGGGTCCCAGGTAACTCTCGAGCCAGTGGGAGCAACCCCATGGTCACTCGGACCTGAGCTGGCTGACACTGCCTGGGGGTCCTCAGGCTGGGGCGGGGGGCTGGCGGCGGTGCTGGGGTCTCCCTCTGCCCCACCTGTCTGCAGGATACTTTCCTGACGCCCTTCCTTCCTGTTTACTGCGTGTCTGCCCCACCTACCCCTCCCCCAGCTGCCCGGGCAGAACACAGATGGCGGCATGAAGGTGGGACTTCTGGTCTGCTCTGCTCGCACACACTAGACACCCACGTGTCTGTGAAAGGAATGAGCGTGGGCTTTAGTCGATGTGGGAAATGGATGCCTAGACAGGCCCCCAGCAGCAGCTCACCCAGGAGGCCTGCAGCGGGCCGGCACAGAGTGCGCTGCCTGCGGGAGGAGGCGGCGGGCCTGCTCCTGCTGGGGCCTCTTTCTGGACGGTGGTGGGCATCGCTCTTCACGACTCTCCTTTGCTGTTTTGTCCTGTTTCTAACCCAGCAGTGACGTGGAAGGAGACGCAGCCCTCAGGATCAACAAGCACGTCTACTCGCAGCTGCTGAGGGCCACCGCCAGCAGGGACACGAGTCTCCTGGAGAGAGTCGACGTTCTCCTGCACCTGCTGGGCCAGCTCGCCGGGGGCAGCGCCGTCCAGTGACTCGCCAGGGCCTGTCCTCGCAGGTGCAGCCCGTGCCTTCCGCTCTCGGGCACCCCCGCCCCCTCGGTGCTTCGTTTTAATTAAACGCACAGGAAATGCCACTCCCAGCAGGCACTGCTGCGGGAATGCGGCGTCCTCCTTGCCCATGGCAAGGCCGGTCAGCCGGGGTCTGCGGCTTCTCACGGACGGTGTAGGACCAGCGCCGGCGCTTCTTTCTTCGAGGGGAGTGTGGTGCATGGTGTCAGTAGCCTTGCTGGGATGCAGTCACCCCTCTGAGTCCTTTGAAGTTTAAGCTACGTGGGTTTAAGACGCAGTTGTTTTGGGTAAATGTCACTTTGGGTCTAGGGAACTTTTTCCTCCCGGCGACTCTGGTGGTTCCGGTGGGTTAAACCTACAGCACCGCCTCCTGAGCGGCGAGGAAGGAAGAGGTTGGCCCTTCCTAAGCCCGGGGCCGGGGCGTTGGAACACTAGGCGCCGCGCGGTTGTCTGTGCGTGCATGTGCTGAAGGGCCCTGTTGGCTTTGGCCTCGGGTGGGAGCTGGTCAGGGACAGGCACTGCCCTCCTTTTTTATTTTACACTTGAAACTGTGAATAAGGTAAGAAAACTATTTTGAGTAAATAAATTATTTATTTAAAATAGCTGTCTTTCTCTATTTCACATTCTTCACGTTGAGTTTGGATGTGAACTCGTTTAATTAATTTTACAAAGTAAAGATTAAAACAGTAAAGTCCTACCACACACTGGGGTCTCACCAGGATATTATACTTAGTACTTGGCACACGGCTGCGTCCAGAGCACACAGGCGAACTGCGTGGGTGCTTCCTGGTGGACAGTGCAGTGCCGTCTGGGTCATCGTCCCTGCAGACCCTGTACTCCGCCTGGAAGCCCCTCCAGCTGCACCCCTGTGAGGGGCTCAGAGCTGCGCTAGGGAAGTGTGTGGAATAGGCTCGTTTTAAGATGCATTTTTATAAACCGCTTTCTCGTGCACTGAGATTTTCAGGTGTTCTCCTTGACAGTGAGCTGACCTCCAGTAGAGATGGCAGGACTCTCTTGCCCTTTGTCTGTGCCCTTGCTGTTGGTTTGCATTGTCCTTGGGACAGATTCGTATCCATTTTCAAAAATTGGGCAGGGAAGCATTTAAAGTTTTGACTACACTGGAAGGCAGCTGTGTGAAATCAGCGATGCCCCTTGTTGGGACAGCTGTCACTCTGTTCCCCTGGGCAAGCACTTGGTCCTGGTCACTGTTCCGTTCTGCTCGTCAAACCTACGCATGGAGAAGCTACCTCTGGTTTGGACGGAGGGTTTCGGAACGGCTCCTGCGTCTGCAGGAGAGAGCTGGGGGCAGGGGTGGAGCCAGGAGCCTCTGCTCAGCCCGACAGCCCTGCAGTGGAGAGGATACACATCCCATGCATCCTCCATGTCAAAGCAGCAGTGTGAAATTGTGACAGGGCGGTGGGGGAGGCTTGCAGAGTGTGTGCAGTTTGCTGATTTGGGTTTGAATAAGCTTAAAAACGCTGTGTTCTAGCAGTTCCTCCAAAGGAGTCGTGGTGGTGGGGCCTGAACCATGGGACAGCTGAGTCTGCCAGTCGGCGTTAGCACCGGAGTTCTGTCCCCAGCACGGAGTTCCTGGCACCCTGTATGTCGTCACATACGGACATCAGGGGTTTTGTTCGTAGTAAGAGGCTCCATTATGTGACAGTCAGGGACGTGGTGCCTGCCTTGGAGGAGGTGGTTACAGGGAGATGTCCGGTTAGCCCTCGGGACCTAAACACACCTCCACGACAAGTGTCTCCTGCTCCAACGGGCCGAGCCTGGACGCTGTCTGTCCAGGACCCTTTGGGATGCAGGCCCGCATCCAGCGAAAAGCGCCCCAGGAATGGAGTGTCAGGGCACCAGGCCCAAGTGAGGAGAGGGGTCAGGAGCAAGCACTGTGTCTGGCTTCGGCAGGACCCTTGGGGAGCGGCATCCTCTGTGGTCGGCCCCCCGGCTGTCTTCCCATCTCCCCTGGACGTCGGTGGGGGTGGCGGGCAGGCGTGTTAAGGACGGGGCTGCAGAGCCCTTGCAGCCGTGGAAAAGGAAGCGATTCCTCAGCACTTCTTTTAACCTTTTCTAAACAAACTTTGTAAAACTGGTGAAACTATTTTTTGCCTAATTTTTAGATCAAGTATTTCAAAAGTTCAGTGATACTTTCTCCATTGGTTTTAACTTAGGGAGCCCTATTTGCTTCGGTCAGTGGAAATCTGGTGGGTTTTCTTTGTGAAAGAACTCTCTCTCTCTCAGAAGAGAAGCCCACTGGCTCCCTCCACTCGCCCGTGCCTCTCACGACATGTCCAGCGTGGAGGTGTGGACATCACACACGTCAAACCACTTCTGGGGGATGGGCTGCCGGGGGAACACGCCGTTGGGCGGGAGCCCCGGGCGCCGCTGCCGGTCCCCGTCACTCGCCACTTTCCAGTACGCGCTGCCTTTGAGCAGGAAGACGGCCTTGTGGGCGTAGGAGTAGTACGCCGCGTCCAGGTCCCGGAGCGGGTGGTCCCGCGGCTCTATTGCCGGGAAGGTGTCGGCCATCTCCTTCGGGTAAGACCCGAGGACTCGGTTCCTGTTGACGTCGAACGCGAACACCTGCAAAAGAAGACCACCGATGCAGACCAACGACGCGAGCAAACCTGTGCCTTCGCCCCCGAGTCCTTGGGTTAAACATTCTGAATAATATCCCACGTGATGGGACGATCTGCCACGGCCATAGTGGCCAGAGGCGACCACGCAGCTCTCAGCTGAGAACTTGGCCGCCTGGAAAGGTCAGTCAGGGCAGACACAGCAACGCCAGGCGGCAAACCGCACTTACGAGGGACCCTTTGAAGAAGTAAATCAGCTGCTTCCTCCGGTCGTAGAAGGCGGTGTCCAGGGGACTGGGGATGCCCGGAAATCCTTCCGAAATCAACCTGGGGTAGCTTTTTCCTTGCTCATCTTCCGTGTGAGCCTGGTCCCTATCGCTGTCATATCTCCAGTATTGCGTCCCTGAGAGCCAAACAAAACGTCACCGTGGCTTATTACGGGCAAATGGGGAGCAGCAACACAGCTGGCTTCCCACATGGGTCCCAGCCTGCCAGGAGGTCCTGACGCCCTGGGGGGGACAGCGGGACTGGCAGCATCGTGTGAAATGCTCCCCCCGCCCCACGGCTGCTTTCTCAGGTCCCAAGTCGCTTCTCGTTGGGCCCCAGCAGGGGTCACCAGCTCCCGCTGCAGTTCCGTGGTTCTTAAACCTTGGGAGGATGCCCTCCCTACTCCGAGACACCCAAGCGACAAAAGCCCACTGGAGACAGTTTCCTCATGTAACTGAACTGAAGGTATTCTCTGTGTGATGTGAGGGAAAACAAAGACTAAATTTATCCCCGGATTCTCCACGGCAGAATCTGCGTGCCAGGTCCCTTCAGGCTGGCGGTGGCCTCGTCAGCTCTCCTAGACATCTAAACTTTAGACCCCGAAGCAGTGTGGTTGCATTACCGGGAGGTAGGCAGCAAGGGGAAGAAGCAGCAGCAGCTGCAGCCCCGTGTTCATGACGAGACTCCCTGGCTCTGGCTGCCAAAGGCGCCCGCCAGCCTGGCCGCTCACCAGGCCCTGCAGGTTCGCCCTCCGCAGCCGCCTCCCTGCCCAGGAGCTGCGGCCCAGGCCCCGGTCGCTGCCTGCGGGCTGATGCCTGGGCCTGGGCCTGGTGTTCTGGCCTCTCTGTGCTGGGCCTGACACTGCTCTTCCAGCCTAACCCTTTCTCACGAGGGCCTTACCACTGCCAGGACTTCGCTGTCTCACGGACACGCCTGCTCACTGCCAGGTCCAGGGCCGTGAGCCTGACCCCCCCTGCCGCCCCCCACGCGCCACTGCAGATCCTGCCCGTCTGTCCAGTCTGGGCCAAGCCCTGACCCCTGGGTACCTCCAGCGCCCTATTCTGGGTGACAGTGACCAGCTCTGCTTATTGTGCCCCTTCAAACGGACTCTTCCTCTTGTGGGCTTCTAAGCCGGTTCTCTCTCCAGGGTCAGATGGGAACTTCTGCAGGGAGGGGTGGGGGGGGCCCTTTCTGACAGCTGTTGGGCAGGCCCCTCAGAGCCTGCGCAGTGTTTGCTCACGCACACACTCAGTCGTGAGCATTGGGCGCCTGGTTGAAAGGATGGGAACCCAGCACAAGCCCTGCCCTCGGAGAGCACACAGTCTGATGGGACAGGTGGGAATTAAATGTTTTCCAGAACATCATAGACGCTTCCTCGGGGAGGGCCCACGGCCTTTGTTCTGAAAGCACTTGTTTAATAACAGAAACGGGGCCGCACGCGAGGGCCTGTACCTTTAAAAAAGTAACGTTCGTCTCTGCCCCACGTCCAGACGTGGACGAAAGCGTCTATGTCTTGCGCTGGGACTCCGTGCCAGCCGGTGAGGATGAGGATGGGGTCCCCGTACCGTGTCCGGTTGTTCCGATTTTCATAAAGCCAGTACCAGCTGCGGCGGAAGAAATAGGTGCTAAACCTCACCGCCACCTCTCCGCGGCCGTCTCTCTCTCTGCGAATCCAGTCAAACGCAGTGTCAAATGCGCCTTCACAGGAACCTTAAAATAAAAAAAAAGGTCCAGCCCTTGACACCTGGTCCCAAAACCAACGGTTCCTACTCTCCTGGGTGACTTGTACAGAGACCACCGCTAGGCTGAAGCTTCCCATCAAGACATCTTAAAGCCAGACACGGTGTGGGAGTGGAAGCAGACCCCTGCCCAGTGGAGTGGAGGGAGCAGGAGGCCCCTGGTGGTCCCCCAACAGTCCTGGGCACAGGAGCCCCTCCGGCTCCATTATAAACTGCCCTGGGCCACTGTCAAAGGGCCTGTGCTGGGAGGCTAGTGACATGGCCACATTAAGTACAGCTGATGCCTCCTGATGGCTGCTCTGACTTCTCTGCAGGGAGGAGGCTTGGCTCTGGGCCCGGATGAGGAAGACGCCCCCAAGGGAGGCAGGTGTGTCCTGGGGTGCTGCCAAGAATGGGGTGCTGTGGGCAGCACTGAAATGGGGACCGCCCCTGTTCCAGGTGGAAAAGTGGAGGGTAGCTTCCTTCTCTTGGGCCTAAACAATCAAACAGGCATTACAGCTTATCCTGGCCACGGCCACACTGTTCTGTGCCTGAGGTTACAGATGATTTCCAGTGGCTTCCAGCTCCGTGGCTCTCGGGGGGTGCCATGGCCGGGCGGCCCGCCTGTGTTTAGAAAACCACCCTGTCCCAGGAATATGAGAGGGAACAGAGAACGAGCAAATGCAAGGAAGTGCACAGGCCGCCTTTCGCAAGGACTGACGTCGCGGAACCGCAGAGCAGCTGCCCAGGGGCCACCGAGCGGAGAGCCGTGGGGTCCTCCTACGCCCCACCAGCCCTGAGGGCGAGCTCTCCACCCGGCAGTCTCACCGTACAGCTTTTGGATGGCTTTCCTGTCTGACCAGTCCAGCTCCAACGCAGGCCCCTGGGGAATGTAATTCGGCTGCATTATGGATCCTGACCTGTAGCTGTGTGGCAAGCCGAGGACGTGGCCAATTTCATGGACAGCCACCTAGGAGGGAACACACGCCACCAGTACAGTGCAGCCCGTCTGGGCACCACCCCACCCCCGGGGGCAGGCTGCTCCAGGGAAGAGCTGTGCTGGGTGCAGGGCAGAGAGCTTTCTCGGGGACGCGGACACTTCCACACAGAGGCCCTGGCCCGCTGCCCTCCCACCCGCCCATGCGGCTCTGCCCTTTGCTGCCTTGCCACTGTGCCCGGCACCCAGCACGAGACCACTGACCTTAAGGAGGCTGATGCCCATGTCACTGGTGGGAGGGGTGAAGTGCTCATCATCGTCGAAGTGAATGTCGCCCAGGCGCCAGGCGTGTGCAAACTCCTGCCCACTCCCATCAAAAACCCGAGGACAGCCCAGGTGCCGGCCTGGCCAGGGGAGAGGGAGGGAGTCCAGGTGAGTCAGGGGTGCCCATTGCACATACCCCTTACCTGGCAGGGAATGTAGACCCTTGTGGGATCCCCCGGATCAAGGGGATTGTGGTCCTGTAGCAGAAGCAGTGACCCCTGGACCAGCCCCTGAAGGAGGAGCAGTGAGACACGGCTGTTAATAAACTGGGTTACTAGGTCTAAGGTCGCAGACAGCCAGGCACCGAGTGCTCTGGGAGCGAGAGCTATGGCTCCACTCCTCTGCGAGCAGGGGGCGCGTGGTGGGCGTCGGTCACTGGAGGCCTAGGGAGGAGACCAGAGCTGTGCTGGACCCCACCAGCTGAGTGCCCAGGAAGGAGAGCAGGTGCTGCCCAGTGGTCCACCCTGGGATTGTTTTCCCGCCACCTGTGCCCTGTGTACTTCTCACATTAGGGAGTTACAGCGAGACCGGCGGCACAGCCATTAGCATCCAGATGGGGCCTGGGGGACAGCCACCCTGTCTGCCTTGTGCCCTGAAGAGCACACTGAGCCCCTGTGACCAATGCTCACGCTGACCTGCACTGCCGTCCCCATGCGACTCGGGGCTTTTCACAAGGTGGCATTCCCGTGCCCTTCCCAGTGAGTCATAACAAAGCAATGTCTACAGAGGGCTCACAGTGTGCCCATGCTGGTCAGGTACCGTCTCAGAACAGCCAAGGAGGAGGGGTTGGTGCCCCCGAAAAGCACCCTGCGGGTGACCCTGCCGAGCAGGGGGCCAGGGTGGGGCTCCCCAAGTCAGCCTGTTCCACCTGAAGCTCCCTTTATGCTAACTGGTCCCTACCTCGGGCTATGGGGGGAGGTAGAGAGGGGCCACCGCTGCCTACAGAGAGGACAGGGTGGGGGCAAAGTCTTCACCCTTCTTACCTCTTCCGAACCCCAGCTTTATGTCAATGGTGGCCGCAGGGGCAGTGAGGTCCTCCCGGAAGTTCAGGGGCATCACCTCGCTCCACATCCTGAAGGCCAGGCGGAAGATGTGCCGCTGCTCCTCCTCGGAGAGCTGGCTGCTGTAGCCTTCCCCCACCAGCCTCCAGGTTAGGGTCTTTTTGACGAAGGCCAGGGCTCCCCCACTCTGCGGGGAGCCCTCGAGCTGCCGGCCTGGCCCTGGAAGCAGCATTTGCAGGAAGCGCTTTGGGCGGGCCCTGGGGCGCAGGCCCCGCGGGGTCTGGGGTGCGGTGCTCTTGTCCGACAGCTGGGGCCGCGCGTCCGGGACGCCACAGCGAGGCCGGTTCATGGCCGCCAGCGTGGCCGCGTCCAGATTCCCGCTGGCCGGCAGCGCATTGACTTTCTGGAACCTGCGCAGGGCTTCGGCCAGGGCGGCGTCCTGGGGGCCCTCAGACGTCCGCTCGCGGCGGGGACCCTGGGGCCCTGGGGCCGCGAACCCCGCCCCCGAAGGCCCCTCTGCCCAGCCATATTTGGACAGGAACCTCTGTTGGGGAGAAATGAACCGGTCGGTGGGGGGCGCAGCCAAGAGCGCACTCCACACCTGTGCCCTCTGATCGTTCACACACTCACTATGCAGGCCAGTGGGTATCTGCATGCCGTCACCCGTTTTTATTACCCTGTGTATTTACTTCCGTTGGCCAGCGTTTCTACTCTTATAGGTGGTTTGCGCGAGGTCCAGCACCCGAGCAGCATGTGCACACCTGTGTGCGTGCGTGCGAGTGTGCACACCTGTGTGCGTATGTGCACGTGCGTGCATGTGCGCCTGTGGGTGCGTGTGCGTGGTCTCGGCCTCTGCTCCCCCTACCTGTGCTGCACGTAGGTCGGCGATGGGCGAGGCCCGGCGCAGCCGGGACAGCGCCAGGTCCGAGTGGTCCCGGCTGTGGAAGAGGGTCTCAGGCCGGGCAGGCCACGGGGCTGCGAGCCAGCAGAGCAGAAGGGTCGGCGGGAGGATGGAGACTGCAAGCATGGCCCAGTCCGAGCCACCTCCCCGCCTCTGCGCCGCCACGTCTCCCCTCCTGCAGGAACCGTGGGCTGCCCTTATCAGCAGCCACGGTGCTGCGGAGGTCCCCGCCCTTCTCACCTGGGTGCGAAGTGTGCCTACCGGCGCCGCAGGCCCAGCAGGGGCCGCCCTTTGAAGACCCCAGGACCACTCCTCTCGAATCAGGGTGAGAACGCCCCCCTCGCTCCACCCACCCCCTCTGTTTGCTGAGTCCCAACAGCCGCAGGGCGGGGCACCCGTGCGGCAGCAGCGGCTGCGTTTACCAGGGGTCGCTTGGTGGGCGTGTCTGTGAGCTGCAAGGAGTGGAGGCGCCCCAGCAGCTCGGGTCTCTGCGCTGCACCTGCTCTGAACCATTTACTCCGGACCATTTACTTTGCTCGTAGTTTGGGTCTATTTTTTTTAAAGGGAGTGGAAATTGCTTTAACTTTTTTTAACCCTTTTTTTTTACTTGTCCATTACAGTTGACATTCAGTATTATTTAATATTAGTTTTGCGTGTGCAACGCAGTGGTTTGACATTTATATAATTTACCACATGACCCACCCGCCGAAAATCTGGTACCCGCACCCAGCACCATACGTGTTTCCTGTGCTATCCTCACATGCCTGTAGTGAGGGCCTTCGGGGTTGGGAGCTGGGGTTGGGGGATTGTAGTGTATCAGATTTTTTTATTATTGCTTTTCTTTCTCTTTATAAAAGAAATACTTAGTGTAGGAAAATGTGGGTTTTGAAAGTACTGAGAATGAGAAAATCCTGTGATTCAAATGGTAACATTTTTCTGAACATTCTTGTGTGTGTGTGTGTGTGTGTGTGTAGTGTATGCACATGGAGAAGTATCTATGTGTGTGCAGTTTCACATAAATGACATATTCTCTCTCTTTTTTTTTAGAGAGGAAGGGAGGGGGGAAAAGAGGGAGAGAGGAGTACCAACCTCTTCCCTCTCGTTCGCACCCTGACCAGGGACCAGACCCGCAGCCGTGGCGTGTGCCCTGGCTGCGGACTGAGCTGCCGAGCGAGCCACACTGGTCACGTGCGTATTCTCTGTTTTACTCTGTTATTGAACTTGGTGTAATGTCATGTGCGTCTCTGCGTGTCCGTGCGTGCGGGTGTTTATCACCCTAGTTGATGGCTCCATGGAGCTTGGTGGACCCCAGATTTTTATCTGAGGACAAGCTAGAGTCACACCTGAGGTTCTGGAACATGCCCCGGGTCACACTCCCCTCTCCTGTCACCCCAGGAAAGCAGAGCACAGGAGGAAAAAGGAGGCCAGGGCCAGGATCCTGCTGAGAGTGTCCAGAGAGCCCGAAGGACGAGGTCCTCTGGCTGGGACCACAGGCGAGAGCCTGGCGTCTCGATGTCAAAGGTCTGATCAGAGCCAGAGCCCGTGTGGGCTGTGGGGCTGGCTCTCAGTCACGTGTTCACTCATCATCCGGCAGGTCCTGTGACTGTCCTGGGGACAGGGAGGACAGACGTGAACACGATGGGATCACTCTTCACCCCCACGAACTTCCATTCTCGTGGGGGAGAAAGACAAACAACAATGAATGAAAAATTCGGAGGGTGACGGGCTTCTAATTGGAAGAACTGAATGCCTGGGGGGTGGGGTGGGGTGGGGGGCGTCATTATTAAGGTGGGCAGGAAAGAGCTCTTGGAAATGTAAAACTCGAGCAATGAAAGGAAAATGTGATACGTCAGTACATTTGCCCATTGCTTACCTGTGTTAATGATATACATGGGTGAACATCCCTCCGACCTGCGGCGAGTGGGTGCGGACACCTCGCAGCTCTGTGTGGTCGTAGCTCAATTGCTGGGCGAGAGGCATTGCTCTCCTCCGGGCTTCCTGATGTTTTCTTTTCTTTTTTTAAAACGGAAATCTCGAACTGTTTGGATTGGCAGACAAGCCCTGAGGGTTTTCCCTGGGGAAGCAAAATCCAGAACAGGAGCAAGGCTTAGGGCGCCATGACTCACACTTTTGCCCGGCTGTCCTCTCCCCGCCGGCGGCTGGGGTTCTGAGTGCGGAACGGAACCGAGACCCCTGTGACCCAGAGCTGATGTCACACAGCCCGGGTCCTGATGGGTGAGGGGTGCAGAGGGTACCTATTTGTCTCACTGGCTCTGGCCAAGGACCACTCCTGAGTGACAGCTGGGCCGGCTGGGGACAGTCACATCCCCCCAGGGATCTGAGAGGCCAGGTGTTGATTGCCAAGGGGCCCTTTTTCTAGTTAACATCTTTCTCTTTTTTTTTTTTTACTGTCTTGGGCTGTTGGCCTCACGCAGGTGCGGACGACCGGACCCAGGGAAGTGTGCCCACCGCCCGTTTGTGTCTGGAAGGGCCCTTCTCCCCTTCGTTGCCCAGCCTCTGTGTGACCCGGCTTCTCCAGGCTCAGAGCATTTGGTTGAGCAGTGTGTGCTCCAGGTAAATTGCATTTGGAGAGCAGTTGGGTTTCAGAGGGAGATGGCAGAGGGAGCTGTGTGACCTACAGGATGAGGGACAAGGGCCCTTGGGAAAACCAGCTCCTGGTCTGTGCAGGACACTCCTGTCTCTGAGCTTAGGGGAGGGTTTGGCTGGAAGCCTCCAGAATCTCCTTAGGTGCTAAGGTGGCATCACCCAGTTGTCAGTGGAAGAGCTGAAAGCATTTTTCCTGTCACACACATTGTCTACCAAATAGGTCTGCATGGTCTCCACAACACACCGTGTAACAACATACCAAATAGGTCTGCATGGTCTCCACACCGCACTCTGTAACAACATTTGGAAAGATATGGTCCTAAGTTATCCCCACAGAAGGTATTTAAGCCACAGGGCAGCTGGGAGTCAAGTCTGACTTGGAAAATGAGCTCGGTTTTGGTGTCTGGGGGGGGAACCACCTGCTGGTCCCTTACAGCTGCATGTTACTGCCTGGGTCAGGGGGAGAGGTTCTTTCCACTCTCTGCCCTGCTCCCTGCCTTCTCCGTGACTTCCCATTTCAGTCCCTTGTCATCCACAAATCAACCCTCACCCCCACGCTGGACCCGCTGGGCTCCGAGGCCTCCCTGGAGATGCCGCTGTGGGTCATAGGCGGGAGACTCTGTGGTTTGGGGGGTTGTTCTCCCTCCCTGGAAAAAACACACTGAGGTTGCTGTATGGCTATGGGGGGAGAGGAGGGGAACCCCAGTCACTGCCTGCCTGCCTTCCTCTGCCCAGGTGGGTGCTTGACCTTGGCGCCATGATTGAGAGGGTGGACATTGACACAATGCTGCTCATCTGTGGCAGCTTACTGATCGCCGCATGTTTCCTCTTGTGCTGTTTTCTCTGCATTTACTGCAAGCTGACCAGCTTGAGGTGAGTGAGTGGGTGAGAATGAATGAGACCCTTCCGGTGGGACACCTGGGCTCTCTGCTGGGGCAGGGCCACTCCTTGCCCTGGGGCCGCACCCTGACTGGGGTCAGGAGCAGAGGGCAGGTCTGAAAAGGCAAAGGCAGGTGAGTACAGGACCTTGGCTTCTTCCCCTCCTGGCTTGGGTTTGTGAGCTCATAGGGGAGAGTTCTCAGCCCAGCAGGCAGGTGGCTCTGTGTGTCACCGCTCCCTGATGTCCCCTGACCTCACAGAGTGCACCCTCAGCTGTTGGACTCACCTCAGGGGTGGGCCCTCCCTGGGCCCCGGGCCCTGTAGACTGAAGACTCAGCCAGGCCTCGTCCCTGAGTCTCTGCCTCCTGCCCACCCAGAGGGCAGGCTGAGCTGGTCTCCCCTTGCCTGGGCTGGGGCTCTCACCGTGTTCTCTCATTCATTGCCCGTGGGCTTGGGGACAGTGATGTGGGCCTGTAAGACTGTGTGAAGATCCTGGGGGTGCCTGACAGTGGGGTGTAGGTCAGGGTGATACCTTGGAGCTTTTTTCAAAGTGTTTCTCACTTTACGTGGAGCAGAGATGCAGCCTTCCCTAAGGTGAAATGAATGTGGTGAATTGGAGGGTACTGGGGAGTCCCAAATCCGGGCTCATGGCCTGCGGCCCCTCCCACCAAACTGGCACCAGGCACTGACCGGGTCAGACTGGCCACCCCGGGGGCCAGGCCTGTGGCATTCGTCCCTGGAGTCACTTTACCCTTACTTAACACCCATACAAGTGTTGGGAAGGACTGGGTAAGAATTCGGGGGAGGAGCTGAGGCACACTCTCGGGCTGCGGTCACATGGCCTGATTTGCCCAGCTGAGAGTAGACGTAAGTGGGCTTTAAAAAAGAAATCTAATCTTTGCTCTTTATAAAACCTCGGAAGGAAACCGTGACGACCAGCAGCGCTGACTGCTGAGGCCAGTGACCTGGAGCGGGAGGAGGCCGTGCTGAAGTGCTGCCCTCCCGCACTGGCCGCTGCCGGTGCCTCTGGACCTGGCTGGCTGCAGGGAGTGACGCTGCAGAGGCTGTCCCCCAGAGAGGGGGGCTCCCCCGCGCCCCGAAGTACAGGCATCCATGCCCAGCTCAGTTGCCTCCTGACTCCGTTCTTTGCAGGTGTTCGGGGCCCCCAAAGGCAGAAGCCACGCTGTCCCTGACCCCCAGGCCCTAGTGCAGATCCGAGCCCAGACTCACCCGGGGGCTGGGGGCGGTGGTGGGCAGGGAGGGTGACCGAAATGACCTTCTTCAGTCCGGTAACACTTTTCACTAGGTAAACCTTGAACCTGGGGACACAGCAGCAAAGCCTGAGGCGTGTTAGTTTCCTTATCGGTAAGAACAGGAGGCCCGCTGCTCACTGGTCACCGGCACTGTGCTCCCGACCTGCCCCGGGCAGCAGGAGCACCCTCCCGAGGTGGAAGGTGGAAACATCCAGGAAGGGCAGCGCTCAGGCCTCTCGAGGGAGCTCAGAGGGCAGGAGTAAGTCCTGGGCAACTGGGACCCCCTCCTGGGGCCATGCTCCTTCCCTGCCTGAGCTTCCAGAAGCTTCTGGACTCTTACCTTCCTTCTCGTTCCCACCCCGATCCACCCTTCAGGGGTCCTCATCTGTGGCAGCTCGGCAGGGGGATGGGGGGGCAGGGGCAGGGCCAGGGCCACACAGAGCCAGGGGAGAAGAGTGACCCAGGTTCCAAGGGCTTGTTCTCTCTGTGTGGGGAATTCTGTGTGACTCACATGGGCTTTTCACCGAGTTTGGGGCGTTGACTGGGTGCCCACCCTGTGACTGACGTTAGGACAGAGAGGGCTGTTCTGTTCTCCATCCTCTGCCCAAACACTCCCACCTGCAAGGAGTACATCTCTGGTGACCAGAGTGGCCTGAGCACGTGGCCCCGGGCTCGCCTGTGACCAGCCGGTTCCATCTCTGTGCCAGGCAGCCAGCCTCTCTTCCTGCCTGAGTCTGGCTGGCTTCCAGACCTCCCAGTTCAGGGGTGCTCTGGCCGAAGGCCTGTGCTCCTAGGAGCCCCACTAAGTGGAGGGTGCGTCTGACTCCCCTGCCCAGACACAGTTCTAGAACCCTCCCGCAACTCTGGGTCAGCGGGTCTGCACCGGCCCCGCCCCATGCGGTCCTGTGAGTGGCACTGGACTCCACCGCCCAGTTTTCTTTGCCGCGGACCCACTTGGTGGGGCGGTTTGGAGAGACGCCCAGGGAAAGGCCCGTCACCAACCACTGATGCGGAGACAGGCTAGAAGGCCGACTTCTTCCGTAAGGGCTTTGCGTGCCTCCCAAGCAGTGTTGTGCCTGCCAACAAGACTAAAAGAACAGTTGCCAGGGCAACTATTTCTGCAGCTTCTGTAGTTTTTCAGTAGTTTTTGAAATTAAGACTTCTAGTGCCATTAAGGATATTAAGGCCTTTTTGTTACAGTTACATTTGAAACACTTCCTAATTACAGATTGTCAATCTATAAATAATATGGATACACACAGTTCAAAACTGTGTCGATTTTTAAAAAAGATCCAGTAATAAGTATATGAGGAACTTCTAGTATCCAAAGATTTTCCTTGTTGATGTTTCCTTTGCCAATTCAACTCAATTTTATTATTTAGGATTTGATTTGATTGTAACAGGAATCTCAAAACAGTGGCTTACACAAAAGTAGTTCACGTTTCTCTTACATTCAGGAAGTTCAGTAGCATCCCAGGGTCACCCTGTTCTGCTAAGCTTCCTTCCCCAAGGTCGTGTCAGGGCCCAAAAGGGTTGCTGGAGCTCCAGCTCTTATGTCTGCATTCCAGGAAACAGGAAGGAGGATGGGGCCTCTCCTGCCCTGACTGACTGGGCTGCAGTTACATTTCTGAAGAAAGCCTCTGTATCTGACAGGGCTGACCACAGCACACAAAGCGGAACTTCAGGCCTGTTTCACAGGACCAATAAAACCGCTCCCAGCAGAGTTCACCCCAGGTCCGCTGGTGCTCAGAATGTGGGCACGTCGGTTTCTTCCCCAGACACAGCTCTGCCCTGGAAGCAGCACATGGCCAGTGACAGCCCCAGTCTGCACGGCCGCAGTGTGGCTCACTGCCACCAGAGGACGCCCTGTCGCGGGGCCTGGGAGCTGTGTGCACCAGGGGAGAGTGGCCTACACAGAAGGAAGCGACACGTACGTGCCAGCCCCGTCCCGTCCCGATCACTGGTGTGCAGGTGGCTTCACGCAGGTGTGCGGCAGATGCTGGAGGGCGGTGCCTCTCTCAGTCCACAGGGGGCAGCCCGCTGTCCTCGGTCTGAGGGCGGCCGGTTCAGCAGCGGGGAGGCTGGAGCGTCCTCTGGAGGCCCTCGGCCAGGGCTTGTGGCGTGGGGCTCTGGGCTGTGCAGCTCACAGGCAGGCCCTGGGCGGCCAGGGCGCGGGCGGTGGTGGGGCCGATGGCTGCGAACTGCGGAGAGGGGAGGAGGAGCCTCAGTGCACCTGCAGGCGTAGGGGTGGTGGCGGCTGCAGGGCCAGGTGTGCAGGGGCTGTCGGACACCCCCCCCCTCCCGTCACCGCTCTGCCCATGAGAGCCGCTACGTGACACTGAGTGAAGCCCGGCTTTAGGGTGGCAGGATGCCTTTGCCTCCACGCTGCCATCACCGCCAGCCCAAGCGAGACGGTGCCCTGCCTGCAGCTCAGGGGGCTCAGAGTCACCCGCCGCCTTGGCTGCATCCCGGAAGCCTTAGCTGCAGATAGTTCTGTCTCGTGTCTGGGGCCCTGGGGGTGGCAGGCAGGTGCCACACAGAACACAGTGTAGCAGGGATGGTGGCTGCACCCCCAGGGAAGCAGAGCAGTCAAGGCCAGCGCCCTGGGGCGAGGTCAGGGCCATCTCCCTGAGCCCAACATTCCACCTGTGACCCTGGGGACCTGTCCTGACACCCCAGTGTGCCGAGAGGCCCACGTTCTGACGAGGGGAGGGCCAAGCAGTGCTGATGGTTATCCAGGTGACACGCTGCAGTCCCCCAGTTCAAAGCCACTGCCACTGCAGGCACTGCGAGGGCTGTGATGCCATGGAGACCCCAACAGACACAGTCCCCGAGGAGTGCGAACGCAAGTCCTCTGAGTCAAAAGACATGGAGGACGCGATGCTTTCAACAACAGATCGTTTCTAGATGTTTAGGTGGAGAACCACCTGAGCCGAGTGAGGAAGCGGCTCAGGGCAGCCAAGGGCGTCTGCGAGTGCCAGCCGGGCCACAGGGCTGTCCTGCTGCGGGGCGGCCGCCCGGTCAGCGGGGCTTGGACTTGATTGGAAACTCTAGGATACTTAGCAAAAAACTTTTAATCTGAAAAAGACCCAAAGCACTGAGTACCTCACCTTAATTTGATCGATGTAGTTACCAGATAAGTCTTGGATATGCTTCAGACTGTAAGTGAGGCCAGAGGGACTGAAAAATGTGATGCTGGCCGGCACGCCCTGCGGGGGGAGAGCAAGCTCAGCCCCTGTGAGGGGCCCAGAGGGAGAAAGGTCCCCAGCCCGTCCCCATGAACCCGAGACTCCCAGGCAGCCAGGCAGGTTCCCAGCAGGCAGGTTCCTGGTCACTGCCGGCCCCCCTCATCCACGAAAACCAAATGCAAAAGGGGGTCTGTTTTGAGCACGGGGTGTGATCAACACGCTGGGCACGGCTCCTTGGTCATTCTGGGGCCCCGGGTCGGGCCTGCCTGGGCCAGGACATGGGCCCCATGTGCCCAGCCAAGGGGCCAATGCCTCTGGCACATGTGGCGACCCCCAGCACTCCCTAAAGCAGACAGACAGAGGATGCACACGACCTGCTGCTCTGCTTTGTGCTGACATCATACCCCAGAGGAGGCGGTGTTGAGGGGCAGGGACGTGGCTCACTGAATCCCAATGTGGAAAACGTCCACTAACTCAAATGAGCACCCTCCACACTCTGGCCTAAAGCCTCTAAAGGTCCCGGGGCCCACCGATTCCCCCCGAGACTCGTTGGGGGGTGCAGGAGGCCTTCCCAGCCTCTCCCGGGACGGCTCCCCCAGTGCCAGGCCGAGGAAACACACCTTGGGCCGCTCTTTGTTTCAGACTCACTAGGTCCAGGGTGCTGTACGAAGCACTTGGTGTATACTGTCTCCTTTAATCCTTACGAACCTTGCCAGCCAGGTCTGTTCCTGGTTCGCAGACACAGAGAGGAAGCTCCCAAGAGGTCAGGTCCTCAGCCACACCACTGGGTGGGCGGGACCACGCAGGAGGCCAGGCCTCACCCTTGCCTTCACCACGCGTGCCCGCCCTGCCCTAACTCTGCCTGACTGCACCCACCTGCTCGGAGTAGTAGCTGGTCAGGTTCACTCGGATTTCCGGGTGCGGGGTCTTCTGGTAGACAGTGAGGCTCTCCAGGGGGATGCCTGCCCACGTCAAAGCCAGGAAAAGGGGTCACTGCCCTGGGGACACTCGGCCTCTGCGCCACAGGGTGTTAGCAGGGACCCCTGACCCCACACTGTGCGGAACAAGCACACTCATCTGGCCCTCTGCAGCCTGCTAAGCAGGAGTGGTGGGGGTCGGTGGCTGAGACAGGGTGGAAGGGCAGGGCCCTGAAACAAGGGCTCCCTTCATGCCCCCGGGTGCCTTTTGTTCCCACTGCGTTTAGAGGCAGAGGCTAAGGTGGGTGGCCAAGACGCGCTCGCTCTCTCCGTTTCAGGACGGAAGGTGAGTGGCGCGGGGCCTGCGATGCGCCTGGGTAGTGCTGTGTGCAGACGGTTGGAGGTGCACCAGCTGGGCTGGGCGGATCAACTGCAGTCCCGGGGCGGTGCTTCTGGAGAGCCGTGGCTCCACCCCCTTCACAGACGGGGAGGGGCCAGGCAGAGAGAGCACGGAACTTCCAGGGCTCCCACAGCTAAGGGAAAGCGGAGGGAGTTTGGGTCTGTTTTCCTCTCACGCTGAAGTGCACAGTCCAGATGCCTGATGACCCTCCCTGAGCTCCCAGACCCACCATGTGACAGGAGTGCAGGTGACACTGCAACTGGGGAGTCGGCACAGCTGGAAGGCTCCCAGGGCAGGGGCACAGCGGCCTTCTGGAAGGCGGGAGCCCGGGGGATGAGCCGAAGGACGCTGCAGTCACCAGAGATTAGCTCCATCCTCAGGTTTCATTTACTCGTGGACCCTGCCCTGGGTGACCTCCATACCACCCCTGCGCCTCGGCTGTGACAGTTCATTGACACTCTGCATGCGCCTAGCTGCCACTGGGCCGCCTGGTAAGAGCAGGTCTACCGGCAGGAGCCAGGAAGCGATGCCTCCATGCTGGGCCAGCTGGGGCCTGCTGGCCCTGTGTTCTCTGCAGGGCTGACTGCCCCCCTGACCACAGAGGCACCCCCTGGCCGACCTCGGGGGAGTGAGGGGGCAGCGCATGCTAGTCACCTTTGTCCTTGAGCATTTTCGGCAGGATTTCTCCTTTGAGGGCTCCACAGGGAAACAGCAGAGGCAGCGCTGAGGACTCCCCTGTGAACAAATGACCAGACTTCGCACGGCTTTGCAGAAACACGGGAGCTGCCTGCTCTGCCCCTTAGGCCTCAGTTCTAGTGACGGCAGGGGGAAGGGGCAGCTGCCTCCTCGCTGACCGTGTCACGTGACGGTCACAGAGGCAGTGCGGAAAGCTGGTGCCTGGAAAGCTGACAGCCACACGAGCCAGGGTCTGCTGTGGGCTGTGCTCCCGTAATTCCCCTCCCCTGACGTGGCCTCTGGGCAGCAGTCACTGTTCAGAATGCAGGCCTCACACCTTAGGTGCAGGTAGGATAGTCAGGCCTGGTGCTGGCACCGGAGCAGATGTGGTCCGAATGTGGTCCACCTCTACAGGGCCCGTGGGTGGCGGGGAAGCGGCAGCCAGGCGTGGCTCTGCAGCCACCCCCAACAAAGACAAGCTGAATGTCCACCGCCAGGACAGCGGCCACCAGCAAAATACCCAAGGGGCTTTCTAGCAAGCCTAACCAGAGGTGCGGGATCAGGGGGTGGCCTTCAGAAAATTCCAGAATCCACCCCTCGCAGCATCTCTTCTGCAGGTCCAGCAGAGTACTGCTTCACTTCTTCTTGAATGCTGGCCACTAGTGGGGAGACAGGGGGCTTAGCCTTGCCTCCAGGACCAGTGCCCAGCAGAGAGCCCGCTATGTGGGCCTACAGCTCAGCAGGCATCAGAGGAGAGCATGGCCCAACCTGCACTGGGAAGAAAACCTGAAACTGTCCCGCTTGAAAGTTCTTCCCCGCCAAGGCGAAATCCATGGCAAAGCTGTCCCGGGTGCTAACTCCCTCAGGAAGTCCAGGCGGATACAGGCAGACCCTGGCCATACTGCAGGTCGGGTCCTAGACCACAGCCGTTTGGTGAGTCGTGATCTTTTGCTGGTGGAGGGTCCTGCCTTCAATTTGTAACCAGATCCCTAAGGCACAATGGAGCGAGGCACAGTGAAACGAGGCCTGCTCGAACCCACTCCTTTTTGGGTGGTAATAAGCTTACCTGCACATTTTTAGGCCAAACAGGCCAGGGCCTAATGTGTCCATACAAAGCTGGCTGACTACAGAGGTGAAATGGGGCCTCCCCAGGGAAACGGGGAGATGGGGCCTGGCAGGGGTCTAACCCGACACAGAGATGGTGGGTGGTGGGGCTCAGAGGCCCCTCTCCACTCCTTTAGCAGGAAGGAGGCCTGGACCAGGTCTGTCGAGGCTGAAGACAAAAGGCACTGAGAACCCTGCATGCTGTGCAGCTGGGCGGGGAGCTCAGCAGAGGGTCACTGCACGTAATCACGGCACCGAGACTGACTCTGTAAATGCCACGTCTCTGGAGGAGGTGTGCGTGTCTGTAAAACCCTAACCACTCCAGGGCTGCAGTGATCTCTCCCTCCGCCTGTCTCTCTCGGGCGCCGCGGTGAGCACCCAGGTCGGGCAGGCAGTGCACGCGTAACTGTCGGCAATTAGGACCATGAGGCTGACAGGGAGGACAGGAAGAGGGGCCTAGCGGGTTGCTATTTCGTGCATCAGCTCCAAGTCCAGGATGTTTCGAACGGACTGCAGCTCCATCTGTCTGCTCTCGTCTCTCTCTGTGTTAGAACTGTCTTCTACCTTTTACTCTGTAACCTGTATTTTCTTTCCCACCAGAGGAGACATCCTGGGAGAGAAGGAGCATTGTCTATCAGAACAATAAGCTATCAGATTAAATTAGTTAACAGCTTTAAGCGCTTCCAGCGGAGCCTGTCATGTAGTAACAGGTGTCAGGTGAAATGAAGCAGCAATAACTGTGAACTGGCCTGTGTACTCCAAGCATTGGAAGTAGATTCTTAGCTTTTAAAATTAAGCTTCAGAGTTTACTGGGGGAGAAAACCCTAAACACCCTGGCAAAACCGAGGTGAATGTCCTTGCTGGAAGTCAAGACGGGCTCTTAGTTGGGTGTTTTAACTGCAAGCTGAAGCTTTATGGGGGCCCACAGACACGCTGGCCACACATCAGAGCAAGTAACTAAGCCTCTGCAAAGAATGCTGGCCAGCGGCCTCCGAGGTAGGGGCAGAATGTGTCCCTATCTACCTTCCAAGCAGCAGCTCTGGTAATTGAAACATGAGGGTGACACCCTGGAAGTGACAGAGGACTCTCTGCCTGGCACCTGCAAAGGGAACACTGCTCACAGCTCTGGGCCTGACGGTGAGGCGTGACGCAGTTCATCTCCTCCCAAAACCGAGGCGGCCGCTGTGCACACCTCCATGTCCCCTGCCTGGAATAGGCTGGGCCACCTGTTCCGGCATGGGCCTCCCAGTTGCCCCACCACAGGACCAATAACTAAGCTTCTCAATCCCACCGGATGGCAAGAGTTACCGTTTACACTGATTTCCATTTTAAAAAGGGGCTTGGATGTGTTTAATGGTGACCATGGCCCCTTGAAAGGACGACAGAAAGAAAGAGCCTAGAGGCGGGTCATGGCCCACCCTCTGGTCCAGGCCAGTCCCCTCGAGCTGCCAGAGGAAGAGCCCAGTCACAGGGGCCCCCCGACCCCAGAGAAGACCCACATGTTTTGCTTTCCACTGGAGCTGTCCCCACCGTTCGGTGCAGGGGTGGCGGGCGGGGGCTGCATCGCCAGCAGGCAGACATGGTCCCTGGTGGCTCACATTCGGCACCTCAGCCACGGTGACTGCAGAGGAGGCACCCATGACGGACTCCTGTCCCCAGTGGCAGGTGTGAGACCAGCAGGAATGCAAGCGGGCCCCACTTGGGGGGACCTTTCTCTACTTACTGGAACAGATGTACTCCGCCAGCTTTTCTGCGTTGCCGCAGTCTTCTCCTTCCGTGTCCAGGCCCATTCTGTTCACTGGAAAACAACACAAAATACGTTTCTTTGCACAGCTGTTAGAGCCCCTCTGTCCCCGTGCTGTCCTTTCCACGAGCAAACACGAAGGCACGTGCCTCATAAATTGCAGAGAGATCTGAAGTGACTGGGTCCCGGTGGGTGCAGAATGTGGAGCATCTCCGTGAAAGGCACCGCCCACACGAGACCGGCTCACACGGAGCTGCCACTTTGCTGGCCACGCCCTCAGCCTTGAACTCACAGACCTCGGCAAATTCCAGGCCCCTGCAGCTGGGTGCAAACTTTGTCTGGGAACAGGGCCCGCCCTGCTCAAGCTGCGCTGCCAGCCCCCGTCGGACTTGGAAGGTCTCGGCGCACCAGCAAGTGAACCCGGCACTTAAGGCTGTGTGCGCCTTCCCAAGCTCCCAGGGGGCAGTAATCCAACCACCGGCCCCACCCCCAGGTGGTGGTGAGGGGCAGGATTCTGAAAATTCCTAACTACAGGGCTGGTTCCCCTGGCAACCAGCCCCAACTTTAGGGCCTGGTAAAAAGTCAGCTCATTAAAATAAACTCAGATGGAGGTGAAAGGGGTTTGTTATGAATAACAAAAGGGTTTTCCCAGCCGCGTGCCAGAAGCAGGGGCACGGCCAAACACACATTTCTCATCGGGAATCACAGCACCCCAGTCATCGTTTGGGTTTATTTTCACCTCGGCTGCTTACCCAGAGAAGCGGTGGCGTTTCCAACCACGTACACCGACTTGGCATTCCATTTCCCCTTCAGAGACTCCGTCCAAACTGTAACACATGAAACTGTATGTGGGCTGCAAAGACCGCAGGGTTCATGCAGACTGCTGCCCAAGACAACTCGTTTCTCCTGAACCTCGTGGGCAAAGCAAACCAGTAATAAGCAGATCTAAACAAATTCCATTTTCAAACTGCTCATATTTTGCAGGCAAATTTTAAAAAATCACTTTGGTAAATGTTTCAGGATGCCTTGCTTGAAACAGTAAGTCATTTCCAGAGTTGGCACTTGAAGCATTTTTAACGTGACTAGAAAATAAACTGGAAGAATTAGTGTGTGTGGCTGATATTAAAAAACCCTCTGAGGACAGAGACCAGCGCTGAGGGGTCCTGAGGGAGGCCTGACCGCGGGGCGGGGGTGGGGGGTGGGGGTGGAGAGCACTCGGCTGGGCTGCTGCTGAGCGCTCAGTGTCACCAGAGGGCTCAAGGCCGGCGTGTCCCTCTGTGTGGGACCTCAAGACACTGCTCATAAAACGTTCCTGCTCCCTTTAGAGGTTACAAACATGAGGTAACTTGGTACCTAAATACTTTTTGAGCTAAAAATTACTGCAATTTTCCAACCCGAAGGGCAGCATGTCTGGAATCTCACAGAAATGAGTGAAGACGAGGGGGGGGGCGGGGGGGGGCCTCACCTTCGGCTTTGCCATCTCTCTGCAGGCACAGCTCCACAGCATCCACGGCTCTGGGGCTGGTGAAGATGAGTCCCCCGTAGCGTTCGGGCCGGGACAGCTGCACAGCAGACAGGACACCGGTGCTCTATGGAGGGCTCTACTCTCCAGGCCCCGGGACACCCGGAGCTCACAGGATGCCAGGCGAACTGGTTCTCCCGTGCCTCCACCCACCCATCCACTCAGTACGTGCCAGGAGCCGAGTTTGTGCCCCCGCCTCTCCTAGCTTTCGGGGTTCAGGGGTTCACTGTCCGAAGCACTTCCCTCAAGCAGCTCAGTGCCCTCGGGTGCTCAGGGGTGGTGGTGGTGGAAGGGGCGCAGAGAGGGGCTAGGTGACTGTGCCTGGGCTCGGACGGGAGGGCAGACTTGAGCTGCACCTGTGATAAAATGGAATGCTCGCCAGGGCGACGTCCATGCTGAAGCCCTGACCTTCAAAGACAACGGCAATTACCCTACTGACCAGGCATCCGCGCCCAGCACTGGGCTGTTGTGTCCCATCCTTCCACTGCTCTGTGACAGGCCCCATGAGATGGGGACCTGTTCTCCCCTGTGGGTTAACTGCAGAGGCGTGGGGAGGCCTGGTGGCTGGCCCTGCGGGGAGGGGGTGGCGGATGCATTTTGCGCTCACGGCATCACCGGAGCTCGATGCACGGAGCTCAGAAAGCCGCTCGTCCTTCCTGGGGCAGATGGGCTGGTGACACAGAGGCTCCTGCAGGGATCTGGGGTTTTCTGACCATGAGGTCCTAGAAATGATCTCAAACGATGAGGTCCTTTGTTCCCTTTCTAAGCTGCTTATGGAAAAGCAAGCCATGCTGGACCCCTTGCGTTGTCCCTCCACAGGCAGACCTCGGGCACAGGGATGTGACAGAGGCCAGCCCAGTGTGCTAGGCTGCGGGAATAACTGGGTACTCAGCTCGCACTGAAGGGAGAGAACTGGAAGGCTTGCCACAGAGTGGCGGGCAGGGCTGCGCTGGTGTCTCTGGCAGGGGCGGGGAGGCCTGGTGTCTCTGGGAGGGGAGCGAACGGCCGTGGCGCCTGGTGAGTGGGGCAGTGAGCCTTTAACCTGAAACACCGCAGGCTTTACTGGGACTGTCCCGGCGGGCAGTGTGGGTCACTCCGCACTGGGCAGCCAAGCTGAGGCTGTGGGGGCGTGTCTTGGTCTTGAATCTCGGCGCTGCCTCTTATTTGCTGGAGGCCTCGGCCAAGTTGCCAAATCTGGGGCCTCAATCTCCAAAACAGGAAAACTAACACCTACTAGGCTGCTTCCCAGAGGTCAAGGTGTGGGGAGGGGGGCAGACGGACTGGGTCTGATCCCGTGAGCAGTGCCCTCCCCACGCCCTGCTCTCCTGGGCCTCCTCCAAGTCAGGGTTGGGGAGCTGGTGGAGGCTGGGCACAGAGCCCAACAGCGCCTGTCCTGGAGCTGGCAGGGCTGTGCTGCCCTTTAGAAGCCGGGGAGTAAGAAGCGAAAGGACATCTTCCCAGCTCGGTCTGGCCAGGACCCTACACACACCACGGGTGTCTCCCTCTGAAACTACGGCGCCCGGACCCCGGCAGGCCTTACCTTCTCTGAGAGACTGGGAAGAGCCAGAAACTCGAACGATAGAACAGGGATCAAAGTGGCTTCCAGTCCACGAAATCCTAATTCCTGCGAATGAAAGAATGTGGATCTGGGTTGGCCAGGGAGCTTTGGGAAACAAGGAGTCACAGTAACAGCTTATTCTGGGCCAACTCCTTGGTCTTAGCAGCCCCCGCCCCCAACTTCACTGGTAAGACAGCACTGAGCTTTTCCGGACCAGGAGTGTCGGCACTCACCCTGATGTACGGGTCCTGGCCACTGTCATCCTCCTTGGCATCTTTCAGTAACAGGACCTTCATCATTGCCTGGCAGTCCTCACTGGGCGCTACGGCAAAGCACGGAAGCAGACCTTTGTTAGATCTCAGCGACATCCCAGGCCACGGAGGACAGGACGACAGGAGCATCGGAGGAAGGCAATCAGCTGCTGGCCGACGAGGCCTAGCCCCTGCACAGGCTGACTCAGCGCTAATGCGCTGGCTCCTTCGGGTGACTGTCACTGATAAGGCAGAGGGACAGCATGCTGGCACGCGATACCACTTAGAAAGGCAGATGAGAGCCATCAGGGAAAGCCAGCATCCCAGCCAAACATTCAAGGCTCACAGGAGTGATGCAAATTCTGGGTTATATCAGTCACGAACAGAGAAATGGGCACGGAAGGGAATGGATCATTGCTCCCATTCGGAGACGCACATACTAAGTTGCTTGGAAGCCCCTTCGGCAATGATTCTATAGACTCTCCTACTTCATAAGTGACATTTATAAACGTTGGCAAGTGTCATGAGATAGTCTTTCAAGTACTTTCTAACAGTCTAGGAAACAGATTGTCAGTACGTATCAAAAGCCTTATATACTTCATATCTTTTCTTCCTATAACTTCACAACTAAGAATAAATACTAAGGCACTACTCACAAATGTGTGCACAGATTAACAGGGATGCTCAGCCTGGTATTCTGGAGATATAAATGGCATATGGTTCAAAACAAACTGCTTTGTATCTAAGCAACCAAACCTGGGTGAACAAGTAATTATGAAATCAAGTTCTAATTATTGCTGCTGTCACACTCTTAGCTAGAGACTGGGATTCAGGAAAGTGGGCAGTGTTCCTGCTATCATTTCCGGAAGCTACCCCAAAGGTGTCTCACACCGGAAACAGAAACCTGCCTTGCCCCAGTGGCCACTCTGGCGTCAACCCGGCCAGGCTAGCGTCCCCACTCACTCTCCAATGCCAGTGCGAGCGTTGCTGGGAGGTGTGTGGGAGGGCTGATGAGGCCACTGTGAGCTGACTTTTATTACTTGTTTATTTTTTTAAGATTTTATTTATCTTTCGAGGGGAAGGGAAGGAGAGAGGGAGAGAAACATCAATGTATGGTTGCCTCTCACGCGTCCCCTCCTGGGAACTGCCCTGCAACCCAGGCATGTGCTCTGACTGGGAATCGAACCGTGATCCTTTGGTTCACAGGCCCTCGCTCAATCCACTGAGCCACACCAGACTGCGAGCTGACTTTTAGTAAGACGCATGACCCTGGATGACCTGGGTGGGCCAACCCGGGCAGTAGAAAGGCTTCCCTGGGGAGGGAACCCTCCTGCCGATGCAGCCTCGGAGTCCCGCCCTTCTCCCCGCCTCACACCGTGGACTTCAGACGAACTCATGCACACGTCAATTCCTTGCCGTGGGCATGGGGTCATGGAAACCCCTACTGGCTCTGCCTGCCTGACACCCTGACTGACACAGAACCTGGTGTGTCACTGAGTGGCATCTTCTGCTAAAGCATAAGTCTTTCCAGGACACACAAAGCAAGCAACCACTGTGGGATTAAAAAGTGGACGCTTAGAGCTGTTGGAAGCAGGTGTTCCTGCGGCCATGGACCTCTACTCGGCCTGTCCGCAGCCCTGCCAGTGTTCTGGGCCCAGAGGTACAGATCCCAAGCCATCCCACACTCCCGAGTGTGTCAGTGATGCTCGCAAACACCAGCAGCTAATCTCTGACAAAAGTTCTCTCTCTGTTCTCCGCAGTGACACCTGGGATCCCCTCGGGGAGAGGAGGTGGGCAGTGCTTATCGGGAGCGGGGGACAAGGTCAGGTGCCACTAAGTGCTATGAGGTGATGGGGTACAGGGGACGGGGACGCTGATGCTGGTCACCTCTCCAGAGGCCCACTCTGAGGAGGTTGAGATCTGAATGTCAATAGCAGCTGAGACTTGGAGGAGGGGACACGAGTTGGGATCTGAGGGACAATAGCCATAAGGAGAGATGTGTGAGCGGAAAGGGGCCCTGGTGTCTCTGGGAGGGGCGGGGAGGTCTGGCTTGAGTGGGGAGTGCAAGGCGGCCCTTGGCTTCCATGAGAAACAGGGACCCACCAAGAGGGGTAGGCAGTAGTGTCGGCAGCGGGGCGTACGCTTGAGAAAGGCTGCCGGCTCCTGGGGCCAGGACGGCCACTGCTGAGGGTGATACGAGGGAGGCGGTGGTTCTAGCAGGCAGAGGTTCCGAGGTGGCCGGAGCAGGGATCCCTGTGACAGACGGGGAAGTACTAGCACGGGCGGCAAAACCCCTGTCCACAGCCTGGTGCACCAGAGATCGGACCAGGGGGACGTCACAGCCTCTCTCCTGTGACTCCCACGGGGCTTCGGTTCGTTCGGTGTCCTCCTGTCAGCAAGTACTTATGGACAGTGACTGCGTTGTAGGGTAAAAAAATACTTCCCAAGTAAGTAAAACTAGCAACTTGAGCTAATGGTGAGGACGGAGCCACGACGGCAGCCATCTGGGCCCTGAGTTAAGTTCCCCAGCTCCGTGCTGCGTGTCCTCAAAGGACACAACTGCGGACAGCGCACTTATTCACCGCTGCTCAATGGAATGGTGAGCCCGGCGCTGGGGACTAATTGGAGGGCACAAGGTGCCCCACCCCTTCCCCGATCAAAGCAATACGTGCTCATTGTGGAAAATCTGAACTGCCAAAAAAAATCTAGTTCCTCATAAAACTAAAAATAGAATTGCCATCCGATCCAACAATTCCATTTCTAGGTGTGTGCTCAAAAAAATTAAAGGTGGCGACTTGACAAGACACTTGCACACCCATGTTCACAGCAGCACTGCTCACAATAGCCAAGGGGTGGAAGGGACGCAGGGGTCTGCTGAGGGATGAATCCCACGTGGCCTATCTGCACCATGGGGTATTTATTATCCAGCCTTAAAAAGGAAGTTCTGACGCACGCTGCCACACAGGTGACCTTGAAAAACATCACACTATGTGCAACAAGTCCGTCGCAGAAGGACAAATGTTCTAGGCCCCTTAACACCATGCGCCTAGTGTACGCAGACTCAGAGGTGGGAAGTGGAGTGTGGCTGCCAGGGGCTGGGGGTGCAGGGTTTAAGGAACACTGAGTTTCAGTCTGGCGAGATGAAAGACTTCGGAGATGGGTGGGGCGAGGGTGGCTCAGCAGTGTGATGTCCTTGGTGCCACTGAACTGTACACTTAAAAGCCATTAAAATGGTAAACTTGACGTCATGTATTTTGCCACAAATAAAACACAGGAAGGGGAAAATTACCCATGATGCCTCAGTGTGACTATTGATACACTGGCACCCTGCCTCCTGCAACTTTTTTCTAAGTTAGCCTTTTAACAGGTCTTCCTCACAGCTTCCTCTCTCCTACTTCATCGGAAGATGTTTTTGCAGTTGCGGGACCCAAAGGGGCGGCCACATTCAGCTTCTCCATCAGGCGGTGGGGCGGGGGGGGGGGGCTGCTTTCTAAGTACTCAGACATCCCCATTGGGGTTGGTAGATGGACTCAGGGAAGACAGAACAGACGCAACACAATGGTGGGGACTCTGGGGACACTTAAGTTCCCTGGATTCCGACTACTGAGCGGAGGCTGTTACCACTGTCCTGCTTCAAGTCCTCCAGCAGCGGTCACCTCACTACCAGGGGCAGCTCATTACATGAATCCAACCCACTCTTCTCATTTTACCAAAGAAAAAAAGGAAGCTGAGGTCATTTCTAATTAACAACGTTCTTTCTAATTAACAGTCTTTACAGTGGGCTGCAAACTGGTAGCCTGCAGGATGAACCTGGCTGGCTGATGGATTTTACTTGACACAGGATTTAAAAATCAAGGTATTTCTTGTAAAATTTCAGAATTCCAGGTTCTCTTGAACTGCACGAATCCCCAGCGCTGGGCCGGCAGCCGTCAGCTACATCCTAGTTTGTCCCCTGCACTCTGTTCTCTCAAAACGGGCTCTGTCTGGCCTGCAATTCAGACGTCTCCACTGGCCCTTGAGTATTTCAGGTCGATTCCTGATTTTAAAGAATCTTTCAGGAGGGTGGGCGAGGGGCAGGCGTTAGGATGTTTAATTACTGACAAGGCCGTGCCACCATCGTGCTGGGGACACACTCGCAGGGTCGGGCCTGAGCCTGGCGTGGGGGCGGCACCAATTCGGTGACCTTCCACTGGGGCCAACCACTGCTCCGGGACCACGGCCCACACCCAGGTCAGCAGCGACCTCGAGTTCCGCTCGCTACTCGTCTCTCACTCGCCAGTGCGGAGGCCTCCGGGTCCTACGTACTGTGACCGGCGGCACCTACCTACCTCGCCGGGCTGGTGAGGCCCGAAAGGTCTAGGAACTGGGGCGTGCCCAGCCCCGCGCCCAGCACTCGGAAGTCGCTCAGCGAGGGGTGGTAACTTGCGATCCCAAACTGGAGGATGTAAGGATGCCCCGACTGTGAACCCGGTGGGAGGACCCCTCACCAAGTGGCTTGAGCTGCCATGGCGACAGCCCCAGCAAAGCCTCAGGCAACACCACCCGAGCCCTGAGTCGTTCGCAGCTGGAGCTCGCGCACGCGCACGGACCCGCGGGCCCAAGGGTCGGGCCAAGGCAGCGATGGGTCGAACCACTGCGCGAAGGGGAGGGAGAACCTTTGAGGGCATGAGGAAAGATGGAGGGAGGGAGAAAATGCCAAGACAGGACCCCCAAACTGGCTTGACTCTCAGAAATCACGGCCGTAGAATCCCGCGGGGACAGTGCGGTTGTCGCCGACTCGGCGCCGAAGTTCTATGTGGTGTTTCACCCCCTCGGCTTGTGTGGCTCGGCCCGGAAGGGCGGGCGAGCGGCAGTTGCGCAGGCGCAGTAAGGGCGGCAACATGGCGTCCAGGTCCAAGCGGCGTGCTGTGGGTGCTGGGGCTCCGCGGCCGTCTGACGCCCCGGTTCCGCGCCAGGAGGAAGAAGAGGACGATGAAGTCGAGGACGAGGACGAAGACGATGAAGACAGTGACGAAGAGGAGGATGAAGACGACGAGGTAGTCGACGAGGTGAGCAGCACTGGCGTCCCTAGTTCGGCTTCTATCCGAGAAAATACTTTCCAGCCGCTGAGGCCGTGCGCGAATGTGTGAGATGCTTGGAGTAGCGACTCCCCTGTACCCGGGGTCTGTAATCAGACACTGCAGGTGCTGAAAGGCTCCGACTCGGGTTCCAGGTCTGTCTCTTCCACTCTAGTCGCAGAAATTATTGTAGAAAGTTAGAGCCTGGCCATGTCCTTACCCCCACCCCCCAAAGAAAACCGGCACCCTTTTTTCGGAGACTTTTTCAGTGGTCAGGCGGAAGCCCCAAATCCATAACCGGCCACCGAGGGCCTGCAGGTTTATCCTTTGCAGCCGGCCCACCCCCACCCCGCAGCCTGCATCTCGCCGCAGCGGCCCCCTTTCTGGTCCTGGAAACCGCCGCCCCCTTGTAGCTGCAGCCTTTCCAAACGCTCTCCGTTCTGCAGATTTTCCTTCCTCGCTCAGCTCCCAGCCGCGCGGTGTTTTCTGCCCAGTCCTCTCACCGAGTCCCGGCGATACGTTCTCCTTTAGAGTAGCCCCTGCGGCGTGCCTGGCGGTACAGGCCCTGCATTTTTGTTGAACGTCCAGTGAGCGATCCCGACCAGTGTCCAGTCAGTCGTCCCAGTGTCCGGCTCAACACCATCAAAGCAGAACGTGCAGCTCATGCCCGTAATTCTCGCCCGGGCTGTCGGCAGTCCCCAGATTCCCGGTTGTAGGTGCAGTGTCGGCAGTGTTGGCCCTTTTTTGTGGACAGTTCTTCAGGCAGACTTTTCTTCTTGTCCTTTTATTGGCATGTCCTGTGGACAGGTCCGCGGTGGGAAAGAGTGCCTGAGGTAGCGGAGAAAGCGATGCGTGATGACCTGTTTTGTGTTTTTTACAGGAAGTGAATGTTGACTTTGAAGCTTATTCCATCTCAGACAACGACCACAACGGAATTAAGAAATTACTGCAGCAGGCATGTATTTTAGTCTTTGCCATGGATTGGCTCTTCTAAGAAAACCCGGGCCATCAACACGAGCTTTGTGGGACTTCGGCCTGTCTGTTTCAGAATTCCCCTTCGGTCCCCTCCCTCTTGGGAGGAGCAGCTCCTCTTCTCCAGAGCTAAGCCCCCTGTCTGTGTGTACCGGTGCTCCCAGCCCCTCCTCCGTTAATGTAGCTGAGTGTCCTGTGCCCTCCAGTACAGTACTTCTCTTTCGCCTGCTGATTGCTTTTGGTCTCTTTTCCTGCAAGTCCTATCCCGACTGTTGGTTAGAGGAATTCTTACATAGAAGCCATGTCTCTGCGCCCCCTGGGGTTTCTACTTCTTCCTTCGCCCCAGTGGAGATGGCCTTGGTTCCTGCCCTGTAGATGCTTGAGAGTGCCTTAGTCGCCAAGCCCTTGGACCCTGTGTTCACTCTCCTCCCCGGTCCCCTTGCCATTTCCCCTCTCCCACCCCTCCTGTATTTCCATTGACTGCCTGCTCTTCAATTCCAGTGTCTTTAGCTTCTCTGATTCTCCTGGGCTTTTTCTCTTTTCTTGGCATGGCACTTCTGAGTCATCTTTCTGGTCACATTGTTGGCATTTCACCATTTTTATTTGAATATGGGAATTAGAAGTTTTATTAGATACTGTGCTTTGACTTTAATTTAAAGTGACTTTTCCCCTTCTCTTAGCTTTTCCTAAAGGCGCCTGTAAACACCGCAGAGCTAACAGACCTCCTAATTCAGCAGAACCATGTCGGGAGTGTGATTAAGGTAAGCAGAGCTGTTGCACTCACTCTGATTAAATTAGTTCTTTAGCCTGGAAAGCTCCTGGTTTATAGCAAGCAGGCCAGAAGCTGGCTTTAGAGAGAAGTCTTAATGGGGAAGGGAGACAGGTTGAAGGCTGTTCCAGGGGCCCAGTGCTGTTAGATGCAGGAATTGAGTGGTGGCAGTGGATAGGCAGAGAGGTGGCTGGATTCAGAAGGTGTGCGGGAGGTGAAATATGGCAGGGTTAGGTAGCGACTGGGTCTGAGGGGGAGAGGGAAAGGGGTTAGGGATGACTCCCAGGTGTCTGGCTCAAACAGTGACATGGAGGGAGACAGGCTGGGAAGGGGAATGGGGGTTGGGTTTGTGCATTTTGATTTGCCTATGGTAACTCAAGTGAGCTGGTGAGCAGCTGCTGGAGGCTTGGGCGTGTGCAGCAGGTAAGTGGTCACTGAGGGCACAGAAGTGGTCGAGGTTGCCCAGGAAGGGCAGGGGCACAGGTAACACCGACATCGTTTGGGTGAGATCCTCGGCAGAGCCTGCTAGGGGGGCTCTGAGGAGTGGCCAGGAGAGGAGAGGAGAAGCAGGTGTCAGGCACGGCAGGGGAGGGTGCATTTGGAGAGGAGGGAGCCAGACTCGGGAGTCCGCCTCTGCTGCCTGTCATCCGGTGGCTCTTGACGTTCTCTGTATACTTTGTGCTTGCAATATCGATGGTCATCTCCGTGGCTCGTGGGGCTGCAGTTTGGACAGAGCTCAGTGAGGACGGCTCTTAGGTGCTCTGCGGCACAGCGTGGGAGTTGTCTGCGAGTGGGCTGGAGGGCCTCAAGGTGGCTCCCTTGTGACTGGCACATCGGTGTGGGCTGTCCATTGGGAGCCTGGCTGGGACTGTGGGTTGGGGGCATTTGGTTCCCCTGCATGGGCCTCTCTACAGGCTGGTGGGTCCCAGGGGCACACAGCCCAAAAGAACTGGGTGGAAGCATCTTAAGAAATGTCCGCCGCTCGCTTGATCAGCTAACACAAAGTTCCATGCAGGTTCCAGGGGCGGGTGCATAGACCCCCCTCCACTCCTCCTTCGTGAGAGGAATGTGTAGGTCACTTGGTCAGAAGAGGTGGGATAGGAGGTGTCATTGCGGCCATCTGTGGGAAGGACAGTCTGCCACAAGACCAACGTCTGTTGCGGTTTCACCTCTAAAATGAGGGTGATATGTGTACCTACTTGGTGGGCTGGGAGGTGGATAGAGTGAGGCCGTGTGTAAAAGCACTTAGAACTGAGCAGCACGGGGCTCAGGCTGTATGTGCAGGGCTGCCTCCAGCACTATTGCCCAGCTTACCATGCAAAACCAGACAGGCAGCTCCACCTTGGTCTGATGCTCTACTCTGACTACCTCACCTTCCAAGCCAGAGTCTGTTTTTAAAAAAGTTTTATTTACTGGTTTTAGGGGGCGAGAGGGGGTTAGGGAGACATTGGTTTATTGTTCCACTTATGTAGGCATTCACTGGTAGATTCTTGTGTGTGTCCTGATTGGGGATTGAACCTACAACCTTGGTGTACAAAGCCAGAATTCTTGAAGATTGTTTGTATTAACAGTTTCTACTTCCTCTCCTGCTAAGCACCCTGATCTTTCACCCATAGTGTGCTACGGCAGTTTTGAGACTGGTAGAGCCACCAGCACCTTGTTCTAAACTCAGTGGACCCTTTTCCCATCTTGGAGAGCAGCTGAGTCTGATGGGGGGGGGGGTGGCGGGGAGTAGGAGGGTGCCTGCCCTCGTCAGACATGGCACGCTTCAGCTGGCCAGCATCCCTGACCTCTGGGCGCCGCGGGAACAGCTGTGTCCACCCGTGTCCCACTCTGATGCAAGACTCAGCCTTCCATTGGGCCTCCCTGGCTTCCACAGAGACAATCGAGGTGTCCAGGGACAGAGACTTCCTATTTCTAGGAAAGGGACTGCCCTTTTGGGGGTGCCTTTGGGATTGGATTGGGACCCTGCCAGATGGGCGTCCCTAGGGCTCGGCAGGGAGGACTGTGGAGTGCACGGGTGCAGTGGTTGAGAGGTTCTGGTTCAGGGCAGTGTTCTGTGTGGCATTGCTTGGGTTTCTGGGCACTAAGAGGAGGCTTGGAAGGGGCGGGGCATTGGGGGAGCCGGAGACGGTCCAGTAGGAGAGGGGTGAGCTGTGATGTGACTGTGACCCCAGCCCCCAGAGAGGTGGCCCTGTGTGGTGCTGCCCTGGTGGCTGAATCCCATCAGGAGCAGTGAGCGGTCCCAGGCGATGCCAGTTGCTTGTGAGCCAGATGCCCAGGTGGGGTTCCTTCGGGCTGGGCACCGACGGCCCCCTTGGTTCATTGGTGCTGTGCAGGTTGTGCTGCAGCGGCTGGGGGTCCTCTGCGGTGCGGGGAGCCTGTCTGCTGCAGATTGTGGGGGGCTGACGCTGGGGGACTGATGCTGGTGGGCGGGGCAGTCCTTTCTTGGTGCCGCTTTCCCCTCCCACGGGGACTGCTAGTTGCCCCGGGGTCACCTGCTCGTTCTCTGCTCTCGTGTGGAGGAGCTCCGGGCTTCTCTCACCCAGGCAGGTGGTTGCCGTTCCCTAGGCCTTGGAGGCCTTCCCTGAGCCACCCCCTTCCTGTTCACACAGGAAGAGACTGGTGGCCTTCATGTCCAGGTTCCGCAGCAAGTTTTGTTGTAAAGCCTGGCCGCCCCTCTGCCCGAGGTCCCTGTCAGTGGCAGTGTCCCTGAGGTCCAGGAGCCGCGTCCTTCCTCAGCCTCTTCAGCCTCTGGTCTGGTCTGACTTCCTGCCCCCACAGAGGCGGTCTGTTCTGTTCTCTGCCTTGACACACCGGGCCCCTGGGGCACTGTGGTGCCTGGACGCCGTTGTCCTCGCCTGTCTCAGGCAGCCAGCAGTGCTGGGACATGTGGCGGAGCTCTGGAGGCCCCGTCCCGCACAGCAGGTCAAAGGTCAGCCCTGGTCCTGCTGGTTCTGGTGGGAGGGCAGCAGCCATGCAGCACTGCCTTCACCCACATGTGCTCCCTGGGGACTTGCTCTCTGCCAGGCTGGGTGCTGGGGGTGTGCAAGGGGTGTGCACACCTTGCAAGCCACACCAGGCAAGCCACACGTGGAGGGCCGCGTCGGGAGCACGGCGAGGCCGCCGNGGGGGGGGGGGGGGGGGGGGGGTTGCGTCCTGGAGCCAGGAGGTCCTGTCAGAGCAGGCGTTCCCTGCCAGCTCCCTGCTTCCTTTACTCGTCCTCTCCTTCCCGGCCCTCTCTCTTCTGCCCTGAGTCCTTGGCACTCTGGCCTCGTTCACCGGCCCCAGGAGTCGCGTTGGGCTCGGGTTGGGCCCGGGCTCGGCAGGAACGTGGCTTTGGGTGGGACTGTCCTGGGGATCCACAGAGAAACAGGCAAGGGCTGCCTCCAGCTATTCCTTGAGGTTTTAGCTGTTCTGCATTTGTAATGCGTTGAGAAACTGCTAAAGAAAATGTCTCAGTGATCTAGTAACTTCAGAGCAGGAAGAGATCGTGGAGGGTGCAGAAGAGGGGTGGGGCCCGGGGAGCTGCACGCCGGGCCATGCGCCGAGCAATCCACGGTGCCTTCTGGGGGGCGGAGGCGCAGCAGGCGGGGTTTGCGAAGAGGCACAGCCACTGGGGCTGAGACGCCCGGGCCAGGCATGACACCTCTGCCCAATCAGGTGCAAGTCACAACTGTTTTTCTCTTTAAATAGCAGACGGACGTTTCGGACGACAGTGATGATGATGTGGATGAAGATGAGATCTTTGGTTTCATAAGTCTCCTAAATTTAACTGAAAGAAAGGTTGGTTTCCCCATCTGCATGGTCATGCCTGCGGCCCAGGCCACGTTTACGTGGACATGAGGCAGGGGTCCCTGCATCGGTGGTGGTCTACGTTATCCGGGGAGGTTGGCTTGTGAGGTCTGCTGTGACCCTGCTCATCTCGTCGAGGGGCGTGTGCCCCGTGGAAGTTGCTTCCTCCCTGTGACGGAGAGCCCTGTGCTGGACTGGTGTCATGCTGTTGGTGGTGGCACAGCTGTTTGTGCCGCCTCTGTGGCTGTGCCCTGGCTGGGAGGCGGCGCCGCTCCTGGGGGACTGGCTGGCGGACACCCACCTGTGTTTTCACTTGGGCTTCTCACTGCTCGTCGATGAGTCCTGATGAAAAGTGGAAGCCGGCTCCTTGCCTGCCGCAGATAGGATGCAGGCTGACGCTATTTTACGTGGGCCTCAGTCCCGTCTGTCAGGGTCATGGGATGGGCCGGAGTCACTGTCCCAGGACGCCTGCCTGTCAGCCGCCCCCGCCTCTGCGCCAGTCATGGGGCGGGAGTGCTGGCGGCCCGGTTACTTCGGGAAACGCTGAGGCATGGCCACTGAGGGCCGGAGAGTTGGCAGGTGGTGGCAGACCCCAGCCCTGCAGGGAGGCGAGGAGGGGTCCTTCTCACTTTGAGGTTTCCCCTGGGCACCGGCGCCTGGGGTGAACCGCGAGGCTTCTCTCTGCTCTCTAGGGTACCCAGTGTGCCGAGCAAGTTAAAGAGCTGATTCTGAGCCGCTGTGACCAGAACTGTGAAAAGAGCGTGGTTGACCAGCTGGACAAGCTTTTAAGTGACGCCGCCAAGCCGGTGGGCCTTCTCCTGAGTGAAAGATTCATTAATGTGCCCCCCCAGATCGCTCTGCCCATGCACCAGCAGCTGCAGTAAGAGGCTTCGGAACGCCTTTCGCGGGGCGTCTCCCGTGGGCTGGGGAGTGGGGTTCAGGGTGCGTGTGGGTGCAGGGGGAGCACCGCCCCGGTGCCAGCTGCAGCACGCTGGGGTGGGGGAGGGCGGCTGGGCCGAGACGCTCTGCTGACCGGCTCTGGAGCGCTGTCCTCGTCCGGCTCTGTGGACTGAGGTCTCCGTGGGCGGAAGGGTTTAAATGGCATGGATGTGAGTGAGTTCACACGGACCTGTTAGTCCTGTTCCACTGATTTCTCACCCTCCTCACAGGCGTGTTTCCATAATGCAAATATAACACTGAACAGTTACAACAAAAATTGAGTAAAATTCCCAAATTCCACTGGGATGTTTTATGAGTAATGAAACTGTGGTCTTGATAATACCACACTGTTGGCCTCTCAGGGTTGGTTGTTTTATTTTCACCTGCAGCTTCAAGTTGACAGGAATATTTTAAATGTAAGAAACGCTAAGATTGGTACTGCCCGCGCTTAGAAATGGAGGACAAAAGGAAAGCGGGGCCGGGCCCCGGGGTTCGCAGCCCGGGGCTCTCAGGGGTCGGGGCTCTGTGTCTGGGTCCTTACGGGGCCCAGCGCCCGCCGGGCTCCAGGGTCTGGCTTCTCCTCGTGGAGCCACTGCTTTGTAGTTGCTTGGCGGCCGCCCTGTGCCGCCGCCTCGCGCGCACCTTCCCTCGTGCTGCTGCGCTCGGCTGGGTCTTTCCTTTCCTGGCCCCTCGGTGCTCGTGTGCATTTGGTGTCCCGGGAGGGAGACTGCTTTCCTGGCCCTCTGCTAGGGAAAGCTCCAGTGGCTCGCGTTCCTTGTTCGGCCGGAGACACAGGGTCACATGTGATTTTCAGAAAGGCTGCCCTGCCCCTCGTGGGCGGTTGTGGAAGCCAGGGTGTCCGTGCCGTGCCTCTCCACGGTGTGCGAGACACGAGTCCCAGACTTGAGTGGTCGGAGACGAGCGGTCACGTGCCTGTGCACACTTCCGTTCAGTGCTTGCCGTTTCAGAAAAATCCACATTCCTGTGTGTTTTTAGCTCACCCACAAAACAATGATGCTGGGTGAACTTGGGTCTCGTCCGTCCACAGCTTGGCCTAATCTGCGAGAGTCGTGGGGCGTGTGACTGTAAAGGCCCTGCCGCGATCAGGCGAGTGCAGCGGACGGCCAAAGTGAAACTCGCTGCCTGAGAAGGGTCTGCTCTGATGCCTGCTCACGAGGCCTGAGTCTGAGCAGAGCCCCCCCCCCCGCCGGGCGTCCCCTGGGCGCCGGTCTGTGGACACGCTGGTTTCCTGGGGCCCAGCAGGCAAACCCGTGTGTGTGCACCTTGTAGGGAAGAGCTGGCGGAGGCGCACAAGACCAACAAGCCATGTGGGAAGTGTTACTTCTACCTTCTGATTAGCAAGACATTTGTGGAAGCAGCAAAGAACAGTTCCAGGAAGAAACGGGGCGGCCACAGGAAGGACGAGTTAGTGTTTGCAAACGCAGAGGAAGAGTTTTTCTACGAGGTAAGACTGTCTCGTCCCGTTTGTTTCGGTGGGTGGAAGAGATTTTTTTTTAAAGGTTTTATTTTTAGAGAGAGGGGAAGGGAAGGAGAAAGGGAGAGAAACTACCAATGTGTGGCTGTCTCTGGAACGTCCCCTGCTGGGGACCTGGCCCACAACCCAGGCACGCGCCCTAACTGGGAATCGAACCATGGCCTTTTAGTTCGCAGCCCATGCTCAAGCCACTGAGCCACACCAGCCAGGGCAGATGTAATCATTTAATAACAGTAAATCATGGTTTTTTGCTCTCCCATTTCACTTCAGAGTCCTTGGTGTGTGGCCATTCTGTTTTCTTCCCTGTTGATGGTGACTGGGCGCTGACAATGTGCCGTGAGGGCTGAAAGCACCCCGGGAGGTGGGAGTGAGCCTGGGTTTGCACATGGGGACCAGTCTGGGGGAGAGGAGAGCCATCATCTGAGACCACACAGCCAGTGAGGCGGAAGCTGGGGTCCACCCCCCCCAATTCTGGTTCCCATGCCACTCCGCCTGTGGTCCTGGACGCCATCCCCTCGGTGGAATTTCTAGCACTTACTTTCTGTGAAGGTAGCTTGTGCTGGCCAAGATTGGACGAGTGATTTCAGAATTACAACTGGCACATAAGTGGGCAGTGTGCCAGTACCACTAGTGGCCTGCTCACCTTAGAGCCGGGACACTGTCCGTGCGCCTCGGGGTTAGGCGACTTCCGCTGGCGAGCACTCAAATCCTGCCCGCACGGCCCCTTTGAGCTCACTGCGTTCTGCGGCTGCTCCTTCCGCTGCCGATCTCCCGTAGGCACATGGCAGACCCCGTGGTCTGTGTCTGAGGTGCACTGTGGCTCTCTGTGTGATGTAGAAGGCGGTCCTGAAGTTCAGCTACTCGGTGCAGGAGGAGAGCGACACACGCCTGGGCGGCAGGTGGGCCTTCGACGACGTTCCGATGACGCCCTTGCGCACGGTGATGCTCATTCCGTGTGGCGAGATGAGTGAGATCATGGAGCGACTGAAAGAGCACCTCTCTGTGTAGCCTTCTGCGTGGACAGCGGTGTGCTGGCTTGTGTGAATTACCAGAAAAACCCCGTGGAGAGTTGCTGAAAACCCAGGACTTTATATTTAGACTGAGATTCTCTATGAAAAGGAGGGTTCTGCTGCCTGTGTCTGTGACACATGTACAAGATAGTTTTAAAACGTTTTGGTCACATCATGAGATGTTCCTGGTGAGAGGAAGAATGTGGAGTCGTAATTTAAGGAACTCAATAAAAACTTCTATTTTTTATTTCAAAATAATATACAGTGTTGGTTTTTCAGGCGCCTCCTGTGTGGGGTATGACACCCTGAGGTCCTCCCTCCCGTTGTGTCGTGGGCCACCTGGCACGTAGGTCTGGGCTGACAGTGCATCACACTGGGGACAGTCTGAGCGTCACTGCACGGCACACCTTTGTTCGGGAGTCTCAGGGGACTTCTCACACGTGTGCTGTCCCTGTTTCGCGGTGGACACTGGTGATGGGTGACCCGTCACTCGCTGTAGGATGTCCTTACTCTCGCTAGGAGGCAGGTTGCTGAAGTAGTACTGTGGTGCCAGCTGCATAAATCTGTTCAAAACAAAAACATCGTCTTTGGTGTGCGACAGCAGACACATCTGCGTGCTCTCCTATCCTGAGAACCTGCTTGGGAAGCTGGCGTTTCACCTGAACCCTGCCTTTGCAGGACAAGCACGTTCTATGGTGCTGAGGGAACCACCCAGTTGCCTTCCTGGGGTGAGGTGGCCTCTCTAGTGAGGCCACACAGCGGAAGCAATGGCCACCACTCTGACCCCTGGGGCCTCTTGTCCCACCCATCTTGGTACATGATCCAGTTGGGTGCTTGGGAGAGCTTTGGGTGGGTGAGAGGGAGGATTTGCCTCTGTCTCTCCTAACGCATCGGTCCACACTTGGCCTCCGAAGCCAGACCCCTGCTGGCTTCTGTCACCGTGCCTGGACCGTCACCCTGCCCCATGGGCAGAGGCACTGCAGCCACACCCACCCACTCTGCAGCCACAGGGAGCCCGAGGAGGGCTGAAGAAGATGTCACCCCTCTTAAAACCCATTGAGGGATGGGAGTGAAAGACACAAAACGGTACTTGAACAACAATTAAAATTTTACAAAATAAGTGAATAACTGCTACATGAAAATGGGCTCAATATCACTAATTGTCAAGAAGATACAAATTAAAGCCAGAATGAGGTGTCACAAAGAAAATCTTCCATTGCTTCGTGCTGAACTGGGCGTGAACCCCACACGCTTGTGGCCCCGAGCCCTGCCGCTCTGGCGCCTGCCTGTCTCCGCCTCTCCCTGCCGGCCCTCCCCACTGGCTCCGGCCTGTGGCTCCTCTGAGGGGAGATGGCTGTGCTCATCCCTTCCCAAGGTCGGTACCTGCCCACACCTCTGCAGGTGCCCTGTGCCTGGGGTCACCTTTCTATGATGCGTCTCTTGGGGGCCATTTCTTAGATGGTTACCCATGGAGACCTGTCTTTAGGCTGCTCCAGTATAAACTGCTTACACCTGAACATAATAAGCAAATCTCTCATTTACTCCTTGATTGCCAATTCAATAGGAACCCTTTGTACTCCACGAAACATACAGCTCAGGAGAGGTTTCGGAGGCGATGCTGATGTAGTTGTTGTCCGAGACGCTGAACTCGTGGAAGAGCACCCACTCCGGCAGCCTGCGGGAGACGGAGTACCCGGACAGCGGGTGCAGCTGGGCCACGTGCCTGTGCGTCAGCATCAGGTAGTTCCCCGCCCCGTCGACGTCCCGGGCGATCTGCCGGCAGCGCAGTCGGGAAACGAGAGTGAGCATTAGCGTGGAGGTTGGCACGTAAGAATCCCAGAGTACTCGTACAGAATGGTTAGAACCGCAGACCCGCCACCCACCTTCCCTGTTTCCAGGTGTTGGAAATCAGACTGGTTTTACCCAAAGCTGCGAGACGGTGGTGGGGGGAGTGGCTTGCGCATGTCCAGGGTGGCCGCAGCAGTGGGGTCGGGCAGTAACGCCACACTGTGGACCACACACGTGCCATGTGCTTCACACCCGATGTTCCGGCTCACTTCTGCCTGGGAAAGCCTGCCACACCAGCCCCCGCCCTTTCCCACACGGATGAGGAAGCCCACAGCAGCCCCTCGCCGTGGGGGCACGGCGCGCCTGCTCCTCTCGTGTGCTGGCAGAGCAGCCGGGAATGGCCGCCTCCTTCGTCGGGCAGCGAGTCACCAGTGGCTGTGGGCTGGCTCCCCGACAGGCGGGGCAAGAGGCTCTGATGTGCAGCCCAAAGGGCGTTTCCCAGCCATCCCTCCGTAATGGAAGGGGCTCTCTTCACTCTGATTTAGCCCCTCACTCCCTGATGGGAAGACTATTTACGTGCTGTGTCTTTAACAGCACCAGGCGCTTTGTTTGGCTTTAAAGTTCCCAGCAGTGAAACAATCACCCTGAGAGACCCCAGGCATAATGACCCGGAAGCACGCAGTCTGGCCGAGACCATGGAGGCCGCCCCAGCCACCCTCACCTGCATGAAGTAACCGGACAGGAGCGCTTTCTTCAGGTTCAGAGTGTTTTCCTTGGAGCCAAAGGCGGGGTCCGCATAGGGAAGCTCGATCCGCTTGATGATTTCCAGGAGCTCAGCCCGGATGACGTCCGCGGTCCTGAGGGCGGTGCAGCTGAGGAAGCGGTCCTGGCACCACTGCTCCACGCAGCCTAGGAGGGGAGGCGGACAGGTGCTCTAGAGGGCGTGTCGCCATCTGAAGGGGCCGGGCCGGGCCAGGAGGGTGCTTGCTCGCTGCTCTCCTCCGTCCTCTCTTGTTCGGAGGAGGAGGTCGCAGGGATAGGACCTCTGGTGGCTGCGAGGGGCCGTCTGGGGTGCTGCCAGAGGAACCTGCCCTGGCTGGGGTTCCACGGGGTTCCGTGACCCCACACAACATGGAAACAGCGTGTTCCTACTGTCCCCTTTGTCCGGGGCTGGGGGGGGAGGAGACCGTCCCGGGTCCACACTTGACCTGCCTGCACACAGCAAGGGCGTGTGGGGTCACTTTCATTCAAACTGGAACTGGAAGAGCTTCTGGTGGAAAGCCCCCCCGATCCGTGAAAACATCTCATGTAACTGTTTTACTGTAGGAGAAGGGTTACTTCTGGTTGATCCGGAGTCTGTAGCTGCCCTGGCTGCAGGTTTTACATTGGAATTCAGCCACCTGCTTCAGTCTAAGTCACTCTTTCTTGCCCCGTGAGTATGATCACTTGTGGACTAGGGTTTGCCATGAACGGGCAGTACACGTGGCCTTGGCGTGGTGGGCAGCAGACCTGTCGGCCGGTCCCGCCGCGCAGGCCCATTCGGAGCAGCGGGATCGCACCCTGACTGGCACCACCCCTCGGCTCTCACAGGGGTCGCCAAGTGCCCCATGTCCTGTCTGCCTCCACGGTCGTCCCCTGTGCCTCGAGAAGCGTGCTGCCTGCTCTGTGCAGCACTACCTGCCCTTTGTGGCGCTGTCGTTCACGTTGCCAACACAGCTGTCACTGCATGTTACCTTCCCCACCACCTCTTGCAGTGGAGGCGGCACAAGAAGCTTTGTGGGAAACAGGTGAACCCCACCGGCTGCCTTTGGAGACTTCGGCCCCGCCACCTGCTTAGCCCCTCCGCCCCTGGAGGTGCCCTCTCTCCAAGCCCAGCACAGCAGCTGCACACACGGCTCCCCAGTCACTGAGAACGTGCAGACATGCCCAGAACGGCTGCCTCACCAGCTTCCGCAGGCCGATTCTCCTCTGGACTGGATGCCCCTGCCCTGCCCTCTGCCAAGCTGTGGCCAGATTCTTCCCACCCGCAGGGGTGGGGGTGGTTTGGGTCGCTCTGGCGTGCTCCACACTCCCTGAATCCACGCCCGGCAGTGGGTGTGCCCATTACGGAGAGCAGGAAGCGGTGTTTGGACCCAGGGGCCACCTAGAGGTGGCAGTTCCTTTTATTCTCCCCAGACCCCAGAGGGCAGAGCTGTGCTGTGCCAGTCGTGCCCTTGGAAGGGTGAAGGGTGGCCCAGCTGAAGGCTGGGCTTCTAGGTCCAGGCCCACCTCACCAGAGCTCTGGGCGCCGGAGGGAGTTTCTGCTGCTCAGTGGAAACCTACGGGTGCATTTAGGGCCTCAAGCACCATTCCACTGAAGTGACCAACATGGCTAGGGAGAACGGGTGTTTGACAAGTAGCCGTTTAGCTTACTTTGGGAAGGAAAGGTGGACTTTGAAGGTAATTTATGAGAATCAGAAGCATTCACTTACGCTCGCTGGTGGAATTCAGAGTTGTGTCGTGGTAGGCCTTGTAAATGTTGATGAGGGTGAAGTGATCACCTTCAGGATGTAAAAATGTCTTCCAGCAGGTCAGGGCAGCCTCCTCCGCTCCGTGTGGCAGGTGCAAAAAGCAACTGGGAGCTAGAAGGTGCAAGCGGTTACAAGGTCAGCAGTAACGGAGGCAGAGGGAGGCACTCCATGTCAGCACAGCACGGGGGCAGGGAGCACAGCCCTGGGGCAGGGAGCACAGCCCTGGGGCAGGGAGCACAGCACGGGGGCAGGGAGCACAGCGGCCGTCTGACTGGACAGTTACGTCACCCAGCGGTACTTAGAGACTGCAAGGGGCTCAGGGGGAGTTGTCACAGTTCTTCTTGGTTCTGTTTGCTTTTCTTAGCTCTCTGCTTGTGACACCAGCTGTGTCACGGTGGGTGTAGGGACTGAGTGCTGAGGCCGGATGCAGGGACAGGACTGGAACACAGGTGCTCACGCAAAGCCACCTCCGGCCTGTTCTGCCAGTCAGAGCGTAACGTGGACCAGACGGACCGAGAGGAACAAGGGGGCAGGAAATGAACTGGCACCCACGTCATCGGGTTTGTCTTGGTCTGTGCTGACTCGTCCAGCACGGGTGAACCTGGTGTGCTCTCCTGTGTCAGGTTCAGGAGTTCCCTAGGGACACTAAGGTGTCTGGCCCACATGTGGCCCAGCATGGCTGTGAATGTGGCCCAACGTATGTTTACTTAAAACATTTTTTTTTTTTTTGCTTCTCAGTTTTCTTTGGTGTTTGTTTGTGTATTTAACGTGGCCCAAGCCAACTCTTCTTCTAGTGTGGCCCAGAGACATCAAAAGGTGGAACACCCCAAGAAACTGTTACCGTTTTCTACCTTTTTCGCCTATTAAAACCCCAGCTCCAACAGATCTCACTTCAGCGCTGCGGTGCACCACACACAGCAGCAGCGTGGGGAGTGCGTACCTGTCACCATGGCGGCGATGGTGAGCATCTCGTCCACACAGTCAAACTCGCAGGATGCTAGGATGGACTTGGAGAGTTGGGGATCGAGGGGAAACTCCGACATGATGATTCCAAACTCGGACAGGTTTCCATCGTTGTCTAGCGCTGCCAGGTAATCTAAGTCTTCCAAAGCCTGCATCAAACTCTCCGGGGCTAGGAGAGGAAAAGTGATCAGGGAGTGTCAGGAACTGAATTCGTCCTCCCGGGATGAACAGAGTATCCGAATCCACAGTTTGCAAGACAAAGAATGTCAGGTGATGAGGGGCTGACTCGGGGACACTAACGAGGTGAGCTGGGTGCTTGCCCAGCTTAGAAGTTCCAGGGCGGGGAAGCTGAGTCCCAAAGCTGGCGCTGCGGGTCTGGGAGACCCTGGTGGCCCGAGCTTGCAGGCCTGCGACGGGCTGTGCAGAGGGAGGGTCTGGGAGGTCTATGCAAGCCCCTCCGCTGGTCAGCACAGCCCACGCATGAATGGCTGTGGCCAGACAGGGCCGCCCAAGGAGCACACCTGTGTGCCCGGTGCTCAGGGTTGGGGCGCTGCCTGACTCCACCCTCCAGGCAGCAAGAGCTCACAGTCTGAGGGGCCCCGGGTAGGAAACAGGAGGGAAACCCCCAGACGCACACTGCTCAGTGCTACCCGACAGGTCCTCAAATCGGGACTGAAAGAGTCACCTCGGCCCAGGACAGGAGCTGCCATGTTTACAGAAATCAGGATGTCTGATACCCAACACAGTAAAGCACAAGGTGTAGCGTCCAGTAAAAAGTTACGAAGCATGAAAGGCAGGACGATAAAATTGACCAATCGAACCTGACCCTGGGCTCACGCAGACGACAGGAGTAGACGAGGACGTTAAAGTTATTTACTGGCAAATAAGGCCAGAGGCTCATTTTCTCCATCTTATATAACATTAATAGTGGTGTGGTATCTATTACATATGCCTAATCTCCACTGAAGAAAATCCGTCTATTATCTTAGGCTCAAGTAAACACCTGTTTTCCACCCGTCTGCTACACGGCAGAGCAATAAAAGCCACACAGAGAGGAGAGTGAGTGTCAGTCTGCTGCTGCGTTCCCACCCGAGGAACTGGAGGGTTTTGAGAGAGCCCAGGACGGCTTTCACTGGCCTCACTTCCAACGTGTCCCGGTGGGAGGTGACGACTGCGAGGTACCACCTTTTTGCATCTGGGAGACTAGAGACACAGATAGTGGAAGCTGACTTACTTGTCCAAACTTTAACCACTGAACTATGTGCCAAAATTCCAGACAAATGGTGTCACTCGATGTCAGATCCGAGCCAGTCATCTGCTAGGATGTGGTCAAGTGCCCCATTCCTACCAGGGCACTATGGAAACCCCGGGGAGGCCCTGTTGTGGGTCTGGGAGGGACTGTGGTGCTGCGGTACAGCTTGTCGCAGCTGCGGCTCTGCCACACGACTGCCTGCCAGAGACCAGCTCCCAGGAATGGCAAAGGTCGGGGCCGAGGGGCTGCGGGAAGCAGCCCCCACAAACCTGCGAGAGCCCAGACATCTGCTGGGGTGGCCAAAGCACAGCTGTCATCCCCAGCAGCAGACAAAGCAGCCCAGTCCCTGCTGTGTGATCTCTGTGTGTGGCGCAGCACTGAGCTGGGCCCTGGAGGACTTGACTCTGTGTTCATGTCTTGTCCTTGAGGTTGGAGCCAAGCGGAGACCTTGAGGAGTCGCAGTCCCAGGAAGGAGACAGATGGGCTCTTTGGAAACGAAAGTCCGAGCAGTTCATCAGTGAGCCATGAAATGAAGGGGGACAGCTGACCTGTGCAGAAGGTACAGGAGGTAGCGACAGAAACCAGCTCCTCCGATGTGACAGCAGGAGAGCTCAGGAGCACACACGCAGTTACGGAAAGCTGCTCCTCATTTTTATGCCCTGGGGTCATTTGGCTGCACAGAGAGGATCACTGACAGAAATAATGCCATGGTTCTGCCCCTGGTCCCAACACCAGGAAAAGACGATGCCTTTGGGGTTTACGACCACAGAGAGAAGAATCAAGAAGGCAGCACAGACTGTAAAATGACTTGGGACTTGAGAGAATAGGGCTAGAGGTCGGCTGCAGAAAGGACAGGAAGGACAGACTTCTGGAGGTTCAGTTTCACAAGGACGGGCTCACAACACCTGGCACTGGCCTGGCCCCTACCCCAGTGTGCCACACACGGCACCTGGGCACGCACAGCCTCGTCGGAACCTCTCAGTAACCCTGTGAGACAGAGGCAGGCACTGCCCTCCTGTTACTGCGGAGAAAAGGGCCTGCAAAGTGAGGTCTTGACCCCGGGCTGGTCACTAGCACTGTCTGTTCTGACCAGTGGGCTGCCAGGCAGCTGTCATGGACGCGTCCTGCCCCAAGTCCACGGCTCTGCTTTAGCGACTGGCCTCGCAGAGGTAACTGGCACTGCCTCCCAGGGCCAGGGCCGGCCTCCGCTCCTTGCACTGTGAAAACGCCCTCCGCAGGACCTCCTGCCGCTCGGGGCCACGAGCCCTGGGCTCCAGAGCCCAGACAGGAGTCCCGCAGGCGGTGACAGCCACGGCATTTACTGTGCCAGGCACCTTCCAAGGGGCCTACTCACATTAGCCAGTTTATCTCAACCCTACAAACGGATCGCTTTGACTGTGCTCGTGTGCAGACGGAACGTGAAATGGAGGCTCCCAGAGGGCCAACAAGCAGGCGGCTGGGGCCCAAGCCCTGACTGTCCCCCGAGCTTTCTGGTGTGGTCCCCTGACTACAGGGTCCCCTCTGCCCAGTTTGGCCTCTGACCCCAGTGCACTTTGAACAGCACCCCCTTTCGCCCTCAAGCGTCCTGGCCAAGCAGTAAGTCACACGGTCACTGGGCCCACGCAGAGCCTTGGGGATCGAGAGCTGGAAGGCTTCCATTCTGTGCCTTTTAAATCTCTCCAGATTCTGTTTCACACTCTGGAAAATCACTTACTTTTTTGCTTTTAAGATCCCCCCCACTGGCTCTTGAGTTGTTTAGCATATCTGGGCCTTTTCCACGCTCCCCCCTGCCACCTGAATACAGCAACAAACTCGTGTGGCCTTTTGACAATGAACAGTGTAACCTGCATTAATTCGAAACCTGGACCAGGGCTCCTGCCAGTGCGCTGAGGACACCTGCTGACCCCCTGGGGCTGTGTGGCGGACGGCCAGCCTCACAGCCCTGCTGCTGATGGAAGGGTCCGCAGCCAGGCCGTGCACGTGGTCCACCTTCCCTCCATTCTTCTGTGAACGCCAAAGGCAGTCCAGTCATTCGTAAAGAAGTGCACGGCAGTTCTCCTGTGAACTCACAGACCAGGCTGCCAGTGTGCAAGGCAGGAGTCCAGGGCACCTGGACTCGCGGATCCCTGGGCGCTCCGTCAGCACCGGCGGCCCAGCGACCGCAGCACGTCGAACCCTGTCCTGGTCAGCACCGACACCAGCCTCTGTGGCCCGACTGTGCTCTGTCTTCGTGCTCCTGCCCATTTTCTTGAGGCCGTTGTCCTGTCCTGCAGGCCGTGTCTGGCCAGCATGTGTTTGGGTTCAGTGTTCACAGACTGCCCCCAAACCCAGGGTCTGGCCACTACCAGAACGAGCTCCGAATCTAGGCCCAGGGATGGCCCCTGCTGTAGTCTCGTCCAGCTTGACTCACTTGTCTCCAAATCCCTGTGTAGGTGTCACTGCCATTCCGAGAGAGAGACCTCCACGACCCCGACCGCAGCGACTTAGTCACTCTCAGTGGAGGTCAATCCCCAGCACCAGGGAAGAGGAGAATGACCGATGTTTTAAAAGGGGATCTTATGTCATGCAGTTCAGTTAACAGTCTGCGGCCTAGTTATGCCAAGTCCATTTCCTCATGGTTCACGGACCCTGACGGCGCGCGCAGGTCCAGCCAACCTGCATGTTGCGTCGATCAGCGGAATCACGTGCAGCAGCCGCAGCCACACTGGGGATTTTCGTCCCAAAACAATGGGTCTGAGTCAGTCCACGGGGAAGTCTCCCCACACACAGCAGAGCAGTCGCGTGCACACTGTCAGGAGACAGAAGCAGTGACCCTGCCCTTTGTCCCCTGGGGCTCAGCTCTGAGCCTCACAGAGGGTACGAAGGATTTCTGCGCTGTGGCCGCGCGCTGTTTGCTTTCCAGAACCTCGGAGAGACAGCCTTGCTCTCCCTCTCCCTTCCTGAGCGGACGTCTGCTCTATTCCTCACCAGACGCCGGGAGCAACCTGGTTACAGAGGAGGGGACTCCTAGTGGACTGTCCCCACCGCGAATCCCCCTTTACTCGCGGTCGGTTCCCGCCTCCACTTCCACACTGTGCTTGCTCTCTGGACGCCTAAGGCCCGGGCGCCCTACGCACCAGTGACCGATGGCAGACAATTTTCCAGTGCCAGAGCAAACACTCCCTGGGGTTTTAAATCACTTTGGAAAACCTCAGTAGGGACGATGCCTCGGCACAAACCAAATCCCCAGGCTTGCTCGCACCGCGAGTGCAGAAGGCAGGTCTCAGCCCCCCTGCCCGCCGGCGCACAGGCCTGGCTACCTGGTCTGTTCATGAGGTCGCAGTGGCCTAGGCCTGCAATGTCAATCCTCTTCATGAACAGCACCATGCTGGTGAGGTTGGCTTCCTGCATTTCTGCCGGCTTCAGCAGCTGCATGTCTTTGGAGGCAAACTCTTCAGAGTACAGACGGAAAAGTTTTCCTAGAAGAAATGAAGGGGGATGGCTGTGGTGTCTGTTTTCTGCGGACAGGAACAGACACCAGTCGGCGCTGACGCACACAGGGCTGCTACCTGAAGACGCGGCGCCGAGAATCTGCTTGCGGATCTCCGCTTGGCTTTGGCTGATGGGCTGCGTGACCCGTGAGCTCGCCCTGATGCGAGGGTTGTACACCTTTAAGTGGAAAGACAGCACCTTTAGCATCAGGTGGCCCGTGAGGTGGCCAGCTCACGGGCCCTGACATGCCTGTGGCTCGGGCAGCAGCTCGCCCCACGAAACGCTCTGCTACAGGGTCGTTCCCTCCGTAAGATGTTGATTACGGCGTCACTTGTCTCAAGACGGAAACTCCAGGGCATGATAAATGGACCGAAAGGGTGTCCGCTTTTGTTGTAGCGTCAGCAACTGTGGGATCTCCACCGTCTGCTGCAACACTAGCACTGTCACCCCTCCAGGGTGACACTGGTGACAGGTGCGCAGGTGCCTCGTGGGCAGGAGGACTGTTACCTGGCCATGCCGTGTCTCTTTAAGGTTCTACTCAAATCGGCCGTGAGCCCAGTGGCCTCACCTTCTTAACACGCACCTCTCCCACCATATCGGCTAAATGAAGACCCCGTGCGGCACTCGGTGCTCTTCCGAGGGGGTGTCTCCAGGATGAGTAATGACCCCGGGTTCTCGGGACGGGGGCCCGGTTCAGTAAGGTGTACCCAGACCGTTGCATGGGGACCCTCCCAACAGTGGGCCGGGGGCACTCAGAGACCCACGTTCCGGAAGGAGGGGAGCTACCCCACATCTGATAACAGCAAAGGGGTCAGCCTCGGGCAGGCTGTCTTCGGTACGTACACGCCGTGACTCAGGTCCCGTGTCTTGTGGGTGAGAGGCCCTATTCCATCTTCCCCAATGTTTTTCTTTAAAGATAGCTATATAAAAATATTACGTTCTTTAAGAATTTACAGTGGAATTTTTTCATATCAGTTATAAAGCCAAAATCTGCTTAAGTCAGTGTAGTGGAAACTGCTTTCTAGTAAACTTCAACACAGGGGTTACTGAAGACACTGAGGGTGTGTCACCGTCTGTCACCAGAGACACTGAGGGTGTGTCACTGTCTGTCACCCTCTGCTCTGCTAGGGAAAAGCCACTGGTGAGAAGAACCTCCACCTTATGCTTCAATAGTTGTGTCTTTCCTCAAACTTTTCCTCTGGCGTCTCCATCGACCTAACTCGCTTCCAGACCACTGCTCCGTGTGCACACGAACCAGTACCGAGCCCCCCAGTACCTGCAGTTCACCCTCGCTTTCTGGTTGAGAGAAGGGTGGGGACCCAAGAAACGTTCTCGACCACCGTGGGCGGCCCGTCTAACTGCGCGGTGGTACTTACCCTCCTGCTCTCCACGCCCACGTCGATCAGGAACCGCACGGTGCCGCCGCAGATCAGCGACTCTCCGGGGCTGGCGGTCAGCACCACTCTCCTCTGGCGACCTTGGCCCCTCGTGTCGGTTTCATCGTGTGGCTTGAACAGTGCGCATTTCTCCTTCGGATACAGAGGAACCACCACCAGCTCGCCAAGATCCGGGTTTAAGTTGGATCCTTCTTGACAGACAGTTTCATAGGCTTTCTCAATATCCTACGGTGAAAAAAAAATAACACCATCCATGAGAATATGGTACGCTACAAACGATTTGACCACTTACCAAAAAAGTCCAAATGAAGTAAAACTCCAGACGAGAGCTGTAGAGACAGCATGTGCACAGCGAGGGAAACGCCCGTGTGATTGTGTGTGCCATTAAATGTAAAAAGAACACGGAACTGGAGGAGAACGTTGTCTTCGGGAAGATGACTTAGAAACAGTTTCACTGCTTTTAGTCCAAGCCTGTTTTCCTCTGTGAGAGGTACTGCCTCGGCCTTCAGGCCGAGTTTACCCTACTGTTCTAGCCGGATGCGGTTCCTCCTACCCATCAGGAGGGCAGGTAAACGCGAGCGATTCTCCCGTCAGGGATGACGGGCACGGTGCCTCCTGGTGGCAGAACCGCGAATTACAAACCATTCTCTAGGCTCCGACGACTGCCGCATCTACACACACACAGCCCAGCGCAGGCTGGGCCCTGCCGGCACGTCTGAACAGCAGGGACGCAGTGAGGCGGGCGGGAGGGAGGCCTGCGCTGGGCTCGTCCGCGAGAGTCGGGCCTTAGAAATGCCCCTGGGAAGTGCTCCACCACCAAACAGGCCTGGAAACAGTGGATTATTTCCCGAAAGCTACACATAAGGCATGTGCAAAAAGCTCAAAAGGCACTTACGTAGTATTTTTCTATTTCTCTGATCACTAGGTTTCTAGAGCCTCATGTAAAAAAAGATGTAATATAATTCTTATACCTTTTATTTCCAAAGTGTCTGCCTTCTTAAGGGCTCACTAACGAGCAGCATGGAAAGAACCTCATTTCATTAGATGCATTAGATTTCACTAAAAATCCCTGTAAGAATGACTTCCATGACTGTGAGTCACCAAAACTGACTCGGTCTCGCAGCACTGAGCTCACCTCTTCCCTCTGTACCGTTTGGGGAGCGGATCAAGTTAACCAAGGGTTCTGCAGGAAGACAGGTCTGCCTAGAAGAGTAGCCAGGTGTCACAGGTGCTCGGGCCTTGGCCGCGCCCTTGGGAAGCTCCAACCGAGCAGGCACCCAGGGCCGGTCTGCTCTGGGCAGCACGCGGTGGTTTACACCGGGCAGACTTTCCCCAAGAAAACAGCACGACCGTTGGTCATAATGGATGACAACTTGTCAAATGGAATAATCAGAACAAAACCGTCTCCATTTCTGTAGTCCAATCACGTCATAATTTTACGTGAGGGTTGCTTAGAAACCACAAGGAAGAGAACAGCATTCGGGCTGCGTTTCCCAGTGGCCGGCTGCTGCGAGGCTTTCCTGGACACGCACGCCTGCTGCCCTGGGATGGCCTCGAGCGCGCCCCTGCGGGGCCTCCCTCACCCTCAGTGATGACCTGGAGTCGGAAAGGGAGTTCAACTCCAGCACCACCCCAGGCAATGTCCGACCCAAAGGGGCCTTCAAATCGTTAGGCAGCGCAGCTCTTAGTCTCTGAGAGCTGTTTAAAACATCACGGGGGCCACCTGTTTCTTATTTGCGTCTGGTTGCTGAAACTTCTAGTCCTAGGTGGGTTCGAACGTTGCAGTTGTTCCAAATGGGCACAAAGAACAAATAAAAGAACCTGTCAGAGGAAAAAGCAGAAACAGAAGCAGGTGTTGGGTGCAGACTCCTCACGCTCAGCTGATACACAGGACTTCGAGGTCAGCACCTTCCCATTTGAAAAATAGGCTTCAAATATGCACTCTGTGCTTTAGATGGTTCGTTTCTTCACTCAATGTGTACAGTGCATTTACCCCTGTGGGACTTTCCTACAATTACCCGCAAAGCTGGAAAACAGCAGTGCACAGGGCAGGACGCTGCTGGGCCCCGTGAAAGGCCTGCAGTGAGACAGAGCCCTTTGGGGGAGGACCGCAGCGGCACTGTGTCCGGGCGGCTTCAGCTGCACGGGATCTGAACAGGCATTGCCGTCGGTCTGGGCTTCCGCTCTCTGTTTAATGTGTCTGCTTGTTTTCCAGGTTAGAAGACAGTGAAGGGATAAGGAACAGGCTGCAAACGCCCAGGGCTCTCAGGCTTAACCGAGTGCCAAGACACAGGACAGCAGGCGACCCCACGGGTGGGGGCGTCGCCTCCCAGCAGGGTGCTCAGCGAGCAGTGAGAGAGCGTGCCCTAAAAGGACAGTCGGCACGTTTCTCTTCCGCGGCTTGCACTTGTTTTCACATGGCACTAAACTGCTATGACAGATTTTAAAGTTTTATATAGAAATCAAGAAAGCTTCCAACAGGATGGAGACCAATGGCCAACAGCTGTTAACTCGGATTTCAGAGCAAGACGATTTTTCTCAAGAGAGATTCGAGACCACGGGAGAGGAGTGTCGCAGTGGCCATCCTGACGCACGTGGGGAGAAGACGGACGCTCCACTGGGACACCAAACTGCTCAGCTTCTTCGGGGGCAGGCGCCGAAGAGAAAGCCAGGGAACAGCCACAGAATTTGGGGCTGAGCTGTGAGGACGAAACTGGTTTCCATAGAAGATAAGCTGAAAGGGTGGTGGGGGTCCCTGTAAGCCGCGAGGCTGGGAACACTCGCCCTCAGGGCAGGGCTGAGCGTCCTCAACCCCAGGGACGCAGAGCTACAAAGTCTGCCCATGGCCTTCGCTCGGCTCTCACCTCTGAGGTTCGAAGACTCTACAAGACCGATGGTTTCTCAACAGGAAACGCCTTTCTGGCCTGACCTTGATGTTCTCTCACTTCCTAAACCCCGTGATTTTGTCACTTTTATCACCATCCTCAGTCAAAATGCATCTCCTTAAAAGTTTGACATTTGAAAGTCACTATGCCATTAATTAGAGCTCACATTAAACTTAGAATCTAATGCTCTAAGACCATCCACACTACCCCTGATTCTGTTGCAGGACTGACTTTTCAAATATCCATTTTGCTTTCTCTGACTTCAAAGCTGACTATTCATCCACCACAGTTCCGCTCACCACCCTCCACCCCCCCCCAGGGACCCCAGCTCTCCAGCATCAGGCCTGTAACTGCGCCTTCCTCCCTTGGGCGTCGGCTGCACCGACCGCCTGTCACTGCTTTGCCTCCTGATCGCTGGATGACAGGGCTTCCTGGGATATCCCGAACCATGCACGGCCAGGACTCGGTGACAGAGTAAATCCTGGATTTATTAATTGTGAAACTGAACGGTCTACTCATGGAGGCTGATGAACATGCTCTAGTTACTGGGTATTTGATGCTGACTGGCCGTCTTTACGGACACAGGCAAAACCGGAGAAGTGAGAAAGCTGTCTAGTGCCCCAGGGCCGGGAGGGGCCGCCGTCCTCAGCACGCTGCGTGTGCAGTAGAACGAGAGCCCTGCTGGTGCTGCTGGTAGCGGGTGGCCACTTGGGAGGAGCCTGGCAGAGAGCCGGGCCCTCGGCCCTCTCTGTCCAGCTGGTGGCCCCACCGGCGTCGGACAGGGTCTTTGCGGGTTTCTGCTCAGTCACTAGAGTCACCCTCTGTCTGGGTCGGGGTCTAAAAACCAGTGCTCCCCTCTCTGGGTGAGATGACCAGCAGAGGGAAAGACCAGGAGATCGTTCAGTAAGGTGAAGGCCCCATTCTGGAGACGATGGAAGCCTCTGATGGGGGCGGGGGCTGCAACAGAAAGCCTGCGTCCCCAGCAAGCGCCTGGTGGTGTGAAAGCCCAGAGGCTTGGTTACACATTCCCAGCTGTTTTCTTGAAAAGACATTTTCAAGAATACAAGTTCAAATGTTTCTCCATCTTTCTTAAGAAAAGGAGACCCGGTGTCTGGGGACGGCCTCCTGGGCAGGCCAGAAATGACCCTGTGTGCACACCCCTCCCCTGACTCTTGTAGGGACACTTGCAGGACTTGTTTGTTCATTGACTCAGTGCCACGTACGTAGGTCACATTCCTCACTGCACCAAGTTCTCCCGGACACGGCAGAGGTGGCCAGGGGTGTGGCACATGTCAGCGTGTGTCCGAGTGTGTCTGCTCGGCCACGGTGAGTCACGGCAGGCAGGGCCAGCACCAGCTTGCCCTGGGGCAGCCACAGTGGCCCTGAGCAGGAGAAGGGGACCCAGGATCCTAACTGTGGCCTTGCCGGCTCTCCGTTTTCAGGGCAGCATGTGACTGGGAAACGCTGCCCTTTCAGCTCAGGTGTATCTACCTGTGTTTCCTCTGAAGTGCAAAATGGAGGTGTGGTGGAACCAAATACTAACAGTTCATGAAAAGCGTCCCTACAAGGTTAAAAGGTTTCCAGTAAGTAACCTTATCACTGTTGGGTTAGAATATCACTCACCTGCTCACAGGCCAGAAAGACTGCAATGTCACCCTTCTCGCCGGACCGGTGGAGTTCACAGATCAGGCGTACAACAGCCTCCAGAGCCTCCCTCTGAGCCCCACCGAGGTGCACGACCTCCACAGGGTGCTCACTCGCCACCTCCACCACGGGCACGCCGCTTCCGTAGTAGGAACTGAGTTTGCTGACCAGGGGAGGCGAGGCGTTAATGATGAGCTTCAGCTCTGGTCTGGCTAGCAACACGTCTTTGAGCAGTGCAAGTAACACGTCGGTCGCAATGCTTCTTTCGTGCACGTCGTCTAAGATGACGACCCCATAGCTGCTCAGAAAGGGGTTGGACATCATTTCTCTCTGCAACATGTCATCAGTACAGTACCTGCACGGAAGAAACGCTCGAGTTGGAACATGCGTGTGGGAAATCACACCAGACACCCACCAGACCTGCCCTTCCTCTACCCCTTCCTCTGAACCACGAGTCCCGTCTTTACTGGGCCAAGATTCCGAGGCTGACAAAACCAGCAGACCTGCAAAACTGCAAAACACACATAAGCAAGTTTTAAAGCTTATAAAGCGATCCCTAGAGACCCCTTCTGAGTCCTGGGTTACAGACCTCTGCCTCGGTGTTTATCACGGGCACTCTAATGAGAACTACAGTCACCCTTTACTCTGAGCTTCTAAAGCCAAGCCGGTCACAAGACATCTTCGGCAGGGAAGCAACTCCCATCTCCCGGCAGTGGGAGGGTGCTGAGCTGAAGTGGACACTGTCCAAGGAGGGAGACAAGGATGATCACTCTGGCTCGGGCTCATGCCCCGCGAGCCCACGGTGACTTCGTTTGGTGACATTGTGGGAAAAGGTGTCACCAACACATTAGTGGCAAAAGTTTGAAATGTTGCCCAAACGATGACCAATCAAAAGCATGAAAAACATAATCACCTATTCAAGGGTGGCTTGCAAATGGGCCAGTGATGTTAATAAAATTGTCTAGGAGTTTTGGGATTACATTTTTTAAAATTGTTATTTATCACTAAGAATAACTTCTTATTTTTGGCCATCCAACACCACATGAACATGTGACACCGCTTACATGTGTACATATGGAGTCCTTGAAAAAACCAATGCTGTAAGTTGTCTGCCCATTTAAGGTATCTGTGTACATGTCAGGCCTGCAAGGCTGGCCCAACCGGCATTTGGGAACTGGGATTTGGTGGGGGGGTTCGCCCCAGGCGCAGGACCCATCAAGGCGGCTTCTGGTGTTTCCTCTCTGTACCAACAACGTGGCCCGCCTGGCCTTCCTTTGAGAGCTAGAGCGTTGGGACACAGGACACAAAGGTGCCCGCCTGTGTGACCACCCCCAGTAACCAGCCCCCCTTGCAGGGGGTCTCTCGTCAGCATTCCCGGTGGGGCTGTACACGCGCGCTCTCCCAACTTGCAGCTGGGGAACAACCGTGTCCGGCCTGACACCGCCGGGAGAGAATACATCAGTCACCTGTGCACCTGTCCCCCTCCGCTGGCTGCTCTGTGCCTTCACTGTGGCAGGTCATCGAAGCTGGGCATGGACTGGGGGCCCTGGCCCGGGCCTCAATCCACCCCTTTCCAGAGAGAAACAGAAGGAAGGCCATGAACGTGAGCTGAGCCCCAAGCGTGTACTGGGCTCTGTGCTGGGTGGCGCTCCTCATTTCGCCTTCAGAGCGCATCATCCCGGTGGGCTTCCTGTCCCACGCAATGGAGAAGGAGACCGCAGTTTGGAAGGGTCAGGCGCCCCCTCCCCACCCCGAGTCACTGCGCCTGGGAGAGAACCCAGACTGACAGCTGTGCAACTGCTTCCTCTGTGACAGAGACCGCTTCCTCGGTCCCCTGATGAGGCGACCAAGTCCAAGCTCTCCCTCTCAGCAATACAAGAGACCGAGGCGTCTGCCACTGCCTTTCTTTTCGTGTGTGTTCTCATCCTGTGTCTCACCAACTCGCAGGGACAGACTGACTATCCCTTCTCTCCAGCGTAAAGAGATGTGCACCGAATCCTGCATTACGCTTCGTGCAAGATGCAAAGAGCGATGTGTCTGAAACAGCTTTTGTGCTCATCTTCAGCCGATGTTAATTAGTGTGCTATAATGAGGTCAGTTACTACTGCCTCTTGTCTAAAAACAAATTATTTTAACCTATGGTGCTTCTTTACTGTTCAAAATTAAACCTCTACTTCCGCCTCCGCAAAACTTGCCAGGCACTGACTCACAGGGAGGAACGTGCCCTGCAAGCTGAGGAGGCTTGTGCGCTGTGCAAACGGGTCCGGACTTCAGTACCGACGGAGGGGGGCGTGCCCGAATTAAAGCTGCTGGACTCACCAGCCCACCCGCCTTCCCAGTGCACCCGTGTCAGCCCCACTGTGCCCGAACGCCCTCTTCTGTAGCTGGAAGGGACTCTGTGCGCTGGGGAGGACTAGACGGGCTTAGCAGGGACGCAGTCCGTCCTTTGGCTCACACGGAATGCCTGGGTGGGGGCAGGGGCTCGCTGCAGAACCACCTGCGAACGGGGAGTCCCAGCCCACGCAGATGTCTTTTTACAGGTGAGCTGTGTCCTTGTCCTGCGCAGATGAAGCTACTTGGCCTCCCCACAACTACTGGTCTCCAGGGCTTCCTGGCAAGTGACTTTATACACATGTGGGATCGTGCCAGTTATGGTAAAAACACGTTAACATCTCATTTTAGAAGCGACTACGTCCGGGAGTCCGTTCCAAAGGTTTCCAGTGCTCCGCTCCAGTACACCGGGCTCTGCTGCGCTGCCCTGTGCTGCGCTGCCCTCCACTGTCCTGCTCACCTGCACTCCGCCACCGCTGTCACACTAAAGTGGAGCTTCCTCGGCGGGGTGCCACAGCGTGCTCCTGTGCCACGCAGATGGAGACGCACTGCTCCTGACACGCCTGTCTCCCAGTTCTGGGAGCGGGCGGGGACTGCCAGGGCGGCAAAGTCCTGGGCGTGGTCATCTGTGGCCACACGCAGCTGTGACCGTGCCCTTGAGTTCTCTAAGACACCCCCGCTTTCTCTGTGGGCTGATGTAAAGCTGCTTGGGAAACACTGGCTCAGGGCAGTGATCTCCCCCAGTTTTCCTTTTAAAGATTTTATTTATTTTCATTTTTTTAGAGAGGGGAAGGGAGGGAGAAAGAGAGAGAAACATCACTGTGTGGTTGCCTCTCATGCGCCCCCTACTGGGGACCTCGCCCAAAACCCAGGCACGTGCCCAACTGGGAATTGAACCAGCCACCCTTTGGTTCACAGGCCAGCACTCAACCCACTGAGCCACACCAGCCAGGGCTCTTTTCTTTTTCTTGTTTCTTCTGTGTGTAAAGCTCTTAAAGCCCAATTGTGCAAAGGAAACCTCACAACGAAGCCAGACAAGAAAGTGCTCAGAGAAGGAGGTCCCTGTCCCCCCACACATGGTGCCTACTGAGAAGGCTTACCGGAACCGGCACGACTTGGAAGAGCACAGTGTGAAAACACGGGTCTAAAGTGCCGCGATGAGGTCTGATGTCATCGGGGAAGCCTACCCAGCAGAGGAAATGGCGTGTGTGCCAAGGCCCGTGTGCACACGGATGACCCGTGTGGGGCCCTCCTGCGTGAGGGAGGGGAAGCACCAACCAAAGGTCTTTGGGGGCCAAGCTAAGGAGCCGTGGCCTCTCCCGAGCACCTTGGGGGGGGGTCCCCACGGAGGCTGGTCTGGGCACAAACAGGGTGCAACAGACCAGCTGTCACCACGTTCCTGGTGCTCCTCACACAGAACGCCGGGGACTGTAAAACCCGTGCTGAGGGCCAGTCATCGGGCACCACTGGGGGGACCCCAGACTCACCTCAGGATCGTCTCACTGGCGCAGCAGGTCTCGAAAGGGATCACGTAGCCAACTTCGTGGCCGATGTTCACGTCCATCTCGTCCGCCACGCGCAGGGCCAGCTGGACCGCGGTCTGCTGGTGCACCTGGGTGCACACCACACCCCCGTGCTGGTAGTGGACGGAGAGGCAGTACTCGGCACACCACTGAGGAACCTGCGACAGGGAATGGGAGGCACGGTCAGCTGCAGCCAGGGAGGCGGCAAAGCCGGGCCGGTCTTTAACGGGGCTCTCTCCACCCGGGAGTCGAGGTGGGCCGCCTCGCATCCTAGTGAGTGCAGCTCGGAACCACCTGTGTTTATGCCGAGTTATTACTGGGAAGTAAAGGGAAGAATGAAAAGGAGTCAGCAGGGAATTCAGAGCTTGACTCCCAGATGAAAGAAAGGAAGATAAGCACAAAAAGCAAAATGAGAGTATTTTTAACCTCAGCTGTTTCTGAAAAGATGAGTCTATTTACAAATTGTTATTTTCTTTCTTGTTACAAGACGGCTCCTTCAAAAACACAGCTTGTCGTATCAGCTACTGGGTTTCAAGCAATGCGAACGTTAAATGGCATGCAGGTGAGAGATGGTGGCTCAGAATTGAAGCATTTACATTTAAATCTAAATACACTAAAACCATCAGATGAGCCCGCTCAACATGCCCCTGGTGTTAACAGGGTGCAAAAGGTCGGCACCAGTCATCCCAGCACCAAGGGGGAAAAACCAACCCGCCCAGGTCAGGGACAGTGTCAAGGCTGCCTGAGGCCGTTCACTTTCCGAGTTCTCTGATGGACAGTGTGTTAGTTTCCATTGGTTGGTTTTACTAAGTTGAGTCGTGCAGGAACTACTGAGTCCACTCGCGTGCTGCGGTCCTAACGCACCGTCAACACCTTCTGCTCTGTTACGTGTGCTTTTAGGTTAATCATTCCAAGAGTGGTTTTTAATAGATTTAAAGTATTTAAATTTTAATATTTAGTTATCTTGATATTGCTATCTTCCAGGCCAGGCCCATCATGGAATTTCTAGCTTTGAATCCCCACAGAAATTTGAAAAATAAACATAACTCAGCAGAAATCATAAGCAACTGCTAAATGAACGACCTCCATGGCCTGCAGCTCCCGACAGCACGTGTGGTGCAGTTCCGGCACTTGCAGCAAGGTGTCAGCCTTGTCACCTACTCAGTAACAGGCATCGGTGCCCTCCGTCCTCTCACGGGTGGACATTTAAGATCCTGTGCTCAGGACACCTGGGACCTAATCAAGGTCTGACACGGGAAACAGCGAGGTGCCCCCGGGCCCCAGGCAGGGGTTCTAGGCCCAGCTTGCCACCAGTCTGTCACCTGGAAGTCACGACTGCAGGAAGCTTCAGTTTCCTTCCCTGTAAAAGGGGTTGAATGGATGGGCACTGCTCTGCAGTCTGAGTTCCTGGGGCACCTTCTCCCAGGCCTGCTGCAACCCTCCGGGCAGGAGGCCCCTGGGGACCACGCGTCCTGCACCCGCTGGGCTGCCCAGTGCTCCCCCACCCACTGGACCAGGCGCTGGGGAGAACAGAGGCCCCTCTGTCTGAGCCACCAGATAACCCAGGACTCAGTGCATGCTTGTCCAATGAGCACACCGACGTCTCACACTCTCCTCAAATGGTTTCAGGTTCTTCGACGCTGTGTGATCTGCCCTGGACCACTGCACAGTCACCAGACCACCTCCTGGGAGTCGCCCGAGACCTTCCACCTTCCTCGTTCCCCACAAGTCACTTTTTATTCCTGCCGAACCCCCAGTTTTTGACTTGATCCCCTCTTGTCAGTATCTACTATGGGGGTCCCTAGCTAAGACCTCAAACATCGTCCTTGTGAAAAACTGTATTAAAGCCATTTGTTTGAATCTTCGTCTCCCCACTAGACTGGAGGACGCCTGAACGGCACAGGCGTGGTTCCCACCTGCCTCCAGTGCTTCACAGAGGACGAGACACACGAGTGATGAATGTCTGTGTGGGTGAGGACAGCACGGTCATTGAAAAGAAAGGAGAGACAGGCTTGGGCTCGGGACTTAGCAGGGAGAGAAACAACGAACCCAAGCGGCCCTGACAGCACAGGAAGAACGAGCAGCTCACCAGCAGACTCATGATGTGTAGGAAGAAACAAACATGCCAAGATTTCTACCTTCAGATACAAAGGTAATGATGTCATTAATAACAAGAAAGTGGAAAGCAGTCATTGTTAAGGTCATCCTGACCTTGACCAGAGGACATCAAGGTGTAGCTATCCTGGAAGCAACTGAGAAGCTGGCCAGGAGCCAACGGGAGGGGCTGTAGCTCGAGACAGGCAGAGGTGGCCCTGGGGAGGAAGGCAGGGGGCCCCACCCTCCTTTCATGCAAGAGGAGCCTTGGGAGCCAGTGAGAAACCGGCCCAGCCGGGCCGACCCAAGTCGCCGAGTCACCCAAGTCATCGAGGGTGACTCCCCGCAGGTTGCGAAGGACTTCCAGGACTCGTCCCACAAGGGTGGTCACGGAAGCTCAGCAGTCGACAGTGTAATGACTCTTTCTGACCCAGTGACACGTCAGGGGACAGTGCGAGGACTGTGGCCTCTGCTTGGCGTGGCAAGGACTGTCGCTGAAGCAGACCGTCCAGTTTCACTAGCACGCCCGTGTGCACTCGGGCTGGCTGTCACTCTAAGGTCCAGGGCCGCTGCTTTCAGACTGTGTGCTCTACAGGGGCGCAGCCAGTACAGGCCGGGTTCCCATGCTTCCGGCTGCGGTTTCCGGCTGCGTTTCCTGTGTTCCTGTCTATTCCCGTAAGCAGATTTTGGAAGATTAGACCATCACAGTGTGTTTGCGATGGTGCAGCCATCCCTGAGGCCTGGCAGTGCAGTGCCCACGCCAGCCCCACAGTCTTCACTTTCCCTGCAGCCTCCTCCCCGAGAGCACATGACTTCAAGTCCGTCTGAGGCAGAGACACCAACTCAGAGTGGGATGGCCCCTCTAAATATCGCTGAGATAACCAGCGGCAGACTGAACCCACACGAGTTGTGCTTAATGCAGGGTGTTCGCAGAGCTGCCAACGGCTGGGGCAACAGCTGAGCACGAGTCCCAGGTGACTGCAGAGAAACGGGGCCGGCTGCACCCAGCGCACCGCCTGTCAGTAACAGCGGCACAAGGACACTCGCAGTGCAAGTGCAAGTGCAAGTGCACACGGAAGAGCAGCCCCGAAGAGCAGCACAGAGGAGTCCCCTGCCCCCGCCACTTCCATCTGCGGCGCCAGCAAACCTCAATCTCGCTGCACAACCTGAGGTCTGCTGCAGTGTGCTGCCCGGGCCGCTCAAAGCGCTGGCTGGAAATCAGTGTGATTCAGCAAATGCGGGGAAGTGCGAGCATTTCCTCTCTTCCAGGGACACGACGGGACAGTGTCTGTGTCCCCAGGGCACCTAACGCTCCTCACCGATGAAATGCATGCCTGTTGGGCTCTCCTTTCCCCTCTACAGCCCCCGCTGGAGGAACTCCCCCCCATAAGGCCCAGCATGAGGGAAACATTCTGAGTTGGCCCCGTGAGACCAGGAGAGCTTCAGCACATGCACCTCTCTAGGGGCCAGGGAGAAACGCGGAGTTCTGGGCTGCTTCAGCGGTGGCTCACACACACTTAGTACTTAGCAAAAGTTGTACGATTTGGTGGGGGAAAAAGGAAACCCCGTCTTACCACATGCAAAAATAAACCTACTTACAAAGCCATCTATCTGAGAGTTTTGTCCACAGACACCCAAAGTTCAGGGGCCAGCAGGAGTAAAACCAGCTGGAGTGTGGTTGGTAGATTAATAATATGGGCGTAATAATTTATAGTTTTAACTTGAACATTTTGCCTAAGATGCCCTATGGTGTGCTTGCGTGTGATATTGTGTTACATAATCACGTGCTCATGATGTTGTGATAAAAGAGGGGCGTTACTTGGGCCACACCCCGTAGGTGTGTATTTGGTCTGGAAACTCTCCCGACTAGAAATCACGGCTCCGAACGCCTCACTCTGAGCTCACCTAACAACTTCCCCACCTTCCCTAGTCACCGCTCTCCACGCTGTTCTCTGGACTGCAGGCTGTGAGGAGTGTCAGGCCTGGGCCCTGGGGCCGCCTAGCCCGAAGCCGGGGTGGGCCAGGAGGGGGCTGCGGGAACATGCAGCCTGGCTCTGGTCCCCTGGCAGAAAAATGAGCAGCAGGATCCCAGCCAACCGCCTCTGTGGCAGGCTCGGAGGAGTGCCCGGGAGACCAGCGCCTAATCTACACGGAGGCCTTATCAGCGGCGGTAACTCGAGTTCTACGAGCTGCAGGCGCTCGGGGCGCAAAGCGGGGCTGCCCCACGGCCAACTGCAGGCGACAGGCCCAGGGCCTGGGCTGCTGGACCCTGGGAGGGCCCATCCAGGCCAGAGCCCACAGGGTGGCGGCGGCATGAGGGTCTCAGCGCTGCCACTGTGGGAGAGGACACCCACACGAGGGACACTCCCATCCACCTCACCTAGTGGATTTCTGAGTGAGCCACTGAGACACAGGCTGCTGCTATTCCGCACACCAGCATCCCAAAGGCGCCCCACCCCTCCTGCGGTCACCAGTCTGTCCAGGATGCCCGACTGCCCCTCTGGACAGCGAGCCTATGGCCAGCGCCACGTCCCGCTCACTCACTCATTTCAGTGCCTGAGTCCTGGAGTTCAAAACCTGAAAGGGACCTTTCTGCCCACCAGTGCCCCCCACGGTGGCGGTCCCTCCAACATTCCTACAGAGTGTGTGGGGAGCTAGCCCCCTGTGACCCCCACCGTGAACCGATAGAGCACAGCACTGAGGAGCCCGCCCCTCCGAGTTCAATGTCACAGGTCCTGGATGTTGCAGAGCCTGGCTCTGGATGAATGCAGGTAGAGCCTGCCGGCAGGAGACGGGGGCAGGCGGGCTCAGGGGCACGGGTGGGGTCCTCTGCACAGCTCCCGACTTCAGGTTAGATCCAGTCACACCTGCTTATCCCCCTCGCCAACCGTCCCGTTCGGGGGAAATTTCAGGACGAAAGCCAGCGAGGAGAAGTGAGCAAAACAGCCAACTCTAAAAACATGTCGCCCTCCTTCAGGCTCTTTCATGAACCTGCCCTGAAGCGGCAGTGGAAAAGGCTCTGCAGGTACGAAGAGCCCCCGTCTCCGCCCTGGCCGGCTCCAACCAGCCTTCGTCCCATCTGCCCCCGTAGAGACGCCGCCCTCTTTGGGAGGCTGGGGGGTGAAGACAGGCTTTTCTCTGAAAGGGTCAAACTCTGAGGAGCAAGAGCACGGTCTTGGAAGTTTTCCTTAAAGGAACCGAGTCGTTTCCAGAACGAGAAGATGGCGATGGGTGCCTGCGCCACGTACACGAGGTTAGAGCAGGCCCGTCCCCTCCCTCCAGTGCTGTTGGATGCCCCACCCCTGCCCCCTTTGGCCTGCGCCCTCGCAGAAGACAGCTTGCCTTGCTGAAACCACCGGGAAGCTGAAGACGGCAGGAGAGGCCCTCGCTGGTGTTGACGCGGCGCATAACGCGCAGGGTGGGCAGACGTGGGTGTGGGCGTGAGCCCACCCAACACACAGCTTACTCCTGTGTTACCGTCTGTTCATCGCTGGACTGTTTCCCAAGACAGTTGTCAGCCCACTTCTGCCCACCCCTGCATGTGAGCATTGCCCACGGAGATCACAAATTCTGAAAGAAAACTCAAGGGGTGTATGTTTAAAAACTTCTGCAGTCATGTTGGGGAGCAACTCTGAAACCCCACCATGGATATGCTCAGACTGAACAAGCCGATGTGAGAACTGGGGGCTGGTCCCCACGGGGAGAGAAGGAAGCCACAGGCGGGGGAGGGCCGAGAAAGCCCAGCAGCGCTGAGCGGGGTCAGGTGACCGTGTGACCTCATGGCATGAAAGGCGTGCACGGATGACAGAAACAGAGACAGCACGGAAATGTATGGATGGGGGCTGCTGGAGGGGGATAAATGGTTTGGAAAGAACACAGTAAGAAAGAAAGAAACAGAGAGAAAGGAATACACACAGCGAAGATCTCAGAGTCACAGAGACAGGTTGGGAGACGGGGCGACACGGGGACAGGAAGGCGGCCACGTGTGCACACAGTCATTTCCTCGCTCTCTCCTGAGAGGGCCTGGGAGCCACGATGGCCAGTGGCAATGGGTGTGCTGCATTCCCAGACCTTGGTTACGAAATACGATTCTCCACCGAAAGGAATCGGGCTCCTTGGTCAGCACGGCCGTTTCCAAGCCCAGACGCGGGAAACTGCTGCACGAGGCAGTGATGCGTTCCTGGGCCCGACAGCAAAGGGGTGTCCGAAGAATGATGGGACATCTCAGAGAGACACAGAGGTCATCCCGAAGGGGCTCCCGCTGGCCACATTGGGGCGATCTGAGCAACAGACAACTCGTTCCCTATGAGATGCAGATTTATGAGCCCACACTGACCTCCACGAGTGAATACCAATGAAGAAGAGAAACAGCTCAGACGAGAGCCCTCATGTCCAATGGAGGAGGAGTGTCAGAGGGGACACTCACCGCTCAGCTGCCACCAGTGCCGGAATGCCAGAGGTGAGGAGCATTCAAGGGTGCCACGCCCAGGAGGGTGAGGGCGAGAAACCCTTCAGAGTCTCCAAGCATCTCCCCAGGACTTTTAAATAACGGGGGACAGGGACCTCACAGCAAAGAACAAGGGAGTCACGGCCCTGCACGTCAACTAGTGTGACACTGCCGGTCACGGGACAAAGCCTGTGCCTCTGCTGTGATGCTACCACAGCCGCTGTGCCCGTCCTGCTCGCCACGCACAGCGGGAGCCTCAGGACACATCCCGCCGACTCACACTGACCTAACCGTGCTCTGCACAGACGTCAAGGTCACGCAGCACCAGCAGAGACTGAGGCGCTGTTTCAGACAAAAGGTGATTAAAGAAAAATGACAATTAAAACCAATGTAACTGTGGACTGGATTGTGGACTAGAAAAATATTATTTTCATTACGAGGGCCATTAGTGGGGAAACGAATGGAATTTGAATGTGTATGAATTAGATAATAATGAGATGTCAGCATCACCTTCCTGATGTTGGTAATTACATCGTGGCCGTGTACAGTTTCAGTAAATACTCAAAGCCTTCGGAGGCAAAGGGCATTGTATCTTCAATTTTACTTTTATTTATTTATTTAATATATTTTATTGATTATACCATTACAGTTGTTCTATTTCCCCCCTTCATTCCCCTCCACCCGCACACTCCCTCCCCTACCATTCTCCCCCCCTTAGTTTATAACCACGTGTCTCAAGTTCTTTAGATTCTATATTTCCCCCACTATTTTCGCCCTCCCCCCTATCTATTTTCTACCTACCATCTATGCTATTTTCTGTGCCTTCTTCCCCCTTCTCCCCCTCCCACCCCCCTGTTTCTAGCCCTCCATGTGTTCTTCATTTCTATGGTTCCACTCCTGATCTAGTTGTCCTCTTGGTTTGCTTTTGTTTTAGGTGTGGTTGTTAATAATTGTGTGTTTGCTGTCCTTTCACTGTTAATATTTTTCATCTTCTTTTTCTTAGATAAGTCCCTTTAGCATTTCATATAATAAGGGCTTGGTGATGATGAACTCCTTGAACTTGACCTTATCTGAGAAGCACTTTATCTGTCCTTCCATTCTAAATGAAAGTTTTGCTGGATAAAGCAATCTTGGCTGTAGGTCTTTGGATTTCATGACTTGGAATACTTCTTTCCAGCCCCTTCTTGCCTGTAAGGTCTCTTTTGAGAAATCCGCTGACAGTCTGATGGGTACTCCTTTGTAGGTGACTGTCCCCTTATCTCTTGCTGCTTCTAGGATTCTCTCCTTCATTTTAGTCTTGGCTAATGTAATTATGATGTGCCTTGGTGTGTTCCTTCTTGGGTCCAACTTCTTTGGGACTCTCTGAGCTTCCTGGATTTCCTGGAAGTCTATTTCCTTTGCCAGACTGGGGAAGTTCTCCTGTATTATTTGTTCAAATAAGTGTTCCACTCGTGGCTGTTTCTTTCCCCCTTCTGGTACCCCTATAATCCGGATGTTGGAACGTTTAAAGATGTCCTGGAGGTTCCTAAGCCTCTCCTCATTTTTTTGAATTCTCATTTCTTCATTCCTTTCTGGTGGGATGTTTTGTTCTTCCTTCGGGTCCATTCTATTGATTTGAGTCCCAGTTTCCTTTCCATCACTATTGGTTTCCTGTGCATCTCCCTTCATTTCAATTAGTTTAGCCTTCATATGTTCCTCTAATTTGTGACTATGTTCCTCTAATTTGTGACTATAATCTACCAGTTCTGTGAGCATCCTGATAAATAGTGTCTTGAATTGTGCTTCTGAGAGGCTGGCAATTTCTTGGTCGCTTAGAGTTATTGGCTCTGGGACTTTGAGTTCTTCTTGCACCATCTTTTGGGCTGCTCGTGCCTGTTCCATAGCAGGATCAGAGCCCTAAAGTGTTCACTAGAACAGGGCAACTCAGTCGCTGGGTTGTGACGTTGTAGGTGGTGGCGGGGTCAAAGAGGGAAAATGGCTTCCCGTCTGCCGCCTGCTACCATCACCAGGCCCACGCGTTTCATTCCACTGCACGCGAGTGTGCCACTGCCGTCAGCCCTCCACCGCTGGGTTCGCCCCCTGGGGCCTGTGTGGTCCGTCTCACTGTGCGCGAATGTGCGACCGCGGTCAGTCTGTCCCGCACCCCGACTGGTTCCGGGCTGCCTGCGGGCCTAGGTCGGGGGATCTGTCCTGCCCGACCCAGCTCTGCTGCTGGCTCCGCCTCTCTTACCGTCCCGTTGAATGGTTCATAGTTGTCGGACTCCCATATAATTCCGTTTTCTAGTCTTTGGGTGTGTCCTAGTTCTCCAAACCTTTGTTGTATTCAAACTTGGTTGTGGGAGAAGGCACAGTGTTTCCACCTATGCCTCCATCTTGGCGGAAGTCCTCTCAATTTTACTTTTAAAAGACTCAGAATAAAAACATGTGTGTGCACGTGTTCACGTGTGTGCTGGCACTCCTGTGTGTGCATACCTTCACCTGTGTGTGTGTGCACACGTGTGTGCTGGTGTGTGTGGAGAGACGGGTGAAGTGTTTGTGATACAGTGTCAGCATCTGGGGTGTCCGGGTGAACCGTGTAGGGCAAGGCTTTGTACTACTTTTGCGACTTGTTTTCATGCCCACCCGAGAGGACTCGCTCATTGATTTTAGAGGGGGGACGAGAAAGAAACACTGAGGTGAGAGAAAAACACTGATTGGCTGCCTCTTGTAAGCACCCAGGTGGGGACTGAACCCGCAGCCCAGGCATGCGCCCTGGTCAGGAACGGAACCTGCCACCTGCTGGTTTATGGACGGCACTCTGACCAACTGAGCCACACCAGCCAGGGCACTTTTGTAAGTGAAAAATTATCGCAAAATAAAAATTTTAATGTTTTAAACTTAGCATTTGTTCACAGAAACCAGGCAAATATACTCATTCAATTTTCACCACTGGATGCTTACGACAAAACAGAATAATTCGTTTTCACAGTGACCCATCGTGCCAAACAGCAAATCATAATAAACGCCTGCTGTTGACAACTACAAATAGGAGTGAAGAAAAAGCCGCCCGCTGTCCACCCCTCCTCTCTCCAAGTCACGTTTACGACACGGAAGCCTCGGAAGGAATACGCAGCCTGGGAGCTGCAACGCACAGTGAAGAGTGTTCTAATGATTCCGGCTCAGAAGGTCATCCGTGTTAATTAGGCGAATAAGCAAATCCCCCAGGGCCATGGCCTCACACTCTTCCAAGGGAGGGGTTTCCGTCACACCCCCTCCGTGGTCCGTTCTAAGTCTTACATCACCAGAACTGAGAAACAAACTCCATCATAAAAATACTGCTTGCTTTGCAACTTAAGAGTAAAATATGTACTTCACTAAAATCACAACCTTAGGTTCAAGTGCAACAACAACAAACCAGACAATAAATATCCATGAACTATCTACACTGGTCTGTCCTCCTTATAAGACCCCAAACTGTGGCTCTGGGCCTGGATCGCATCTGGCCACTCGGTTATTTCTCATAGTCAGAAAAATAAGAATTTCCTTGTGAATTTCTGTAGCTCACTGAGGTTTACCTACAAACACACCCAAACATCTTGAATATCAGACGGCTGGGCACGTAAACCTGGCCGTTAAACCCTGGAAGCTGTTGTGGGCAAAACACATGTATCGCATCCTTTAAAATATCATATACACAATGAGATGATTTAAATGGTTTTTTTGCTGCTATCCTCCGAAAGTTCACTACACACAGTTAACATCCACGTAAGTATTAACTGATCTTCAGCGGCTTCAATATGTAAAATTAGGTCACCTAATGTCTAGTTTGTCTTGCTTTTTGACTCAGATGGTATCATTACTGAAACAGAACGCTGCGGGGGTACTGTAATTGCTCAGGTACCTAAGGCACGTGGTCCCCCCAGAGGCCACTCACCTGCGAGCTCTTGCCACACCTCGCGCCCCCGGAGATGATCACGACTTGGTTTTGAAGCAGTTGCTCCATGAAGGCGTACTTCTCCGTCCATATGGGCAGGGCTTCTCTTTCCTTCAGAAGTTTATAATAACGGGATGAGTACGGCAGCCCATCGAAAGGGTTCAGCTCCAGGTCCTCACAGGCCAGAAGCCCCTCCACATCCTCGTCATCGCTGGACCCGAGGGAGCCGGGACAAGAGCACTTCTCAGAGGGAGAGTCTGGGAAGGGCAGCGCCTCCTCCTCCATCTCGCCTACGGGGAGCTCAGGCAGCGGGCATCCCTGCGCGGGCGGTAGGCATCCCTGCTCAGGCGGCAGGCATGGCGCAGCCCCACGTCCCTGACAGTCGTCTTCTACCCTGGCACTGTGGTCACTGATGCCAGCTCCGCTGGCCGACCCTGAGGCCGGCAGTGCAAGGCTTGGGTGGCAGCCAAGGTCCCCCAGCCGGATCTCCAGTCCACCAGTCCCCAGGGTGGCTTGCTGTCCGAGGCCGTCGAGACCACACTGAAAACAAACACACGGACACGGAAAAACGGGTGGGCACGCGGCACTCACAGAAAGGACACCGCCACCCGGGACCACAGCCCTGCTTTGCTGCTGCTGCCTGCTGCCTGTCATAGCCTGTCACCGCCTCTTTAAAGACCAGGGGAAACGTCGAGCCTGTCAGCTGCCACGTTGTCCCAGGCACTGCAGTGCGCACAGGGGTCCACCCGGGCTGCACTCTCTGCCTGACCCCTGCGCGGCCGGAGTCCTGACCCACGGCGAACAGAAAGCGGCAGGGACAGTGGCATGGAGGCCCCACCGCGTGGTCACTGATCCCACCACTAAAGAGACGCTGGCCCTCCTCGAGGGGAGAGTTAGGGGGCCTGGGAGGGCTCCCCAGCACTGACCGCCAAGGGAGTCCACTGGTGCTGTTTTTGTGAACTAAGAAATCCTCGAACTTAAAGGAGAATGCTTTCTAAAAACTTCACCCTGCATTTGCTTGTGCCAGTTCCCACTGTCAAGTGAGGGAAGCAAACCGGTACTTTTTTCCATCTGAGGCCACAAGCTTCTACTAAGGTCTTTTGTTGGTGCAATTAAGCCAGAAACCGCAGGCATGTTTTTGGGGGATTCCAGGGTTTGGAGCCCAACCTGTCAGGTTCTAGAGGCAGCAGAAGGCACATTTAATCTAAACGAAGGAGAGAAATTACCTGAAACGGGCAGAGCTGACAGCCGTGCCTTGTCCCCGCGCCAGGCAAGGGGCCTTCTTCCGCTCCTGCCAGCCAGCGAGTTGTAACACCCAGTCACACTGCCGAAGTCACACTGCCCCTCTCATATTAACCAGGTGAAACTGGAAAGGGAAAAACTTCGGTGAAAAAAGAAAACAAATCCTAAAATACAGTTCATGGTATCTGGGCACTCAAATTGCTTTTTTTCAGCATCCCTCTTATCGTAACTAACGCTTCAGGTCATTTGCGTTAGGGGCTCAAAGGGCCGGCTCCTAATCCTAACACAAGGTGCTCGCTCCCTCGGCCCAGCCAGGGAGGACGGCTCCAGGGGGACGGCCACCCCCAGGAGACCTGCGCTGAGAGCCTCCCAGGGCCCCAGTGAATAAAGCAGCCCCCCCCTCACCCAGAAGCCCACTCTGAGGGCAGGGCTGGGAGCAGGACAAAATGGTCACAAACTCCCCCGGGGGGGGGGGTAGGGCAGAAACACCCTAAAAGCGACAGCCAGGTGTAGCTTTCAGAGAGACACACACTCGCAAACTCTGAAGAACGCAGTTGTAACCACCGACACGGAGTCAGTGGAATATTTCATCGGAACTTTATCTCCCAAGCATGTTACGCGTCAGTGACACTTTAATTGAAACTATGGACTTATCGTTACCGGAACTTTTAACTTTTAGGAGGCTACCTTTCTGCTTGCCTTTGTTTTGATTGGCCCAGAGCTCCAAAAGCACATTTCATTTGGATTCTGGTGCCTACTCAAAACCCTTCTTGAACAGATAAGATAAAAACTCAGAATTTATTTTAAAAACTTTTTTCTAGACTTCTAACAAGTTAACTTTGTTTCACTTTTAAGCAAACAGATCAAATATTAATTGGCTTAAAAGACTCTCAGATAAAAAATTTTCTTTTCACTCATTGTTTCATACCGAATGCAGCTTGTATAATCGACTAATTTTTTAAAGAATCCTAGATTCCAGGGTGATTTACAACTTTCCAACTTACACACAGAAAGACTGCCCGCGCTCAGCCAGGCACCAGCACGCCAGGCCCTCTATGAGTTTACAAACCAAGTCAAACGATTCGATGATTGTTCTTTGCTGAATAATACTCTAAACATGAACATCTGAGTTAATAAAGTGTGCTCAAATAATAATTGGGCTTATTCACAGTCTGGTTGCGTAGTGGAGCAAGGGGGAGCAAATGGCTGCAGCCCACACCCCCTCTGCCCCGGCAACAGCGAGCTGCCGCACCCAGGAAGCCCTCCTGCCCCCTGGCCATTCTTTGTTCCCCTGACTAGCAACCCAGAACCCAGGGTTACACGACCCACTGAGGATGCTCAGTAAAGGCCGGCTGTGCGCCCGAATCGTGAACAACCCTCCGCCTTTGAGAAGGTCCTTACACTGTGCAACCTACGTTCATTCATATCACATCCTCGCATTTCACTTCCTCTGAGTCTCACAACCTGGCTGTTAGAAACCACTGCAGGCTTTATTATTGCCAGTTACCAACAAGGAAATAGTAGCTGGTGGCATAGGGGCATGGCTAGAAATTCATTAAGTCATCCCTGATCAAAGGCTTGTCCTCCATTTACCATTTCCTCCACTTAAACCATCAGGCGCACACCGAAATCCCACCATGAGATAAAAGGAACGCAGAAGAAGCTTTCCTAAAGCATGAACTTAGCTCCTAAAATGTCCAAGCAGAGGCATGAGCCCTATACAGAGAAAACTCTACAGGAGTGTATGCCTAAGTGCCCGTGTAGGAGAGAGAGGTGCCGCTAGTTAGCCTAACCCTGGCAGGCTTTCCAGAAAGGGTGGTGGGGTTATACTACGCATGAGTAACAGGGCTGAGAGACGGGCACTCCTGGAATCCGACAATCCGAGTGCAAACCATGACAGCTCTGGAGGAAAAGAAAACACAGCAAAAATGAAACTCTAACAGCTTCCAACATTTGACTGAACTCCTTATGAGTTTCAGAAAGTAACCAAGAAAGAGAAAAAAGTACCCTCACTCTGGTAAAACAGAAAATAAAAACTCAACAACAAAAATAAAAACTTTCTCCGACTTGTGATAGTAAGGCCGGGAAGCGGAAAAAATGCATTAATTTGCTTTTTTAAAACAAATTAACCTATCTGCATCAAACAATGTTAACTTCCTGCTGGAGTTATTTTTACTTTGAATTCTGAGATGGCCAAGAGATTTAAAAAAGAAGAAACGCTACATCTGTCTCTCCATTGCTACCTTGTTATTACCCCCGGCACAGCGCTTTGGTTTGCTACTTTCAGTTCATTATCAGCAAAGTAACACAATAAGGTTACTATTCTATCCAGTGATGAGCTTAGGAACTCAAAAACAACAAAACCTCTATCTAGACTGTTGTTTTTCACTTGACCACCAATAGCACCTTGAACATGGCAGAGGAAAACAAAACACAAAGGCAGAAAGCCCCCCCCCCCCC